>NC_132795.1:23231428-23842857 GCF_048418805.1 Vulpes vulpes
TGATCAAAAGAAAAAAAAAAGAAAGAAAAGAAAAAAGAAAACCACATATATATGTATGGTGTACTAGCAATTTGGAATAGATCATTTTACTGGCACTTATCATAGATGTCACAGCCAGACAGTCCGCTTCTGTGGGTCCAGGAACCTATTCACTAAGGATCTTAGTTTACCTTGAAATAAAACAAAACAACAAGCACAGCTAGATTGGAGCTTACCTAGAAAAAATTATATCGGGTCTGTCACTATTCTGAGATCACAAGGAAAAGGGGACTTCAAAGGAGCAAAATGTGTTAAGCATCCATTGTGTGTCAAGTGATCGGGTAAATGATTTTCACATTGATCCCCCACCATAGCACCTCTGTTTGAGAGATGAGGATCCTGAGCCCTAGGGAAAGCCAGTTTATAAGTGCTGAAGGCTGGAGCTGAACCCAGACCTTGCTGACGCTGAAGCACACTCCCTCACCACTCCACAACCCCCCACCCCCCGCCACCTCTTAACTGTATTTGGTTGAGGACACACCTGTAACAGTCATCGCAGGATTCCTTACACCACCCAGAGCTTAGTACCCAGTTAAGAAATTGTGCAGCCAGGGCTCACATGTCTAGTGTTGTTGTCCCTGTTAATCTTGCTTCAAAGCATGGGTCAGAATGTAGACAGATGTTGTGAACCATGACCTGCGACTCATCATCTAGCATAAGACTTCCCAGCATACAGTAAGTGTTTACTATTTATCAAGTGTTCTTGACAAATACAGAAAACAATAGCCCCCAGGGAATGGGTCACCTGTACATTGTAGTTTCTCACAATGGTAAAGAACTTTACTTTCTCACTAAGAATTTGGTAGAGTAAAAAAAAAAAATCAGTCGACGTGAAATTGAAAGCAATTATTTATGCCTCTTCAAAAACCTCAAACCTGTAATTTAAAAAACAACAAAAATGGCAAAATTAAAATTGATAGCAGCATGAATTTTCATGTACACAAACACACCATATAGCCATGTGCGCTTTAAGGGAAATGTTCCCTGTCTTATGAAAGAGAGGCAACTTGTTATGATTTGTGCACACTTTCATGAAATACCAAAGAGGGGAAAAAACCTCCTGTCACTTGTCAGCTAGTTCAGTCCCTGCTGCTGTAGAGGTACCGTAACATATGCACGTCCCCTTCTGAAAATGTATCAGGAGGGGCTTGGGTAAACTCCTGTACAAGCATATCATATGCGCTAAAGCCAAAATGACTTAAATTCTATTCCCTGATGGATCTGCACATCAGATGCATAACTGATTAGTGACAACTGACACACAAACAGTGAAAATGTTCACTGTTAGGACGAACACACGATTCATGCAGGAGTGCCATCAGGATGGCATACTATGCTCTTTGTATGTACAGAAAGTATGTTCCTCTCCTAGGAGAAAATTCTCATCAAAGAACTTTGCCCTGTAAGTACTGCGCCCTCAAACTTACTTGGAGATACTTCTTCAAGAATGCTCATCGATGTAGTGTGTTCATCATTAAAAGGATAAACAATCTACTCTTCAGGTAAAAATAATTCATTCACAAATATTTCTTAAATGCTCACTCTGTGCAGTGTATACTTCACTAAAGCATAAGTGTCAAGGAAAAAATAAGCTGGTGGCACATAGGACTTAAAATGTAAAGTGATCAGATTATGTGCACTGCACAATAAACTGAACAAGTCACAAGGATTTTAAAGGCAGGACCTCCAAGGACGAGTTAAAGAGTTCAAGCATCAGAGAAAAAGATAATATTCATCCTAAATGCGAAAGACAGATCTACAAAATGCTGAATTCCTTGACTTGTTCATTTTTATCTGTCCTTCAGGAAAGTCACTGTGAGTATTTCACTAACATATGGAAAATTATGTCATAGCATTAAGAATAATAAAGAACTTAAGCCAAGCACGAAACAGACTTAGAACTAGTGTCTTCTTTCGGAAAAAGCAAAACTATGTTAGATGAGCGATTTCTCCAAGTCTCACATTGGCAAAAATGGCGTGTACCCTTGGCCTTAACTTTCATTTGTTTTTGTTTGGTGTTTTTTTGCTTTGTTTTGTTTTGTTTTGTTTTTTGTTACTTTTCAGGAAGTTTTTCTCTCTCCAGACATGATTCATTTTGCAATGTCCTTTGCACACCTCTCAAGGTTTGTGGTACACAATGAGGAAAGCTGTGTGTAAAGTTTCTGAGAGTCAAAGGAAAACAATCCCAGATTACACCCCACTCCCATATTTCTTATACTGAATAGTGTGTGTGTGTTGTTTAGTTTCTCTTCTCTAAAAGCCTCCCTTTTGACCCCTACCTACCCACACTAAAGATGTAGTTTCCAGCTCGTTGGAAGGAAGGCCTCCCTCCGATGTTGTCTCTGCTCCTTCACATCACACTGGAAGAGGTCAATTAAAAAACACTTGAAGCCAGTCACCTAAGACCAATGCCTTCTTGGCCCCATCCCAAGGGCTGACAATGGGCCACCTCCTGGAGACCTGAAACAGTACTGATACGGTACGAGCCCCTTGGGGCCACCTCCTCTGAGAGCAGTAGGTAGAGGGTGGCTGAGCATGGGGAATGTATGAACCTCTAAGTAGGGCACCTGGTGGCCAGCTGGGCCCTGTATCACTTTCCACACACATTCGAAAGCCCTTCTTGTTCCTTGCCCCTTATTCCCCTCTCACTTCAGGTAGCCCTGACCCAGAGAGCTGCTGCAGAGGTGCCCCCTCTGGGCTGGCATCAGGCCTATCCCGCCTGGTGCCTCTGGCCCTGCAGAACTGTGCAACCAGCAGTCATGGCCCCTGTGCCGAGACCACATTCTGACCTCTGTGTGGAAGTCAGCCACTCCAGAAGGCTCTGTTTCTAAAACTGTCCATCCCAGAAGAACTGCAGATAGATGAAGATGCATTTCATCAACCCGGTAAGAAACAAACACCAAAACAAAACTCTGGAGGATTCTGGATTCTCACTTGAAGAATCCCTTTCTTCAAGTGAGAACCCAAAATGCCAAAATTCTAGGCCTTTATAGTATCCATTCCTTGGGTTCTCTGTAACAAAGAGTTGTTTCTGCATTCTTCTTTTACAGAAGGAAAAATAAAGTCATGTCGATCTTATACAAATAAAAAAAAAAAAAAGACAACCTCTGAAGGCCACTTTTTGTTGCTGTAGCCATTGGCACCAATGTCCCTGGTATTTTTCTCCTATCTCTCCTGTCCCATGTGTCCTTAGCACATCTTCAGCCTTCTTGGTGCTATAACATATAATGAATGTTTTCAGTGTCTGCCTACGTTATTTGCCAGGGATAATTTACAGAAAACAAAGCCAACCTATAGGGAGCACAACATCTGAGGAATATTTCAAAATATGAGAGAGGAGCTGAGAGTTATTGCTATTTTTTTTAACTATATGGCCCACATGCCAATTAATGGTTTCCCAGAACATTACCTCCTTACATGAGTTAGCTGCCTTTTGCACCAGGTCTTGGTGTTGGGGGGATAAAGAAACTGCAAAATATCAAGGAATAATATTAAAAGCCAACCTGTTGCTATTTTGAACAAGAAAGCTCCTTATATTCTACTAAGTTAAACCCCAACTATGACATAATATTTGGGACAATAATGCACTAAGGAAGGCCCGTATGGTTTAAATTCTGATCCACTCACTTCTGATAATTTTTATGATCCGAAGGAGTTCTCTCCCTAATATAAAGCCTATCTCCGACTACCTCCTAGTTCCGAAAGCCATTAAATTCTTGCAGATTGAAGGTAGAAAAATAAATTGTGTGTATTTTAGAACCTGAATGATCTTCCTATAGCAATTTTAGAACAAACTATGAAGAATTCTGCAATTTTAATCTCCTCAGTAGCTTCCCATTACTAAACAAGCTGAACGCCACGGTACAAATGTAGACGTTACATGTCATCTTGATCTGCTGCTTTTTTCTTTCATTAAAGCTTTAATGCAGCAATTATGGCTACGTTGCCCTATAAAAAAAGGAAAAGGCAGTTTACTTTAAAAAGTGAAATTGCATAGCCTACTATTTAATTATACACAAATGTAAATGGCCTATTTTTCCATAACTGGTTATTACAGCACTGTTTTACTTTCTGAGTTTTGACAATCTCTAAAACCTACAAAGCTTCCTGCTATATAATTGTTTTGTTACATTATTGTTTTCATCTTATTTTTTCTTTTAATGTGAGTGCAGCGGGATAAATCTTGGTTTTAAGCCAGCCACTACTTCATCTACTTAAGCTTTTATAGATGAAGATTGCTGTAATTATCAGAATACCCGCTTATTTCTGAAGTATTATCCTGGCAACCTGCTGGCATTTACAACCAATTAACAAGCTTTGCCATTAGTTGCATAAGGGGTATCGCAGAGTAAACCCATTGTGTGCTAATTTTCTATTTTAGATAATCAGTTTGGCCATCCAGAATGGAAAGAAGAAGAAAAGGAAAGGTTTGACACTCAGTGGTAGACGTGTAAAAATTGCTGCGTGCCCCCGAGAGACAAAGGTATCCTGCAACTCAATGATGGCTTCGTTGCTGTCACTATTGGTTCTTAAGTATTTCCCTTTGTCTCTCTTGGAAAAGAAAAAAAGTGGGGATTCAGCAAAGTAATCATGTCCTGTCTCACAGGCTCTCGGTCTTTTAAAGCTGACTAGCTTCTCTTGCTGTCCTGCCCATAATTTGACCAAATTGTACAAGTGTTAAACACCTTTAAAAAAAGATAGAAAGAAATTGAGCATGAGTTCTTTGGTTTCTTTCTTTTTTTTTTTTTTTAAACAATTCCTTTCAACCTCTTTCCCCCTCTCCTCCCCGCCTTTTGCTATTAGGGTAAATTAATGCATGGGCTTCCTCCAACCGGGCTGCCTTAAAATTAGCCTGCAAGCTGGGCTTAGTTAAAGCCGTGCATTGCCGTTTTATTGCTCTGTTTAAACAGCCTCTGATATTAATATGTCCTGAAGTTAGGTCTCAAGCAAGAAAAGAAGCTGCAGTTCTGTTCTGTCCTCAAAGCTCAGGCTTCACTCCAAGGGAGTGAATGGCACCACCAGCCTGAGAATGTCAGTGTGGGGCATGGGAGGCCTCCTGGGCTTGTGTGCAGAAATAATCTGACCCCCTTGGTTTGGGGCGGTATTAATAATTATTTCATCTCAGTTCTCTCTGCTTCTATATGAAAAGTGCTCCTAATCAAAATGCTGCCTCCTCTCTCCCACCTCCAGATGATTCTTCATCAAATGCAACTCCAGTCTCTATTAAGAAAAGCACACTGACATTTTGAGAGTATTGACCAGCACCCATACCTGGCATTTGTAAAGCTTTTTGGTCACAGAGCTTCTTAAATCCCCATGTCTAACTGCATTTTAAAATCACAGCCCTTGGCACTTTCAACATGAGTTAGTAGGTTTTTCTGTTAGCCGTCAAACTGGTCTTTAGATCAGATCAGCATCCTCTTTGCTTTGCTCCTTCTCAAGGGACTTGCTTAGGACAGCAGAGCTGTAAAAAAGCCATCTTTAAGGACCTGGGGCTCCTTTACTGCCTTACACACACACAACCCCACAAATCCATGAGGAGACACTATCTCACACATCACACTGAAACTTCTAATAATTTCCTTTTGTCCAATAGTTTGGTCACAGATGCAGGTAATAAATGTGTCTAGAGACAGAGCCATATTATCAAGGCATGACACCGCTATAATAAACTTTTCTATCTTCATAACCAAATTCGCAACTCATTATGGCATTATATTTGAATATATCTTTCCAGCAAATGAAGACATTATTATGCTTCTCACAAATACAGCTTATTGAAATCAGGAGGAGACACTCTTTTCAAGGTTCGTTATATTCTCATACTATTGTAAAATTCTTATGGAGAAATCCTAGCCAACTCTCTGCTTTTACAGCACAAGGACCTAAATGCTCGTGTTTTACACACAGAACTACCCACTCTCTCATGTTACTTAAAAGCCTAGAGAGGTAGAGAGGAGTCAAGAAAAAAATGCTGGCACTTCCTTTGTTGTTATGACTATTCGAGGTGACTATGTTGGTTAGCCTAATAAAATAAATTTATACAGTTACAAAGTTAGCTATTATTATTGTATTTGTTTCCTAGTAAAGAAATTGCTGATTTCACAGTCTAGAGAGTTGCATTTTAACCTTGCTTGATCTGTTGGAGCTGTCATAAGGGGAGAGAAGGACAACAACCCTAAGATGCCTTTTTAGAAATGCTGACATTAGTAGGTTCTACAGGTGAATAAGATGAGCCTTTAAAAGTCTTGCTCCTTTAACAAGAAAGAAGGCCACAGCTGTATTTTTTTTTTTTTGCATCTTAGAGACATTTATTTATTTTATGTGCCCTATCAGTAATCTTGCATCTCAGAAGTTCCAGAGCTATAAAAATAGGGTTTTCTCCCCAACAAATATTTGGGTGAGAATCATCTCTGTAGGACAAGTCTTTCTCCCATTTTTTCTAACTTTGTGATCTTGGTGAAGATACCTCTGTGAGCTCAGTTTTCTTATCTGTAAAATGTGAGAGTAACTACCTCAGGGTTGTAATAATTAAATGCAACACTGCATGTAAAGTGCTTAACACAATGCAAAGCACCCAGTAATACAAATGCAACTTATTGTTATATAATTTTATCTGGCGTACTAAGGATTATGCTAATAACTACCAAGATTCATCAGAGCAGGAGTCCTTCCCACATGGAGTTTACATAACCAAGTAAAAAACACTAGGAGAAACCCAAGAGGAAGAATTTAAGAATATCTCACCACCTCCTAAAGGTAATACCTATGGCTTCGATTTTGTTTGTTATTCAGGGAAATCTTAGGCTAAAAAGATTGCAGCAGAAGAGAGCTAATCTCAGATATGACATGCCAGTAAGCACATGCATAATGTTTTATAATCATCTGTTAATTTTAAAAAAACTCCATTAAAGTGAATAAAATAAATACTAGTACTTGTCTATTACCAATCAGTATTTGGCATCTTAATAATATACCATGGCTTGAAATCAGATAGAGTTTATCTTACACAAAGATTTTATTTTCAAAATTAGAGCCATTAGACTCAATGAAACGTGTTGCCCTCAAAGGAAGAAGGTTTATTTTCGTTGCCCATAAACCCCAGGACAGCAAAGACAGTTTTGCTCATTGCTGCATCTCCAGAACTCAGGCAATGTTTTACAGGAGAATTATTTATTGAGAGGATGAGTGAAAGATCTTGTTTTCTATTACAGTATTTCTATCAACCATTGGTCTTTAAGGAAATATTAAGTCCATAACTATTAAGCACCTAGTGCTGTATTTGAACTAGAGATCTAAAAATACAAAGCAATTGAAATGGAAGGATTTTGCCTCAAAATAGTTTCTAAATAGCTTTGGAATCTCTTTCAAGTCCATACGATAAGGTTGCTAGGTTCAAGAACAATGTTATCCTTGCTGAAAACTACAACTGCGTTTTCAGCCTGCAGTCGTATAAACAGCTAACTGAAACTTTCCATTTCACAAAGAACTCAACAAGACTGAACAAATACTTATCAAAACCCAAAAGTCTATTAAAGAATCCCAAATTGGCTTCTTTCAAGGAATTTACAATTTTGTGCAATTATTAGGCCAGCCCTTGTTGATCTTAATAATCCTTCATAAAAGTTAGAGAAGAAAAAGTAGCATCTGCATCACAGTTTAAAATTATTAAACAAAGGAGAATTTGAAACTAGATATGAGTCAGTTTCCAAAATAAGTTGACAGCTTTTTAATTTTAGAATGGAACCAGAACATATCTTACAACTTGAAAACCTGTGTGACACATTTCCCTTGCTGTCAAGAGGTGGAATCGACTTCACCTCACAACAGGGTCCTCAAAGTTTTCCAAATTGCAGCCTTGAGACGTTGAGTGTTAAGTTTCAATTTATATTTCAGATGACTTTTCTCGGTGCTTTTTAATTGGCAGGAGCTCAGGAAACGTTCTTAGATCACAGAATTTCCTTTTACATTAATGAAAATGAATAAAACCTTGGAGATCATCTTCTATCAATTTGAAGTTCGTGTTTTTCTATATGATGTTAAATTAAGTAGTATCTTAGATCTAGCCATGGCAAACTTTTAGAATAAAATTACTGCAGTTTGGATTAAAGGTAGCAAAACTAAGTCTTATAAAATGTGTCTTGCAAGATACCTGTAGCTCTTAACAAAAAAGCAAGTGAAGACAATTACAGCATATGTGTATTTCTAGCCCAATAACTAAGAATACAGTTCGTTGTCAATTAAATACAATTCATTATCATTGTTTTTCAATGTTAACTAAGTTAAAAACATATTTTAAAGGGAATGTTAGACCACAAAAGATGTAAAGTTGTCTGCACTTCTCCTGAGTTCTTCATGTATTGCACAAAATCACAAGAAATTCTCAGTTCAGCTCAAATATCGCCACTACAGATTTTGTCTATGGTACAAAGAAAGCAAGTCTTTTCTGTCATTGTGACCAAATTTGTCATTGTCTTCATAACATATCCTTCTAAGTCGTGGAATGTCGTTTGTAATACATTTGAAAAAGCTCAAGAAGATATGAAAATCTTTCTAAAATACCTATACATCCTTTTTCTCTAGAGTATAATAATTTCGAAAACACACTTAATTTCCTTTTTTGTTCTTTAAATTTATGGCTGAGAGCTTTTCACGTTGCAACCATACAGGCACACACACACACACACCCCTCTTTATCACTTTTTAACAACTTTCCTCAAAAGCATTTTAAAACAGTCACATATGTAAGACTATGTTTTCAAGATATTGTGAAAGGAGCCTAAATCAGAACCAAAAAAATAAATAAAAGTGCAGAGTCTTGGGAATATGCTTTCCCATGCTACCACTTTTGAAAGGGAAAGGAATAAAGGTCAGGAAAAGCAGCTGCTCAGCACAACAATCTGGCAAGGAAGAGAAGTGTTGTTTATAATGACATAAAAACCATCCACACAGATGAGTTCTGGGGTTGGAGAAGGGTAACTATCTGAAATGGTTGCTGAATGTGGTGTCAGAGTAGTACGGGAGAGGGCCTCTCTCCTTGATTCTTTGGTATATTAATAGCAGCCCAAGCTGTCCCGTTACAGGGACTCATGCACTCCCATGCTGGGGAGGGAAGCTGGCAGGTCAAGGGCCATACTCTAATCCAGCAGCAAGGCCACCACATCTGCTCCAGTTCATCATCTTCCTGACCTTGGCCCACAGCCTCAGCCCCAGTCCTGCCTACAGACTCTCTTATTATCAACTTCACTGGAGGGCAGAAGGGGGAGAAGGAATCATAGATAGCTATGGGACAACCTAAAGCATAGGAACCTGAAGCCTACCCCTCTTTCTAGGCCAATATTCAAGTGTAAGAGAGCTCTAGGCCTTGGGTTCAAATCCTAACTTTGCCACTTTCTAGCTGTGTGACCTTAGGTAAGTTACATAAACTCTCTGTGTGCTTCTGGACTTCAGTTTCATGCTTTGTAAAATGGAAATGATGATAGCACCGACCTCGTAAACTTGTTTTGAGAATTAAATGAGTGCTAAGGCTCCCTGTGATATGCTTGGCGCAATGCCCAGTACATAATTGGTTCTCTGGAAGTATCAGCCATTATTATCATTATTGTAATATGAACAGTGTCTATCCCCTGACCACTGGCACCATCCCATCTTTCTTCCTGACGTTGACCCAAAGTACCAGAGACTGGCAAGATAAGTTTGTGACTATGAACACATAGGAACATTTAGATAGCTTTAGAGAGTGGAGTATAATTTTAGTTATTGGACCACTGCCAGTCCAAGAACTCTTTGGTTTTGCATAATGGACTACGCAGGGATGAGAAGAGGGCCCCAGTGGCCAGGATGAGTGTGTAGGGCTGTAGAAGTTCTAAGGGGAGCAGTCAGACAAATCTGACTTGGAATCCCTCCTCTACCACATAGGCACTATATAAATCTGTACTTGGGCACCTTCAAGTGCCTTTGATTACCAAGATTTGGTAATCTTTCAAAGCAATGGTTCCTTATCTTTAAAGTGGAAATAATAATAATTATTATTATTATTAATAACTTGCTTGCAGGATTGTGGGGAATTAGAAAGTTTTAGAGCTATTTTTTTGTTTTCCTTTTTTAGATTTTATTTATTCATAAGAGACACACAGAAAGAGAGAGAGAGGCAGAGATACAGGCAGAGGAAGAAGCAGGCCCTACTCAGGGAGCCCAACCTGGGACTCAATCCCAGGTCTCCAGGATCACGCCCTGGGCGGATGGTGGTGCTAAACTGCTGAGCCACCCAGGCTGCCTGAAAGTTTTAATCTCACACACAGAAATCACTCAATATGTAGTAGAATAATGATTAAGATTCAATAAAGAGTAGATTGTGGATGAGGGGGCCTGAGGGAGGCCTCTAATAATGATCTCCCAGAGATGTCCATGCTCTGATCCCTGGAACCTGTGAACACTACATTCCCCAGCAAAGGGGACTTTGCAGATATAAAGAAGGTTAAAAACCTTAAAGTAGGGGAATTATCCTACCTTCCCTAAGGGAACCCAATCTAATCACATGAGCCCTTAAAAGCAGAAAAGTTTTTCCAGCTGGAAGCAGAAGAACGATGAGATAGAAGGGTAGAAGTCCACGAGATTCCAAGCAGGAGAACCATTTGACTCACTGTTAGTGGCTCTGGGAAGTGGGGCCCACACTGCAGAGGAAGAGAAAGCTCCCTAGGAGCAGAAGAAAGACCCCAGCTGACAGCCAGCAAGGAAGTGAGAGCTTGAGTCTTAAAACCGCAAGGAACTGGATCAGCCAACACCTGAATGAGCTTGGAAGCAGATTCTTCCCAGAGCTTCCAATAAGAGTCAGCTAGCTGGTCAACATCTTGTTTTCAGCCTTGTGAAACTGTGAGCAGATAGACCAGCCACACATCAACCCAGACTGCTGCCCCAGAGAACTGCGAGGTAATCAATTTGCGTACTTTTAAGTGCTAAGCACGTGGTAATCTGTTATGGCACTGAGAAGAAGATAATACAGAAATTATTAATGTAAATGGTTTTTTACTACTAGGTTGTGATATTCTCAGTTGGAGTAAGAGCTGCTGGAAGATAGGGACGCTACCGACTGATAGCTAATGTTTTTGATCATTTACTCAGCGGGGCACAATGCCAAGTGCTTTACATGTGTTACCTCCTTTTATCTTAACAAAACTCATTACTTAGATGCTATTATAATTGCTATTTTATAAGTGAAGAGATAAAAAAACTTAACCATGGGAAGACTTGACAATAAAGACTTGACAATAATCACAACACAGCAGAACCAGGATTCAAACTCAGGCAGTGCTTCTAGAACACATGCTATGAATCACAATCTTACGCTTCCTTCAGCACAGCTCAGGGCTTGGCATACAATCTACACTGATATTTTGTCGAGCAGTTGAACAAACTAATAAAAGAATACGAAGGAAAAGTTTCTCTCTTCTGACTGAACCAGACCTTTTATACTCTTCATAATTCTAGAACCTAAAGATTGAGCTATCCAAGGCAGTATTCAATTCTTTTACTAGAAGGCTAAGTTAGGCTATACTATGGTAACAAATAGCCCTACAATCTCAGGGGCTCAGCACTACCAAGGCGTATTACGCGTTTATGCAAAGTCTGTTCTGAGTTCAGGCAGCATGGAAGGCAGTTACTTGAAGAATCTAGGCTACTTCAATTTTGTGGCTCTGTCTTCTCATTAGGAGGTTCTAGGAATTGCTAAGGTGAAGAATTTCGCTGGAGACTTCATACCTACACTTCCAGGCCTCAGCCTGAAGGTGACATCACTTACACTCATAGCCCATTGGCCAGAACTCGTCACAGGTCACCCCTGATTGCAAGGAGCCTAGGACTTGTAGTTTTCCACATGCCAGGGAGGAGAGGAGAATCAGACATTGATGAACACTAGGAATATTGATGAAAATCATTAAATCAGTCTCTATTGAAGAAATAGCTTGAATTATTAAAACAATAACTGGGGTGCCTGGGTGGTACAGTAAAGCGTCAGACTCAGGTTGTATTCTCAGCGTCATGAGATGGAGCCCCATGCGCGGCTCCACGCTCAGTGTGGAGTCTGCTTAAGAGTCTGTCTCCCTCTTCCTTTGCCCTTCCCACTACTGGTCTCTCTCTCTCTCTCTCTCTCTCTCTCTCCCGCCTCTCTCTCTCAAATAAATAAATCTTTAAAAATAATAATAATAATAATAGTTCCAACTTCCTATATCAATTGTCTCAAGAAACCCTGCTTCAGCCCAATCTCTTCAACATCATCCCTTGTGATCTGCACTCGATATCCTTCATGACAAAAGAAAAGTTACCTGTTTTCATGTCGGAAAACAGGCTTTATCTCCTCCTTTGGCTGCACATGGCCAACAATGGAGTATCAATTTAGATAGTCTAGCTACCTTCCAAGGCTCTGAGGAGCTTTACCCAAGACTCTCAAATCACAGATTTGTCTTCACACTATCCCAAAACATGAGGACCTTCAAAATTCACGTGACCCAACATTAATCAGATATTTATCCATCCTCAGGAGCCAAGACAGTTCAAATATCAGAAAGAATACATTGAGGTTTGGTTTCATTTTTATTTTCTATTAAAAGCTTATCACTGATTATGTCAAAGTTATAGAAAGTTCCTCATCCAACTCAAATAAGATTTTATAAGAATCTTCTTTAGACTTTTACACTTTTTTTTCCCTAGGTTAATTAGTAAGACTTTTGGTTTGGATTAATGAAGATGTGTTTACTTTGGAGAGACTAGCCACATATCTTATTTTCATGAAAATGTGCAAAATAAGATAATTTCACCTTTTTGGAAAATTTTTAACAAATAGACTTTGCCCCATGTCTTGACAATGGTCTGAACAAGACTTTGCTATTTATTTATTTATTTATTTATTTATTTATTTATTTATTTATTTAAATGTGCAGAAGGATGACTTTCAGAGCTTATAAAAAATGAAGTTTCCTAGTGACTCTCCCTCTCACCTCCTTCAATAGATGTTCTGTGTGGTCCCAAAACCACATCTTCACAAGCAAGCCAAGTGATACCATATCAACCAGTACTACTCAAAGTGGTTAAAATATAAAGTGTTTGTTTTCAGTCTACAATGAAATGAGTAACTCAGGTCAGACCATAAATGGATGAACAGTTTTCTTCATCAATAAAATCTTGCTACCAAAAATTCCAAGATGTTCATTGAACTTACTAGTGTATTTGGTAAAGACAATTTACATTCTGGAGCAAGCTTCTTGTCTTAGGCAGACAACAGTTGACAGACCAGAACACTCACTCATGCACATTCCACACTCTGAGGAGTGATACTTGGAAAAAACCCAGCTCTAAGAATACTGAGATGAGGGTTAGAGTTCCAATAAAATAAACTCCCCTCCCTCTGGTAAGTCACTATAAAGTCAGACCCTTCAGAATAGAGATCCATAGGATGTTGTCCACCCTCATCCTAATTGTTGATTCCTATAATATACTAGAGTGTAGAACTATGGCTACAATTCCTCCTGGGTGTTCTGATATGGCCTCTGTACATGTAGGCTTAAATAATTTTTTCTGGCACTCAGCTCAATTTCCAGATTTATTTATTTATCAATATTTTATGAATGACCATACTGTGCATAGTTATTTATTGGATAAAATAAGCTTCTAGTACTAAACACAAAACAGTTTCTACTTTCAATGGAATCAATTAAAATCAGAATGTTAATTAAATATAGTAAAACTTCAATTATCCCTGGTTATGGAGGTAATAGGTCAACTCTAATCCAAACCACCAGACAACATCACAGAATATGTACATTTTGACTTTGTAATCAATTTTAGCATATTTAGCATTAAATTACACCCACAGTTGAGAGAGGCCAGTCTTAAAGGCAGGATTCAAATTTATTGTGCAAGAGTATAACATCGAAGCCATGAAAAAAAAAAAGTGAATGGATCTAAATATGTTTCTTATTAACCCTTTCTTCATTGTAAAATTACAAACTTATTAAAGGTAGCAGGGCAAAGGGCATGATTTATTCATCTTCATATTTCTCACAGTAACTTAGACATAGTAGGGCTCAATGAATCAAATGAACAATGAATTTAATCAAACATAATAATTGTCTGTTATGTGTTTAATAAAGAAAATTTTAGCTCATTTTTTCAGTCCAATCAATAACTGTTTATTGAATACCAACTATACACCAATTACTAAGATAGATGCAAAATCAACTAGGACAAAGTGCTTGCATTCCAATATTTGAGACTGATAAACTAAACAAATAGTTACTATATCATACAGCAGTGCCAGAAAAGTAATGATAAAAGTGGCCAATATTTAAATGGTTACTTGGAACCAAGTGGTGATGAAGTATTTTTCCTATATCAACTTGCTATTTCTCAGAAGCACAAATGTACTCTTTCAATCTGGATTTTTGGATGCAAGCAACAGAAACCAAATGTAACTATTTCAGCAAAAAAACAATCTACGGCAAGATGTTGTGGACCTCACAAAATGAACAAGAAACTGGAAGGTTGGCTATAGGGCAGGATCCGAGGATCCTCCAAAGGACCAAGAAAAAGGAAGCCGAAATCACAGCACCCAGCTCATGTCTGGAATTGCTGGTCAGAATACCACCACCATTCCAGCAGGCTTGTTTGCCTCTGCTGCTGGTATGAAGGTCTCTAATCATGCCCCAGACCTTGTCATTTCCTCAAGACTCGATGTTCCCAAAGTGGGTGTCTAATTAGCCAAAATTGACAGTCATTCACCCCCTGGCAGAACTAGGAAGGAGGAAAAACAGAATTCAGTCCCTTGGATGAAAACTCAACGTCACCTCAGGACTACTTATACTATTCTCTTAGTGTAAGGAGGGGAAAGTGCTTAAAGAAATAGTAAAGATTCTGGGGAGCCAAAAATTGGCAAATGTTAGAATCAATATAGATAAGACAAGCACTATGTTTATTGCAAGGAAAGAAGGCAAAATCAAAGATGTTTTGAAATACATTAAGGTTAAGGATTTCCCAAATTTTGATCAATGTTTAAAGAATTTGAATTCAAAAAAAAAAAAAGAATTTGAATTCAACTGCTATATAAGGATACACCTAAATATTTCTTTCCACAGCCTGAACCACCCAAACTTTTAAAAACCGACTACTGATCTAGAAAGAATAAAGCCAGTTAAGTATCACTGAAGGAAATTTATTCATTCATTTAATGAAAATTCCTCCAGAGTCATTTTTGAGGTGGACATCTGTCTGTCACATGCAGAATGGCATATATCAGGGCAGACTTCTTTGGCCCTTCAGGCTCAAGAGTTTTTGTTTCTGTTTTTCAGGGTCAAGAGTTTAAAAGCAAATTTAATGGTAATATAACTTATGCCCTATATTCTTGGTCATAGTCATAATGCCTTGCATTTGTTTTTTTAATGCCTTGCATTTAAATAACATCTTTTAACTAAGGATATTTCACTGTCCCTAATACTCACCTACCTCTGTACCCTAAACAGAAAATAGTATTCTTTTCACTCCAGAAAATTAAGTCACTTGTCTGAAGTAATACCAGCTATTCACAGTGGGAATTACCAGATCATCCATGCTTATTTTTCAAAGTCTAACTCTCATTCCAACGTTTCTCTCACTTTAATAAAGAGCTAGATGAAAATAATGGATAACCTAGGTTCCAGGATTTCCTCATTCAAATTTTATAGTATCTGAAAATACTGGATGACAAAGTGCAAAGTGACAGTGAGTCAAGCCTGGAAGTGTTTATAGAACTAATTTTCTCAGCGGTGACAGCAAGGCCTGGGTGGGGGGGGAGGAAAGACTAAACCACACCTATAAATGGCAGATGAATCAGGCTGTGGCTCCAGAGTCTTCTGTCTTGTTATCTTCACGCAGGATATAGACTACCACAACAAAAGCCATTAGTGGCCATCAACTTCCAGCTCTCCTACAGATGATTACATTGGGGTCATCTCTTTCACACAGAAAACCCTGCCTTGAGTGGAGGAAAAACATTTTTTGAGTTAAAGATCATCTTTCAAAACCAAGGGCCACCATATTATTGGAAAGGTCAAAAAAGATAACATATGAAACTGCTTTGTAAACTGTAAGAGTATTCAGATGTGTGGTAGACTGGGGATAAGTACAGTACGATATGTGAAGGGCTAGATCACACATTTTTTAATAAGTAGCAAACAAATCCAGTGGCTCAAAAAAGATTGAAAATAGCCACTGTTGGGAAAAATGTTCAGCTTTGCTAACCGCTTTCCATGGTGAAGTGAATGCCCTCCACTTCTGTAATGCTCCTGAGGACGCTAGAATAGTTTTGCAAACCATATACTGGAGACGTGAGCGGGAAGAGGATTGGTACATGGATTTGTTGAAGACATTGAGCGCTAACTTGTTCTGCTCTTATTCCTGACTTGGCCTCACTCTGACGAGTCACCCATGTTGGGTGTCTGCTGTCTTACTCTCTCATTTCCCCCATCAAAATCATAATAGGACAGAAAACACAACCCAATCACTAATTTTTCCTTCCCAGTGAAGTGTGAAATACTAAAAATGTTAAGGACTTTATCTCTCCCAAGAAAACAGATGCACACATCAGTGAAATCACTGCAACTTCTATGTTCAAGGCATGGAGCAACAATGGCAGAACTTCAGGCATCAGACGAGAGAGGAAGAAAAAGATTGTATGACATTGAAGATCACCTGAGAAATCTGAAGTTAAACTCCCCTGGTTATCACCTGGTTGAAATAAATTGAGGCATAACGAAAGTAAATTCGAAGGACAACCTATTATTGTCAAAATCCAATTAGTGATGATCATCCGATCTGCAATAATCAGAAGCCAGCAGGATACACTAGGTTCCTCAGAAAGGTAGGCTTTCTTTGCCCTCTGAGGCCACTCATCCTGCAGTCAGTTGGGTGTTGATTTTATCCCCTGGAGCTCACATCCCTGGCATGGGGAACTGAGAATCCAGTATCAGTTGACTCCTGGTTTCCTTTGATCTATCTCATGCTCTCTCAGAAGATACATCATTGACTGTAAAGTGATCAAAGGCAAAAGAAAGGTATGTACCAAAGCCTTGAAGGCTACCCCAACTTTCAGAGTCCTTCCGACATCCTTGAGATTTGAGAACAAAAGACCATACTCACTTATAGTAGTGAATTATTTGAAAAATGTTCAGTGGAAAAGGCAAGTAAAATTTTATCCATTCAACAAATATGAATGAAACACCTACTATGTGTCACCAACACTGTTCTAGGTAAGTATTGTATCTAAAAGTAGACGTGACCCAGGAAACAATATTAATTAATTTGAGTGGAAAATGTCCAAAGTACATTTTAATGGAAACTGTAAGTAAAAATTGGGTAAGATTTTGAAATAAATCAAAAGATCTGTAAATGTCCTGTTTAGCATATAGTTCCAGGTTCTCTTCCTTTCATTGTTTTTGAGCTACTTTTCATCTCTGTAAGTTGTAGAACATTAAGAATAATGCAAATTATTCTGGCCCACAGAAATAGAAATGGTAAGACCTCTAGAATGCAATTGATTATTGCCCTGTAAATGCTGACCAGTTTTGCTGACCATGTTTGTCAATTTGTATCAGTGTTCTTTATCTGCCTAACATGTGCGTGAATGCAAATCTGAATTCTCCTTTGAGCAGGTTATAGCATCTTACTGCTACTCTCATTAATTAAGGAATAAATAAAATCTTTAAACACACATGTTCATTGTGTGCTTGTATGAAAATCACAATGATACATTTTTTAAAAATAGATCCCTTAATGGTTCACAATAAATACTAATTATGGGACCAACTACCTCAAAAGAGTATGTGTAGAAAAAAACAGTAAATTAATTCTAAAGCTCTTCAAATGCAAAGCTTTAAATGCAGGGAAACTGTATCTTCTTGATACAATTGTGATATTTAAGGCACATTTGATAAGGCCTCCACATGCCCTCACATCACTGATCTCAGAGAAAGGAATAGAGCTGAGCTGTGGGTTAAAAAAAGAAAATGAAAAAGAAAGAAAGAAAAAGAAGAGAATATAAGATCCCCTCTGATTTTTTGCTTTAAAGAAGTAATAAACTGCATTGTTGTAACTCAGTGTAAGTGGCTTCGAGTAAGGCAATAGAGATGCGTGCCAGAAGCTACTCATATCGTTCTTTAAAATGGAAATTTACCGTCTGCTGCATCACATGGACAAAATACAGAACTATTTTTCACAGCTTGTTCACTGAACAGATTATTGTAGAAAAAAAAACTTTTACATTTTCTGCAGATTCCCAAATCTCAGTCAAAAAACTCTTGGCAATTTTTAGCAGTGAAACAGATTTCACTTTCAGATTGAGATACTCCATTTAGCAGTAGTCAGATGATCTTCCAAATAAATATAGACTCGTTTCACTCTTGATTTTATTTAAAAAAAAAAATGTTTTCATGAGGTGTCTTGGAGGAAACTTGCACTTATTTGGTTTTCCCAAGCTAAAGCAAAGAAAAACTCGAAGGTCTAAAAATCAGAGTTAAATAAAAAAGGAATGTTAAACTAAAAATGTTATTACAAATAATGCATGTTCATCACACTATCAATAAATAAATAACCCCATAAAATTTTAGAATTAGTTGCTAACATGCTCCAGCCTTTTCTGCCCTAAATCTCAGCTCCCCAAAATATTACTAAACAGAAGTGCATGTGTTCGGTACAATATAACAGACAGCAATATGTTGAGATACTTCACACAAAGAGGTCTCTGGGCCACTTTTCTTTTTCTAGATTAGTTTATCACTTAGGTACAAGGCAACTGCACTTAGGATTTTATTTCCAGGACCATTTTTTCCCTTGCCTACCAGTGTTTACTGTCACAGAAAATAATGGGATGTGTGAAATTTAATAAAAAGTTAAATCCATGAAGAAATACTAAAATGAGAATACCAGTCTTCACATAATCCTATATCCAAAACCCAGTTCTACAGACTCTACTGCCTCCTCCCCAAAGTCCTATTCTAAATTTCCCCATGCTTTTTCTATCTATGAAAGGAAATTATATGATAAACAGGAATAAAAGCAGCAATAGTGACTATGTCCTACTTTTAAATGTAGAAAAATGTACATGAATACCACAGGATGCCCATTGAATTTTATAAAGTTTGTTGCTATTTTTAACAAGGTTTTATGGATTTGTTACAAGTTCAGCTCAGTGACATTAAAGATCATCTCAGTCATAAGCAGAGCAACCTGAATCCAAAGCAGAAGCTTTACCAAGTAAAGAAAACAGGAAATAGCTCATGTTATTAAAACCATTTTATTATTCTTGTAATGACAAATTTACTAGTTGAAAAGGATTCACAGTATCCAATTCCAAAAGCCACATTTCTATAGTTAATTTGACATATGAGAATAGGTTAGTTTTTGAACCCACTATAAATCATTACAAAGTTTCAAAGGAAAAAAAACTACATTTTTCACATCCAAATTATGATTATATAAGCATTTGGATAATGTAAAAGAACAAAATTATTCTTCTCATAAGGAGCCTTTAACAAAAAAAATTAATATAAAATGTGTCAAAAACTGAATAAAGCTACTATGTCATGAGGATAAAGTATTAAATTTTATAAAATTTCCTATGGTAAAAACTAAACTATTTGATTCCAATGAACCACTGTATGAGACAAGGGTTCTGTGCTTTTGGATTTAAGTGTTGGTTTAGTTTATGGGTCATTAATCGAGGAGTAGGGATGTAGAGCGAGAGAAAAATACAAAAGCTTAATATTCAGACACTTTTCAACCTGAAAAAAATTATTTGAAATGTATCTAAAGACTCTTTTAAATTGTAATTTAAACATGTGGAAAATTAAGATCTCATTTGCAAAACTTTTAGCACCCCCAAATAATATTTTTTTCTTGCCTTTCATAAAGTTAATCTAATTGCTGTGACTCCTTTTAAAATACTCAATAGAATAAAATATATTCTGAACCTGAAACTAAAGAAAGTTTAGACAACTAAGGAGAATTAACCTGTAAAAGTGAAAAAAATTGAACACCAACCTCCCAGATGCATACAGCCAATCAGCAAACCCATTACGCATGGATGGTAATGAGCCAGTGACTTGGGAACCAAGAAGGGACTAGAGGAGCTGCAGAGAAAGAGAGAGGGAAACAAAGGCACTGCTCCTAATTTTTTGTAACCATCATAAAGTTCAAGCAAATACAAAAAAACGACATAAGAACTACATTTTGAAATATTTCTACATGACTCAGAAATTAACTCCAAATTCTCATCTTTTCTTATATTAAAGACAAGACAACAGGCCCAAAGTGGAGTCACTTATGCTAAGCCCCACATCACCACACAGTTTCGGCTCTCCTGGAAATGCACTCTTATCAAATCAGTCAAGAATCACCTGATCAGCATTATTTAGGTCACCTGCCTGATAAACCCCTTGCCATCCCCTCTAAAGAAAGTCACCTTGCAACTTGCAATAACCCGGAGCTTTTTTGCCTAATACAACGCCCTTGTTCCAGCTTCCGGCTTCTGCCTATAAAATCTCTTGCCTTGTAAAGCTCTTCAGAGGTCCTTTCTATCTGCCAGATTGGTTGCTGCTCGATTCATGAATTGCTGAACAAAGCCAATAAGGTCTTTAAAATGTACTCAGTTGAATTTTGTTTTTAAACACTCATGTAACAACTATCTGTGAGTCTAATACATCAAGAGAAACACTAACCTAAATAATAATAATAATACTATAACAATATAGTATTTCCACCTAAAAATAAAGGATTTTTCCAGGTCCTATATTTAATTTTCAAGTTAGCATTCTAGTAGGAATGTATATTGACAATGACTACTAGCCCATGCCGCTGAAGCCCATTGCACAGTCCAGGAACCCAGACATGTGCACAGTACAAGGCCATCTTTCTTACTGGTTAGGTCCTTCCTGCCTTCCTGATTCAGTTTTTGGGTATCACCCATGCATGGCATCTTTATCAGACATCTGAATCAAGGCCCTCATTAGAGAATCTTTCAACGGAGAGTCAGCAAACACTGGACACTGAGAATTTTAGACAAGCTCACTGCCTTGTAAGAAATCCTCCCCTGTGGAAAAGGTTTAAGCCAATTCTATCACAGCTAGATTTTAGGTAAAATAAACCACCTCAATGCTTGGTTGACAACCAAAGTGTTCTGGCAAATGAAGGTAGTAACACACACTAGTGGTAATGGTCTATTCATGTCTAGCTGCCGGCCAGACACTGATGGCCAATGAGGTAATACCACAGGTCTTAAGAGTCTAAAGTGCTGGGTATAGAAGTCAATTGGGATTTTCCTAAGGAGCTGGTGACTCCGAGACAGGATCACAACTATGAGATTGAAAAACCTTTCATTTAGTGGCTGTGGCTGATTTTTTTTTTTAATGTTAAAGAAGACTAAAGGCAAAGAGGGTTAAAGCTACTGCTAAGAGTTATAGTGGTGAATTGTTCATCAAGTAATTTCTATCACACAGCCCTTTGCCCTGCTCACCTTTTACTTTCCTTACCACGTAACTTCCTTCTTACATTCTCACTTAGCCACTCCATGTATCTGCCATTTCCCTGACCTAACAAGTGGTATGCACATTTTTTCAAACTCATTTTGAGCCATTTAAATTTTTTAATGAAAAAAAGTTCTTTTCAAACTCATTGCCTCACCAATTTAATAATGTACATATATATTTTTAGTGGATACAAAGTACAGTATTCAAGCGATGAAAACTCCCTTGATCCTAGATAGGATACCTGCAGTAAATCTTCCATGGAAAGATAGATAGTTCATGTTCCCCACTCTCTCACTTTTCTCTCTTTTCTTCTTGTGCTTTGGTCCTCTTTTGGTAGTGGGGAAGAGAAAAACATTTTACCTACTTTAGAACCTCTGTTGTTCAGTGAGAGAAGGCTTCTCAGCATTTATCTGTTTCTGTGGTAATACTTACACATTTCCTTCCAGCAATTCCATTGCTCCCAGCAGCCATTTTACTATTCATTTTATTCTTTACTCTCTGCATGACCTTTAATTGATTCTTTCATTTGTGCATGTCAAATACATTTTCTAACTTATTTTATTTACAAAGCTGGGCATATAACAAAATAAGGTAGTATAGTATCAATCAACCAAAAAATATGAGCAGCATTTTTTAAATAAAAAGAACAATCAAATGGTATTTTCATTATAATTTCAAAAGTTATAAAATTATAAAGCCTGTTCAGACCCAAGAAATCACCTAACCCCAAATCTTCATTCTATATCTGAGGAAGCTAAGACATAGAGAGCTTGGTCAGACCTAGAATTAACTCATAGGACTCTGAAAATAAGTTCCATTACTCTATTAGACCCATGGCTTATTTTCACCTGTAACTTTGATTTTATTATATCTCTTCTTAATAAATTATGAAGTAAATATTTACCACATTGCATCTGTACTGACTACCCTTTGTGAGGACTTCCTTATGAAATTCCTGACACCAAAAAAAAAAAAGCATCTGAAATTATTATGCATTTGTTTTATGGCCCAACTGTTCATGAGGACAATACGATATATTGTCATCCACTGGTAAGAATATTTATAGTCACCCACACATCAGCCTCTTTCGGATTGATAATTTACAAGAATTTGGGCGTAAATGTGTATTTATTCTGCTATTTAGATTTTCATTTCTTCTTTCCAAAGACTTCTTTCTACATGAGTTTTTATCCCAGGAATGAATGTTGTGATTACCTTTCACCATTGACCCATCTGACTAAATCTCAATTCTTCTCCAGTGTGAAGCAGCCTCTTTTTTTTGAGCTATAAGCTTTGGTTAATTCACAGCCTCTGAAGAATCTGTTGAGCATTTGAGTGCCATTCCTTATTGGACCTTGCTCATAAGCAATGGTAGATTGTAAAAAAATATTTTACTAAGTAAATTAAAAAATATAACACATCCATCTGAAACTCTAGGGGAAAAAATAAAACTAAATGTCAATGGTATTGCCACATAAAGTTTACAGTAACATGAGCCTCTGAGTTCACAGGCAACCTGGGATTTTGGCAGAAATGCACTTGGAAGGGGGTCTTGGGTCATTCTACTCATATCAACTCTATCAAAATTAGCAGATCTAAAAGCACGGAATGTCTTGAAAGCCCTGATTTTTTTTTTATTAAAAGCTTCCCTTAACTCTCTGACTAGATGTACTATTCTCAACGGATCCTGGTGGCACCAATGGTTCAGATTCTATAACCTGGCCCTTTTAATTAACCTGTGCATTGAAACCATGTCTTGGCTGTGGAGACATAATTTGCATTGGCACCACCAGTGATGAAAAGAAAATTAATAACTAAGCTTTAGAGAGAATATTCTTTTTAACAGATTTAACTAATCTGTATGTAATTTGCTCTTAATTCCATTTAAAGAGTCAAAGGAAATCTCCATGCATACATACAAAAAAATCATGAACATGATAAAAGTAAGAAATTTGAACAGTGAATAATTATCCACTGACTATTAAATGTTTCTTTCTGTAATCTGTCAGACCCGGAGCCTTCACCCACAAATTCTTCCCTGGCCACAAAAGAAGCCTCAATAGTATGATAAAACATATTAAATGAAGTCTCTGTATCGAATAAACAAAAAAATTCCATCTCCTTATTTGAGAAGTCTAGTTTATTAAATCATGAATATTTCTCATCTAGAGAAAAACTGAATATTTACACTCTGCACTACAATTTAACAATTTGGGTAAGAAAATATGTTTTCCATCTGTATTTGCCAGCAAATTCTGAGCTTCGATCTTATTATCTTTTCAAAAGCTAAGGCTCTGCTCTTTATTTTTCTCGCTGTCCTATTCCATGACTCTTACCGAGCTAAACTTTTCCCTTTTAAAATACCTTTTCTGTTGTCTACTACCCAGGCTGCAGATGAAAAAAAAATCCATGAATTTACAATGGTAAAGAATTCTATTTACCAAAGAGCAAGAAACAACTCATCTTGAATGCTTTGGGTTTTTTTATAAATATACAGCACATTTTTATTTTACTTTTAGAAAAAAGAAAATAATATAGTATCTTCACATTCACATTATGCCATGCGACAAAAGTAATTCCTAACTTTCCCTTCTATTCAAACAAGTTTTCTATTAGAACTTCTTCCTGACTATTTAAACATGTTTAAACTAATGGTTTTCTGTAATTGGTCTTTTTTCTTTGGAAACATACCGTGCCATTGTCAGTTTTTAAAAAGAAGCAATTTTCTGACTTTTGAGATTGAGCAGGTCAAGGAAAAATTACTACTGTTGAAAACCTGTAATTAAATAGGAAAATGCAGCTGCATTTATGAGAAACTAAAATTAAGTTTATTCTATTAATTCCTGATTCTGAAATGCTATTTGAATTTTTGGTTAAGGTTACATTCAGAACCATGTCTTATCTAGCTACTATCCTTGCTGATTACTTTTAATAAGTAACATGTAGGAGTATAATAGTCATATTCTTATGGAGAGATAATTCTGATCACTTTCTTTTCTTCCTTATCATTTTCAGAAGTACTCTTAAATGAACTAATAAAATATTCTCTACCAACTTGCAGTTATTTTTATTATAATTATTCTGAATAAATATGTTCCCCAAACGTTAAAACTGTATATTCAAGAAATACATGCTAAGCACTAATCTTTATAACCCTAAAAAAAGGTTAGCGTTTAGAAAATAAAATAATCTAAGCTTTCTTTCTTATTTATTTCCATTTTCATTATTTTTTTCTAAACGTGATATACACCATTTTATCACATTAAACAATACTCATAAAGAAGGGTTTACTAAGAAATCAAACTGATTGTTGAATTTATAAGATTACCAAACCCATTTCCTGATTACAGGTCCTGTATGAACAATTCGTCAAAGTAGGTTATATTTAAAGAGTTAAAATATTTTGTATAAACACAAGTCTAATAAACAAATACAACCATTTAGGACAATTTAAGAAGTCATAATATTTGTCACTGCTTAATTTTAATGGTGCGTTTTAACAAATCAAGATAAACACCCTTTAACCTCCCCTACAAAACTCTTGGATTGAAATCTGAATAACATTTACATAAAATTAGGTATAATGTGAAAGCTTTATTAAAGCAAGTGTATGATACTACAAAATTATTTATGTTCTAGAATAGTAGTAATCTCTATTTGAAAGCTAAAGCTGAATGTCAGAATAGACATGAATTTTGTTACATCCTTAATCATAAAGCTGATATCTTTATAAGGATATTTTTAAGTGGCACAGTAATATAAAAACAATAGTACTTATTTAACTGCAAATATTTCTAAACCCTTAGGCTTTGAAACTTATTTCTACTTAGGGGGAAAAAAAACTTTTTTTCTGGGAAAGAATGTTCTGGTTTTGTTTTTGCCTTTGTTTAGATTTGTTTTAAACACATCTTCAGCCAACGTGTGGATTTCTTCACTGTGGCTACAGACCTGTGTGATACTTTAAAACTGCAGTACAGTGGCGGGGAGACAGATACACACAAAATATATACTTTTCACTAACAACAGATTTATGGAAAGAAAAGTAATAGGAAGTGACAGAGGTATACGTTTTTTGTAGTATTGAAATACTACAACAAAACTTAGGGCTTTAATGAGCAAACTCCTCTTTCACATTCCCGTTCAATCCTGTTACCTGTTTTGTTTGGTCATTTCTGTTCATTTGTTAATGTGCTAAGGCTCTTGGAATTCTATTTTCCAGATGCTTATATTCCACAGAGGAAGGGAAAACCGATCCATGAAGTTGCTATTTGCATAAAATGCAGAAGCATCTGTCACAGGCTCCTTCCTGGTTGAGTTTGGCATCTAGGGATCGTGCAGCTGCTCTGTCTCAGCATTAGGTTCCCATGAAGGCAAAGAAAGTCCCCAGTGAGGACAGCGTCGAGGGGCAGGGCGAGAACCCGCTCGGTTCACAATCGGCATATTGACAATTATATTTCTGATAGGATGATGACATAACTGGCCCTGTCACACGCATACACACACTCGTCACACAAACTAGCTCAGGTTCAGCCTGAGAACCATCGTAACTGACAACACTTCCCCGTAAATATGTTTCTTATCAAGGTCATGATGAATTAATCATAATCATGTTGCATTTCGTTAGGTAGCACAGAGGGTGGAAATTTAAGGCAAGATTAGGGTTATTTACGGGGCTTGATTTTAACGGGGATTTTTGCTTTGGTTTGGTTTGGTTTTGTCTTGTTCTCTCTTACACCTAATTAAAATCCTATGAGTGTGGATGTCTTTCTGCCCACTTCACATGCACACGGAAGATTGCTTCTGTTGATAAAGTAAATTGTAAAACCAGGATGGCTCAAATAAACTTTAAAGAAGTCCATTTCAGTTTCATTCTTTTGCACACTTACTCCTGCCTGACACGCAAACCAACAATTCTAAGTGTCAAGGCCGGTGACCAGAATTATCCGTAAACGTCTATAAAATGTCTGTTCCTGGGTCATTGCAGAAAACTAGATACGGTTTTCCACGCAGAGGAAGATAAACCGATTCAAAGCCAAAATTATTTGCAGTCTTTTCTACAGTACCTGGTAAATCTATCTCGGTGTCTGGTGTAGTATGCTACTTAGAAATAGTTTTTATTATTAGTTTAATTTTTCAGGGCCGAACGTTCACTATTCCCTGTTTCCTGCAGATAGAGTTAAAACAATCTGTCTGACAAGGTCTTTATGAGTCAATGGCACAGAGAAACAGGCATAGTAACCAGTTAACAAATTCAGACTTTGTAATAATAACAGTTCTTTATAACAAACTGGTATAATTGGACTAAAAGTTTCTCTGATGCAAGTTCATCAGTAAGCAGTAATCAGATAGGAGGCTTCTCTGAAACTTTTCTGATTCATAAATAATATAGTAGTTTACAAAGAGGAAGTTTGTGGGAAGCAGCAGTAAACAGTCTCGCAATCCATCTGTTATTATGGAATCCAGAAGAGCTGAATCAGGATCCACGTTGTTTATGATATAAAAGATGCTTGGGAAATGTTGCTGAAATAATTATTAACCAAAATGTCATGTTTTTACTTTTTAGAAGTCTGAGTCATATGGATTGCAATGAAATGTACCCACCTGTGTGAATAAATGTATGAAGTTTACCTGGATTGATTATTTAGTAGGATACCAAATGCGGTTTAAAAAAAAAAAAAAAGGCCATTCCATGGCAGGATCTACCCTCATTCTTTAACTATTGGTTAATTTTTAAAGTTACTTCTTTCAAATACATTCTTTTTCAAGTGTTATGTGACTTCTAAGAGTGTGGCTTCAAAGTGCCATATAGAATGTGCTTAAATTCAGTCTTTGGCATGTGAAATTCAAATAGCCAAAGCCAGAACATCTTTCTACTCTCCAGTCTCCTGACCTTAACCTCACCCCATTTTTCCTCCTCACTATGTTCCCAACACACACACACACACATAGACACACACACACTTAAGTGAAAGGAAAGGCTGAGTGTGAGAGTTCCACTCTCTTTGCCCTCTGAGGCACTGCAATTACTCCTCAATTCTAACTCGCTTGATACTTACGTAATTTTTCTCAATTTTGGAAAGAACAAAACCAAGAAACGTGTTAATGCGAGGGAAATTCAACAGTGAGGCAGGCTTCGTTTCAGATTTACTCTAAATGAGATCAAAGTGTTTGTTCTCGCACAGCTTTTTGTTCACAGCATGATGATGATCTACCCCACCGGAGTCAGGGAAGCTACCACAGATGGAAGACGTGGTCATATACAACCAGAGCGGAGGGGTGTTTACGTCCTACAACAAAGGCAATGCAAGCATTTCTATACTTGGTACCTAAAAATGTAATACAATTCATCTGTCATCCTAATCAGCTAGAAATAGATTTTGCCCTTTATGGAGAAAATGAACTAAAACCTAACCAAGAGAGAATAAGGGCAGTAGTGCACATATGGATCTCCAACATCTACCCTGTTGCACCTTCCTCGTTTCAAATTACGTTGGAATATTTTGTTGTCCTTTACAGAAAAGCCAGAGAACAAAAACCTACACATAATCTTCCCCGAAGTACATGCTGCCGGCAGAACCATACAGAAACCAGCCTGACACATTTTGTTCCTGATCGGTTCCCCAGGCCTAGGTGGCTCTTTTCCCTGCAAACGTTGACAATAGTGCCATCTCCTGGCCCTGCGAATACAGTGATTCCTGTGCTCTACTTGGGTCAAACTGTTGAAAGTTGGTTATTGGGATAATGGATCATCTTCAGCTAGGTTTTCCTACGCAGCCAAACACTGTTCGAAGTGGGTTGTTGTATTCATTTAATGAATTATTTCCCCTCTTATCATTTGCTCACTTGAGAAATGTTTATTGACCTCCTAAGAGATCATTGTAAATGGAGGAGATTACTTTTAGTTATATGTATTGCAGATTTTTGTTTCTCTTATTACCTATTTTTAGTGATTATGTATGTACGTATTTTACACACAATTTTACATCGGTAAGTGTACTGTGCCTCTGTAACAAGTACCGGGACGACTTAAGACCTTTCCTTTTGATTGTATAATAAATACACCTGGGCCAGTAGAAAACCCTTTGATTGTCTCTAGCAGCCGGATTATTTTCATTTCCTTTTCCCACTTTCCCCTTATCTTTGATTTCTGATATTTTACCTTCACCTAGGCCTACCTCCTCACTTTATCCCCAGAACTGCTTCTCTGTACATAGCTCTCTCTCTGTGTCTTTGCCAATCGGTTTGATTTGATCTCCCCGGGACTGTAGGTGACATTTATGTGAAATTCATTTCGTGTTTTAATTCTCACTCTCCTTTTCTAGTGTTTCTTTATTCCACACAATCTTTTCACGGCTCCTCATTTCAACCGCTGTTGTACTTTTCCCAACGCCGTCCGAATTAGGAAAATTTAACAATCGGTAAAATGTACGTGAACAGCTCTAATTGCTTTAAAAATCTCCATAGCCACAAAATGCTAGCTGCTGTTGATGAACGTTGGAAGCAAAGCTACATCTTTGCATGTACATTCGGCAATAGATAAATAGCCAAAATAGCAATGTCTCTTTCAACCTTTCAATATGTTCAGTAGAGCTAAACACCAAATGGAGTAATGGTAACAGGCAAGGAAAATTCTGTATCCTCATAATGATTTTAAAAACTACCCCAGAGAGAGGAATGGCAGGGCTTCGGACTCGGGGCTCAGCAGACAGACACGGGCTGACAAATCAGTAGGTGCCCGGCTGGGCAGAGGAGCCCAGGAAATGGCACAAGTGAATGGAAGGCTGTTTCAGGGACAGGAGGCCAGAGCACATGCAAATTTCCCAAGCAAATGAGTTATACAAAAGACGCTTGAGCTTTTCTTATTCAGAAAAAAAAAAAAAAGTGGTTTTTTTGGTTTTTTTTTTTTTTTTTTTTTAAGTACTGAGCTTGTCAAATTTTAATCAGGGAGATAGATGAGCGACAGATGAGAAGTAGTAAATGATGAGAAAATCTAAGTGGGCAAAAAGAAGCAAGTGGGAGTGGAGAACAGGAGCTCACCCGGGGAAGCGGGGTGGGTGCCTGGGAGGAGGGAGCGCAGGGAGGGGAGGGGAGGGAAGGCACCCCCCCTTGGAAACCCAGGCTGAGGCTCTATGCAACCCTGTGCTGGGAGAAAAGGTCCCCGGCACCACGTGTTCAGGAGGCTCTGGGAATCCAGGTGTCCCGGGAGCCAGA
This sequence comes from Vulpes vulpes, assembly GCF_048418805.1. Classification (NCBI taxonomy): domain Eukaryota; kingdom Metazoa; phylum Chordata; class Mammalia; order Carnivora; family Canidae; genus Vulpes; species Vulpes vulpes. Next base: position 23,261,224 of record NC_132795.1, read on the forward strand.
CCAAGATGCAGGGGACAAATGTGACTTCAATGGCCAAGGAGTGATGCAAGATCCCGTGGGTGCCAGCGCTCAGCGGGGACACGTCCTGGAGGGCCTCCTGCTCCACAGCCAACGTGGGCCAGCTCTGCTCCCCAAACAATCCAGGACTTGGGTTGCGCATTATGGTCACCTGGGGAGCCACCTGGGGGGTCACCTGGGGAGCCACCTGGGGAACCACCTGGGGGTCACCTGGGGGTCACCTGGGAAGTCACCTGGGGGTCACCTGGGGGGAGTCCGGCTGCATGCTGGCTAGCCACTTGCACAACCCACTGGGGTCCCACAGGCATTAGTGCGTGTCCCTGATCCGCAGGTGCTTCCCGTGTGTCCCAGGCCGTGGGAGCCCCTGAAGCGGGTCCCGCACCCCCGGGGGCCCACTGCGGCCCTCCCCTCACCCTCGGGTGCCAACACAGCTCTGTCCAGTGAAAGTGACACCCCCTGGCCCCGTGATTTCCACCGATTCTCCCTCCAAGCCCCTTCCCTCGCCGGCTCCGAGGGCAGCACCTGCACTTCCCAGTCCTCGCCCGGGCCAGGGGGAAGTGCACCTCCTCAGAGCTGCGCAGAGGATCGAGGAAGAGCTCGAGCAAATCCCTCAGCTCAGCGCCTGCCAAATAGCGCTCCAAAAATGTCAGCCACTATTATTATCCATTTATTCATGAGTTAATTCCCTGCCAGCATAAAGGATTCTTTTAAAGGCTTTTGTAAAAGAAAAGTATGGAGAACTTCATCCCAGTAGCCTGGAAAGGGGAAGTTCAAGAGACGAGTGCAAGAGGCAATCTCGTTTTAAAGGTTGGTGGAACGCAAAAGACGAGCCTTGGAAGGATGAGGAGTTGGTTGCAAACCCAAAGGCAGCTACACACCTTCTGGTTCGAGCCCACAGCCTCTGCTCAAAGAACGTGAGATTTAGGAAAATTGACAGACAATCCATCAACTGTTTGGAGAAACAGAAATGAGCTGCGAGGAAGGGGATGTTATTGCAAGTGGTGACCCTTGTGCCCGAGGCGGCCCCATCAGCCAGCACGAACCCAACCTGCCTGCTGCATGGGGATCCTAGAGAAAAGGCCCCCAGCTGGAGAGTCCCCAGAAGTTGCCCTGGGAGGCCAGCCTCCCGAGCCACACTGGTTCACCCAGGAGCCCTCCTTCTGTCTGGGTCCCTGGGGCTAGAAATTCGAATTTGAATCAGAATAGCAAAGCACCTCCTGGAAAGACAGTCCCTGATTTCTGCCCCTGCCTGAGTTTTGGGCAGCCCAAAGTTTTGGGCAGCTGCAAGTTGCCCAGTTGCAAAGAACTGAGTTATTGCACCTGAAGGTAGGGGTGGGCACGGCAGCAGGAATGTCAGGGGGCACTGCCGGGGCAGAAGCAACTGCACCGCACACCAGACGCCTGGGTATAATTGAGTTAAGTGTATTATCTTTAAGCCCGCAAAGTCTGAAAGGCAAATTAACCTAAGAGGCCCTCCGTGAGCATTATGGAAGGGTAAAAAGCAGATCGAGCTGGGTAGGAAGGGTTTCATCAAAGGCCAGGAAAGCTAGATGATTGGCCATTATGTGTAAATTGGAATCTGTTTTCACAATAATCAACTTGTTAATTTTCCATGAAATTATTTCAAAGAAATTTTAGCATTTCCTGAACTCTCTTTATTTGCCTCCATCCTTTTCTTTCACCAGATGGACATAATGTCAATGTTTAAAAGGAAGTATTTATGCCTTTCTTTCAGCAGTTAATTGCTACCTGTCAGGCAGTTGAAGATTTCAGACAAGCCTGAGCAGAGTAAAATGTGTAGCCTTTCAAGGCAGAAATTCACTCATTCAACAAATGTGTATTAGGCATCTCGTGTGTGTATAGGGCTCCACGGTGGTCTCTCCTAAAGCCGGTCAGTGGACACCCCAACAGAAGAAGACCATTACCCTCTTCTCCATATTAAACTAACACAAATAAGAAACCAAGTTGTTATGGGCTGAACTGTGTCCTCCCCAAATTTATAGGTTGAAGCCCTCGCCCCCAGGACATCAGGATGTGACTGTCTTGGGAGACAGGGTCTTTAAAGAGGTGGTGAGGTTAAAATGAGGAGGCCGTTAGGTGGCCTTGAAGCCAATCAGACTGACATCCTCCTTAGAAGAGGAAATGAGGACACACAAGGGGACCCCAGGGTTGTGTGCACACGGAGGAAAGGCCATGTGGGGACACAGAGAGAAGGGCACACCTGCAAGCCAAGGCCGGAGGCCCCAGGGGAAACCCACCGTGCCCACAGCTTGACCTAGGACTTCTGGCCTCCAAAACGATGAGATAATACATTTTTGTTGTTTAGACTGCCCAGTCTGTGGCATTTTGGTGTGGCAGCCCCTGGCTAGATTATAACACAAGCCAAACATCTCCCTGGCAAAAATGCTTTCGTTCTCTTCCACGCCCATAACAAACTCCAGTTCTTTCAGGTTCCATTCTGTGTCCTCTTCCTTCCAGAAATCTCAGCCCTAAATTAGCCCCTGAATCCCTCAGACCAAGATGAACACTACTCTTTGCCTCTAACAAAGGAAACTGAATGTGTGTGTGTGTGTGTGTGTGTGTGTAGTAAATAGCCCATGGCCAAAAACTATTTCTTAATGAGTTACAGAGAAAGAAAAAAAATGTTTGAAAAAAGTATGTGACAACTTGTTACATTCTCTTAATTTGCTCTAGAGTGAGTACAATAAAGTAAAACTTCATTATAACACAGAATATGATTTGTACAAAATACTACTACTACTTGCGCGTTGAAAGATTAGTTTGCCTGGATCCGGCACATGTGTCATATTTCTGGAAAGTCATTTGACACGAATCAGTCTAAAAAATAAAACAAGCAGGTGCATAATATATTACCCAGAATAAAATAAACATGGCTTCATTTTTAAGTGCCAGAGTTTATTTCGTCCATTAAATCTCCATCAGCTGCTGCGTGCTTGGCGTAGAGGCCTGGCGCCCTCTCGTGTTCACTTGGGACAGGTTTGCTCCTGGAACCTAAGCAAGCTCCCCCCCCCCCCCCCCCCCCAGCATCTCTCCCAATCACCAAAAATTGCCAGAGAACAGCCAACAGAAATCAAGCTCCCCTTTGCCACATGAGTTGTATCAGTCATGAAAATACTGAGCGGCTACAATAGACGGTGTGATGAAATTTCAAGTTTTAGGTACCTTTCTGTAGCCCTGTGACTCCCTGAGTATCCGAGCTGTCTTCTCTGTGGGTTATTAGAGACAAAAGGTTTTTCGCCTGCTTTTGTAGTCAGCAGGCATGCATACCGATTTGTTGATCCTTCAAAATGTGACCTCTAACTCCGATTTTGTTTCTCCAGGAACCCTCCAAAAATTATTACTTTTACTCAGATTTCCCTGAGAAATATTACACAAAATATTTTCACGATTTAAGCCATAAGGCATGTTATCTGTAATGACTATATCTGTACAGTTTTGTTTAAGATGCCAATTGTTAATGTCACGGTTACCATCCCCATCAAAAAGATGAATAAATATAAGCAAATTGCCAAAACATGACCTCATGCAAGCTAGTTTAATCTGTTGGTGATTACGGTACAAAAGGTCACGTTGCACATTAAAGTTAATTTCCCCAATTCAAATCTAATGGGCATCCACCTTGGTTAGTTCCTTGTTTTGTGTAGATACCATAAAATATGAATTGGCACCTATATTACATACCATATGAGCCTACCCTTATTTCTCATTACTAAAATCAAATAGCACACATCAAAATCTAACCACCCAATTTATATTGACACTGTACTCAGACATATAACCATGTTCATCTAGGGCATGAGCTTCGTCTTCCTATAGGCATCATTAAATTCCCCAAGTGAAACTTAACTCCAAAGGCAAAAGGATGAGCAAACTAACAAGGGCTATTTCAGAAGCTTCTGGAAGATGCAAATACCCTGTAAGTCCTAAAAGATACTGACAACCGTTGAGAACAAAGAGAAGCAATTTGAAGCTGATACCAGCAACAGCAGCTATGAGGCTGTGTGAGACCATCTGATATCAAAACAGAAACAAGAGTTTTGATCAAACTGCCACACGAGCCGGGGACCTTGGTCAGATCTGGTCGTTTCTCTGAACCTCAGTATCATTGTCAGTGAAATGGGGAGAACAACTTAAGAGTTGCTAACGATACAGCACATAATAAGAAAGGGTACAAGTAAGAAGACGCGATGGATTAATCCATGCAGTTGAGATATTTAATACAGGCCTGGAAGCAACGGCGCTAATGTCCTCATTCTCGGGAAGATCGCTATAGTTTTGCAGGCTTTGAGAGGAAGTCTGAGGTCAGAGGCAAGCGCAAAATTATCGAGACAGACGTAGGAAGTTCTGGTCCCGATTCTGGAGAACAATTCACCAGCACAAACAGTCCTAGGTCACTTCTTCACCCTCGTGAGGCACGCACACACACAGGCACACATCCATGCACACACACCCAAGCACACCCAGGCACACACATCCATGCACACACAGGCACACAGATCCCTGCACACCGAGGCACACAGGCCATGCACACACAGGCACACATAGCCATGCACACACACATACAGGCACACACAGGCACATACACACATCCATGCACACACACACAGGCACACACACAAAAGGCTCCCTACTCCTTGTGAGTCAAATACTGTAATATATATAGATCGTATCTTCACGGTATGCCTCCATTATTTTTTTAAATTGTCTTTTCAATGATTAAAAGAAACGTGTAAAGATTTCATTGAATAACTGTTTCCTCCATCTTCCCTCCCTTTCCTCCATCCCTTCCACCCAGATAGGAGTTTTGGCTGAGTATTTTAATCATTAGATTTTTCACCATCTGGATAAACAATTAATAATGCAAATGAGCAATGCAGAGAATTGGAGGTGCCCTAAGGAGCCCTGAAACCCAAAAGAGTTGAATTCTTCAACTCTGCATCAGTCAGAGAGCCTTCCCCATTGATGGAAAGAATTTCTCCATCTTTGGAGTCTCAGAAAACTTTGTTCTTGCCCTTATTAAAATTAGAGTCGGATTATATTTGCACACATGTATGTTTGAGCAAGACCACAAGTTCCCTGAGGCCAGGAACTGTGTCTTATTCAACTTATTTGAATTACCAAGGGTCTAGATAAATCATCGGGGTGGGGTGGAGGTGGTGGTGTGGAGAGGGTCCTAGCAGGAGAACCCAAAATCCTGGCTAAGTGTGCTGTGTCCCTAACCCCTGAGGCAAGTTGAAACATGGCTCTGAACCCCGGATTCCTCCCCTGTAAAGTGGGCTAAATCTCTGTCCCTCAAGATGGTAGAGAAGATCAAACAATATGCATGAAAGCAAATTTTGAACTGCACGGCACTAAAAAAATACCTTCATTTGACAAGTTTTAGGACAATAATAGGAGCCAAACACAGATATGTAAAATCTTGCAATTATATGAAGCACTAGAACTCCCCCCTTTTATGGGGAACACAGAAAAAAGTGAAGCAGGTAGTCGATAACGGTGAATTCATGTGTCAAGTTGGCTAGGCTCTGGTGTCCAGGTCTTTGGTCAAAGACCAGACTAGATGTTGCTGTGAAGATATTCTTTAGACGTGATTTACATTTAAATCAGTAGACTTTGAGTCAAGCAGATTAGCTTCCAAAATGTGTATGGGCCACATCTAATCAGTTGAAGGCCTGAAAAGAACGGAAAGACAGGCCTCCTCCAGCACATGAATTATGTGAATTCTGCAGCAAACAATCTTCAGACTCGAACTGTAACACTGGCTCTCTTGGAACTCCAGCCTGCCAGCCCACCTTGCAGGTTTTGGACTTGTTGGGCTCCATAATCACATAAGCCAATTCATTAAAACAAATCTCTTTTACACATATTTACACATCCTATTGATTCTGTTTCCCTGGAAAACCCTAATACGCACAGGTGTATGTATTTTACACATATTTGAGTGTAGGTATGCAGTGTTTTCATCTATACACATATACGTGTTATATATAGTATATGCTCTATGTATGTGGATATGTTCTTATGCACGTATTTCTGAGAGAACCAGGCCTAAAATGCCCTTGGCAAGGCGACAAGACCTACTGTCCCAAGGAGGTAGGAGTTAGACAAGAAATAAAGGGGTAGTATCCATCTCCGGGCCTGGATAAAACTGTGGCCTGGGATCATCTGATTCAGCGGCACTTGCACTCACACTCCTCACTGCAAGCTACAAAGTTAATGTGGCTCCTTCACCTGTCATTACACCCAAACTTGCCCGTCCTCTCTCTCTTCACTCTTCCTCCTTAGTCTCCAAGCCCCTTGCCTGACGTTCCGTCTCCCTGGCAGCCTGGTTCCGGTCCCCCTCTCTGCAGCCTCCCTGCCAATCCAAACACCCCCTCTGCAGAGGAACAGCATCAGTCACATTGCTGCTGCTTCCGACCCGCAGGTGGCTGTCATGGGCCTCCCCTTTGCCCTTTGCCACTGGCATTCTTTGGGCACAGGACCACTTGTATTTCCTCAACCACATCCTGTTGTCGTCCACTCCACACGTTCATGTACGTGGCTCCTTCTTGGGGTGGTCTTCTCCCCTTGTCTGCTCAGCATCTCTTGTCTACCAGTGCAACATGCTCCCTCGGGAGGCCCTCCCTCCAAACCCTTTGCAGTGGCATTGATGACGGCCCCCTACTACAGCAATCAGCCCCCTTTTTACTCACCTGCCTCCAAAGCACCTGGCCTCCCTGCCTGGCTCACGGTGTGCCCTCCCTGAGCAACCACGACTTAGAAGTGGACTTAATGCCTGGGATGCGAGCCCAAGCTGCTGCCCTGACTTACTGACCTAAGGCGAGACGTTTTGGGGATGAGGAAGGTTTCTGCACTCCTCTGGCTGGAGCCAAAGGAAAGATTTTTGAATCTTCCTTTGCAGGGAAGTCAGGAAGCCTGAAGCTAGTGATCTGGTGACTCGCTGGCTGGGGCAAGGGCGCCATGGAGTGCACCGGGCTGAAAAGAGATGAGGAATGCAGAAATGTGGACAAGGTACAAGAGGGCAGGGCAGTATGAATGAAGTGAGAAGATTGATGAGAAGAGGATGATGAGCATGAGGTTAATAACGACAGCAGCAGAATAATTATGAGCAAGACTGAGGCAGAATGAACGCCGGCAGCTCAAGACTAGCAGGCAAAGACAGAAGAAGCAAATAGACCTGGAGAAATTTGTGTTGATAGGAAATGAAGTGACAACAATTGGAGAAAAGGAGTGTGCTTTTTCCTAATCAGTAACTCGTTTTAAAATGGTAAAAGAATTTGCTATTGATTTTTATATTCATCTTAGAAAAACTACTTTGGGGGGGTGCCTAGATGGCTCAGTGGGCTAAGCATCTGCCTTGGGCTCAGGTCATGATCTGGTGTCCTGCTCTGGGCTCCCTGCTGAGCTTCTCCCTCTCCCTCTGCCCCTCCCCTGGCTCCCACTCTCCTGCCCTCTCTATCCTGTGCTCTCTCTCTCTCTCTCTCTCAAATAAATAAAATCTTAAAAAAAGAAAGAAAGAAAGAAAGAAAGAAAGAAAGAAAGAAAGAAAGAAAGACTCCTTTGGAAATGATAATGAACCCTAAGATGATATAATATGATGCTTTCTTTGAAGTTTCCATGTTTTTTTTTTTATGGTTGTCAACATAAATTACATTGTTTATTATAATTTTTCTTTTAAGACACACTCCTAGAACATGTTTCGGAATCCGGTTTTGAAAAAAATTAAATTATCTTAAATTAATATAAAGGAAGAAAGTAAGAATATTCAAGGAAATACCAAAAAGGAAATTAAATTCAACATTTTTCTACGTAACTTTAACAAACTCTAATAAAGGGATGATTTGTAAAATCAATAATCTCTCTCTTGCCTGTGGAATCAAATTGGTTCAAAAAAGAAACCAAACTTTTTACATTAAGAACAACTGGCATACTAAAATAATGACTTATAAGTACTAACATGTTCGCCTGAAACTTTAGACACCAGTGAGGAACTCTCAGGCCTGGAAACTCCACTCGGCCCTGGGAGGGAGCCACTGAAACACTGTGGGTTTGGCATCTCACATCAAGCCAATCCCTTTGCTATTTGAGTTCATTTATTCTTGGCAAAATGGAACTTCCTGTCTCTAAGAAGAAAGATTTTTAAAGTCTCATAAAAATTATTCCAAAGTTTTCTTGGACTTCAAAAGGGTCTTATGAAACAACATTTTTATTAGTTAAATTTATGGAATATGGTACATAAGGATTATATTTTCCTATATCTTAAATAAGTAACAATTAGGACTAAACCAATGGGATACAGAGTTTGGAGATGGTTGGCAAGGAAATCCCCAGGGACCACTTTACTGTGAGTTAAAGAAAAACACGTACTTTCTGAGGAGGGAATGTGTTCTCTCTCTAGGAACTCCAGAACTGGGATGTGGCCCCGAATTCTTCAAATTATCAAAGTCTAAAGTGTACTACCAAGGGAGGCATCCTTACACTAAGAGCCACCAGAACTTCTGAAGGTGAAAGAAAAAAATGCCTGTCTACTGGCCTTTATGTTAACTAATGTGACCTGTAGCCAACACCAATTCTCATGGGAACTTGCCTTTTGGAGGCAAATAACTAAGATTCTCTGTGTAATGACTGTCATCAATTCTGTCCCAATACCAGGATGCAATAAGAATCCTATAGCCCCTATTGCTGGCATTTTACTCAGTGGGCCACATCTTCAAGACATGGAGAGGTAGAAAGTTAGTTTCTCAATAAAGAGTGAGCACAAACAGGAAGAGCCAAGGTCTGGACAGAGAAGCCAAAGAAGTATGTGGGCCACCCAAGCTCACAATGTGGGCAATCTCCAGGGTTGGAGAGAGACCACAGGATGCTGCTCAACACTTCCAGATGGCTAAGCAGGTTGATTATTAATTTTATAATTTGAATAGTAGGTGGTTGGACATCTTGGAAGGTAGTCTACCAAATTTATTTAACATAATAGATCTTTGTTAACCAAACATTAATTATGTGATTTCCTGAAGTTGCCATATTGTTTAGAAAAGCAAAAGTCATCAAAACATTAAATATTCATTAATAATCTGACCACAAATAAGAATGTCCTCATTCTGTGACACCTGGATGGCTCAGTGGGTGAGCATCTGCCTTCAGCTAAGGGCATGATCCCAGGATCTGGAATCAAGTCCCACATCAGGCTCCCTGTGAGGAGCCTGCTTCCACCTCTGCCTATGTCTCTGTCTCTCTCTTTCTGTGTCTCTCATGAATAAATAAATAAATCTTAAAAAAAAAAAAAATGTCCTCATTCCAACAGCCCTCCTGGCTGTGTCTATCCAGCATATAAGGTCAAGTCTTTATCCATGAGTTTTTCCCTACATAGTCTGCTTTTATAAATGGTTAACAATACAGTGCTAAAATACTGCAAATTGATTGCAAAGGGAAATGCAAGTTATGCAAAAGATGCAAGTCTTCATGGAGTCAGTGGAAGCCCACCATGGAGATCCACATGAATTGCATGAATTGCAGACAAAGCTATTCACTTTCTGCTGTGGAAGGTGCTGGACAGACAGCCAGCAAAGTGGGAGTGTCTAAGGTGACAGGGGTAATGGGGGGGGGGAGCCAATGTATGACCACAGTAGGTGGCTTAGACAGATAAAGAAGGAAGGGAGAAAAAAAAAAGAAGGAAGGAAAAAAAGTCAGTTGATAGACTAAAGGGAAACACAAAGAATGTGTCAGGATCGTCCTGTGGGTATCAGAAAACAAGGATAATGCCATAAACAATAGGGACAGGGATCAAAGATAAAAAGATCCCACTTAAGAGGTACTCAGTGAAAACTTGTAGTAATTCAAATATAAAATAATTACATTACTAAATTATAATTAAACAATAAAAATTGCTCTAGGTATTATGATTATACTGATTTGATCTATAAAAATTGCTAATGATATTATGATTATCATGATTTGATCTACAAAATTCAAAATCATCACAAGAAACACCCAAACAAGAAATATTTGATCAAATTCTCAAATAAGAACTATTTGATCAAATAAATCAAATAGATCAAATAATAAGGTCTTATTTGATCAAATAATCAGATAAGAAAAATCTTTAAGTGCAAAAAGGAAGTTGTAATACAAAAGGATAAAAACAGGATTTATTATTTCATGAAGTGTGCAATGTATATGTGCATATATTCCTACATGTATATCATTGTACACAGGTGTATACACTTGTATATATACAAGCATGCTGTTTGCTCTTCCGTTAGTTTATATAAATATATGTGTGTCCATGTGTGTGTTTGTGTGTGCGTAACATAGAATGTATGTTCTGGGTGAGTAGGAAAGAAGAATGGAAAAAATAACTAGGAATGAGCTAAAACAGAAATAAAAGACACTCTACTCAGAACAGGAAGTGCTGATCGCGTACTGGAGACCCACTCTTAACCACCTCTGACAGTCACACAATTTACCAACAGAAGCACCGCCCCAAGGTGGTAAAAGAGAACAATGGTCCAAAGAGGAGGGCTCAGGAAGCAGAATGACCTCCTCAGCTCCTTTAGATAATCCACAGATTATTATAAAATACTAATAAAGAGCCACTTCTAATGAATCTCGGTCAGGGAACCATGTCAGGACAATGGTTGGTACTCAATCATGGGAATGGTTAGTACTTAACCTCCTTTGGATCTGGTCTATTTTTAATGGTTATCAATCTTTTAAAAATAATCTGATCTGTTAAAGTTGTGATTTTAATTATCTGTTTAGATTAAGCATACCATTATTAATCAATTCTTGAGGAGATTTTATTTTTAAAATGTATTTTCTAAGTGGTAGGTGAACATTTTATATAATTGTTTACTTTTTATAATGCTAGTAGTTTGATGTTTGCATAGGTAAAATTTTTAAATTACTACACAAAATGACTTTGTATACCCTTCCACACTACAAGAGCCCTCTGATGGGCTTTCTTTTTTTTTTTTAATTTAATTAATTTTTATTGGTGTTCAATTTACCAACATACAGAAAAACACCCAGTGCTCATCCTGTCAAGTGTCCGCCTCAGTGCCCGTCACCCATTCCCCTCCAACACCCGCCCTCCTCCCCTTCCACCACCCCCAGTTCGTTTCTGATGGGCTTTCTGATGGAGAAGAATCTATCCATTTTTTGTTCATTCGAAAACAAAGAGTTGCAATATCTTCTTGCATGATATTAATTAATTATGGCTTATTTTGATAAATTTAATTCCTTTCTTCAAGATAAAGTCTTATGTAAATTAGCGTGACCTTCTTGTACATCAGAGTTTATGAGCAAATTAGCCTGGGATTCACATTCCCATTGATTCTATTTCCAAAACTTCCTAAATCAAGACTTTTTAGCATGATAAAGAGATGACATAGGAAAGTTGGTTTCCTGTGTGTGTGTGTGTTCCCTCCACACAGCTGTGGCCTTGGTTGTCTGTTCCAGAGTCCCTCCCACTTAGGCCAATGCTTTGGAAACGTGGGCCCTTGCCCTGGAATTTTTAAGGAGTTACTTACCTTTGCCTCTGTTTACAGAAAATAATTGGCAACATTATCTCCTTGTCATTATGAGGATAAGATAAAAGAAGGAAGGGGAGAGGACTGTCCATATTAAAAAAGACTTAAAACACATAACAATGGTGGGATGCCTGGGTGGCTCAGTCAGTTAAGTGTCTGATTTCAGCTCAGGTCACGATCACCCTATCCTAGGATAGAGCCCGGTGTCAGGCTCCCCACTCAGTAAGGAGTCTGCTTGTCCCTCTGCCCCTCCCCCGCTCATTCTCTCTCTTTCTCAAATAAATCTTTTTTTAGAAAGACACATAACAATCGATTGTAATGATTGGACCTTGTTTGAATCAAGACTTGAACAAAGCAACAGAAAACATACCTCTGAGTCATTTGAGGAAATTCAACTATGGACTGAATTTTGGATGCTACTCAGGAATTATTGTTAATTGTGTTAGGTGTTGTAATGGCACTGTGGTACGAAAAAGTCCATATTTTTGAGGAATTCCTAATGTATTAAGCGTGGAATGTCTGAGATCTGTTTAAATACCTCAAAAATAAAATTGGAAGAAGGAAGAGGAAGTAAACACAGCAGGATCTTGCTAACTGAGTTATGCTAATGTTGGTAAACTGGCTGACAGATATTTGGGGTTCACTACAGGCTCTATATTTGTGCATGTTTGAAAATCTTCATGATAAAAATTGAATATGTTACATATTAAATGTGTATGCAACTAAATCCTTAATCAGCCTTTTTTTTCTTTTGCTTTATCAGAGTTTATCATTTTTATCTTAAACAAGAACCACTAACAAAGTAAGTGCTGTTGGGGAACACTTAATGCCCTACATCCAGAAAAATGAAGTCATTTTCAAGAGATTAGGAGGAGGAGGGACTAGTGGTAATTCCCTGAACCCAAGGTCTGTTTGAGGCTTGAAATGGGGAGCAGCTCAGTTACAAAAAAAAAAAAAAGGTGGGGTGGGGGTGTTGGGGGGCAAATGACACAGCCATTGGCTCAAGGACAGGGGGTAAGTTATCACTTCTCTTTTTCCAAGGTTGGTTAAATAAATTGCAAACACGAATCATAAATTTTAGATCATCTTAACTTTGGGGTACCCTTGGGGTATGTTTCTTAGCAGAACCGACTGATTTAAGTCAAGCTGAAGTTAACTACTGGCAGAAATGCAGCTGACTCCCTTCCCTCACCCATTTTTGAAATATGCTCCAATTACTCTTCCCACAAAGACCTTAGAGGAAGGGCTTTATGATGTCTGTCTCGGCAGTGTAGGGACAAGTTTTCTCTAAGGTGCACGGGAACCAGCATCCCACGGGAAGTGCACCCAAATGAATTCTAGGTCCAACTCTCCTGCCAACCAGTCAGGTTACTTTAGGCAAACCGCTCACTCTCTACAACTCTCCCCAGACTTCTTTGTTGTTTGCGTTTGTTTTTAATAAAATGGGACAGTAGAGGAATCCTCTCCTACTCAGACTCCAGAAGAGCTCTCTCCGGGGACCAGTCCTCTGCTATGCTGCTCCATCATCCACACCCAGCACCCTGCACCCTTCTTAAACTTAGGAGTTCACTTTTTAATTTAACAAAAGGGGAAAAAAAAAACAGACGCCACACAATAGGTTGAACTTAAATACAACTCCAGAGGCTTGTTGATCCGGAGAGGTTTTGACATTTGTCAATGATATTTGATATTTGTCTATCCCTTTGCCCTTTCCAGGTTGAATGATGATCCACACCCAACAAGAGATGCTTAACGCAGGGTGGCGTCTATCACATGCGGCCACTAGATGGCAGCACGACCCTGCCCCAGAGTCCACCCGAGCGCATCCCGGGCTCAGCCCAGCTGCTCGGTAAGGCCTGCACCTCCCGCAGTTGCAGCTGCCCTGGCGGCCTCTCCCCACACCTCTTCCCTGGGTCTCTAATTATCAGGAACCAGAGGAGCTTCATTATGGAGGGGAACAGAGCTGTTCTTTTGTTGCAACCGTTGGACATTGATTTTTTTTTCCCCTTTGTTTGAATTCTTGAGGTTTTATTCATCGTGGATTTGGGGGCATCAATTTTGATTTTTTATTTTTTAAGATTACCACATTAAAAATATTATTTGTCTTGGTTACTGAGTGTTTTGGTGCCCAGGGTAAGTGCCTCCCTCTCCTCGCCTTAGGCCTGAAGAAAGAAGGCTTGTTTCAAGCAGCCTACAAAAAATAATCCCTCAGAGACCCCAGGAATACTTGGGGTGGGGGGAGGCACTGCAAGCATCAGTGCCCATCAGAGACCTCAACACACAGAGCAGGAGCTCAGTCATTTATACGGGGCCTGAATGGACAAGGAAAAGGTACTCAAAACCCGAATGCTGAGGAGCAGATGAGCCAGTCCTTTGTTTACCTCTCTACTTGCTCTCTGCTACCTGCTTCCCGGTCTGTCGCCTCCCCTTCCCCTGGAGCTCCATCCGCTCCACTGGGTACAACATTGCCAAGGGCCTCACATGCCCCCCGTTTTCCCACCTCCTTTCCATTCTCTCCCTGCTGCCTCTCACACAAAGCAGTTCCCCTTCCTTCTGAGTCCATCTGACTTTATCTTACTGCCCCAGGAAGTGAGAAGATGGAGGGGGGAGGAAAGAGGGAAAAGGGAGAGATGCCAAGAGATGAAAGCTCAGAGCCCTGAGCCTGCAGGCTGAGTCTCCCACTTGGAGACCACCTGCCTGCCCGCCCCCCCCACACACACACACACACTCGGGGCACAGGCTGTGACTGCACTTGGCGCAGCGCCTAGCATGAAGCAGTTGCACAGAAGCATCAGGTGGGAGGAATGATTACCTGTGCTAAGCAGCCACACGCGTTCTTACAAATAAAATGAAGTAATGTGGCCAATAACTTACAAGTGACTGTTTCAAAGGCTGAATCAAGAGACCACGTCCTCTGATGCCTTGTCCTCTGATGCGGTAGCTAACCCCCTGGGTTCCTCTCCCCACCTCCCTGGGGCTTCAAAGGTCTCAACTCTTGAAAAGCATGAAGATCAAAGGGTAAAACAGATCCCAGACTCCCCTCGGGACTTTCTCTGAGGCCCAGTCAGTGTCAGGCCATGGGCACTGTGACCTTCTTCCTTCTTCCAAGGTCAGAGATCTTGGTCTGCGTTGTTGGCCAGTGCAACCTGTGCCTGGCACCTGTGTCTCCCCCTCCAGACTGACTCTGTGCACTTCCCAGGCTGCTCCCTGGCCTGGGGAAAGTCCATCACCACAACTCCTAAGCCCTCCACATTCTTCCTGGGGGGTAGCCAGTGGACCTCTGCCATCAGCAGGAGGAGAGGTCCCTCTGCTCCCTCCCTGCACGGTTATCTGCATTGGCCTGTGTCTCCAGAAAGGTCATTTCTGCTCAAGGGCAGCACAGTCTACAGAGCCTCCCCCTCCCTCCACACCCAGAGTTGGTGCAGCTCTGCCGTTACTGGTGGACTCAGGCACCGGAGGTCCTGATGAACTGAGGTCCCACTTGTAGAATGTGCTTACACTCAGACCCTGGAATCCCCCACCCCCAGAAAGCCGAGTCAGCTTCCTGGGTCTGTGCAGGTCTTAGCCTCACCTGTGTCTCGGGGTAGGTGGGGGGGCTGTGAGTCTGTGCCCACCCCTAGACCTAAGAGTGGCTCAAAGACAACTGTGCAACTGTGAACAGAGCTCCTGTGCATGGGCCGGGGTGTGTGTACGTGAGCTGGCAAAGGTGTTTGCTGCGGGCACAGAGCTGGAGGAAGGCCAAAGCGGGGGAGGTGGCCCTGGCTGGCTGTCCCTCACCGCATGTTCTGGCACTATGGTCGGTGACTCAGAAGAGGACAAGAACTCTACAGGCAGACTCCGCCTTCTGGGGCATCACCTGAGTACCCTATTCGTTGAGGTAGGAAGACAGAGCAGATTTTACCCACAGCATGTTCTCTTGAGTTATAACTGAAATATTCTGATCTGTGACACGTGGGCCTTTATCGGCACTTTTGCCTAAGGCACCTCAGTTGTCAGGGGAGAACAGACCACCAGCTCCAGCTGTTGGGCTGGCGAAGCTCCCCGCGTACGGAAATTCTGTAACCCCACCCCCCACCCCCATATCTAAACTCTCTTTGAAGGATCTCAGTTGGAGGATCCCCGTTTTCTACCCATGCCCTGACTGATACATATCACAAGGACTTAACTCTATCTGACATATAAGCCCTCCCTTTTAAAGAAAAAGTTGACTTTGATTGAATGGATGGAAAAGGAAAGAAACAAACCTTCATACAAAACTCGCCAAGGGGCAACTCAAAACAACTAAAACAGGGTGGGTAAGATCAAGGTAATACTCTTAGGAATACACGTTCCAGGAAGATATACAGGCATGCCCAGGGCATGGGGGAGAGATGTCCAGCCCCAACAGGCCACTGCACTTGAGGGGTCATGGGGTCATGGACCATAGGGGCTAGATCTTTGCTCTTCTTTTCTAAAGACCATTAAAATCCAG
Source organism: Vulpes vulpes (assembly GCF_048418805.1). Classification (NCBI taxonomy): domain Eukaryota; kingdom Metazoa; phylum Chordata; class Mammalia; order Carnivora; family Canidae; genus Vulpes; species Vulpes vulpes. Next base: position 23,277,262 of record NC_132795.1, read on the forward strand.
TTTTGAAATGTTTGTGTAATAACATCCCAGAGATCCCATGAAAGTTCCAAAGGAACCATCATCCTCTTCCAAGTGTGATGATCCCGGAAGGATCCTTCTGAGGTATCCTGGGCTTTTCTGGTGATTTCTGCATACATGCCCTGGTTTATAATGACTATGCTTCCCTCAAGAACAGTCTAGGTAGTGCTTTCTCCTGGCTTTGTTCATGTATTCATTTAAAAATATTTATTGAAAGTTAATATGTGCCATTGTCTCTTTTTGGAGCTGGAGAAACAGCGTTGAGACAGATGGCAATGTCCTCGCCCTTGTGCAGATTACGTGCTGGTGGGAGAGGCAGATAACATTTAGATAAACATTCATTTGTTCAACTACTATTTTGAGTATCTTCAATGAGCCAGACACTGCCCAACATTCTAAGAATACAACCCGACAAGAACATACATGCACACGCACTCTGCTCTAAGCAGCTTATATGCTAGCAAGGGAGATAATCAAGAAATAGGGTTAAAAAGTAAAGTATAAAGTACGTGACTTATACTGGGTTCCATCCAACACGGAACAGAACCCGAAGCAAAACCTTATGACTGACACTGTCCCTGAGAGTGAAACACACCTCAGGGGGAAGGAGAGAAGATGAGGCAGGCAGAGAAGGAGACGAGATTCAAGGGGATGGTTCACCAGCTGGCTGTAGCTTCACAAAAAGCACCGCCAATTCATTGGTCTCATGCAAAGCCTTATGATTTACTGCCTCGGAACGATTCATCAAAGAAAAAACTATGGCAGGCCAAAAATAGCCACAACTTCTCTGACATTCCTCCACTGTGAGCTGGAATCTACATCCCTTCTCATGAATCTGGATGGGTCTGGGACTCTTTGACCAAGAGAACATAGTAGAAGTTTCAAGAACAAGTTTCTAGGCCCAGCGCTTAAGTGATGGGCAACTCCCACCTCCTGGCTCTTGGAATGCTTGCTCCTGGACGCCTGGCTGTGCTGTGGAACCTCAGGCCATCCTGTGGAGAGTCCCACGTGGAGAGGAACTGAGCCTCCCAGCCGAGAGCCAGCACCACCTGGCCAGCCATGTGAGCAACCAATCTTAACAGCGGATCCTCCAGCCCCAGGGGAGCAGAGCAGGTCGTTCCCAACAATCTCTGGCCAAATTACGAATTCAAGGGAAAAATAAATGACTGTTATTATTTTGAACCATTAAGATTGCTTATTACTCAGCAATAGATAACCAGGACAGGAAGGGAGAAAAATTTAACCACGGGATCTTGTGACATATTACATGGAGTTTGGCTCATGAACCATCGAACCTCTTACAGGTTGTGCACTCCAGCCCCTCCAGGTGGCCACTAGAAAAGAAAGACCCAAGACAGAAGCGGGGGGGGGGGGGGGGGGGGGGGGGGGGGGAGGGGGGGGGGCGCCCTGCAGCATGTGAGCATTCCCCACCTGCCCCCCTGCAGCTTGCAGCCTCAGGCTAGCCAAGGAAGCTGGTACCTGCAGGAGTGCTGCACAATGTCCCATAAACTCTCAGTCCTCAGCAGCGGCTCAAATGCCAGAGGCACACTGGTGTGAGATGTGATACAAGGCTCCCTCAGGGCATGTCTAAACAGGGCATGAGGACCGGGAGCAGCTCCCTTTGGAAGCTCACCTGCCCAACTCCATGACAGTACCTTGCTGTCCTGCCGAGATGGTAGCAGAGCACCATGAGTCTGTTCTCAGGCAAGACTGAGCCCCACCCCCCCCCACCCTCTGTGCGCCAGAATGTGGTGGTGCCAGGTGGTCTTCCTAGCGGGTCATCAGTACCACTGAGCAGAAAAACAGGGCCTGGTGGATCCTGGAAGGTGCGCCAATGGGGTCTTAAAGACTATCTCCAAAGGGCCAAGTGTCAGAATTACCTAGGAATTATGAATATGTTAGAATAAGCTGCAAGAGGCCTGGGAATGTGAGGGCCAAGGAGATTTGCAGTCAGGCCAGATCCTCCAAGGGTCTGAACACTTGAACGAGTGCTCAAAAACAACAGGGAGCAGATCTGGGGCAAAGCATTGTAGACAGAACAGCACCAAGGTCTGGGGGCAAGAGCAGGGAGGTCAGCGAGAAGAAGGAGCCAAAGCCCAAGAATGGAGGAGGCTGGGAGGGAAGCCTGCTGGGAAGGACCCAAGGGCCATGGGAGGATGGACTGATCGTAGATGGAAGGAGAGGCATGAGGCCATGGCAGGAATCCAGGCAAGAGGACGGGAGGACACGTGGGACTAGAGATTGCAGAAGTGGGCAGAGCTCAGACAGGCCTTGAAGGCAGAGCCAGTGGGATTTGCTGGGGGCACAGGTGTGGAGCGTGGGAGCAGGAGAAAAGACAGGACACTCCAAAGATCTGGCCGAAACAACTGAAAGGATGCAGAGGCCGTCATTGTAGTGGGAGAGTGTGCAAGACGAGCGGGGCAGACGTGGGGACAGTCAGGTGGTCGCTTAAATACGATCTGTTCAGGGGAGAAGTCACTAGAGCTGTAATTTTTGGACCTGTCAGGACATAAATGGTCATTAAAGCCACAGAGCAGTAAGCTGATTGCAGATAGTAAGTTCTATGAGGACCGGTCAACAGGGTCCTAGAACAGAAGGTACGTCGGAGGAGGGGCTGCCTAGGTAGGGCAGTCAGAGCTGAGAGAGAGAGAGAGAGAGAGAGAGAGAAGCTGGGTCTTAAACAGGAACAATACACGTGCACAATCCCCTATGCAAAACTATTGGGGAAAGAAATGTTCCAAGAATAGAGTTTTTAGGCTTTCGAAATAGAATCCAGTGCAAACACCATATTGTGTTTGAATTCTCAGCGGGGTGTGGGCAGGACCTCATCATTTTATCAGTATTTCCACCGAAAACACTTATTTATCACACTAAGCAGGACGGATAAACACCAATGGTCTCACGTCCATTCAGATCACATTTGCTGCTAAGTGAGTTTGTCAGAGACCTACATTTTTTTCCACCTGTCAATGAAAGGTACTTTTTTTAAGTGCTCACATACATTGATTTATTTACCCTTCACCTCAGCTCTAGGAGGCCGGTGTGAGGGAACAGGTACATACAGAGGGGTTGCCCGGGACCCTATAGCTCACCCAAGCTCCTAGGTCCACGCCACTAGCAAGTGCAAAGGTCCTGCAGCAGGACTAAGTACGGGGTGTGTGGGGAAGTGACTGGCCAGAGGTGGCCGATAAGCAGGAGGTGGTATGGGATGTGGCAGGGGGCCCTGACTGAGATCCACCCCGTAGTATCCCCACAGAGTCCTCTGCAGGGCTGAGAATCCCAAGTCCAGTACTGCTTCTTTTGACCATTCCTGCTTGGTTGCTTTCGAATGAATTAATCAGATTTATGTCCATAAATTCATGCTGGCTGCCCGACAGGGGAGAGACGGGGGCATGTATAGTAAAAGCAGATGGACTGGTCACTCCTCCACTCCACTACGAGCCCGTGTTCTAATCTCTGCAGCCCCAGGAAACCCAAAAGGCATCTTGAATGCTTTAAATTTAAGAAAGGCTAAGAAGGGAAAAGCGGATGTCTTCTCAGCCCCAGATTAGCCACATTTAATTAAAGAGCAAAATCAACCCAAAACTTCACTTGCCATCTACAACTTGGTTCCATGTACACCTTCCCTGAGATAGTCCCTCACAGAGATGCTTTGGTATTTTTTTTCTTAACTTTACCCCATCACTGACTTTATGCTGTTTTATGCCTTTTAGGTTTCTTGAGCCAATTTTTGCTACTAAATTGCATGTCCCTCCCAGGCCTTGAGATCCGTCTCACTCCGTCATGCTAACTGGAACGGACAGTATGTATTCTCCACGTTGCCAAGCCACGCGGGGAGTCCTGCTGCCCCGTGCTACTCACGGCCTTTAGCACAATTTAGGAAGGCTCAGCCTGGCAAATTCATTCAAGGGCTCTCAGAAAGGAAATTCTGTTTGATATTGCATTGCCATGCAGAGCTGAGGTCATTAAAGATCTTCTGTGCAGTGCAGATCAAGGCACTCATAAGCCAGCATTTCACATTTATTTTCGCAGTGTCAGAAATACATCTCCCCAAACTACCGTCAACCACATGCTGCCTCATGTGGTATTGACCGCTCTCTCATTGCCTCAGATCTGTGCTGTCCCGTGCGGTAGCCAGGAACCCACATGGCCCCTGAGCACTTGAAACATGGCCAAGTTTCAAGTGAGATGCCCTATGAGTGCAAAATATATATACCAATTTCAAAACATAGTACCAAAAAGAGCCCAAAAAATCCGCACAACCAGAAACTAATGAATACAAAATAGCTCATTAATAATTTTTATATTGATCACATCCTACAATATATTTGCAGATCACATTAAGTGATATTTTTATTGAAATTAATATTTCTTTTACTTTTAAATGTGGCTGCAAACCATTAGAGGAGACAGAAAGGAGAGGAAGAAGAAAAAGAATGAAGAAGAAGAGAACAGGGAGGAGGGGACTTAGAAGGAAAAACGAATTTTCGTCTTAATGCCATTATCTCTTTGGTATGGTCTTGATTCTAGGTTTCCAGAGTTCAGTGGTATTTCTAACAGTGCAGTGAGATAGCATCTTCATAATCTCAGTCTATGGAGTCATTTTATCTTTGGAAAAAAGAAAGATGCTGTATATGTCCTTTGATGAATCCTCTCAATTCAGTGCAGTCCCCCTCACCCCCACACTGCCACGTCTCATTCAGACAGAGCCTGTCTCCTCATCCTAAATTTTTTCTGGGATGGATGGGAGACCTCCTTGGCTACTCTTGGGATTTTTAAAACTTTATCCTAATCGGGGCAGGTAAAATGTCTCACCCACAACCTCCACTTAGCTGGAGCATGGTTTATTTAAAAATAATAAGAGAAGAGGAGAGGGTTAATCATTCTCTTCTTGCAATGACTTGTGAATTTATAGAAAATGAAGAATGCACAAGATTTTTCTCCTCAGAATAAGTCTGTTTCTGAATATAATTAAAGGCAAGTTTATTTTCATTACTTGCTAAGTTTTATAATATGCCAAAATATTATTTTATATCTTTATACAACTGTGATATCAAGTTGGCCTCTGGTTAAACCGTTTAAATGGTAATATGTCATCTTTAATGGCACCCTTAGAAAGGAAAGGAGTTAAGTGAAGGATATTTTATAAAATATATAAAATTCTAATGGGTTGAAACTACCATTTGTAAATCAAGTGACTTATCAAGTTACCTTATGTCACACATTCAAATGAAATCTGCCCCTTCTGTTAGAATTCAGAATTGGCTTTATTAACAGAAGACAGCCTTGCAGGTCTGAAAGTAGATCTGGACAAAAGTGTCTCCCTGTCTCGACATTAGCTCTAAAGGGAGGCTTCGTTGGGTTAGCATTCTTCAGTAATGTGGTTTCCAACTCTGCAACATCAAAAAGTAAATATTTACCTGATAATGTGCTTTAAATTACTTCCTTCTCAGCTATGCAAAATGTCCTAGAGTTTATTGCTTTTGCTTCCCAACTCTGGAGAGCACTTGAAAAGTCATGATTTAGGACTTTAAATAATCATCAAATGCTAATAACGTTAAGCCACCAAGATAATGGTCTCTACTCTCCTGTTTCGTCCACTCATTATCCAGAATACAGTGGCTCAGCATTAGTCTTCCGCAATATATAGTAAGTGCTGTGCATTTTCTGGTTAGAATTCCCTTGCTAAGGCCTTAGAGCATGGACAGTACATATCCCATCAATCTTTTACTAAGTTCCAGGACTTGGTTAAACCTCATGTCATAAATACTGATGCCTGGCATCTAAGTAGATGAGTAGAGAATACTTCCGGAATATGAGAAGACATGTCTTTCATTCTCCTGCAGCCCAGGGCAGCAGAGCTCAGCATGACAATATGCCTCCCTGCCAGGGACTCCTGTATCTCAGGGCCTGCCTTCTTACTCAGAGAAGGGAAATAAAGCCACTGCCCACTGATGCCTATTAATGCAGTGTGTGTCCGTGGAGAGAAAGGAATAAGAAGATGGAAAGGTTGGGATAGAGAACAGAGATAACTTCTCCAAGTAGCCAAAACTACCCTAGCTAGTGGCCACATGTGCTCTCTGGGGCCTGGCCCACTATAGAAACACACCACTAGAAAATGAATGCCTGTGTCCCCTAAAATTCGTATGTTGAAATCTAATCCCCAGGGTTATAGGATTTGGAAATGGGGCCTTTGGAAAGTGCTTGGATCTTGAGGGTGGAGCTCTCATGAGTGAAGATTAGGCACCCCAGAGAGATTCCTTCCTCCTCCCATCAAGTGAGGTCACAGTGAAAAGACAGTTGTCTATAGAAGAGGTGGGCTCTCACCAGAACCCCACCATTCTGACACCTTGATCTTTGGCTTCCCAGCCTCCAGAACTGTAAGAAATTAAATTCTGTTGCTTATAAGCTACCCAGTCTATAATATTCTGTTATAGCAGCCTAAATGGATTAAGACATACACTAAATCTTGAAGAGGCTTGGTCTCACAAATATAAGTTCATCTATTGCTTGGACCTATTTCAGGCAAAGAATTGAATGATGAGAAGCCCTGCCATTTTCCATCCTTGGCAAAGACTGCTGATTGACTCCTTGCTCCCTTCCTGCCTTCTTCCTCAATCACAGAGCCCTGGACCAAGTACCCACAAATAGTCTCCCATCATCCCCTCTGTGATACAGTTAGATACAACCATCTACTGTAGAACCAAATACAAAAGCTCAATCCATGAGTCTAAGTGCAGGCTGAGAGACTCTGAGACATCCTTGCAGATTAAATTTTCCTATTTCCAAAACTCTGATAAAAAGACCATGCATTAGTCAGGCTTTCTAGAGAAACAGAACCTATAGGAGGTATACAGAACCAATAGGATGGATGGATGGATAGATGGATAAGTAGGTAGGTTGGTAGACAGGTAAGTAGACAGACAGACATTTTAAGGAATTGGCTCATGTGATCAGGGAAGCTAGCAAGTCCAAAATCTGTGGGGTAGGCTGGCAAGCTGGAGACTCAGGGAAGAGTTGATACTGGAGCTCAAATCCTAAGGCAGTCTATTAGTAGAACTCCCTCATTCCTGAGGAAGATCTTTTTTTGTCCTACAGTCTTCAGCTGATTCCACATTATGGAACGGCTTTATTCAAAGTAAAATCTGAATGAAGCAATTTGCTTTACTCAAAGTCTACAAACATAAATCTTCATTTCACCTAAAGAGTATATTCATAGAAACGTCTAGAATAATGTTTGACCAAACATTTGGGTACTGTGGCCCAGCCAAGCGGACACATAAAATTAACAACACAAACCAACAAACAAAAGTACTTGTGAAAGAGAAAATATGAAAAAAACTTAAAGCCCATTCCTGGATGCACACTGTCCATCAGTACCAGGAGCCATGTGAGGCCAGTCAGGGGTTCGCTGCCCCCCTAGTGCCATCCAGCAAGGAGCACTTCTCTTCTGTGTTTGTCGACAGCTGTCCAGTCTTGTGTGTTTGTGTTGACTCTGCCCAGGCCCAGTGTGTGTGTGGGGAAAAAATGAGGCTCTGTTCTCACGTCACACAAATGTTAAAGCAATTAATTCAAAATGCATTGTTCACCTAAGAGAAAAGTTAACAATACACAACTTTAAGAAAATATTATTCTTTTAACTATTAGTTAAAAACAAGAGAACTAAACAACGTAATGTTTTATACACATATACATTTGCACTAGAACTCTAAAGCAATGTATGGGAATAAATTTCAGACAGGGGTCAGCCCTCTAGAACATGGCAGGAAATACCATGGGGAGAGGTTCCCAAGGAACCTGAAGACCTTGCAAACCCTACCAGCAAGCATTTCTCCTCCTCAGATCTCTACATTTCAGCTCTGTGGGGCTCCTCCTTGAAGCTTCTAGGTTTTAACAATTCCAACTTCTCTTAGTTCTCCCAGCTACAGGAAGAAGAGAGTTATTTTCCTACTTTGCCTTCCTTATACTTCCTCCTAATTCAGTGAGAAATGCCCTCTGGAAATAATAAGCATATGTCACTACCGGAGTTGTCAGCAAGTGATACCTGCCTGCCTCATAGCCAGGCAGTGTACAGGGAAGTCTGCTGATCAGAACATGGCACCTACTTTCACAGAGACAAGTACCATCCTTCCCATTCAAGGGAGAAGTCTAGAAGGAAAACAGATCTTTGCAACCCCAGAGGAAACCTGTGCCAACTGCCTATACAAACCAACATGGATTTATACATATGCATACATGCATTGATTTAAATAACGCGTGTGCATACCTAATATATTTCATGCCATATTATGAATGACATATATACACAAATACCTTTGCTTCAATACATTATGAGATAAATATATAAATATATATATATATTAAACTAGATCTTTGAAGAAAACCAATATCATAAAAGAGAAGGACAATGGTAAATTGTATTCTTGCTTGACATTATTTACTATCCCTTCTTGCAACAGGATCATATAACTCTTCATTTGACCTGTGAGTTGTAGTACCTTGTCTTAGTTCAGGCTGCTGTAACAAAGTACCACACATGGAATGGCTTTTAAACAACAGAAATTTATTTCCCACAGTTCTGGAGGCTGGAAGTCTGAGATCGAGGGACCAGCATGGTCAAGTTCTGGTGATGGTCCTCTTCTAGTCTACAGACTGCCCTCTCCTCCTTGTGACCTCACATGGCAGAGCGAGAAATCTGGTCCTTTCATTGCCTTATAATCCCATTAACAAGGGCTCCATCCTCATGACCTCATGACTCCAAAGGCCCCACTCTCATGGTATCACAATGAGATTAGAATTCAACATGTGAATTTGGTAAGGGGACAGAACATTCAGTCTGTAACATGCCTCCTTTGGGACAAGCATACTTTCCATTCTAATGACAACCTATTTATCCTTACAACTGCTTTGGCGATAGCATAAGAGCAGATGTAATGCAGCCCACATTCAAGCAAAACTTCTAAGAGCCCATGTAGGTTTCCAGCAGCCCTCTTGCTCTTTTCCTTCTCCACTCAAAAAAAAAAAAAAAAAAAAAAGGCATGGCCCACAGTAAGTCCCCTCCTTCTGCCTCCTGGGATAAAGACGTGTAGGAGCAGGAGTTGAACCAGCAACATACAATATAAACAATTAAGATTGTTTTATAAACCATTAAGATTTGTAGGCTCACTTGATACCACAGGAGAGCTGACAAATAAAAGGAGCATGATTAACAAACAAAAAGAAAACCTGGGAGGAACACGTTAGTAGCCTCAGAATATTTTGAGATGATACTGCATCTGTAAACAAGATTAGACTATGATAAAAATGAATAATTGAGGATTTAAAAAGAGTGTATAAAATTAAAATTTCATCTGAAATAAATTTAAAGGGTGGGCTGCATAATTGGCATCATGATCACCTGGGGATTTTGTTGAAAAGCAGACTCTGATTTGGCAGGCAGAAGATGGGGAGTGAGAAATTGCATTTCTAACAAATTCCTAAGGGATTCTGATGCTCCTGGGCCAATATTCATAAGTTGAGAACCACTATTCCAGATCCTTGCTATTCGAAGTGTGGGCCAAAGACCAGTAGCTTTATCACCCGGCAGCGTCAGAAGTGCCATGCTGATCCTCATATGGAATAGCAAGGATATATAAGACATCTCTCAAATTGTGGTCCCCATACCAGTAGCATCAGAGTTACCTGGGAATTTGTTAGAAATGCCATTTCTTGGCCCCCACACCAAAACTATTGAATCTAAACTCTAGGGATGGAATTTATTGATTTATTTTTTAATAAGTGTCCCAGGTGTTTCTGATGCACACAAATTTGAGGACCACTGATTTAGAAATGATAGTAATGTCTCCCAGAACATATAACAGAAAAAAAACAAAAACAAACAAACGAACAAAAAAAAAAAGAACAGGAGGGAAAAAAAGGAGATAAATTCTGAGGGAAAAAAAAGGGTAAAACAACAGATGTTAGATTGCCAAAAGAAGTCATAAAAGCTGAGAACAGATTCAGTGAAGGTGAGAAGGGAGAACTTTTCAGATCAAAAGACCCATTAAATGCCAAGCAGAATGAATAAAGGAAACCCACATCCAGATACTAGACTGTAAATGTGTAAAGAGAGAGTTCTAAAATCGTCCATATAAAAGACATTTTTGTTCGATAAATCCCAGACAATTCATTTCCTTCTTTCATTTACAAACTCTATAATTGATATTGGTGCTTTTAATGTCCTGCTCAAAATGAGCAATGTGGAATTAAAATGAATAGAGATTAAATTCTCAATTTCCCTCCCATGTATCCTTCAAATTACTTCTAAAATCTATTTGACAAATTATTTGGTATGTTCATATTTACTGGAGAGAACTGGAACAAAACATGCAGATTTCATATAAAAGTTACAGATACTTATTTTTTGTTGTTCATGAGGCAAAAGTGCTTAAATTAAGTGGTATTTGAGTTCTTTTACCTTTTAAATGTATCAACTTGATTTTTTTTTTTAATAAAAGTGATTTTAATTGCTGGCTATTAGAAAGCAGTCAATCTGGCTATAATCTGTTTAGCAGCTTTGAGTCCAGTAATATAAATATTAAACTATGTAATTAAGTTAATATTAAACACATGTATAATAAAAATGTTATAAGATTTTAGATAATAAATTTATCTCTGAAAGATTTTATTTTGACAAATCAGAGAAACTGAACATATGTTTCATCAGTAGAGGGGAAAAGTTACAAATATATGAGGAACTTCCATGACCTTGCTGTGATTTAATTATCAACTCCCCATTGAGCATTTCACAGGAGCCTACCAGGCTCTGAGGAAGCAACCATAAAGCTAGCCACTGCTTATACCCTGTGGTGCTTATATCCTACTGCTAAAAGCAGGCAGGAAACACGCAAAGGGGTGAAATCATTACAGTGGTGACGTATGCTACAAAGGAAAAGAGCAAGGTGCTGGGGTTCTCCTTACAAAGGGTGCTAGGGACCCTTGCAGATACAGGGACCCAAAGAATAATACAAGCAGCCATCCATGCAAGGCGAGGGAGTAGGGAAGTCATGGCAGAGGGAAGAACAAACAGAAAAGTCCTCACAGATGGAAGGCTTTACGGTGTCCTAGAAGGCAAGGAGGAGGCACAGAATGAGGTTAGAAAAAATAAGCAGGGGCCAGATGTATTCAGGCCTGATGGCTGTGATAAAGACTCATGAAAAACCATGGAGCTTAAAGCAGGAAGTGATGTTATTTATTTTTTATTTTAAAAATATCACTTGCATATCTATTAGGATGATTATTCTTTTAAAAAAAATAACAAAATAACACATGTTGGCAAGGACGTGGAGAAATTGGAACCCTTGTGCAGTGCTAGAGCAGCTGCTGTGGAAAACAGTGCTTCCTCAAAACCTAAAAACAGAATTATCATATGATCCAGCAATTCTACTTCTGGGTATACAGTCAAAATAATTGAAAACAGGGACTCAAATAGCTCTTTGTGCACCAATGTTCCCAGCAGCACTATTCACAAGAGCTAAAAAGTGGAAACAACCCATATGCCCATCAACCGATGAATGGCTAAACTGTGGTATACACATACAATGGAATAGTATTCAGCCTTAAAAAGGATGGTAATTCCGTGTGCTACAACACAGATGACACCTGAAGACTTTAAGCTAAATGAAATAAGCCAGACACAAAAGTCTGCTTCTAAGAGTGATCTGGAGTAGCCAAATTCAGAGACAGTGAATAGAATAGTGATTACCAAGGACTGGAAGGGCAGGAGGAAAAGGAAATTGGTGTTTAATGGGTACAGAGCTTCAGTTTATGACCATGAAAAACTCTGGAGTTAGATGGTAGTGATGATTGCATGACAATGTGAATGTACTCAATGCCACTGAATTAATACACTTGAAAAGGGTTAAAATGAGTTTGGTGAGTTTTTGGTCATGTGTATTTTACAATTTTTAAAAATGCTAGAAATCTTAAAAAATACATATCACTGTTGCTGTTGTGTGAAAAATGAACTCAAAGTGGGACCATAATGGAACTGGAAAGGCCAACTGAAGACCGTAGCAGCAGCTGAGGTGAAAGACAGTGGCAGCTTGGGCTAGAGAGGGAAGTCAGCCTTCCCACTGGTGACACCATCTTAGTAACTGATTTTGTAACAATGGTACGAAACGAGTGTTTCCTACAGCCACAAGTATATTGAGTGAGGATACTTGCATTTCTAGTCCAAGCAGTTCCACTTTGAGTCAATTTAACTTTTTTTGAGCTAATGCTCCTTAGTGCTGTGGATGTGGGTGCATGCCTGCACGCTCTATGCAGAGAAGGAACACAGCACCACACTTGAAAAAGTGGAGAAAAATGATCATCTCAGTCCACCTGTACTGTTGGCTCAGATTTCCAGCTGTTTTGATGTAAATGATAGTTTAAAATCACAAAGTCATTGGATTAAAATACAGGCCACATCAATACTTTTTTATCATTTTTTTCCTAGATTTAATAAATTTCATTGATTTTTGGCTAATCATTACTTCTGGGATTTCATTTCTTGGATTTTTTCCTCTTGCTATACACATCTGTTAGCATTATTTCAAAAGAGAATTTTTTTTTCAGTGTTTAACATTCCAAGAAATCACATGTGTGCAGGATGTGGTTTTATTCTTACATTTAGCTGGGTATAGAATTCTGAGTTTTAAATTATTTTCCCCTGAATTTTGAAGATAATTAGTTAATTTTCTTCTTGCTTCTAGCATTATGTTGTTTGCAAGTAGCCTGATATTTAGTCTGGAAATATATATTTTTTTAATTTAAATTCAAGTTAGTTAACATATAGTGTAGTATTAGTTTGGGGAGTAGAATTTAGTGATTCATCACTTACCTATAAACACCTAGTGCTCATCCTAATAAGTGCCTTCCTTAATACCCATCACCCATTTAGGCTCCTCCTTCCATCCACCTCCCCTCCAGCAACCCTTAGTTTGTCCTCTATATTTAAAAGTCTCTTACGGTTTTCCTCCCTCTCCATTTTCATATTATTTTATTTGTCCTTACCTTCCCCTATGTTCATCTGTTTTGTTTTTTAAGTTCCACATATGAGTGAAATGATGTTTCTCTTTTTCTGACATTATGCTTAGCATAATACACTCTAGTTCTGTCCATGTTGTTGCAAATGACAAGATTTCAGTCTTTTTTTTGATCACTGAGTAACATTCCATCACATATATATGCCACTTCTTTATTCATTCATCAGTGAATGGACATCAGGGATCTTTCTGTAATTTGGCTATTGTTGATAATGCTGCTGTAAACATTGGGGTCCATGTGCTGCTCTGAATCAGCGTTTTTGTATCCTTTGGATAAATGCCTAGTAGTGCAATTGTTGGGTTGTAAGGTAGCTCTACTTTTAACTTTTTGAAGAACCTCCATACTGTTTTCCAGAGTGGCTACACCAGCTTACATCCCCACCAACAGTGTAAGACGGTTCCCCTTTCTCTGCATCCTCACCAATATCTCTTATTTCCTGAGTAAATCTTAGCCATTTTGACAAGGGTGAGGTGTTATCTCATCCTGGTTTTGATTTGTATTTCCCTGATAATGACTGATGTTGAGCATCTTTTCATGTGTCTGTTAACCATCTGGATGTCTTCTTTGGAAAAATGTCTATTCATGTCTTCAGCCCGCTTAACTGAATTATGAGGTTTTTGGATGTTGAGTTTCATAAGATCTTTATAGATTTAGGACACTAACTCTTTATCCAATATGTCATTTGTAATTGTCTTATCCCATTCCATTGGCTGCTCTTCAGTTTTGTTGATTGTTTCCTTCACTGTGCAGAAGCTTTTTTATCTTGATGAGGCCCCAATGGTTCATTTTTGCTTTTGTTTCCCTTGCCTCTAGAGACATATCTAGTAAGAAGTTGCTACAGCTGATGTCAAAGAGGTTGCTCCCTGCTTTCTCCTTTAGGATTTTCATGGATTCCTGTCTTACATTTAGGTCTTTCATCCATTTTGAATTTATTTTTGTGTATGGTGTAAGAAAGTGGTCCAGTTTCAATCTTCTGCATGTCACTGTTCAGTTTTCCAAAACCATTTGTTGAAGAGACTGTCTTTTCTTCCCATTGGCTATTCTTTCCTGCTTTGTGGAAGATTAGTTGGCCATACAGTTGTGGGTCCATTTCTGGGTTCTCTATTCTGTTCCATTGATCTACATGTCTGTGTTTGTGCCAGTACCATACTGTCTTGATGATTATAGCTTTGTAATGCAGCTTAAAGTCCAGAATTGTGATGCCTCCCACTTTGCTTTTCTTCTTCAACATCACCTTGGCTATCTGGGGTGTTTTGTGGTTCCATACAAAATTTAGGATTGTTATTTCTAGCTCTGTGAAAAATGTTGGTGGTAGTTTGATCAGGATTGCATTGAATGTGCAGACTGCTTTAGGTAGTATAGACATTTTCACAATATTTGTTCTTTCAAATCCAAGAGCATGGAATGTTTTTCCATGTCTTTGTGTCTTCTTCAATTTCTTTCATGATTCTACAGTTTTCAGTGTACAGATCTTTTACCTCTTTGGTTAGGTTTATTGCTAGGTATCTTACGATTTTTGGTGCTGTTGTAAATAGAATCAATTCCTTGATTTCGCCTTCTGTTGATTCATTATTAATGTATAGAAATGGGGCAGCCTGGGTGATTCAGCGATTTGGCGCTGCCTTCGCCCAAGGCGTGATCCTGGAGACCCGGGATCGAGTCCCACCTTGGGCTCCCTGCATGAAGCCTGCTTTTCCCTTTGCCTGTGTCTCTGCCTCCCTCTCTCTCTCTCATGAATAAATAAATAAAATCTTTAAAAAAAAAGAAATGCAAGAGATTTCTATACTATCTCTTGCATTTCTATACTTTGATTTTACATCCTGTGACTTTGCTGAATTCATGTACCAATTTTAGCATTTTTTTTTTTTTTTTGGTGGAAACTTTCAGGTTTTCGACAGAGTATCATGTTGTCTGTGAAGAGCAAAAGTTTGACTTCTTCCTTGCTGATTTAGATGCCTTTTATTTCTTTTCACTGTCTGATTGCTAAGGCTAGAACTTCCAGTACTATGTTGAATAACAGTGGTGAGAAAGGACATCCTTGTCATGTTCCTCCTGGCCCTATCAATTATAAGCTTTTACATAATGGATATTGGAATAATCATGAAGACTGAGTTCTTTTTATTTCAGTAAATACTAATATTAACGGGTCTCTGAATTTTATCCAATAAATGTTTTACAACATAAGTGAATAGACTTATTCAACTTACATAACATACACATATGGGAGAAAAGAGATTACAATCACTTAAAATATTATTTGTGCAAAAGGTCTTTTCTCTATACAGAACATCTGGAAATATGCTGATCTCTTTCCAGATATATTTCTTTTTACCTTTTTTTTTTTTTTAAGAGAGAAGAAAAGGGAGGGGCAGAATGAGAGAAAGAAAGAATCTTAAGCAGGCTCTACACCCAGCACAGATCCCAACACAGGGCTCAATCTCACAACCCTAAGATCATGATCAAAATCAAGAGTCAAAACCAAGAGTCAGATGCTTAAATGACTGATCCATTCAGGCACCCCAGATACATTTCTTTTCAAATTTCATGTTAAGTTTTGTTCATTTCTGCAACAGGAACAGTTATGGACATCTTGGAAAGATGTGAAAGCAGCTACCACACCTACACTCAGGTTTGCATTTCAAAGTGATATGTGACATATCATAACAAAAATCTATAGAAGGATTTTTTTTCAAGAGCATGTTTGGCCATTATATGGTTTCATTCATTTGGGGAATATAAAAAATAGTAAAAGGGATTCAAAGGGAAAGGAGAGAAACTGGGAAATATCAGAGAGGGAGACAGAACAGGGGAGTGTCCTAACTCTGGGAAACGAACAAGGGGTAGCGGAAGGGGTGGGCAGGGGGGACGGGGTGACTGGGTGATGGGCAATGGGGGGGCACTTGACAGGATGAGCACTGGGTATTATATTATACATTGGCAAATCGAACTCCAATTAAAAAAATATACCAAAAAAAATGAATGTTTGACAGACTGAGGCCAAAGTGCAAAAAATGCTAATTTTTGATACCTACAAGCAGTATCTGAATATCCTTTTCCTATCCTCATGACCTGTTTAAGGAGTGATGTCTTTGTGACATAAAGCCTTGACTTAAGAACACTTTTTATCTTTCCTTTGCTTTTTCTCTCCTCCCTTTACAACTTGTGAAAACTTGGAACTGTATTACTTGGTGAAAATTTTCAGAATGTATTATTTAATTCTGTCTTCTCTAGAAGGAACATTAGAAAACAATTCCCACCGGCACATGAACAAATAGATTCCATTTGTGAAACAATGCCCTTCTGGTTTTTAACTCTCTGACTTCCTGAAAGTTATTTCCAAGGAAACAAACTGTAAATGTGGCATGCTATTTGTTCGGATTGAATTGCTGCTTCCTAATGAATCAATGTTCAGAAATTTTTATATCTTGCTCAGCAGCCAAAGTTCTGCAAACTGTCCACATAACAGCAGCAGAAAACAAGAAGACAAAGACAAAAAAGGCCCCACAAATCCTCTGTGGACCACTGCGTAACCTTGGACGATGCATGGGGAAAATCTTGCTTCTAATTGGAAGCATACACACACTTAATGCTTTTGCCAGCTGGGAAATTGAAGCTTTTCAAATCTGCACAGAAAAATGTACTACATGACTTTTCAGTAGAGGGGGTTTCAGAAACATATTTTCACACGGCTACTCCTACATAGCAAATAGCGTGCTTGTTAAATTAATAGCTTTCAAGAGGTCTAAAATGAGAAACTAGAAGTAATGTTGTAAAGGTAACATTTTTTTTTTTTCAGGGAAAAACAGTTTACTTCATTATAAACTTTGTAACTTTGAGAACCAGGAGTGGAATTTTTTTTTTTCTTTTATTTACTTGGGTTTCCAAATTAAACCATATCATAGCTTTCAATTCTACTGACCTGACCCAATAAGTACACTACATACTAGTAGTTCATCTTCAAAGAGTTCCTACTTAAGGAACTGAGTTCTCAATGAATCAAAAGCAAAAGGTAGTTTAGTCTTAAATATATATATATATATATATATATATATATATATATATATATATTTGAAAATTGCTTTATAAACTGTCTAATTTAGAAGACAAGGTAAGAGATAATTTTATATTAGTTTTAAAGCCAGTAAGTTGTTATTTTACAGTTTATAGTTCACTTTAGCATAGGCAAAGGCCAGCTGATGGAGACATCACAGTTTAAGAAAGCACTTTGCATTTTGGCATTGATGTCACCTTTAATAAGTGAGGCTAGCTATGTCAAAGCACAAATTAAATAGCCCTATAAATGTTCATAATTGTCTTTTATAGGTTTTCCAATGAAGAAAAAATAAGAATTGCTATTTTGCTTTCATGAAAGCCATATACATGTTGTACTCCAATGTTCCTCAAGCTTTTGTGTGTACGTGAATGCCACAGGGATCAAAATACAGATATGAATGCATTTGGTTCCACATAGAGCTTGAGAATCTGCATTTCTAACAACCTTTCAGGGCATCCTACCCACCACGGTTTATTAATTGCTCTGCTTTACTGTCTACACCATGTCCTTATTTTGACACAGAAGATACTCACCATCCACTGTTAAGTGAAGAAAGAAGATTTCTAACCAATATATATTGCATGGTTCCCTATTTGGGGGGAAAAAAGCATTGCCTGCCAAGAACATTAAAAAAAACCTGCTATTTAAAATAATAACTGGTCAGAGCTGTTTTTGCCCACCAGATGTGTGGCATGGTTCCTCTCCAGCTTAAAATTCCTGTTGTTTAGGAAAGATATCTTAGTAGGTCAGTTTGGAAACTGAGACTCTCCAGAAAAGGATCTGGAAAGAACCATTAAAACAGACAGAAAATTAACCTGCTCGCTCTAGGAAATTCACAGGTCTGGCACAGGTGGAGGACTGGGTGAAGAGAGGCATTAGTTGAAAGACAGAGACTCCCCCAGCCCAGCAAACCAGCAGATGGCTTATACTCTCAGATAGAAGACATCTTCAGGATGAAGTAAAGGCTTTCCAAAAATGGAAATGTGTTAAGCATGTGCTTTTCTGTAGCATTTTCTAGCCTGTCCCTGCCCTGCCCTGGAAAGAAGAAGCTTAGAATCAAGGATAAGGGGCCGTGTCCCATATCTGAGTCTACAGAAGAAACCAGACACAAGGAAGATAGAGACAGCAGTAGAAGCAGGAAGTTGAAGCAAGATGTGACCAGAAGAACTGTTTGCCCAACCCAAGAATCCCTAGAGAAACTGACAAAGATAAAAAGTTTTCCAATATAAAGGAGCAGGCCTGGTGTGAATTACATGTTGAATATAGGATACATGTTGATATAGGATAGAATGGTTCCCCCCAATTATAGGACTTGGGGCCATTAAACAACCAGTATCTATACTATGCAGATAGAGAAAAGGTCTAGAAAAATACATACCAAAATGTTAACTATGTTTATTTTTGAGTGAGGATTATGATTTTTTTTTTTTTTTGCTTACCTGTATTTTCTAATTTAAAAACATTACTTCAGGGATCCCTGGGTGGCGCAGCGGTTTGGCGCCTGCCTTTGGCCCGGGGCGCGATCCTGGAGACCCGGGATCGAATCCCACGTCAGGCTCCCGGTGCATGGAGCCTGCTTCTCCCTCTGCCTGTGTCTCTGCTTCTCTCTCTCTCACTGTGTGCCTATCATAAATAAATAAAATTTAAAAAAAAAAAAAAAAAAAAAACATTACTTCAGAATTGAAAAAAAAATCATTTTCAAAATCACACACACATACACAATGACACCACATTCTAGTATAAGTGATACTTAAGCTGAGACCTAAGGAGTGAATAAGCATCAGGCAGGTTAGAAGTAGAAGTGAGAGGGAGGGCTTTGCATATATTAAGGCCTTGGGATGGTGTGGCCAGAGTGGATGAGGAGAATGACCCAGGCTGAGACTCGACCTGCAGTCATAAGACAGCATACCAGGCTTTGGAAGCCAGAGAAAGCAGTGTGCTTTTCTTCTGACTGCAATGACAAGTCATTGAAAGGTTTGAAGCAGGCAGTGACATGATCCGATTTATGTTTTAAAAATATCAGGGTAGGTAAGAGAATGGATGACAGTAAGAGAAGCTAGATGCCTTTCAAGAGCTCTTTGTAGCCCCCCTAGGCAACATAGGACACCAGTTTTGACTACAAGAATGGAGTTAAAGTTGATAAGTCTTAGAGAGAGATGGTTTGAGGAATAGGGAATTATAAAATAAAACAAAAATAATAAAGTCTCTAGGTTTAGAGTTTGAGCAATTAAGTGGGTAGAGATGCCATTTTCTGAGTTGAACACTAGGGAAAAATGAGCTTTGGAAGAAAAAAAAACAGCTTTAGATATATTTTTTTTAAGATTTATTTATTTATTTTAGAGAGAGAATGCAAGAACCAAAGGTGAGGAGCATAGGGAGAGGGAGAAAGAGAATCCCAAGCAGACTCCCTGCTGAGTGGGGAGCCCAACACAGGACCCTGAGACCATGACCTGAGCTGAAATCAAGAGTCAGCTACTTAACAGACTAAGCCACCCAGGCACCCCTAGACATGTTATGTTTGAAGTGCCTGTACAATATCCAAAGAAAGATGATTAGTAGAAGGTTTGATAAATAAGACGTCATGGATGAACTGGGAGCTGTAGGTATCTAGGTAGGGAGAATATATAACTCATCATCCAAACTAGGACACTTTCAAGACTAAAAGGGGATAAATTAAAAATTCTGCTGAGGATGCTAGAGAGGAGGGGGTTGGAGAGACGAGCAACATGGGTAAGGGGAGTGGGAGGTATAGGCTTCCATCCATATGGAATGAATAAGTCAGGGGAATTAAAGGCACAGCACAGGGAATATAGTCAATGATATTGTAATAGGTTGTATAGTGACAGATGGTAGCTACACTTGTGCTGAGCAGAGCATAACATATAAACTTGTCAAATCAATATGGTATACATTTGAAACTAATGTAACACTGTGTATCAACTATACTTCAATTTAAACAATTAAAAAAAAAGAATTTTGCAGCAACAGTAGACATAAATGGGGCCACCCGTGGGAAATAATAGAGTGAGAAGAGAAAGAAACCTGAAACTGATCCTAATATATATCTTTAAGTAATAAATGGAGGAAAAAGAACCAAAATACAGACAGAAAGAAGAAATCCAAGAGACTGTGGTGACATGGAAGCCAAAAGGAGAAAGAGTTTTAATAAGGAGGGAATGCTCAACTGGGTCATATATATATAGCTAATCATAGCTCTAATGAGACTGCAGGGAAATGTCCACTGGATTTGGTAACATGAAAATCATTGATGACCTCAGCAAAAGTAGTTTGGGTGTAGAAGTCAAAAGAGATGGAGTTGAAGAGTAAGTACACATTGAAGAAGTAGACAGTGTGTACACAACCCTTAAAAGCGTCTTGGCTGGAAAGGAGAACCCAGATTTGCCAGCAGTTGCCAGAGAATGTGAGGTAAGGGTAGGAATCAGTGATTTTAGCGTAAGAAGCACTAGAGCTTGTTTGAGTAACAATGAGCATAATCCAGGAGAAATTCTTCCTTCTGATAGAATAGATCTACTAGAGTGTTCATAGTAGTATTGTTCATATAGGAATAACCTGGAAATAACCCAAATATCCATCCACAGGAGAAAAGATGAATATAGTATGATACAATCACAAATGGACTATCCCACAGCAGTAAAAATGAATGAAGTACCTCAACACAGAACAATATGTATCGTCTTGACAATAAAAGTGCAAAGTAAGTCCCAAAAGTTACATCTATTATGATACTCTTATAAAATTAAAAATGTATTTTTGAGGATTCTAAACTGATGAAATAAAATTGTGCAAAATAGGGGGAAAAGGAAAAATGATGAACATGGTATATTGGATGATGGTCATTCTGGGTCAAGGAGGCAGAGTGATGGAAAGATGGAGTGAAACCTGGGGTGAAGACAAAGATTGTCACAGCCTCCCAGCTCGTATTTCAAGTGGTGGGTTTATAAATGTTTACTACATTGTGAAAAAAAAATAACTAGATACTTTAAAAAGCTATGAATAGATCTATGTTGGGCGTATGTCATGACTCATATTCATGTTTAATCTAGGTCTGTGTACCTGAGGTCCAGTGGCCAAGGTGGGCATATGGAGGAGGCTGATCTACGACGATCTTGAAATCATCAGAGAATACTCACACAGAGAATACCCACAGCCGCCTCCAATTTAATGGTTGAAGCAGAAGAAGGGAGATTGTGGCAAAGACCAAAGCAGAAGCTAAAGAGAAGTATTCTGTCTTTACAAACAAGGCAGTTCAAGGCATTTTCTATAGACAGCAGAGAGGCCGTGTCCTCTTCAATTCTGATATTGCCTCCGACCTCTCTTTCTGGGCATCAGAGAATACTCAGTCCACCAGTATGAGCTTTGTGGGGAGTATTTTCCAACTCTACTATTACTGCTTCAATTACAGCAGCCACTCAATGGTCTCACGTATGGTAAAATGTTCTTGCTAAAGTAATTTTATCCACGATACTTCTATTGATATAAAATAATATATCTACTGTCATTGTAACATACTCCCATGATTCCTGATCAGTCCTTAATAGTGGATCTTCAAGAGCCTACTTGGCGATATTATAGAAACTACATTTTGCCCAAATGAATGCTGTATTTTCACTTCTCCCTGGGTGGGCTACTTTATTAATTATTTTTAATGATTTCAGGCCATGTCTTTCATTTATCAAGATTGAATTGCATTTTAAGAACAGCTCCTGAACAATGCAGAATTCCTTCCCAATTTTTTATCATCTGCAGACTCATTCCATTACTTTCCCATTTCACTTCTGAATGCTTCAGAAACACGTAAGAGAAACTAAAACAGACACTCAACAGTAAGCAAGTCAGAACTTTGTTAAAGACAAAAGCAAATAGGGTAGGATGGCCTCAAATGACTCGTTTCTCACTGCTTGGTTAGCAGCTGCAACACAGGCTCCTAAGAAAATTCACAGTAGCTTGGGTTTTGTTCTGTCTTCACAACCACTCTGAAACACTCTTCAGGCTGCGGAGGGGAGGATTGCTGATTTCCTAGGGGTTATATTAGCCAAATGTTTGCCCTGGAAACAGATTTGGCTCCTTTCTCTCCCCTGGGAATTGTACTTCTAAACAGAACTCAAGGCCATGTAATGCAAAGCTTTACTCAGCGTCAGCAGGGCTGTCACTGTTCAGACTACCTCATCGGACGACACAGCACTCTAGCACTCTCGGAGTAACACAGGACAGCTGTCAGCCAGATTTTCAACCCTTCTTCTGGATTTTGAGATTCAATGATTTGTTGATGTATTCATCTCTTCATTTATTTGATTATAGAGTCTAGTATGCATTTAGTCTGAGATAAAGTCTAGAAAATCCAAGTTAACTGGCTAAACCGTGCAGATCTCATGGTGGTGGCTCCCTGCCTCCCATATTTCATTGTTGCCTTCCTTCCTTGGAACAGAGAAGCAATGATCTTGCCAGCCAAGACTTGTGATTTGAAAGATCCAGTGTTTTGAAACTTAAAGTCTGAGCCTTAGAGGAAATGAAGCTCAGAGTTCCTGCCATAACAAAAGTTTGGAAGGAGACTAGAGAAAAGCCAGACCACCCTGCCTCCACAGAGAAAGTCTGTTCACACTCTGAGCAGGACTTTTAGATAGGGGGACACTTTAGATGCTGTGGTCTGCCCCACCCTGGCTGAGTCCCCAACCGCAAACCACCTACATTATTCGGGGTAAACCTTTTTACCTGTCTCTACCTCAGTATCCTCAGTGGTGATCAGATGTGGTTACTAGCTAGTTGTAAAGTTCTGTAACATCATCAATTACAAAACCAGCACATGATGATGACACCCTTCAACTTTCTCTTTAGAAGCAAAGTAATAATCACTTACTCAAGCAGTATTTATTGAGGGGCTACTTTGTGCTAGAGCTATGTACACATACTGTACTAAGTACTAGAAATAAAAAAAAAAGAAAAAATGCACAAATCTGCTACTTTCCTGACCTGAGATCACCCCACAACCAGGAGACAACATGCCTAAAGATGAAAAATGTGTCCAGCTGGAGCTGACAGGAAGAAAGAAGAAACCCAGGCCATGTTGATTCCACTGAGTGGATGAAACAGTTCCTCTGAGCTTCCTGCCTCCAGCCTTCTGGTTATGTGAGATACTTTAAATGCTCTTTTTTTTTAAGCCATGCTTGGTGGGTTTTTCTATTTTGGTAGTAGAAGTGATCCTAAATGATACATTCACCCGTTCCACCATTGGCTGCCCCAAGATCTGTTCTCGCGCTTAGCTTATCAGATACAAACCATACTCTGATGGTTTTCATAGATAGTAGTATTGTTCCCCTAACATTTCTTACGACTCCAGGAGCACCAACCCCTTTCCACCTGCCTCTGCCCCAAATCTGTCCTCAGTGGGTTTTGGCAATCAGTTTGGAATCCTCAGTGCTAGTGCAACATCTGTCCTTTTGCCACCCCCAAGCCATTCTTGACTGATGAGAGAGCCTACTTTCAATAATTCTTTATCTAATTTCCTCAATATATTGAAACTATTTTCTTCACATTTTAAACCACAAAATAGAAGATGACATAGTCAATGTAACAAGGTTCACTTCACACAAAATTATTTTGTTAGTAAGTAGCCTAGGGCAGACCCAAATACAAACGTTATCAGAATATTGAACACAGAGCTGAAAATATTTGACAAGTATATAATCTGTGTCAATGCTGAATGTATAATAAAACTAGAAAACATCAATAGACTTTGGCCAGAATGGGATTACTGCTTGGGATGGATTCCCTTATCTCACCTTGCTCTCCTCCAATCCACATTACAGACAAAATTCTCTTTTTTAAAATGCACATCTGGCCACTGCCCATATGAATGTGTAACTATAAATTCAGATAGACAGGAAATACCATGTTTCTTTAAATCAGCTTACATTTCATTCTGAGCCCACAGTCAGACATACTGTGAAGAAATTCAGTCTCAGTCATGAATGTGCGCCCCCTCCCCCTTTCTTTGGATCATGAGAAGACCTTGCAGGACTGAAGCTTCTTTGGTCTTCAGCTAACAAGGCTCACTGCTGAAACGCCTAGTGTCTGAGACTTCTTGTCCCTCAGAGTCTGTGGAAGTACAGTTCCTGTGCCCTGGGACCAGGCTGGGCGCCCCTATGCATAGCTAGCCTCTCCTGGAATATCTCCCATCCTCTCATCATCAGTACAGGTCCACAGTATCAACTCCCAGCAGAATCAGAAATACAGGTAAGGTCCTGCTACTTTCAGAACCCTCTAACTACAGGTCCTTCCAAGACTGGGATCTACTACTCCTACCTTGATACCGTTGGGCTCCCACACTCCACTCCCTACTCAACGACAAGTATTGTTTCTTCTGTGAGCTTC
Source organism: Vulpes vulpes (assembly GCF_048418805.1). Classification (NCBI taxonomy): domain Eukaryota; kingdom Metazoa; phylum Chordata; class Mammalia; order Carnivora; family Canidae; genus Vulpes; species Vulpes vulpes. Next base: position 23,301,791 of record NC_132795.1, read on the forward strand.
ACTTCTACAAACTAGAAATACGTCTTATAGTTAAGTGGCTTCTCCTCTGCCCACCTTCCATCCCCACCCAAACTCTTGAGGCAAGAAGACACAAAGGGACGGGATATTAAAATTGAATGAAGTAAGGAGAAGTAAAGGAAGAGGGGAACAGTTTTAAAGCCGATTTTATCACTTAGCTGTATCACTCCTTTGTTTAAAACCCTGCAGTGATTTTTCATTGCTCTTAAGACAAAGCCCCACCTTCCCTGTCACCTCCCTCAACTGAACTGAGGCCCAAAGGGGGCTGACCTCATCTTGCCTCTCTAACCTTATGGTCATGGATAGTGTCAAATGCCCAGTGAGATTGTTCTCCCCAATGTTCATGAAACTGTAAGATTCCAAAGAACTAACTACCTCACATTCTGAGATTAGAGACTCAAAGGACTGCCCATTATTCTTTCAGCTTCCCTCTAGGCTGCCAGAAATTGCCATTACTGCCCATTAACACCACAATTACCACAACCAAGTAATAAAACTGAGAAAAGGGAAAGGTTGTATTTTGGAGGAATTTAATGTGGGAAGACTACCCCTTTCTTACATTAACTCTGAGGAAAGTAAAGGAAATTATCTCCAAAGCTAAGAGAGGCCCAAGAAAATAACTCTCAAAGAATGGGGGTGCCTTCACACCCAAGTACTAATGACAGTCTCTTCTTTTGTCTGAAAGCTGTCTAGTCACTGAAGCTTGGAACCACTAAAGCTGTTGAAACTGCCAATGGGGCACATTTCGTGGGAAACAAGAATCCACTAGTCTTCTGGAGGTAAGTGGTCCAGAAGAAACAGTCTTGCTAGTACTCAACTAAGCTGTTTCACTGCTGGTTCAGTAACACCCAATGGTAAGAAGTCATGGAGTACATAAAACAGGGTAGGGTTTAGAGAGTAGGGAAGAAGAGCCCAGAGAGACCCCAAGCAAGATTTCCCATGGGTCATGCCCAAGGACCACAGGTTTAGACACACCTGTAGATGCTACTTACCCACAGATACATTCAATGGGCAGTCAGTATCAGAGGAGAGGCCAACTAATCATCAAGCAAACACATCTGTCTCTGCCCATCATTTTCCCTCTCCCAACCAAAGAAGAAGCATGGGGATGATGAGGAGAGGGAGGGATGTGAGAGCTAACCATGCCCGCCCTCCAGTCCTTATCACTCAAGTCACTGCCTGGTTTGTATCTCTAGTCACATCTCCCCCCGACTCTGGACTTTCTTGTTTCTTCTACTTTCAAGGACCCTTGTGATTTTATTGGACCCATCTCGATAATCCAAATTAAGCTCCTCCCATTCTGACACCAATTCCAATGCGTGTGTGTGTTTCTGCACTACCAAGAAATTCTCTTGACACCAGTGGTTGTCCTACAATTCAACTCAGTGCTGATACTATCTACGTGGAGATAACAGCAGATCCCACAAGTTAAGGGCTCAGTCACACACAAGACTGCCTTTCCCTACCCCTGACCTTCAGATGCCAATCTCAAGTTCAATTTGTCACTGTGCTTCTGACCAACTGGCTATAAATCAGAGCTTCAAATTGATGTGGGAAACAAAGGCAAAAGAAAAATTAAATAAACGTCCCTTCTACTTAGAGCCTATTGACAAGTCCTCGAAACAGGCAGAGTGACATTCCTCTAAGAATTCAGCTACCTCATGTTAATACTTTGCTAAGGACATTTGACAAAATTATCCTTACCCCCAGGAGCCTATAAGTCTTCTTTAACATATAGAAATTCCTTTCTAAGGAAACTTTCCTTATCTCTACCCCTCAAGATACATGTTAGCAATCTTCCTCTCAGCATACGGCCCACTGATACACCTCTGAAGGGTCTCATGACTGAGTTTTTACTATACAGTAATAAATGACCTTTTCCAATAGCTAACCCCATCAGGATCCTGGAAACCTTGTTTCCAAAATACCTTGGAGGCTTGTGCTCTTCCTAACCCTTTCCAACTCGAAAGAATATAATCAGTCACTTGTCACAACCCCAGTGCAGCTCTTTCTGCCTGTGGATCCTGTCCACGGCTTTTAAAAAAAAAAAAACACCTTTTTGCACCAAAGATGTCTCAAGAACTCTTTCCTGGCCATCAGCTCTGAACCCCAACATTTTTCTACATCATGATGACCCCTTCCTCAGGTTCCATTAATTTGCTAGAATGACTCGCAATACTCAGAGAAACATTATACTTACTAGATTACCACTTATTCTAAAAAGATTTAACTTGGAAACTGCCAGAGAGTGGAGATGCATAGTGCAAAGTATGTGGGAAGCGATGTGGAACATACATGGCCTCTCTCTGTGCACCACTCTTCCGGTTTCTCTACATGTTTCACCAACCTGGAATTTCCCCAAAACACTGCCCTTTTTCCGGTTTTATGGACACTTCATTACTCAGGGATGACTGATGAAATCATTGGCCAAGGGCAAGTGATTCAACCTTTAGTCCCTCTCCCACCCCTGGGGGTCAGTGGGCAGGACTGAAAGTCCCAGATCTCTGATCAGGGGTTTTTTCCCCTAGCAACCAGCTCCCACCCTCAGGTGCATTCCAAAAGTCACTCATTAACATAAACTTAGGTGTGGCTGAAAGGGGTTTGTGATGAATATCAAGACACTTTTATCATTCTTATCACTTAGGAAATTCCAAGAGTTTTAAGCTTTGTGCCAGAAACAGGGACAAAGACCAAATATATAGTTCTTATCACAGTTTCACTACTTTCTATCTGAAGGCCAGCTAACCAACAAATGGAATTCTATCTGCAACCTTAATTCTCCTTTGCCATGTAATGTAATGTGTTCTGGAGATAGGTATGTGGTGGTCATTTTGGGGGGGTCATCATCTTGCCAACCAAAGTATTTGTATAAGGGTTCTCCAGAGAAACAGGACCAATAAGATGTTTATATATACATAAAAATGTAGAAACGTTTCAGTAATCTATAACAGCCCCTTATGTCTAGCTATTCCCATTTAACTTGAGATGGGATAGCCACAAAGCAGGCACTCTGGAACAGCCAGTGTTTTATCCATATTGTTTCTAACTGTAATAACTTACCTTTTAAAGCTTTCTTAAGAAGTCCTTTTCCTATGCACTTTCATAATAATACCTAATATTTATTGAGTGCATATTATGTGGTGGGTATTGTTCTGTTTTACGTATATTAACTGCAAGGCCACTAAATCTATTATCTTTCTCATGTTGAAGAGGAGAAAACAGATACATAGAGATGGGTGACTTGCCCAAAGTCATCTAATTGAGCAAGTGACCACAGCTGGACAGATGGCAAAGTAGGGATCCAAACACAGTGGCCTCCATTGCCCTGCTCTTAAGGACTAGTTTAAAGCATCCAAGCAGGGAAGTTACCTGTGACTACCCTAACTACTGTATTTCACCACAGTCAGTGTAGAGCTATAAAACAGACTGCTAAAATCAACCCATATAGTAGGGGTATCTACTAAATACCTTCTGATGAGCTGCAGCCTCAATTCAGCCACACAGTCCTCATCACTCCTTCATCCTTTTACTTCTCTCCTATTCAGGCATCTATGTTCCCTGACCTGTGACAGCAATGAGATTTGCAACCTCAGCCTCAACTTTTATAAAGGCCATAACTGCCTTTATCTTGTGCATAGTCATCTCTCAGTGCTTAAGACAGCAATTGGCACATAGTTAATACCTGGCCATCAACACAGAATCTGGAAAGGAGCAATCTGAGGCTCAAAGAAATTATAGTCGCTCAGAGTCACAAAGTCCAGAAGGGGGCAGACTTAGTCTCTCTGGTCCTCACACCAGAAAGCCAGGGCTTTGCTCACCACAACATGATGTATATAGATGGTGCTTCGTTGCACATGTCTATAGAGTCCATCAGTTCTTTCAGATAAAGCCTTAATGCATAAATAATGATTTTTTTAAAAGTTTGGCTTAAGAGAATAACTCAGATTTTAACATAATAAATCAAACAAACAAACAAAATATATCACTGCAATATGTGGCACTTGGGGGCAGGACAACTCTGTATAGTTCTTTTCCCTAGAAATTTGTTCTCATAGAAGCCTTCTTGGATAATTTAAAATCCTGAGCAATCTCAATCATAAATGGAGTTTTGCAGAATAAGGCTAAGGAGACCTCTACCCATGAGCTTTCAAAGATTGGAAGTCTACAGACACCCCCTTCCATGTATACACTTTCCTGAGAGAATTGACCTGTGACATAAAGGGATGCAAAATAAATCAAGCTGCAAACCAGACCACTAGCAGTTTGCTGACCTCAATTATGATTTCCTAGACAAGAAAGTATGACAGTGTTACTCAGCTATTAAACAACCTCTGACTTCTAAATGTTATTGTTCCGGTCTAATAGGCCATCCATGGAGACACGATGAGAAAGGAACAATAGTGAAGTTAATGGGAACTCAACACATTCATCAGTAAATCACACAAGAGCTTATAGCAAAATAATGGACCATGAAGTCATCAAAATGGATGTAATACACATATAAAACTATATACATTAACAAGGGCCAGTAGTGTTTCCCAAAAGCATTTAAAATAATACACACAACAGATTTACACTCTTTTAATCATTATTGAATCCATTAAGGCCTCTGCGTTAACGTTTAAGATTCGGGCAGGCAAGTGCAAAGATCTATTCATCTTGCAGTGGCCCAAGACAAGCCCCATATATAAGTTCCCTTGCTCATTAGAACTGCCACCTAACAACCTGGAATGGTCCGCCTTTTCCTGAGTCTCTCCTCGCCTTCCATGTATGGAGGCCAGTTGTGAATTTCATCCAGGATCTCCCAAGGTTTCAAGCCAATGTGAGACATAAAGAAGGAGACCAGGATGTTGATGATCAGGAGCTGCTATACCAGCCCTGAGTTTCCTAACTCCAGACCTCTTATTTCTGAGAGAAAGACCTTACTTTGTTTAAACTACTATTATTCCTCAATCACTATAGCTGAAACATATCCTAATTGATAAACTCCATTGGACCATGAGTTTTTAGTATCAAGATCATATGTGAAGTTTGAATATTTAACTTTGTTATTTTTAAGCAGTTCACTTTATTTTACTGGCTGAAATTTCACCAGAAATATTAGGCTAATAAATTGATAAGAGACTCATCCGATCAAAGAACAGAATAACCAATGCATGCAGGACGTGCATCAAGTTTATTCCTTGTCCCAACACTGACTTCTGACCTGAAGCCAGAAATCCAACAGCCAGTTTGTGAGCAGACCCTCTGTCAGCAGATGAATCTGCCTACAAGTTGAGACTCTGCAATTTACTAATTTCCAATTATAAAACTTGGAATTTACCATGATGTACCACTATTAACAATTTCTTAAATACACACCTTTTGGAGTGTAATCAGCTTTCCTAAAGTCAATTTACTCAAAATGTTCATCACTGGGAAAAGTCTATTTAAAACTTGAAACTGGGTCAGTTAACATAGAAAAGATCCCACACTCTGATTTTGGCTAATGGCCTTCACCAGATGTTGCTTAGTGGGTTTATCCTCTGTATCTTCTATGAGTTGAAAGTTTAGATTCCTAATTTAATAACCTAACATTAGTTAGTGTCAGGTTTGAATTTTTGACATGTATACCCCACAACTGGTGCCATGTATTTTACCCTACATCATATCAGGAGCAAATTATTACCTGGTGTTTTCACTTTTAGTGATGCTAGAATTGATCAGAGCATTCAATATTTCCCATCAACATTTTATCTAATAGCTTCTTGCAACTGTTGATGACTGTTACCTGTATCAGTTATTTCATTAGAGATTGCAAAATGGTAGTTTTTTTCCAATTCTATTATTCTTTCTGCATTAGCTGAAATTCTAATTCTTAAATTAGATGAATTCAAACTAAATGCAAATTATGTGATGCCTGATGCCCCCAATTTACCTTTCCCTCATCCACCAATACCATTTGATTACCCTAAAAATAGTTTATACCAGAAAGCCAACATGAATACTTAATTCTTTTCCTTTAATTATCAATTTTCAGAGTAATGAGCTGTACCCTGGCTCCACTTGGTCTTAGTCAACCTACAAGACCCCAAGTATGCCATATTCATCATTGTACCGACCTTGAATATTAATGAGCATGCAGCCACTGAACTCACTGCTCTCTAAAAAACCTGTTTCCTGATTCTATTAAGCTTCTCTTTATGTTTGAGGAGCATGCGAGAGGAAAACAAAGTAAAATAACTAAGTCATAACCAATCTTAGTTAATGTTGTGAAACAGATGCCTCCCTGCTTCTCTGCTCAGCACACCACTTGGTCATCCTCCTGAATTTTAAGCTCCTTTAAAACACCACTTGATGGATAGCACCAAGAGCAAACCCTAATGTAAATTATGAACTTGGGGGTGATAATGGTATGTGAATGTTAGTTCATCAATTATAGCAAATGCACCACTCTGGTGGGGGATGGTGATTATGGGGGAAGCCATGCATCATGGAAGAGGCAGGGAGTATTTGGGAAATCTTAGTATGTTCTGCTCAATATTTCTGTGAACATAAAACTGATAAAAAAAAATAAATAAATTCTATCCAAATAAATCAAAAGCACCACTTGGCTGCCAGAACTGTCTGTACCATCACCCCTTTTAAACCTGCTTCATTATGTGATGCCTGATGCCCCCAATTTACTCCTCTTCACAAATGGGTACAAATTCTCATAATATCCACTTCCTTCTTTCAATTGTCAACCTCATATAAGTTAACGCACAATGGGGTTTCAGAATGGAGTACTGAAGAAACACGAGGCTATCATCTTAAAAGTATTCTAAATAGGAAACATGGTTGGTGCTGACCAGTATGAAATATTTCCAAAGTCCTTTGTTATTACACTTTCACCTCACATTGTAATTATAACTTCTTTGTTTTGCCCTCAACTAGATTCTGACTTCTCAAGGGTAGGATTTATCTTATTCACCTTTGTATCTTCTAGCACCTAGCTGGTTCCTGATCCATAGTGGGTGCTCAGTAAATATTCTGAATGAGAAGAATAAATGAAATATTTCCACATAATAAAAGCAAATGCTGTGTATTATATACATACATACACCAGAGTTCGGGATGGGAAATAAGAAAGGAGCATCTACCTTTGATACCTCAGTCACAGCAAGTGTAGGCGTTGAAGAAGAAAAGAGCAGAAATGGAATGGTACCTCCAAGTGTCTGCACCTGTTTACTAACTGAGCAGATGAATTATATCTATCAAAAGAAGATGGTATTTAGTACCATATGTGCATTTATTTAAAGAAAAATGTCTTCACATCAGCTAGCATGCTAATCATTGAACACATTTGTAAAAATCCAAAGTAATGATATACCATTTCCTTACCTTTATTATTTCTCCCAATCCTCTGGAGTACACAATCCTATAAGATAGCAACCAAAAGAGGTGTGAGAAAATTAATCATACTAAGTCTTAACATTTGATTTCCTTTTTTCCTGTACTACCTTTACCAAAACATTTTGAACCTAATCCATTTTCATATTTCCCCTGAACAGGAAGATATTTTTTGGAGATTTTTAATTTAAGAGATACCTAATATTTTTTGCCAAATCTCCTTTCATCGAAGTAAAGGTACACTGTGTAATGTTCACTTTCAATGACAGAGAAATATAGCCAATAGTGCCTAAATGAAGTTTATTGCAATTTCTAGATGTTTGAATTAGTATTGTGCTCAATACTTCATTTTTAATTGAGGTTGAATTCAAACTAAATGCAAACTTTTGTTGAATATACTAATCCATACAAACCTACGCATTCAATTTAGCACCCAAGAAAGTATGACAGGTATAAGATCATACCAAAGAGATTGTTACTGTTACGCTTAACTGTGCAGGAATGCTGCTTCTCCTTGTGTGTGTGTACACTTAGATCCTTAAAAAATAATCTTTAATGTCACTTTGAGTTGAAAACAAGTATTTTTATCTGACCATGCCCTAATAATACAAATATGCAATATTCCAAATATTATTTAATCTCCTACAGCTCAGTTTTATACAACAAATATTTGTGGATCTTAACTTTCAGATCTGTGTAACTTATTTCTTCCCACTATACTTCCAATTCACTAGTGAATCATCCTACAGCAGCCTTCACTGCAAGCTATAGAAACAAAATACAGTCTGTTCCCCTCAGCAGTTTTTCCCTTCTGTCTGTGGTACCAGGGGGTACCAGAGCTCTGTCTTAGCATCTGCCAGACTAAGATTTGCCTCCTTCTCCAGACCAGACCTTTTCTGTATATTTTTTTCTTTATTTCATCAGAGTAAAGCAAAAATTGCAAGTAATCATGAAAAAGATCAAAAGATTACACTTTCCCTTTAATCCCTATCTAATCCAATGCCAAGTAATGTTTATTTTTTTTTAATGTTATTAGAAAATTTAAAATTGGGCAGCTCGGGTGGCTCAGCGGTTTAGCGCCTCCTTCCGCCTAGGGTGTGATCCTGGGGACCCCGGATCGAGTCCCACGTCAGGTTCCCTGCATGGAGCCTGCTTCTCCCTCTGCCTGTGTCTCTGCCTCTCTCTGTGTGTCTCTCTCATGAATAAATAAATAAAATCTTTAAAAAAAAAAAAAAGAAAATTTAAAATTACTGTGGCTGACATTATATCTCTATTGATTATATCTCTGGCTGACTGCATTATATCTCTGTTGGACAGTGTTTTTTTTTTTTAATTTTTATTTATTTATGATAGTCACAGAGAGAGAGAGAGAGGCAGAGACACAGGCGGAGGGAGAAGCAGGCTCCATGCACCGGGAGCCTGACGTGGGATTCGATCCCGGGTCTCCAGGATCGCGCCCTGGGGCCAAAGGCAGGCGCCAAACCACTGCGCCACCCAGGGATCCCCTGGACAGTGTTGATGTAGACTGACTCTACCCAGAATCTTGAACTTTAGCACTTATCAATTAATTTGGGGGAACATAGGGCAAAAGAACTGCCTACAACTCGTAGCTGAGCCTACATGAATACAAACCTTCCTGGGCAATATTCCATGTACGGAGATGGGAGTTGTTATCACCTTTTTTTATTACTTTTCATGAAAAAGAAACTATGACCCCATTATGACAGCCTATCACTCAGTTACATCAGCTTGGGCATAGAGAGGTGGAATAGGCTTCTTTAGAAGCAAAAAAAAAAAAAAAAGCAAATGAGTATCCTAAACAAGGAGGAAGGTTCTGTAGGAATTCTGCCAAAGTCACATCTGTTCCTCCTTGACACAGGTCTAATCTGTGGCCAGGGAAGGATAGACCAGCTCTCTAGTCAGTCAATGGCACCCATTTCTATTAGAAGCAAAAATGGTCACATAATGATGCTAAAAAAAAAAAAAAAAAAAACCACAGGCCTCCATCAAAAGGGATTTTTTCTAAGTGTCTTCCATAGAAGACCCCTTGACTTCTCAGACCAAAGAAGCTAACACTATGTCATCTATGCACTGGGCTCTAAATATTTTGGTGAAGAGAACACAGTGCATCCTTTTTCAGAGGTTTCCAAAAATAGCTAATTATCAGGATTACCTGGGAGAGCTTTACAAAAATCACAAATCCCCTCAGTAAAGATCTCTAGGAATGAATTAACATGAACCAATGGCCAGAACCTGAATGGTACTCACCTTTCATTCTGGGCAAAGAAAAATTCCTAAGAGAATAAAATGAGAGGCCAGTTCTGTCTCTTGATTCTCTGGTAAGTTCTTTGTTTATATGCTGTGGAGGGAAAGAAGGGTGGGATGAAACATTGTGCTAAGAACTAAAATTAGGACATATGTTGCGGAACATATACACTACAGAATGATTCATGGATTGTACTCAGCAAGCCTGTAGTATATAATATATCCAAACAGTATTAATTGCCAGATATACTTAGACATAAAGTCCATGTGTTGTTCTCACAGTGTTTTAAAAACACACTAGTGCACACTATGAGTCTTAAAATCAATGCTTGGGGATATAATATATCTGGGAGACATTAGCAATTTGTCAAACAAAGGGCAGAAAACTGGAATATATGGTAGACTATGTCTTTACCCACTAGCTGTCCTCTTCTCACTGTGAAAATGTCCCTCTCTGATCCACGTGATATGGAAAGAAGTATCAATTACAGAGCCTTTTCTGACAGTTAGCCACAAGAGTAAGTGACATAAGTCCTGCCAATCTTGATCTTCCAAACTGTAGTTGGATCAAGGACAAGATCAAATCTGCAGTAGAGTCAACTGTTGACTTGTTTCTCTTCTCTCTGGCACTGTGACCTGAGAAAATCTTGAAGCCTAGAGCTCTTCTACAAATGTTTACTCTTTCCCAGTTAAACACCAGCCATAGATTGGTATGATTGGCCTGAGCCCTAGCTTCAGAGATGGACCCAAAGGGGCATAAGTGTAACCTGATCATTCTGGCCACAATGACTGATCCCAGCAGAACAGAACGTGCAGGACTTCTCTTCGACAGCTGAGGGCTCCTCTTATCCTGAAGAGTAGGATGTACCTATGTGATACTTAAAGCTGCTGTGACCATTTCACTACTAGCAAGAGAATGTAGTCGAGGTCAAGGAGTATAGAGCCAAACAAAATAGAGACATGGTAATAGAGCCATGATCAAGTCTCACTCAAGCTCTATCAACCTCCAAAATGTAACACTTGGTTTTGTAAACCATGTAAGTACTTTGTTATTTAAGTCAGTTTAATTATATTTTCTATTACTTGCAACTCAAAACTGATAAAGAGTTTGGTATTAAAAATGAAATACATAAAAAGTAGATTTGACTAAGGAAGAGGGCCAGCAGAGGGCAGCGTGGAGCCCAATGTTCCAGCATGGAGGTCGGTGATCCTCAACTAAAGGCAAAGTGTCAACTGCCTTTTATGGCCTTAATTGCACAGTGGTTTTCCTCACAGTAGAGAACCTTTCCCCTGTACCCACATCTCTATCAAAAGTAGAAAAATAGGGGCGCCTGGGTGGCTCAGTGGCTGAGCATCTGCTTTTGGCTCAGGGAGTGATGCCAGAGTCCTGGGATCCAGTTCCCCATCGGGATCCCTGTAGGGAGCCTGCTTCTCCCTCTGCCTATGTCTCTGCCTCTCTATGTCTTGCATGAATAAATAAATAAAATCTTTGTTTTTAAAGTAGCAAAATAGAAGACAGAAGACAGTACTGCTGGTTTTAAGAAAGAGAGAGAGGGATCTCTGGGCTTGGTTTATTCATATACATTATGGTCTGATCTCTATAGGCATTTGAGTTTACAAGGCCTGGAGTAGCTCTACATGGGACCGCAGGTGGGGTGTTTGTGTGTGGAGGAGGACAGAGGTCAAGGAGGGGTAGAGAGTTGAACTACATTGTCCCTGATGTCCTAGAATTCTATAACTTAAAAATACAATATACTTCATAGCTCTCATTGTTTCCTTAGACTACATTTATTCCTTTTAGTCAATGAAGGCATGTCTAAAATTAGGAGGCTATTATAACCAAGAGGCTATCATCATATCACATGAGTTTTAAAATTATTGTTAATAATATTTAACTGTTTCAAATATTCTCATTCTTGAACTTATATGGGTGATACCAAAATAACTCATGCCACTTAGGATTCTAAATGATTTTCCTTTATTACAATAACCCTGAACATTACTGTGTCAAAGTCACAAGAGTCATCAGGATTTTTATTAAAATGTTTCCAAATATAAGACCAACAAAGAAAACTGCATAAAATCTAGCTGACATCTGTTACTATAGAGTTTTTGCAAGATGGGAGAAAGCAACGAGCAAGGAAATGTAGTTACTTGTATGTTTAACATCATAAACTTGAGGAACAGAGTACTAGGAAAAGGTCACTTAATTGTGTACTTCCTCCAAAAAAATAATTTTTAAAAAGTGTTGTAATCAACTCTAAGACAATACACCAGAGGTAAAACAATTAGGGTTCTGTGTTTGAGTTGTGGGACTCTACAACCCTGTGACTCAGCTTTCTAACAGACTGCATTTCCAATACTTCTTACCTCCTGAGACAGGACCAGCCTGAACCAATTTTTTCTTAAGTGATCACCATCAAAATCATACCAGGCAAAACTCCGTGTGATTTTATGTGAAAGACTGTCTAAGATGGAACTGATATAAATTGATGCCTTCTCTTTGGTTGAAAAGAGTAAAGAGTGAGTAACGGTATGACCATAAAGAGGAGAGAGGGTCTTTTCCAAAGCTGAGCACAGCTCTGCATGATGAGTAGGAAGTGGGGAGCACAGCGGCAAGGAGTGAGACTCCCTAGCCTGAATCCATCTCCACCACTCACTACCTAGGAAACCCTGTACAAGTTACTTACCCTTGCTGACTCTCCTTTTTTCCCCATGTAAAATAGAGCTGGTAACAGCATCCCATGAAGTTGTAAAGATGACATGGGCTAATCAAGTTAGAACAGCATCTGGCACGTAATAGTTCTCGGTATATATTACTATGTCCCTAACATCTAAATGTGGACATTTTTCAAGACGCCTGGTGATATCAAGTTATATTATGGGTTTCTATAATTTGTTATATGTGGGTAACGCTGATCACTTTCTTAGAATTGGTTAACTTCTCTTGCTGACCTGGATTTTTGTTAGAAGATGGATAGAAGTGATTCCCTCGGCTATTTCTCTGCACCATTTCTTAAATGTCAGTTTCTGAAAATGTCTGAACAATGCCTGAATTTTACAGTTCCATGTATTAATTATTTTTGTTAAATGCCTTCATTATTAAACACTTATCAGCATAAGACACAATATAGTGCCTAATGGCCACATTGCCCTTTTGATTTATGACAAAACTCTCCTCAAGATGGTATAAGGAGATACTTCTTCAGGCATAGGGATTTTCCTGTGCAAACAGGATGTATGTCAAGGCTAAAAATTGGGTTACTGTGCAAATAGGGGAAAAGCAATGAGCACATTACTTATAAGCCTATTTTTAGTTCCACTGCCTTCCACACTGCTGCCAGAGTGATATCAGAAACACAGATGGGATTGTGTTATTCTACTGCTTAATAGTCTTCAAATGGCTCCTCACTGCCTAGAAAATATCCAAATTCCTTAAAAGCCCAAGGCTCTAAACAGTCTGGTCCCAATCTTCCCCTATAACCTCATCTCTACTCATTCCCTCCTCTATAGCCATGTTCTGACTTCTGAATACACCATGTACTTGCTTTTTTCTATCCTTTTACTTATGTGGCTCCCACAATTGCAATGCCTTCCTTATCTGGCATATCATAATCTGCCAAGCTAAACTAATATGCTATCTATGTTATGCTTCATGGTTATTTCATCTCTTGCTGGCTCCAGGCAGAATTAATCATTTCCCTCTCCGACTTTGTAAAGGACTCATTTCAAGTACTATGTTGGAGATACAATGTGAGGTCAAAACAGACATCCTCCCTGCCCCTCTTGGAACATGAAGTCTTATGGAAAGTATTAATGATATTTCACAAATACAAGTTAAACTATGATAAGAGGAAATGGTCCTATAAGATCATTTAGGCAACTTAAAAAGAGAGGCTTTCCTGAAAAATCTGAAGAATAGCAGTAAACTACATGAAGAGAGGCAGAAAGGGTAATAAAATCATATGAAAGTCTCCATAAGCAGGAAAGATCATCAAAGTGCAAGAGCTGGAAGGTCAGAGTGGTAGAAATGGAAAGATCATTAAGAAGCCTACAGCTGATTGACCCTAGAGAATAACATAATAGTTTTTCTTTTCAACCCTTAACATACATTTATTCTAATTAATCCTTTTGTCTCTAGAAAAAGATAATATGAGATGGCAAGAAAATTCAATACGGAATTTGTCAGATTTTCAATATCCTCTTACCGCTAATTCTTAATAAGATGGTGAAACATTCTCTGAAGACTACTTACTGCATTCACAAATAATTTCTTTATTCTTGGGGCATCTGGATGGCTCAGTCGGTTAAGCATCTGACTCTTGATTTTGGCTCAGGTCATGATCTCAGGGTCATGAGATCGAGTCAGTCCCACATTGGGCTCTGCGCTCAGTGGGAGAGTCTGCTTAAGATTCTCTCCCTTTCCCTCTGCACCTCCCCCCACCTCTCTCCCTAAAATAAAAAATAAATAAATCTTTAAAAAAAATTTTTCTGTTCTTTGTAATTCCTTATATACTGCCCCTGACTGTTCATGACTTACAAAAGCTGTGCTCAGCACTAGAGGCTGTCATTGCTCAGAAAATAAAGTAACAGCTTGTTTTCACTGGCAGGAGTAATTCAACACCCTTTTGCCAACAGCCACCACAAGTATTACCCCTGACACGTATACCCTATATATCTGTAGAGGACAAATAAGCTAGAGAAAATTAACTGCCCCAAGTTTACTCCAGGTTGCATTATTCACAAGATTTCTAGTGCTATTGGTCATAGAAAATCAAGTATATTGCTCTGAGAGTAAATTCTTAAAAAAAAAAAAAAAAATCCTGGAGAAATTGTTTTGCCAGAGACTTCTCACAAGAACAATAAGGAGGATAGCCAACTCTCGGGGTTCATTACAAAAACAAGGGTTTTTCTGAATCATAGTTTGAGGATACTTTGTGATTATTTCTTTTAGGAAAGACATATCTGAATCCTATGTGCATTACAAATACAGTTAGAAAAGGTAGTGATTTGATATTTATTCCACTTACTCATTCAACCGATTTTTATCAAGTATTTACCCTGGCTTCATCTCTATGACAATTACAGTCAGAAATGCTATGTATTTGTGATCTATGTATTTTATTTCCTTAACTCAGACAACTGAAGAACCACAGAAAACAAAGATTTTCTATAAGACCTGCTTATCAGTTTTATTTACTTGATCTTCAAATGCATACATATCAAATATTAATTTCCATTTTGTGATTGAGAACACTAGCATTCTATAATTAATTTTAGTGATGGTCCCAGCAATAATAGCTGGATCAACAGAAATTGTAAAGATGAGTCCAGAATCAAAGCCCTTCATCACTTTTGATAGAATCAGAACAAAATTTTCCATTCTGTTTACATGAAGTAGGTTATAGAGTAAAGCAAAATGTAAGTGGTCCCTCTCAATTCTAAAATTAGGGTTTTTTTGTGTCTTTACTTAATGCTTTTGTTGGAGCTGGAGCTTCTCTCTAACCATTCAGGACAAGAAGTCTCAAAGCTTAAATCTTGAGGGTAGGGGGGAGATGGAGTCATGACAGACAGTGCCTTGTCCAATATTTGCTGGCAACTCTGCTTATTACTACAAAAGGAGCCATCACCTGTTTGCTCACAAGCAGACAGGCCTCAACTAGACACACAAATGCATTGTTACAACGTCTCCTACTAAGTTCAACACCATGTTCTCTCTGTTCTTTTTAAAGGGAACCTTATAGGACTGTTGCCTGGATACCAAGACTCCAACTTGTATTGCAATAGTTCATACTTCTGTCTCCATCTGTCAGGTATTTAAGTCTTTACAATATCAAACACTCAACCTAGAATTTATAATCATAGGGAAACTAAATTCCCTCCAAATAGAGGCAAGAGAGATGGTGGTTTCTTTTTTCCCCCACTAAATCACAGTTTTACAAATAGTTGTCTTTGTGATTTGAGGCAACACAAATTCCTCAGTATTTTATTTTCAACCAAGGGTTACCCTGCTTCTTGTGTTTGTGTGTGTTTAGATTAACTTTTCGAAAATAGCGCATTTGCAAAAAGACGGCCTTTTAAAAACCGGATCCTTAAGAACTTTAAAATTTTTATGGATAGAAGATGTAAAGAAACTGAAAGCTGACATTTAAAATCTACAAAAATATTTCATCTTACAAGATATAGTAACTTATTCTCTTCTGAGACTTGCTAATTTCTTTGTTCTTACAACTGAATGACCACACTTACCCATACAAATAAAGAACAAAATGAATCTACTCTCTCTGGGGGACAAGTCTGAAGCCCCATAAACCCTTATGCTGGCATTAATGAACGAGCAACTAGCAGTTGGATTTCTGCTACAAACTGGATGGGGTCTCTGCAGATACTGTTGTTTTCTTGGGCAGCCAAAGGAGCTGAGAAAAATGTTTTCCTTTGAAATTTAGTGTGCAGTCTGCCTAAAAATTGCCCTTGGTTTATGTGAGGAAGTTGTATTCTTGTTTGGGCAGAAACTCTTAGAGGAGATGAGGAGGTAAAACCAAGAAACCTGGGAAGAGGCTTCTTCAAGTCAACTTGGAAAAAGGACGTAAAAGAAACTGGACAGAACCTGAAGACTCTCAAGCAGGAACAGGCTATTAATGTTATCCTTGTGCTATTTCATATGAGACAACCCAGACTTTGAGTGATACACCAATTTCAGAGCATTATGTTCTGAGATAATTAACTTATTGAGGCCAGAGTATGAGACCACAATCATATCCCTGCAAGTATGGTTGGGCATTTCCTTGAAGGCAGTGGATTTCCCACTATCAATCACTTGAGAAAAAGTAGTTCCAGAAGCAAGAGAGGAAACTCTTGGACTTTGGTGGGGGCAAAAATTTCTTACCCATTCCCTGCCTCTTGGCTATTTGTAATAAACCTATAAGTAAAAGATAAATTCTGTTGTTTTCCTGGTAATAGGAATCAAGCCATTACCAACTACGTGGAAACAGGCTAGGGAAAAACCATATTTATACTAAAGCTAAGCTTGTGAGTCCTGGTACGACTTCCTAGCAGAAGAAGTCTGGATCTATGTAATCTGAAAGTCATCCCACCCAGTTAGCATTTGTACATGTTTTTGTCTGCCTTTTGATTATATCCAAACATAGTAAAACCTAGTTAAAGGTTACAGCCTGATGGATGACTTCCAAATGGTAGAGTAAGAACCTCCTGAAAATCTGCTATTCTCTAAACACAATGAAAACAGGCAAAAATTATCAAAACTTATTCAGAACTCTGGAAATTAACTAAAGACTTGCAACGATCCAAGGAGTTTTATTCAAGAAAAATGGCTGAATCTCAGAATGAACTGTGGGTTTTGTGGCACTTTAACTTGCATTAATCCTGTCTGCCTCTTGCCAGCTCTATGATATCCTTGAAAAACCATAGCCTAGGCTGTTGGTTGTTGGTATTTACAACAGCTGTAAGCACCAACAGCCTAGCAGCCACTGGCAGGAGGAGACCGTATTTGAACCTCCTCGATAGCCTCATCCCCAGAAAACTGTCATGATTTGACTTATCTGGAAGCTCACGGAAAAGCTTCATTTTCAAGGCTGGTCTTGTTTGGCCTATGAGAGAGGCTCTATCCCTAAGGTACTTGATAAAACATCACAGCTTCCCAGGCAGCATGTCCAGTTTGGAAGAACAAGAAGATGACCACAAAACTTGAAAGGAAAAATTAGGGAATGAAATATCCACAGCAAGCTCTGAAAAACTTCTATATATTTCTGGGATTCTAGAGGGTCATATCCACACTCAGGAGCTATGTGCATGCCCAGAAAAGGCTTGAGAAGACCCTAATCTTTCAATCTGACATACTTTGAGGCTATTCACAAGCAGGAAGTAAAGGTTAAGACAGAGTTGTAAACTGCCTACTGAAGTACTGACTTTATGCCCCAATGCACATTCAGAGTTCCTCAGCAAAGGCTGACTTTCTGTCTCAAGGAACTTAAATCTCTGTCTCCTTCTTAGCTGACCACTTAGAAAATCAACCAGAGATTTCAGTGGCTGCAAATGACCAAGAATACAGACCACAGAATTAACCTAAGAAAGTAACTAAACAAGCAAACAATAACAAAAGGAAAGGGTGACAATCTGATTTTTAGGGTCACGTTATATTAAGTGCTCCATTTTCCACAAAAAAAAAAAAAATTATAAAACAGGCATTAACACATAAACACACACACACATACACACACACACACACACTCTTCAGGAAATTATAGCCCACACACAGGAAAACCAAGTCAATAAAAGCTGTCCCTGATAAGATTCGGGCATTGGGCTTACTAGACAAACACTTTAAATCTCCTATTATAAATATTTTTTTAAAAACTAAAGGAAACCGTGTTTAAAATACGAAAGGAAAGTATGAGAACAATATTTTATCAAATAGAGAATAAAGAATAAGGAAAAATCAAGTGAAAAGTCTGGGGTTGAAAAGGGTGATAGCTAAAATGAAAAATTCGGTAGAGAGCCTCAACAGCACATTTGAAGTGACAGAAGAAAGAATCTGAAAATTTTAAGTCAGGTTAAATAAGATTATTCAACCTGATGGACAGAAATGAAAAAGGATAAAGAAAAATAAATAGACCTTCAGAGATCTATGGGTCATTATCAAATATATCAATGTCTGCATGAGAGCCCAGAAAGAGAATACTTGGAGAAATAATAGTCCAAAAGTGCCCAAATTTGATGAACACTATCAATATCCACATCTAAGATGCTTAACAAACCCAAGTAGAATTAAATTAAAAGATATCCAAAAAAAATAAAAAATAAAAAGGTAAAAAAATAAAAATTAAAGAAAAAGGGGGGGGGGTATCCCTGGGTGGCTCAGAGGTTTAGTACCTGCCTTCAGCCCAGGGCATGATTCTGGAGTCCTGGGATTGAGTCTCACGTCGGGCTCCCTGCATGGAGCCTGCTTCTCCCTCTGCCTGTGTCTCTGCCTCCCTCCCTCTCTCTCTCTCTCTCTCTCATGAATAAATAAATAAAATCTTAAAAAAAAAAAAGATATCCTATGCACATTATACTCAAACTCCCAAAAAAACAAAGAGAATCCTGAAAGTAGCAAGAGAAAAGTGATTCCTTCCTTATATACAAAGATGCTCAACGAGATTAAGAGCTGACTTCTGGTCAAAAGCCATTGAGGCCAGAAAGAAATGAGGTGACATTCAAAGTACTGAAAGAACACCTGTCCACCTGAAGAATTTTTACCTTCACAACTATTCTTCAAAAGGAAGGAGAAATTTTAAGACATTCTCAGATAAACAAAAAATGAGAGAATAATTGCCAGCCAACTCATGGCCAATAACAACCCACCTTAGATTATTTATACATCATGGCCTAATGGTTGCCTTTATGTTTCCATCATTGCTCTTTTTATTTTAGACTTGAAATATGTGTATCTGTCTTTTATTCCAGACTAAAAATTGTGCTATAGCCCTGAACTTGTTTAGGATATATTTATACATCAATGGGAATTGATATATACTTATTAAACTTTAATGTAAGCAAGTATCAGATTTAAAAGTACGCTTTCTCCTATTTTGAATTAAAATGTGAATGTAACTCTGCCTGAGTCTAGAAGCATGCCAATAACATAATTTATCCTTTCCTTAAATTTTGTATCTAGGAGGTAAGAATCAAGAGATGGAAAAGGGGACTAACTATAACCATTTTCTAAAATTCACAAATTTTAGTTAACTCCTAACAGTCGATTAGGCTAATACACTTCAAAAAAAAAAAGTTCATTATTTGAGAACTCTGAGTACAGACTCTGCTCATCTTTAACAAAGATGCTTTTAAAAAAAAAAAATCAAGCACCATGTTCACCTGTGCATCTGAATGTGCCCAGCCTCAGTCCCATCATCTTTGA
Organism: Vulpes vulpes; assembly: GCF_048418805.1. Classification (NCBI taxonomy): domain Eukaryota; kingdom Metazoa; phylum Chordata; class Mammalia; order Carnivora; family Canidae; genus Vulpes; species Vulpes vulpes. The sequence goes on from NC_132795.1 coordinate 23,321,361, forward strand.
CCATTGTTTTCAGATCAACTCATCTCCTACTCCTTGACTCCATGCCAGAAAGTTCGTTGGATATGCTGTGGTCTTTTTAACTCAGTGGCTCCACTAACATAATCAGATTCTTCATCTTTTAAGACCAAAATATCCCTTCCTCTATACATTCTTTTCTGATATCCTGGGCAATTGGTCACTTCCTCCTCTGCAGTTCCACTTCCACTTTTATTTTGTGTAAGAACTTACCACATTATACAATAATTATCTGCTGCATGGATGCTACCATTAGACTCTGATCTCCTCCAGAAACAACACCTCTCATGGATCTCTGTATCCTTGACCCTCAACACAGTAACCAGGAGGGCCTCAGTGAGGATTGGCTCAATGAATTATTTGAATAGGTAACTAATGAATTATAGGTATAAAAGCCTATAATGGAATAATTGGGGGTCCTTACCCTAACAGTTTCTAATACCAGCTACTTGCTAATAATGTGCTTTTTGATAATCCATCAATGTAAAAATCCCCTGCTCATTCATGACTACTATTCGTACAGAGAGGATGTGAGTAGCCAATGCTCACATCTAGGACACTTTACCTATGTTTTGCTTATTTGAATAAACATATGAAGCAGTACCCTTGAGAAACAATCAATGCTAACCTCAGCAACTTGACCGCTCATGTCAATCAATGGCCGATCAGTTCCCTCACAAGTATTACAAACGGGCCCAGGTATGTCCGACTTTGAGGATGAATGCAGGTCTCCCAGAGAATGAGGTACACATGCTCAAGTACCTCTAAGCACCTGAATTAATCATCTAATGATTCTAAACACATATACTCTATTACATTGCACAACACTCAGCATATGGTAGATGTTTGACATGTGCTATGTTAATTAAATACAGTGGTCTTGACTTAAACAATATAATTATCTCCTGCACCCTTCTCTACATTTTCCATTTCTATCCCTAATCAAAGGCGGGTTCTCTCTTTCAGCACATCTTTTCAGCAAGGAAATAAATTATTTTTCAGAATGATTTTCTATAGTTATTCCTCTTGAGATTAGTTCAGCTTGCATTGCCAGTACTTGATGCCTCAAATAGAAATCCTCTTAGTTTCCCATTTAGGAATTTGCACTGAAATAGGAACAAGTTTAATCTGATCACACAGAAATAGTATCTTTTCATTGGGCTCACAGCCATTGTGAGCTCTCTTGAATTCACTCTCAAGATTTTGCTAAATGAGTTTTCTGCAAGACAATCATAAAACTGCTTGTCTCCCAATTTTTCTCCAACTTTTTTCTTTTCTAAAATCATTAGTATTTATTTTTCCACAGTCAACTATCATTTACATTTCTCTCCCTGAGATGGACTCCTTGGCCTAAGGATCTGTCACAGATCCACACATATTATCTTCTCTTGGCCCACATTTAAATACTATGGAGTCACCTTTTTGTCTATGGCCAAGTAGAATTCAGCATAATCAAGAAGTTGGAAAAAGAAGTGCTTCTTTACATTCCTGTTAATGATAGGTCATTTGGAAATAATTACACCTGATAGATGAGAAAAAATTCTAAACATATTTCTCTGCAAAATCTTATATGAAGTCATGTGTGTAGAGTATCAGGTTTTCTATGTGTGTGGGTTTTAACAAATATTTTATTTATTTATTTGACAGAGAGCACAAACAGGATGAGTGACAGGCAGAGGGAGAGGGAGAAGCAGGCTCCCACCAAGCAGGGAGCCAGATGCAAGACTCAATCCCAGGATCCTGGGTTCAGGACCCGAGCCAAAGGCAGACACATAACTGACTGAGCCAGAATATCAGTTTTTAAAGTATTAGTTTGGACTGCTATAACAAAACACTACAAATTGGGTGCCTTAAAAAACACATTTCTTAGAGTTCTGGAGGCTGGGAAGTCCAAGATCAAGGCACCAGCAGATTCAGTTACAGAGGAGAGCCCTGTTCCTGACTGTCTGCTCACTGTGTTCTCACATGACATAGAGGGAGGGAGAGCAAGCCCTCTGGTGTCTCTTCTTATAAGAACACTAAACTGGGGCACCTTGGTGGCTTAGTCAGTTAAGCATCTGCCTTCAGCTCAGGTCGTGGTCCCAGGGTCCTAGGATCAAATCCTGAGTCAGCTGCCTGGCCCACAGGGAGTCTGCTTCTCCCTCTGCCCATGTTCTCTTCTCCATCACATATGCACTCTCTCTTAAATAAATAAAACCTTTAAAAAGAAAACAAACTCAGGGAACTAATCACATCATAAAGGCTCTGCCCTCATGATCTATCTAAACCTAAATATCTTCAAAAGGTTCTAGCTTCAAATACTGTTACATGAAGATTAGAGCTTCAAGACATGAACCTTGAGGGTATAAGGTATATAACTCCACCCATAGATTAACATAATCTTATAAAAAAAGAGTAAGTTAAAAAAAAATAAAAATAAAATAAAAAAGAGTAAGTTACAGTTCAAACTCAGCCAACTCATTCTTCCTTTATAGTGAATATCTTTATAAATCTCATTAAAATTTTGATCAAAATTTCTGAAATTGTAATTTTTTTAAAAAGTTGCTAATATTACTAGTGACATTTGAGGAATTCATTTTATTGTAACTTATTCCTTTAGGCATTTTATAATTCATTGGGCTTTTCAGATATCACTGTTGAAAAATTTATAAGAATGGTTGAAATTAAAAGACTGACAATACAAAATAAAATGAAGACACAGAATAACTGAAATTCTTGTATATTGCTGGTGATATACTGAAATTGGTACTCATTTATACTCATTTATAAGCGTAAACTGGGAAATGCTAAAAAGTCCATCAACAGTAGAATAGATTTAAAAAATTGTGGTGTAATCATACAATAGAATACTGCATAGCAAGAAAGAGATATTAGAACTGATACCTAATAAATGAATCTTACAGACATAACCAATGAGCAAAAGTAGCTAGACAAAGGAGTATGTATCAATTTTACTTATATGAATTTCAAAAACCGATGAAAACAATCACTGCTGATAAACATGAGAATAGTAGTCATCTGAGTGGGAAGAAGCATTGAGGGACTCTTCTGGGGCTAGATGTGCTCCATATCTTGATCTAGGTTTTGGTTACAGAAATATGTTATTTATTAAAATTCCTCAGGTATATACTTAAGATACATGTACTTTATGGTACACATATCATTCTTTAATAAATATTAAAATGATTTAAAAAGAGGATTTAAAAGTATAATTAACAACCTGACACACATTATACTCATTAAATGCCTAAATAATGGTGAGCCATATGTTCCTCAAAAGTTATTCACTACTTTGTCCATCAACTTCTCCAAAAGATCCCCTTATGAAATTCCATACACACTGAAGCCCAATTATGACCTCAAGGCTCTCTGGGAGCCTTCATCTAACTATGGCAACAAGGTATTTTTCTTATAAAATTAGATTTTCACTTTGCCACTCAGCTTCAAAAATAAGTAACCCGGGATCCCTGGGTGGCACAGCGGTTTGGCGCCTGCCTTTGGCCCAGGGCGCGATCCTGGAGACCCAGGATCGAATCCCACGTCGGGCTCCCGGTGCATGGAGCCTGCTTCTCCCTCTGCCTATGTCTCTGCCTCTCTCTCTTTCTCTCTCTGTGACTATCATAAATAAAAAAAATAATAAGTAACCCAATGAATAGCAATCTATACATAAAGTCTGTGTTCATATACAACTTAGATCATCCAAAATAGGATGTTTGAGAGTAAAAAGAAATATCATTAATAATTACTCAGGGACAACATTCTCAAACTAAGATTGTCTCGGATAAACTAGATGTATGGTCACATTTTGTACAGGTGGTAAAACTATAAAGAAAAGCAAGGAAAACATTAACCTAAATTTCAGGACTGTGATTAACTTGGACAAAAGTAAGGTTGCCATGAGGAAGAAACACAGAGATCTTGAAAGTTTCTCTCTCAATCAATATACGTATACAATAAACAGATATGTATAGAGATAGAGATATACACACACATATATATGTACATGTGTGTTGATCTACTTTTAAAACTACATACATGCATTTATATATTCTCCATGCATAAAAATTCATAATACATTGTTTAGGTTATGATTAAAAGTAATCATAAAACCCAGAATTAAGGTAACAAGCATAGGTATAGTATTGACTTATGCTTATCATTATGGTAAAAAGTTCAAGTCACTGATTAGTCTTTGGTTATACCCATATATTTTTTTTTATAAGAAATAGGATTTATCAGTAGGCATGAATAAGCAGGGGGTAGTGTCAAGGTTCTCATGAGTCTAGCACCTGCCATTTGTCTAGGAGGCCATGATTAGGCATGTATTTGGGATGAGTCACTTTTCAGCTACCCTGTCTTCAAATTCATCAACATTATACTTAGTAAAGTGATGTCATTTTCTAGTGACCAGGGAACTTGAACTTGGTCCTGTATAGGGCTTCAACTACATATTCCTTGTTCTGCAGCTTAATGTGGATGGACATAACGACTTGGTCAATATGGATGCTGGCCACTGTACCATAGGGCTTTCTGAAGGCACCCCACATACCTCTTTGTAGCCCATCAGTTCCAGCACAACATCTTGACATGGATGACGTAGAAGGGGTGGAGCCGAACTTGGATGTGAAAGCCGTATTTACCATAACTTTTCACCATGTACTTGTTGACACAGACAAAGGAAGCATCCAGGGCTTTAAAAGAGAGCTGCTGATATTCACCTGACACCACATGGCCATGGTATGGGCAATCATTCACTTCTGCCTTCTTCCATCCCAGGTTAAAGATGTATATCTTGGCATCAGGGACATCTCTGCAGAAGGGGGACTTTGGATATGGTTTGTTCTTACAATATTGGTAACACTAGACATGGTAACACATCTGTGGGGGCCCAAAGGAAGAGAAGAGGTTATATCCACATTTTTTGTAATGTCTTTGTTTGGGAAGGAATTCTTTTACACAAAACCACCAGTTATTTGGGCTATAATTTTATTTTTTTAAAAAAACAAGTTTTAAATATTAAAGCAGGAGTAGTTCTTTGGGTATAAATATAAAAAAGCTTCAATTTACAAACTACAGATACGTCATAGCACAGATAGTCAGCTAACATTGGAAAATAGGATGTTGATTTTCTCTTTCTCTTCGTTCTCTTTTCCTTGAAGATATCGGCATGGCCAGAGGCCAAAGATGTGACAGGATCAAGGAGGTAGCAATGTAGTTGGGATATTGATTTTATACAAGTAGTTGAGCAAGTAAATACATATATTGATCATAATAGGAGTCAGGCTCTCAATGAAATACAAGGCAATGTTAGCTGCTAGGGTAGGAAGAGCTCCTATTTTGGAGAATAGGAAAGCAAGCACACTGGGAGGTACAAATGTGACACAGTGTTCAGGGGCCATTTGAGGTTTATATTGGTTTCTTATTGCTGCTTTAACAAATTATCAATCACTTGGTAGCTTAGGACAACACAAATTTATTACCTTAAATGCTAGAAGTCAGAACTCTGAAATGGGAGTTCACTGGGCTAAAATCAAGGTATCACCAAGGCCACACTCCTTCTGGAGGCTATAGGAGAAAATCTATTTCCTTGCATTTTTCGGCTTCTAGAGGCCGCCTGCATTCTTTGATCATGGTTCCCTTCCCCCACCTTCAAAGCCAGTAGTGTAGCATCAAATCTCTCTCTCTCTCTCTGACCTCTGTTTCCATTGTCACACCTCCTACTCTGCTTCTGCCTTGGTCATCACATCACCTTCTGTGAATCTGCTTTGAGACATGAGCATCTTAGGTGAGGAGGATTATTCTTTCTATCACACGCTAGGACTCTGACGTGAGAGCAATCGAAAAAAAATTGTACTTTTCTACAGCTGCTAGGGGGGAAGCTGTAGGACTTGGTTTCACCAGGACTATACCCTATCAACCCTGGAGGGAGAAAGGGAAAGAAGGTAATTGTAGTGATGGGTCTTAGAATCTTAAGTTGGATGGGAAAGGAAGAGAAGACCCGGGAGAGGTAGAAGAGAAGATTGTTAATGAGATAAGGTCAATGGGCTAAAGGCCTCATGAGGTCAAAGAACTGCTGAATGGGATGCCTACAATTGACTTGTGAATGCAAGGAGTAAAGATTTCAGCGGTGTTCGTTCATGATGTGGATGAAGTCACACCGTGAATGTGGTGTTAAGGTGTAACCACAGGAAAGGACAGCTGAGGTGAGACAAAAGAACATTTACTGGATGCAGGGGCATCACTTCCAATTATTCTAGAAAAGCTGTAAAAAGGAAACTCATTGAACCAAAGGGGTAAAGGTGACATCTGTCAACAAATGCAGCCCCATGGGACCAGGGTAAAAAAAAATTTTTTCCTAACAAGCTTATTTTTCTAATCCTGCTTATTAGCAAAGCCAAAAAAAAAAAATCAGGTATTATTAGAAAATTAAAATTTTTCTGTGCTAAACCTTTTCATTAATTTCATGAATTAATCTGAGTTGGTGTAATGAGCTAAATTGTGTTCCCCAAAATTTATTTGTTGGAGCCCTAACCTCCACTACCTCTAAATGTGACTATATTTGGAGATTGTGCCTTTACAGAAGTGATTAAGTTAATGTAAGGCAGATAGACTGGGCTTTAATTCCGTCTAACTGGTGTCCTTATAAGAGGAGGAAATTTGAACACCCCAAAAGAGAAGACCATGGATGCACTATGCACAGAGAAAAGACCATGTAAGGACACTGTGAGTAGGCAAGCATTCATCTGCAAGTTGAGGAGAGAGGCTGCAGGAAACTCCAAACCTGACACCTCAGTTGTGGACCTCACAGGTTCCACAACTGTGAGGAAAATTCCTGTTGCTAAGCCATTTAGTCTGTGGTATTTTGTTATGGCAGCCCTAGCAAACTAATGTACCTAGTTTGTTTTAGAGATTATGATTTAGAAACCGCTCCTAATTTTAACACTACTTTAGAAAGTTTTTTTCTATCTGGAAGTTTTTTCCTTTTTAGGGTCTCAGGATTCATTCTATCTTCATCTTGAATTCTCTGAATCTTAATGAAGAGAGAACAGAGAAGTATTCATGTGACTGGAGGAAAGGTAGGTGGTGGCCTATTAACCATTGGCCACCAGACTTTGCTTCAATCTGCATGGATGCAGGCGTGGTACGCGGAGACTATGTTGTGAAATGCTCATCAGCAAGAACACACACCAAGTCTTTTCCATAGTCTGTGTCTGGAAAAGTTTGAGTGCAAGCTGGCAGTAATTTAAGAGCAATCTAAGAGTCCAAGTTCTTTCCTGCTTTCCTCTACCACATGTCTTCCTTGTGGCAACTGATTTTCCATTGGCAGGCGGACAGAAGTTTTGTCATATCCGAGTTAAGGTGTTCCTGCTAAAATATCCAGGAAAACAGCCGGGATAGAAGAGGAGGTTGTACAGGCCTAAGCAGCAAAAAGTGAAACATATAAATTAAATGTTCTATAAAAGATGACTTGACAAGATGACCCACATTGTACTACAAAGACATTAAAGAGGCAATTTAATCTATTTGGAAATATTACAACAGGAACATAATGTCGTGTCATTATGTAGTTCAACTTTTGCTTCTTAGCTACCATGACATTAATTTGTGGATACCTTTCTACTCTCTCTGACCTTGAAGTATTTATAGAAACCACCAAACTTTTGGCCACCGAGAAACTTGTGAAGTTCCCATGGTGGGGGGGGGGGGGGGAAGAGTAGAAATTGGTCAGTAAACACAAGGTGAGAGTCTCTGTGTTATTTCCCATGCCACCAATCTGACTCATCATTGGCAGCAGAGATCTTTTGTAAGGATCTTCCCCTGGTGCAGTTAAAGCAGGCCACCTGCAGGGTTCACTGTGACAACCTTGAGCACAACATCTGAAGCACACTCCATCTTTATGGAACCCCATGAGGCCTTCCCACTGTTCCCTCAGCTAATGCACCAGGTGCAGGGAAGATCTTCTTTTCCAGAACATGTCTGGATGTTCCATTTGATGCCCAATAGGCTGGGTATAAATAGTAGCCCGCCACAAATGCTTTCCATTGCCAAAAATACATGGCAAGAGAAATGCCTCTGTTTGAATGCTTACAGCACAGAGGGATACGGGTATTAAAAAAAAAAAAAAAAGATTTATTTCTTCATGAGCAAGAGAAAGAGAGTGAGCAAACAGAGGGGAGAGAGAGAATCCTGAAGCACATTCTGTACTAAGTATGGAGCCCGACACAGGGGCTCGATCCGAGGACCCTAAGATCATGACCTGAGCTGAAATCAAGAGTCAGCCTCTTACCTGACTGTGCCACCCAGGTGCCCTGTGTGCATGTATTTTTAAACAAACAACAGAGTTAAAGGCATAATTATCACTCTTGCCTCCTTTACATTAGAGTCTCCTGCACTACAAGAGAACAACCAATCTTAACATATTGCATAAAATCATAGAACCCAAGCCCTTCATTTTACAAATAAAGTCCAAAGACAGTTCAATGTCTCATGGAAGGTCACAATAATTTCTTAGTATTTGATCAAACATACTTGCTAGAAGTTTACAGGCCCCATGTCCCACAAGTTCTGATTCAGTGAGCCTGTGTAAATTTACATTTTATGTGTAAAATCTACATTTTAACAAGCATCGCTGGTAATTCTTTGCAGATGAGACATACTGAGATTACTAAAGCCAAGTCTCAACCATTGGCCTCTCCAGTGGCAGCAAACTACCTGTGGCTTCAATAGCCCAAAGATCTCTTATTATGTATAGCTTCACAATAACATTCTTGTTTAAATCCTAAATCTTTGCAAGTCTTGTTGGGCCATGCTGTAGCATGGCTCACAGCCAACTAAAAAGTTTGTAATTATTTATTCAGAAAGCAGTAAAGAGATATGAATAATAAATATTTTATTTATAAAAGTATGAAATCAGAGATAAAATAGTAAAATCAGTAGCACTTGGAACACTGGACTAGCTATTAAAGCAAATGCCTTTTAAACAGACTAACTTGGAGTTGAAAAATGTTTCCCCTTCTTCCTCCAAATTCCCAGATTTGACCAGTGTCAGCTCATCAGTATAAGAAGGGACAACATGACAGGGAGAGGCAGAGGCTGCTGGTATGGGACAATGGAAGTACACCAACCAGGAGACGGGAGATGTGGCTATTGACTTCAGCTGTCCTACTAGGTAAATCAGGGTTTGATCTATTCTTTTGTTGATCATCCAGACCAAGATTTGGCAAATATTTTCTGTAAAAGGTCAGATAGTAGGTATTTTAGGCTTTGCAGCCCATGATCTCTGTCACAACTATTCAACACAACTGTGGTAGTGAGAAAGCAGCCACACACAATAAGTAAATCAGTGACACAGCTATGTTTCCTATAAAACTTTTTACAAAAACAGGAAGAGTGAAATTGAGCCCAAAGGCTGTGGTTTGCTAACCTGAGATCTGGACTTAACATGATAGATGAAATGTTAACATATATCAAATTTAAAGGCATATCATAATACAGTGTAGCCATCACATTGTAAAGAACATACACACACACACACACACACAAATTGAGGAAATATTCTTGCAGTATTCTACAACTATAACCCAAGTCAGCAAAAAGTCTCTTATCTCTTTGACGAATCAATGAAGCTCTAAAATACATCAAAGCTATTTCACTTTCATCTTATTTGTCAACATAAATAAAAATATCAACAAACATCTATGCTGGAACCACTCTTCTTAAAAATAGATATATCTATTCTGAATCAGTGTGTCTCTCGGTTTTTTTGTGTGTGTCAGAAAACTGTTGAAAATTGGCAGACATAGTCACTTAGGTTTTTCTTGTTTTCTTTCTCTTATTTTTAAACATTAGAACTCATAACACTTACTCTAGTACTTATTTTGCTAATTTACTCTACAAATTAGGATGCTTTGAGCAAGAAATAACAGAAAACTTCATTCAACCTGTCTTTATTTATTTATTTATTTATTTTTAAATTTTTATTTATTTATGATAGTCACAGAGAGATAGAGAGAGAGGCAGAGACACAGGCAGAGGGAGAAGCAGGCTCCATGCACCGGGAGCCCGATGTGACATTCGATCCCGGATCTCCAGGATCGCGCCCTGGGCCAAAGGCAGGCGCCAAACCGCTGCGCCACCCAGGGATCCCCAACCTGTCTTTATAAGTAAGAGTCTTGACTTGCATGAGTAGAAGTGTAGAAGATGAGATTTCAGAGTTGACATTGTGACTCTGACTCCCTGTTATTCTCTGCTGTGTGTGGCTTTCTCTGCAGCTTGCATCTCAACTGAGAAGTAATTTGAAGCCTTTAGTGAAGAGTTGTTCAAAAAGTTTACAAATTGAATAATTGAAAATAGTTTCAGATATTTAACTGTTAAAGTGTTAATCACAGCAAGCAAAAAATGTGGAAACAAACTCAATGTTTAACAATGTTGCAGAAATTATGGCATTGAAACATTAAAAATACATTTGACAAATCATAAAATATTGAGCAGACCCCCCAAAAAAATATTGAGCAGAGGAAAAAGTATCTTGTAAAATAGTATTTTAGTGTCAAACAATAAAACAAAGATTACAGAGCTTAAAAAGAAAAAAAATAAAAAACCAAGTTGTGTCTATAATCTTAACCATGTGAGGGATCCTAAAGTAGTAAAGAAATCACTGAGCAGTGTGCTGATTGAGGAGAGTGAGGGGTTTTAAATGCTTAAAAAAAAATAATAAGTTTTCACAATACATACACTAATTTAGCATTGAAAATTAGTTCTCTGGATAGGATGGAACAACTCTGCTGCCTGTAAAGGGTTGGCAACAATAAGCACCACAGCTCACTGATCAGTGTCTTCAGTTAGTTCCAGTAAGGGTCAAAAGTCATAGGCTTTAATCAACTTCAAACAGAACCAGTTGTGATGAAATACAGCATTCAATTCTGATACCTCCTAGATGAATGTAAATTTTCTTTTTATATTACTATCAGCCTGCATCCATCAGCATCCAGCCAGGTGCACAAGAACCACACTAGCGTGTAAAATGGTGGGGATTTAAATCAGAGAACTGGATATGCAGGAGATGAAAGAGCTGAGAAATCACAGGACGATGAGATGACAGATTAGCAAGAGCAGGAAGCCACTATCCAGACCCTATACAAGAAGGACAAAGGGAAAAGTGGTGATAGTACAGCCCAAAGGCCAATGTCAGTTGATAGAAACTAGGACATTAACAGCCCTGACACACAGAAACTGGAGGAGCTGTTGCTTCAAGGCACAGAGAGGGAGATAAAAACCCCAGCTTCCCCTTTCTTCCTGCCTCCAAACTCATGAAGGGCTTCTCATTTGCTAAGCCCCAATGATAGCCAGATGATGTGGTAATGGGGGAAAACAAGGAGTACTGTCTACAGTGGTCATCCCATCCTTTATATAAAGAAAGAAATTAGTTGAGGCCTGGTACAAAGAACTTGTCAATAATTACGTGTGCAAATGTTCCTTTATAAAGATGCTTCTAGCAGGCCATTTACGTGGAAGAATGTTGGTCATTTTTTTCTAGATTATAATTGTTTCATTTTTTTCTGCTTAATTGTATTTTCTGATTTTCTTTCAATAAATATGTATCATGGAAGTTATTCTGAGACTAAAAGTTATTTTTAAGAATTATGTGTTAAAAATGGAAATAATTATTTCAAATATTTAGCCAACAAATCACTACTGCTTTCATAAAAATCTTCAGTATTGTTACTTATGCCCATGTGTCTGGAAGGCATGTATGTGTAATCCATCATACGAAATAAAGTCAGATTCTTCAGAGTAGAATATTTATAAGGATAAACAAGTCTTTTTGCTATTATTAGCTCCCTCTCATAAATAATTTATAGTTTAAATCGTTTAATTCTCATAAAACATAAATATATTGTGTTAACAACTGACTTCTTACTCTTAGCAAGGCTCCCATGTCCTCCAGGGGTAAGAAAGAGAAGTAAAAGAGTCGTTAAAAGGAAGAAAATCTCTTTCTACCACAGTTCTAATGGTTCAAATACTTTATCTGTGAGAGTAGACTTGCAGGATTATTATGAGGTTGGCAGTAAGCAAGTGACAGAAAGATGCTGGTAGACAAAGGTTCCTTTAATGTACTAAAAGAAGACACCATATTGCACGGGAGAACAGAGAGGATGAGGGGTTACACTGCATGTCCAAGCTTCCAAATGCCCATGAGGACCCCCATGATACTAGAGGCAGAAGGGAAGACAGGAAAGATACTGGAGGGCTCTTTATGGGAGCTTTTGCCACTCCCAGCATTTTTATAATTACATGGCCCTGCCTACCACCTGCAGATGCCAGCCGCCTGTTTGCCTGTCCAGGAGACATAAAAAACTACTAAAACCCAAAACACACTCCCAAATGCCTCTTGAGAGGCTAAGAAACTAAATGAACTTAAAGTAAATTTTCCTGGAATCCAACTCCCTGGTACCATGTACATCAATCTTTGCTGCCATTAAAATTACCAGATGAGTGTGTTTAATAACTGGTATGAGAGCCTCATGCCTGGAAATTGTGTGTGAATCGGTCTCACGTAGACCTGGAGCATCCACAGTCATACCTACTTGTTAACTGAGGCCAGAGTTGAATATCACAATCCAGAGAAAACCAGGAATTATTTCTGAAAGTGCTTCTTAATATTTATATATATGGAAGCCTTCTGGGAGAAATGGCACAGCAGGAGGGTCCTAAGCTTACCTTGCGCCACAGATACTAGATAACACCCACATCAGTGTAAAGAACCCAGAAAACAACCCCAAGACTGGCAGACCAGATTCTCCATAGCTAGACTTAGAAAAGGGGCCACAGTAAAGAGGGCAGGAAGGGCAGAAATATACTGGGGAACCAAATGGACCTGTAGGACTATCTATAGGAAGGACGGATGCCATAAGCATGGAGAGGGGAAAGAGATACCCCAGGCATCCCAGACATGGAGAGCCTGCAGGGGGAAGATAAATCCCCATAACATTTAGCTTTGAAAACCAGTGGAGGTGAATTTCACAAGTTCTTATAATCAGTGGAGTTTAATACCTGGAACTCAAAATCAGCAGGCTCAGATCTGGGAGAGCAGAGAGGGTGAGAGGAAACTGAGTCTCTGCTCTTAAAAAGACAGGACAAAAAACAACCCCATGGAGATACAGCAAAGGAGCAGTACTTTGAATAAATGCCCGGGGTATACAAGAGGAAAATGTGTTCACTAATCTCAGAGCATGTGCTAGAGGGTCAAGGATCTTTGAGAGCCTTCTCCAGGAAAAAAATTTGCTGGCAATTGCCATTTCTCTCCACCCCCACCATCAGCCTAGACACATAGACACTGTGGGAACTCACCAAATAACAACACTCCAACTAAATTGCCAACACCACTCACCCTGCCCTGTGTACTTCTGCAGGTCTGCCCCCTCCAAACTGGCATGTCTTGGTCCGATCTGGAGCTGATCCAAAGTGGTGCCATCAGTCTGGCAGAGTGCAAGCAGCTTTGAAAGGGGCCAGCACTACCCTAAAGTAACTCCTACAGTGTGGAGAGGGGAAGATAATCACACACACACCAGTCTAAGGCCCTACCAGTGGGTTGGGGGTAGACTCATGGTCTGACTGCAGGCTGCACACACCAACAAAAATTTCTCAGGGCACAACACAGGAAAAACGCCCTTCAGTTTAATGCTACTACATCTCAGGCAAATGCCTAGTCTAACTCAACTCGAACCCAAGACTAGCCCACCAACAACACAGAGACCCAATGCTCCCCACAACAGGTAAAGAAAGCCATTGCAGACAACAGGACTGAAGGCAAAAGCAGCTCAGCCACAACAGTAGGGTGCATGCAACACACAAGAGACATTCCAGAAGCACCAGATTCTAGGGAACAGGGGACACTGCTGTGGAAGACATAGCAAACATTCCTAACATATAGAAACAGACAGTTAGACAAAATGAAGAAACAGAGGAACATGTCCTAAATAAAAGAATAGGACAAAATCATAGCAAGAGAACTAAACAAAATGGAGATAAGTAATATGCCCGATAGAGAATTTAAAATAAAGGTTATAAAGATACTCACTGGACTTGAGAAAAGAGTGTAGAACCTCAGTGAGACCCTCAACAAAGGGAGGACGTAAAAGAATCAATCAGAGATTAATAACTTAATAACTGAAATAAAACATACACTAGATGGACGGGAGGAGACAGAAAGGTGGAAAGTAGAAAGACCATATGTTCATCTCATCCCACAGATACAACTAGTAACCCTCACATCAGCATAGGTGATGTGAAAAGACTGCCAGAACATGTGACCCAGAAAAGACTGCCAGAACAGATCCCACAACTAAAGGTAGAGAAGAGAGTGCACCAAAGAAGTAAGGGGGAAGATGCAGTTTGGAAGTGAAACAGACCATGGTCATTCACAGTGGAGAGAGAGCCAATGGTGCAGAGAAGGGAGAAAAATGGACTATGGACTATGACACTGGGGGGACTACATAGAAAAGATGAATCCCCATAATATCTGGATTTGAAAACAAGAGGGGCCAAATCTCATGAGTTCTTACAACCAGCGGGAATTAAAGAATTGAATTTTTTTAAATTGGTTGGTTCTGCTCTGGGAGAGCTGAGATGGTGTTAAGAAGTGGAGTTCTCACTCTTAAAGAGACCTCATGTCAAAAAGCCAGCAGAGATACAGCATGGAAGCAACAGTTTGAAAAATGTCTAGGGCAGATGGAAGGGAGAGTTACTTACTCATCTCAGAGCATGACCCAAAGAAACAGGGATCATGGGGAGACCCCTCCAGGAACAAAGGAGCTGGTGGGCACCATTTTCCTTCCCCAGCCCCCAGCATAAACACACAGCCACCTGCAGGAACCAGCACAGTGCAAACATTCACTACTTAACTTGCTTACACCAAGGTCTGGCCCAGCACTTCAGCAGATCCACCGTTCCCAATCACACTTACCTCAGTTCTGGCGCCACAAGGCCCTCCCCCAGAAGACCAGCACAAGCCCCACCAACACTTCATCTCATGTTGTTTTATAGGATCTTCATTCTGGCAACACAATCTTTATTTCCCAACCAGACCATCTGAAGGACTTCAAAATGTGCTTCACCTGGCTGGGGACCAAACACTGCCCACAACAGGCAAAGAGAACCACTGAAGACAACTGTATTGAAAAAAAAAAAAAAAGAAAGTGTCCAGGACTCAATAGCAGGGCACAGGCAACACAAATAGGAGACACTCCCTGAAGCACCAGGTCCTGGGGGATAAGGGACACTGAACTGCAGGGCACTACAGGACCTCTTCTTCATAAAGCCATTACATTCAAGAGCAGTCAACATAGCTGACTTTCCTAACACAAAGAAACAGAGAGATAAACAAAATGGAGAGAGAGAGGAATATTTCCCAAATAAAGAGAACAAAACCACAGCAAAAGACCTAAGTGAAACAGACATAAGTAACATGCCAAATAGAGAATTTAAAGTAATGATCGTAAGATACTCAGTGGACTTAGGAAAAGAGTGGAGGACATCAGTGAGACCATTACAAAGAGATAAAAAATAACTTGTGGGCAGCTGGGGTGGCTCAGCAGTTTAGCACTGCCTTCAGCCCAAGGTGTGATCCTGGAGACTGGGGATTGAGTCCCACATCAGGCTCCCTGCATGGAGCCTGCTTCTCCCTCTGCCTGTCTCTGCCTCTCTCTCTGTCTCTCATGAATAAAAAAAAAATCTAAAAAAAAAAAAAAAAAAAAAGAACTAGTGATGAAGAATAAAATTGATGAAATTAAAAATACACTTGATGGAATGGCAGAGGAAGCAGAGGAACTAATTAATGACCTAGAAAACAGAATAATGGAAAGTAATCAAGTTGAGCAAATGAGAGAAAAAGGAATTATACAAAATGAGAAGAGACTTAGAGAACTCAATGACCCCATCAAGCATAATAACATTGGTATTATAGGGAACTCAGAAGAAGAGAGAGAAAAGGGGACCAAAAATTTATTGAAAAAGTAATTCCTGAAAAATTCCTCAATCTGGGGAAGGAAACACAAATCTAGATTCAGGAGGCACAGGTCTCCTCCAACAAAATCAACCCAAGGAGGACCATAACAAGACATACAATAGTTAAAATGGCAAAAAGTAGTGATAAAACAAATTTGTTTTAAAGAAGCAGATGACTGTTATATACAAGGAAAACCCTGTAAAGCTATCAGTGGATTTTTCAGGAGAAGTTTTGCAAGTCAGAAGAAAATGGCATGATATATTCAAAGTGCTAAGTGGAAAAATCTGCAGCCAACAATATTCTATTCAATAAGGCTATCATTCAGAATAGAAGGGCAGATACAGAATTTCTCAGACAAAAACTAAAGGACTTCAAGATCACTAAACCAGCCCTACAAAAATTATTAAAAGGGACTCTTTAAGTGGAGAGACTATAAGTATAAAAAGTTAGAAGCACAAAAGTAGTAAAAATAAGTATATCTGTAAAAATCTGTCAAGCGATTCACAAATAAAAAGATGTGAAATATGATACCATATCCTAAAATGGGGAGGGGAAAGAATAAAGAAAGGGTTCACATTAAAGCAATCATCAACTTAATATTGACTGCTATATACAGAAGGTATTATATAAAAACCAAATGGTAAGCACAAATAAAAAAACCAGTAATAGAAATGCAAAGAATAAAGAGAAAGGAATATATCACTAAAGAAAGCCAACAAACCATGAAAGAGAACATGACAAAAAAGATCAGAGAAAAACCACAAAAACAACTACAAAACAAGTAAAAAATGGCAATAAATACATATCTATCAATAGATGAGGGATATCTGGGTGGCTCAGTGGTTGAGCATCTGCCTTTGGCTTAGGTCGTGATCCCTGGGTCCTGGGATCAAGTTCCACAACAGACTCCTCACAGGGAGCCTGCTTCTCCCTCTGCCTGTGTCTCTGCCTCTCTCTGTGTGTGTGTGTCTCTCATAAATAAATAAAATCTTTAAAAAAATAGATGAACATAGATACAAAAATATTTGTATACTCAGCAAAATATTAGCAAGCTGAATCCAGCAAGACCTTAAAAATAATCATTCTCAACAATCAAGTATGATTTATTTCTGGGATGCAAAGATGGTTCAATATTTCAAATCAATCAACATGATACATCAATGAGAGAAAGGATAAAACCATATGATCATTTCAATGAGTGTAGAAAAAGCATTTGACAAAGTACAACATCCACTCATGATAAAAAAAAAAACCCTCAATATAGTAGGTTTAGAGAAAACATAACTCAACATAATTAAGGCCATATCTGAAAAACCCATAGGTAACATCATACTCAAAGGTGAAAAATGGAGCTTTTCCCCTAAGATCAGGAACAAAACAAGGATCTCCACTTTTACTCAATATAGTACGAGACATCCTAGCCACAGCAATTAGACAAGAAAAAGAAATAAAAGGCATCCAAATTGGTAAGTAAGAAGGAAAACTTCCACTATTTGCAAATGATATGATACTATATACAGAAAATCCTAAAGACTCCATCAAAAAAAAAAAAACTACTAGGACTGATAGAATTCAGTAATGTTATAGGATATAAAGTCATTACATGGAAATCTGTTGCATTCCTATAAATTAATAATGAAGGACCAGAAAGAGAAATTGGGGTGCCTGGGTGGCTCAGTCAGTTAAGTGTCCAACTCTTGGTTTTTGCTCAGGTCATGATCTCAGGGTCCTGGGATCGACCCCTTACACAGAGCTCTGTGCCCAATGGGGAGTCTGCTTATATCTCACTCTCTCTCTCTGCCCCTCCCCACCAACACACACAAAGTCTCTCTCTTTCTAAAATAAATAAATAAACCTTTAAGAAAAGAATAAAGAGAAATCAAGAAAACAATCCTATTTACAATTGCACCAAAAGAATTAAATACCTAAGAATTAACTTCACCAAGGAGCTGAAAGACCTCTACTCTGAAAACTGTAAAACACTGATGAAGGAATAAGTGAAGATGACCCAAATAAATAGATATTCCATGCTCATGAATTATAAGAACAAATATTGATAAAATGTCCATACTTCCCAAAGCAATCTTCAGATTTAATTCAATCCCTGTCAAAATGCAGAACTAAAACACATAATCCTAAATTTGTATGGAACCACAAAAGACCCAGAATAGCCAAACCAATCTTGAAAAAGGGCAAAACTATAGATATCATAATCCTAGACTTCAAGTTGTATTATAAAACTATAGTTACTAAAACAGTATGGCACACAAAAAAAGATACAGATCAATAGAACAGAGAGCCTAGAAATAAACCCATAAGTATATATGCAATTAATCTTCAACAAAGGAGTCAATTTACAATGAGAAAAAGTCTCTTCACCAAATGGTGTAAGAAAAACTGGACAATGACATGCAAAACAATGAAACTGCCTCACTTTCTTTCACCATACACAAATATAGACTCAAAATGGATTAAAGACCTAAATGTAAGATCTAAAATCATAAAAATCCTGGAAGAGAGAACATGCGATAATTTCTCTGACATTGGCTATAACAACATTTTTCTAGATAGGTCTCCTGAGGCAAGAGAAACAAAAGCAAAAATAAACTAGTGGGACTACATCAAAATAAGACGCTTCTGCACAGCAAAGGAAACAATCAACGAAATTACAGGGCAACCTACTAAATGGGAGAACATATTTGCAAATGACATATCTGATGAAGGTTAGTATTCATAAAATATATGAAGAACTTATACAACTCAACCCCCAAAACCCCCAAATCAGCCAGTTAAAAAATAGGCAGAAGACACGCACAGACATTTCTTCAAAGACAACACATATATTGCCAACAGACACAGGAAAAGATGCTCAACATAATTCATCATCAGGGAAGTGCAAATCAAAACTACAGTGAGATACTACCTCACATTTATCAGAATAGTTAGAATCAAAACACAAGAATCAACAAGTGTTGGCAAAGATATGGAGGAAAAGGATCAATCACACACTGTTGGTAGGAATGCAAAGTATTAGCCACTGTGGAAAACGGTATGAAGTTTCCTCAAAAAATTAAAAATAGAATTATCATATGCTCCAGTAGTTCCACTACTGGGTATTTACCCAAAGAAAATGAAAACACTTTGAAAAGGTGTATGCACACTTATATTTACAATATAGGCAGGATTATTTACGATAGCCAAGACATGGAAGCAACCCAAGTGTCTGTGGATAAATGAGTGGATAAAAAGAAGTGGTGTATATATATATTTATAATGGAATATTACTCTGCCACAATTTTAAAGAATGAAATCTTGTCATTTACAACAACATTGATGCATCTAAAGAGTATAATGCTAAGTTAAGGAAGTCAGAGAAAGACAAATAGCAAATATGAGATTTCACTCATGTGTAATTTAAGAAAAAAAAAAAACAAATAAAGAAAAAAAGACATAAAAAAACCCCACAGACTTTTAAGTACAAAGAACTAATGGCTACCAGAGGGGAGTTGGGTAGGGGGATGAGTGTAATAGGTGTAAAGGATTAAGAGTATCAAGATGAGCACTGAGTAATGTATAGAATTGATAAATTACTATATTGTACACCTGAAACTAATATAACACTGTAGGTTAACTATGCTGAAATTATAATTTAATTTACACACACACAAACCAAGTGTGAAGTGAATATCATAGGTTCTCTGCCTCTCTTCAAAACAAAGACTAATAGGAATTTTCTAGTTGTTAACTTTAGACACCTTAGAAAGGCTGTTTTGTTTAACAATAATTCCTACTCAAAAGGTGGACTAAAGGAAGCCAGGTGTACTTGGCCTGCTGGGGGGCAGCAGTGTAAGACTTTTTCATCCACACAGGAAGAGAGTGGGGTTCAAGAAGGGTAAACCATTTACCCACTTCTCCACAGGGGTTTTGCCCTTATTTCAGTTTTGTTAATTTTTAGTTACATGTCCATATTACGATTTAGGCGCACACACATACACACTACACAGATAAATCTTGGTCTTAGCCCAAGTCCCGCTGTACCCAATGGCCCTTCACTACATTACTTTCTTCATTTTCATGATGGACAAACTGAGAAGGGTGGTCACTTTGGTGTTCAGCTTAGAGGTCTCTTTTCTCAAAAGAGTCCCAGTTCCCTTATAAGTCATTTAAAGCCCTCTATTTCCTCTTTCAAATACATTTCACACTGTTACAATACCCTGGTGTTACCCATTAGATGCAAGTCCCCTGAGAGCAGATGCTACACTCTCTTGTTGACCTCAGTGCCAGGTACCAGACTGCATTTTAGGGGGGTAATGGCCTTGCTTTCATTTGGCTCATGTGGCTGCCATTTTTTTCATGAATGGAGTCAGATATCCTAGTTTCTCTGTTACAAAAACACCTCCCACCTTAAGAAACACGATAGGAACATGCGCTCCTTCAAGTCCATGATGCTGCTATATCATGATAACACCTTCATGGGTGACTTGGAAGTTTGGGTTGGGTCTAATAATTCTTTAGAAAAACCCTAAAGGTAACTAAGACTTACGAATGTAGCCCAAATTATTGAATTATTGTTTCAGAAAGAATACCAAGATTTTTATTCTAAAAAAAAAAAAAAGTGAAGGGAAGTGTGTTGAGAAGTGAGCAGAGGCATCAGAGGCAAATTGAAGGGGAGCCCGCTGGCTGGGACAAAGGAGAATTTTTAGATGATTACAGGCAGTTTTGGCCGGAATTTATGCACTTACTGGTTTGAAAGTCCTTGGAAGAAAATCAGTAGTCTGTTATTACTAAAAAAATAAAACTACAAGATGTGAGCCAACAGCACAAAGTACTAATTGTGAATACCTAGCAATGTCTAATTTTTCAGTTGAGAATTATGTGGAAGAAGAGGTCTAGTGGAATGTGTATTTTCAGAATTTCATACTTTTTTTTAATGTCCTCACTTTTCCTCAAGTACATTTAAGCCATTGTTTTAAAGGAAATTATTTCCTTGTTAAAATATGTTTCTCCCCAGCTTCCATACCAACATTACATACCCTTGAATACATGAATATTTGGCTCTTATTATCTTCCTATTTTTTTTTACTTCTAGAAAGAAAACTATATTGGTTTTCTTTAGACACAGTGTCTCTGCTAGGTGAACTGTCATTAAAAAAACATTTTCTCTTTCACATGAAAATACAGAGCAAAAAGATCCTACAAAATCTCTAACAACTGTAGAGTTTTCTTTTTCTCTTTGCCTTCTTCCTCTTTTGAACCTGGATGTTATTACCAATACCTCCATCTGCCTTGCAAAAATTAAGATCTGGTACATTCACTCCTCTCCTAGGTATTTGGCAAATCTCAGATGGCTGCACTTTTCCACACAAGACATCTTGTGTGCTCTCTGCATCCATCACAGGCAAGATGAGCATGTACTTGGGTTTTCCCACTCCCCTACTCCCTATATCACAAACTGATCTTCCTCTTTGACTTTCCGGGTAGTGGAAGAGGCAAAGAAGGCTCCTTTCTACAAGCTCATTTCTTTCTTCAGAAAGAAAGGCAATGTCCACAGAGCAGTGTCTCCTTGGTGACAGGAAAGACAGGCAATGGAGAAGTGCTGTTGAAAATAAGTGCTAGAGAACAAAATAATAAATTCTAGCACCCAGGCAACTAGGAGGCAAGTCAGTGGGCTGTGGGCCAAGCTGAATTAGGAACTTAAGAATTAGAGGAGATAGTAGTGAACATACTGCTGGGCTTGGTCTCAACAGTCAACATCTGCACAGCAAATCGAGTCTGTGCCAGTTTATTATCAGCTCTGACCCCTGTTTAAAGAAAAAGACTGAGGTTTCCTGCCTGGTCTGGGAATTATGTACCCATGAACCCCAGATCATGTCTCAGCTGCCTGACACCCATTATAGTGGAATGACATTTTTAGGAATTAACTGAGGTTTGTCCTCCCTTGTTTAAAAAATCACACAAAAGTCTTTAAACAAATGAGTCATGAGAATATATAAAATTTTTACTCAGTCTTGTTTCTAGAGGAAAGTCCTAGAACAGACTAACTCAAAGATTCACTAAGGAATTTATTGGAAAAGAAAATGGCTAGACCAATGTTTCTCAAGCTTTAACACTACAGACATTTTGGGCTGACGATTCTTCATTTGGGGGGCTGTCCTGTGCATTACAGGATATTTGGCAGTATCCTGGGCTCTACACACTAGATGCTAGTAGCAAACCCTACTCACCTCACCTGGTTGTGACAACGAAAAATGTTCTCAGACATTGCCAACTGTTCCCTAGGAGGCAAAATTGCCTCTGGCTGAAAAGCATAGGGTTACATTATCATTGGTTGGCTCAAATCAGAAAGAAAAGAATGGTTGGTAAAGCTTATTAAATTCTTAACAGCTATCAGCTGGGTATGTAGGTGACTGGGTTCCCAGAATAAGTTTCAATCCCATTAAAATTCCTCAGGAAATGGCTTAACCATTTTATCAGGAATGTTATTTTTTCTTTCTGTGAACTACATCACACAGAAGCTCTGTCCCAGATCAGATGTGGGACAACCTCCATGACACACTTTTTTATATTCATTATCCTCTCCCCAAGCACTTAGGCAAACACAATGACAGTTTTTCATATGTGCTGCTCTTGAGGGGAGAGAGATGCAGCATGGGGAAAAAATTCAGGTAGACTAATTTTAAATATTATCAAATGCCTAGCAGGAGCGATCTTGCTAGGAGGGGTAAGTTAAAATAGAAAAACCAGATCTTCTGTTGTAAGAAGCAGATCTTTTAAAAGACCAAAAAGGTGTTGAGCACAAATTTTGAGAAGCTGGAGCTGAGTAGGAAAAAAACTACTCCTGATCCTAACCAGAGTTAAAACACAGATACTGGAGAGAGGGTAATGCATCAAGAGAAGCACCTGGATCTCCCAGAGCAATGAGGACAGGTATAAACAGGTAGAGGAACTAAGAAAGTTACCCATGCCACTCCAAACCCAACTGGTCTCCATCTGCCCCCACACCCCAGGACCATGGGATTGGCAGGCGCTGAGAAGAGAGCTGAGTGTCAGCAGCCAATTTATGGAGAGGAAGATAGCACTAAACAAAAGACCTTCTAGAAGAGAACTAGAGGACTGACGGCTCAAATCAAGGTTTAAATGAGAGTCGCATTTGAATCTTAGGAGAACCTATAACCCCACCAAGAGCGTGGATTGGCTCTGTCCATGGGCCATCCAGAACAATGAGTGGGTTATAACAGCAGCGGGACACCAATAGTAGATATAGCAAGAGCAGAGGTGCCAGAGGGAAGAAAGGGGGAAAGGCAACAGTTCTCAGGAAGTACAAGGTCGTCGTATTTTAAATGTTTCATGATAAAAACAAAAGAGACCCCTGAACTCTCTAGGCAAACTATACTGACTTCTTGTCCTTCCTTCCTGAGAATCTCAAGAAATCATATCTCATTTAAATGCTAGCAAAAAAATGCAATTCAATTTCCTATAAAGTTATTATATGCAGAAAGTGATGTAAGAGCAGAATAATACTGTAACAAACAATAAAGGCATTCAGAAATACACATACAGATATAAATATATTTATGACATTCTAAAGCATTAAAAGAATTTAAGACAATTATAGAAGCTATAAAAGAACAGCATCATAATCATAATCATAAATCAGTTTTTCAAATCTTAAAAATGATATGCTTGGGCAAAAGAGAAGTGATAAAAGAAAGAAAAATGAGAACTACTAGTAATGAAGCATGTCAGAAATCAAGACATACACAAGCGCAAATAATAATGGCATATAAAACATAGAGTAGAAGAAGAAAATTTTAAGAACCACAAAGAAGGGGTACCTGGGTGGCTCAGTCGGTTAAGAGGCCAACTCTTAACCTCAGGTCAGGTCGTAATCTCAGGGTCCTGGGATCAAGCCCTGCAGTAGAGCTCCTCATTCAGCAGGAAGTCTGCTTGTGTATTCTTTCCCTGCCTCTGCCCCTTCCCCAGCTTGTGCTCGTGCGTGCATGTTTTCTCTCTCAAATAAATAAATAAATCCTTAAGAAAAGAAAAAGGGAAAAGGAGAAAAAAATTTTTAAAAAATATTTGACAGAAAGGGGTATAGAAGAAAGGCAAGGAAACTTCAGCACATACACAAGAGTCACCAAGAGATCTGCAATTAAATGAGTTTCCTGAAATAGAAGAAAAATTGAATCTACATAATTAGAGGGCATTTTGCATACCTGAAAAAGATTAAACCAGGCAGTTGATATCAAAACATTGTCTAGTAAAACTAGTCAACATCTGAAAAAGAAAAGGGAAGGTGTTTAGACAAACAGACCAAGTCACTTAGAAGGGAAGAAAAAAATCAGTTTGACATTATAGTTTACAATAGCAATAGTTTATGCCAGGAGAAAACTGAGTAAAATATCAAAATTGCTCAAGAAAATGTGAGCCATTAGGTCATGATCTCAGGGTCAGAGTCAAGCCCTGAATGGGGCTCTGCGCTCAGCAGGGAGTCTGCTTGAGTTGTTTTCTCTCTCCTTCTCCTCCTCCCCACACTCACATGCACACTTTCTCTCTAAAATAAATACATCTTTAAAAAAGAGAAAAAGTGAGCCATGTAATTTATATCCAAACTGACCTTGAAGTATGAAGCCCACAGAAAATCTTTTGTGAACATGTAATAGCAGAATGAATATTATTCCCATCAGCACTTCCTGAAAACTCTTCTGGAAAATGAGGTCTTCTAGAATCCAGAGTGGCACTACCAAAATGTTGTTGAACATTAATATATATTCTCCTGTAGAACTGATTTTAGCTTAATTTTTATATGATAATATCATAAGTTGCTACTTCATTAAGTTATTTCATTTATAGTAGCTTTCCCATTTATTCTTTTGGGCTATCCAGATATGCAATCATGTCATCTGCAAATAGAGATAATTTTATTTCTTATACCTCTAATTACTTTGTCATGTCCAAATTCATTGTCTACCACCTTCCACATAGCATGGATAGGTTTGCCTTCCTTGTCATTTTAGCAGTAAATCCTTTAATGCTTGCCCATCTAGTAAAACTAGCTTTAGGTGGGGGTATCTTACCTCGTTTGAAAGGTATCTACCATTTTCTCTTTTATTGAACTATGGTTGAATTTTGTCAAATTTTCCTTTGGAATGGATATGATTTTTCTCCTTATTTCTAGTAAAATGATGATGAAATAAGTTGATTTTCTAATGCTGAGCTTTTACATTGCAGGAAAACAACTTCATTTGGTCATACGGTTTTATTAATGGACTAATAAATTAATAGTTTATTTAGAATATTTTAATTTGATCATCATAATAAAACTGACCATTTTTATTTTTGGTGCAAATTCTGTCTATTGACATACAATGTTACATTAATTTCAAGTATACAAAAGTTTGTTGGGTTTTGAGACCAATATACTTTATAGAAAGAATTTGGAAGATTTGTTTTTAAACCATGCTCTGGAATCGTTTAAATACTATCAGGATAAACTGATCTTTAAAGTTTTAGTAAATTCCCATGTTAAGCCATCTGGGCTTTTTCGGGGAGTGATCTTTGATTTTTCTATTTCATCTCTGTTAGTTGTTCTATTTACGTATTCCACATCTACTGGAAAATTGTATTACACCAGAAAATTATGCATTTTATTTATTTGCAGAAAATTGTTCAAAGCAGTCCTTTATAATTTTTTAAAGCTTTCTTTTTCTGAACCTCTATCCTGTGACTTCCAATTCTACGTATTCAAGTTTCCTCTATAATTTCTTTGTTAGTCTGGCCAATGGTTTATCAATTTCGCTGATTTTTTCCTCAAAGAACCACTTTTGGACTTCTTTTTATTTTATATTCTAATTCACTAGTTTCTGTTTCTATCCTTAATAATTTCTTCCTTCTGCTTTTTTCTTTGTAATTCTTTCTCTAGATTTCTGTGTAAGATGTATAATCTACTTTCATTTAATGCCTTCTTTGGTCCTGTTCTGATATACTAATAGCTATGGAACCACATTCGGTAGATCTAACCTGATATAGCAACTAAAGAATATTACACTCATGAGGGAGGAGTTGAATTGAGTGCTATACTATTATGCAGCCAAGGAAATAAATGAGTTAAATCTATATGTGTTGCCTGGTAGAAATTTCTATAAACATTTTTTTAGTGAGGAAAGCAAGGTATATAAAAGACTATGCAGTTTTTTCTAAAACAATTACTAGCCTTTAAATAATTACTCAAATGTGATTACATGTCAATGAGAAAGGACTAGAGGAATAAGACATTAATTATTTGGAGGGTGGAAGGAGAGCATTTGAAGAATGCATACAGAAAAAATGCTTTTAAAAATGCAAAAAAATAACATGATTGCATTTAAGATAAATTTTAAACATGTGAAAATATAAAGAAAAACACAGAAAGATGGTCACTACTGTGTTAAGTCCTGATACCTCAAAATTGTGTGATTTTAGGTGTTTTCAATTTTCTTTGTGTTCATTCTATTTTAAGAAAATAATAGCAAAATATCTTTGTGATATGAGGAAAGCCTCTCACACACTCACCCTGGTTGATCCTCATTTACACCCATACATATTTCTCTATTTTTTATAATCTGTCTTATTTTCCATATAGATTAAAAATCTCTCAAAGAGAAGCTGATTTTCCACCTGACCTGATGAGGGCTAATAGCTTTGCAGCAAGTGGTGAAAGTGATGTTTTTCCTTTCTGTCAGGAAAACCACAAAGATTTAGGAAGTGATTCAACGATGATATTTATTTTTAAAGTGAATATTGTATAGGAATGAATAATCCTTCCATTAATCTCAAAAATGCTTAGAAATGTATTAGAGTTCCTTGAAAACCGGAATTCCACAATTTTAGAACAGTATGGTAAGCTGCAAAAGATTCGGAGGTGCATCAGAAAGATCACTGAGAGATGTGAAAAATAAAATTTATGGGGCAAAATTAGAAGACAGCATTGTTCAGCAAAGTAGCTTAAGAGAAACTGCATAATCACTTTTGCATCTATAAAAGCCCCTTACACAGAACAAGGAGGCCAGCTGGTTCCAATCTCCATTAATGATGTAACCAGAAAGGGGGGGGGGGGTATTGCAGCAGATGAGACTCAAGCTAACTACAAAGACCCCAGTGGCAAGATTTGTCAAACAGGGGATGAGTTACTAAGAGGGGTTGTGGGATTGCTTTTCCCTTCTCCTAAGGGGCATTTCCCTCATCTGTCTGGAATGGTTTAAATGCAATCCAGCCTCGAGAGGTGAAAGCCTTCATGACTTACAGGCTGCTCTTGTGCTGGATGTCAAAGACGAATTCGAACAAGGGTAAATTTAAAGCTAAAACAATTACATTCCCTTCCATCACTCTCCACCCCAGTGTCCAATAATGGAATATTTACTGTAAAAGTTTATGAGGCAGCATGGCAAAGATTGGCTCCAGCAGGCAATTTAACAGAGAATGGACCATGGAACAGTATAAACCTGGCTCCACTACACAGGATTTCAACAAAGAAATTTCACTGTGTCCTATAAACCTAACTAAAATGTTTTTGCTGGTTTCCTAAACAATTTGTTTTACTTTGGACCATTCTATTGATATAGGATCTTAAAAGCAGCTGTAGAGCAGAGTCTTTTCGCAAGATGATGGTCTTATTTTGCAATCATATTTCATAAATAGTTGCTTGCTTTTATCGTTTGTGTTCTGATTATTCTTTATGTAACAATGAAGAGATCAAAGATCATCCCACTGCAATATGGGATAAGGATCAAGGATTCTCCACAAAGTAATGTGGAAAAATGTCAAAATTACGCTAAGAAATTTGTGAAGAGGCCTAAAATGTCTTCGAAATAGCCAGTTTTTAATGGATCTGAATTTCTTAATCATCCTCAAATATTTTTTAAAAATTTTAGTTGTGGTAAAACCACATAAAATTTACCATCTTAATCATCACTTTTAAGTGTACAGTAGTATTAAGTTAACTCGCATTGTTGTGCAACGGAGCTCTAGAACTTTGTCATGTCTGCAAAGCAAACTCTATTTCCGTTAAACAAATGTTCCCAATTTCTCCCTTCCCCCCCCCCCCCCAATCCCTCCCTGGCAATCGCCATTCTTTGTTTCTGTTTGACTCCTTTAGATACTTCACATACGTGGAATCATATAGTGTTTGTCCTTCTGTGACTGGCTCATTTCACTCAGCATAATGTCCCCAAGAGTCACCCATGTAGTAGCTTCTGGCAGGAGCTCTATCTTCTTTTCCCACCGAGCAATACTCCACTGAAGGTGCATGCCACACTTCGTAAATCCATTTATCTGTGGATGGGCATATGGACATGGATCCTAGTGTTTTTAAATGTAACACAAAGTGTTTTAAGGAATATGTCTGGTATTATGCTGTTGCCATTCAGCTCCAAACCCACACTTTTACCCTGTTTCAGGCAAATGGGACTGTGACTGTAAATCCACTTTCTGCTTTGCCCATGAACTCCATTAAGCTCGGTCAATGGGGGGGAGGGGCACTAGATGGAGCGTGATGGGCTGGAGAAGGGGGTAAGAACTTGCTCGGCCCTGACCCTTAGGACTTTGGTACACTTGCAGTCCCAGGGTCACCCCAGCAACACTCTTCGCCTGGCCAAGCAGTTCCTTCCAGCATGGTCCCAGCAGCCCCAGGCAGCTGGTGGTGCTTCCAACCCCCACAGGGCCAGCCTCATCACCCCTCCTCAGGGACACCAGCACCAGCGATGGCTGAGCAGCAACCTTCCAGCCACCTGAGTCGCACCTCTGCTCGCCCCCTCAGTCATTGCAACCTGGGGACCCCAGCTCGGGCTTCGGAAGCCTGGTGGCTGCTTCCTGCAGTGGCTCCCTCAGAGATGCGTCAGCATTCTCTTTGTGCCTGGTCACCTACACAGTTTGCACCTTCATACCTACTTAACAAGTCTCTAGACTAAATGCACTCTGTTCAAGTAGTCGGTCAGGTCTCTACCTGCTGACTGTACCTGAACTGATACAGAAATCATGCAACAAATAAATGCCAGCTGAAATTCAAGCATGGGCACGGCCAAGTGATTGAGCAAATCTATTTGGTCGTCCCTAAAATCAGAACATAGATTACAGTG
The DNA here is from genome assembly GCF_048418805.1 of Vulpes vulpes. NCBI lineage: Eukaryota > Metazoa > Chordata > Mammalia > Carnivora > Canidae > Vulpes > Vulpes vulpes. The sequence continues at coordinate 23,350,494 of NC_132795.1, forward strand.
CGATGTGGTAAGCTATGTTGAAAGGAAATGCAGTTTGGTGTGGGTGGGTAAAGGCAGGCCCACTTAACCCCGAGAGGAAGCTATCAAGTGGCGCTCCTGCACCCTGCTCCCTTCTCTGGGTGCTTCTCCATGGCCATCCACAAAGCTAAAAAAATTAAAATGCATGTGTGCTCTATCTCCTTTACGTTCTGAGGCTCTCAAAGGAGCAAAAGGGGGATCAAAGCCACCAACTGGGCAGCCCAGTTGGGTAAGCATCCGACTCTTGTTTTGGGCTCAGGTCATGACCTCAGAGACATGAGATCAAGACCATATGGGGCTCCATGCTCAGTGGGGAATCTGCTTGAGGATCCTCTCCTCTCCATTTGCCCCTTCCCCCACTCATCCCCTTTCTCTAAAATAAATCTTTAAACAAATGAAAAAAGGAGCAACAAGGGAAATCTTTCACTCTATAACTCCTCCAGCACTGCCTAGGGCCTAGCCTGAGGGAACTTAGTTATTGGTAGTCTCCGATCTAGGCCTCTGTTTGCCACAAAATTCATTCATGTGGGCGATATATATGAGCTGCCGTAGGGATGAATCCATAGGTGTTCTTCGGAATAATAATTAATGTTTCCTGCACGAGGACTATGTGCCAGGCGTTGTCCTGATTGCTTCTTATCCATTAACTCCAATTCTTCAACAATGTTCTTATTATTGCGGCCACCATTTGGGGGATGATCAAAGACAGGAGGGTCATAGAGAGTGAAGGAGTTTGCCTAGAGTCCTACACGTAGGATCTAAGTTTTGTCTAATCCAGGGCCTGTGGTGCACTCTACTGCCCCACGCTACAGCCCATTTTTATGAAAGCAAATAGAATTTCACCAAAGTGTTCCTACCAATTTATCTTCTATTATGCTATTTCAGACATACTTAAAGATCCTCGTTTGCCCTTATATATGAGGTTCTTCCTTGAAAGTAAAAAGTATTCATATTTGATAGTATGTATAATGTAAAGTTATTTATACATTAAACTTTTGCTAGATGAAACTATTCTGGCAGTAATACTCTGGCAGCACTCTGTTTAAAGACAGTGTGCACACATACTAGAACCATGTGATCCCACCTCTAGGGATAGATCCCAGAGAAGATATCACATCTCATAATCCAAAATAAGTTTCATTGCAGTTAACATAGTTGAAGAAAGCAAGCAATCTCAGTGCCCATACTAAGGAAGCAGATAGGTAACATGTAGTGGATGTATATTCTTTTTATGCTAGAAATCAAGAAAGAAAGAAATCAAGAAAGGAATCAAGAAAGAAAAGAAATCACATTCCCAGGCCCCCTTGCAGCTAGTACTCTGGATCTAGTACTTTCATGACATTTGCATGGCAGCAGGGAGCCAGAGCTTGGGACTCTGCTGCTTCCCCTGGTCCTGCCCACAGTGTCCTAAAGATGCCTGTTTCTGCGGCCAGAGCTTCCTGACCCCACCGGCCTCCTGGTCGTGGTTGGGAACCTTGATTTTTGGCACCAGCAGCTCTACAGCTCTGTAGTTTCTTGTTGGCCTTTGCGCCATTAAAACAATTCTTTGAGGCTCAGTTTTTAACCTTCTTAGCAATTCTACCAACTGTTTATTAACCTGTAATAAATCCATTTACACTTAAACTAAATAGAAAAATTTCTATTCCCTGTCATCATTAAAAACACCACATCATTGTCCACCTTGAGAAGAATGCCTTGGATATAGCTTGTCAGGAGCTACAAAGAGCGATCTACATTTCCATCGTGGGATAAACAGTTTGGGGCAGGGTTTTTTTGTCTCCCCCCCTCCCCTTCTTTTGCTTAAAATACAACTTTAGCGTCTAACACGTTTCACGGTCAGTAAAGTGGTGTTAAAAATAAAGCTTCTTAAAAAATAAACACACACTATCTCCTTTGAGCTATATATACAAATGTTTAGAAATATAACCTATCTACAGCACGAGGTACAAATATGACTTTATTTACACCAATAGACTTTGTGCAAGACTTGCAGGCACCTCAAGGAAAACCTTGAATCATGTCTGTTTATTCTGTTTTATTTTACACAGTCCAAGCTAAAATTGAATACTCTTTGTCTAGTTTTACTTTAGCTTATGTAAAACTAACAATGGAATTTCAGGAATCTTCAAGAAGCTTCTCAGATTCCTCTCCAGCAAAACCAACAGCCATACGGCTCTATGGGATCTATGCTGTGTTCCTATTCCTACAGGCATTTTTGGCAGTCCCTTTCCAGACAGAAACAGCAATATTCAACATCTAAGCAAGGAGGGAGCAGCATTTAAAGCTAGCTTTGCAAAGAGAGCACATTGTTTTATAGCAACAACACATTCCATTCACCAGGACTAGAGAAGCAGGGACTAGTGAAGAGAACCAAGAAGCTGGAGGCGGGAAGGCCCCCCAGGATGGCTGCAGTGAGCCCCTGAGCACCGCACCTGCTGCCCAGGGGCCCCAACACCTGTAGCGGGCCTAGACTTTGGGCTAGGCTTCTCTCACCTCTATTAATGTGGTGGGTTTGGAGAGCATTTGGGGGAAAATATTCTGTCCTTATTTGCCAAACTGAAAAGGGAAACTCAATTCTACAAAGAAAAAAAAATGATAACATCGAACCCTAACAGCATTGCTTCTATAATTTGTTTTAAATCTTAAATGCTGAATTTGAGAATAAAAACCTGCAGTGCCCACAACACTACTCAGTAGTGCTGAGACCTTGGTCAAGTCACTGGTTTATATTATTTTACTAAGGAGATCATTGCTTTCTGTCCTAATCCCAGGACTGGGACTAGGGTGACATAAAATATTATACGTGAAATCTCCTTAAGAACTGGAGAAGAAGGAAGCCCTGGTGGCTCAGCAGTTTAGCGCCGCCTTCGGCCCGGGGTGTGATCCTGGAGGTCCAGGATCGAGTCCCATGTCAGGCTCCCTGCATGGAGCCTGCTTCTCCCTCTGCCTGTGTCTCTGCCCCTCTCTCTCTCTCTCTCTCTCTGTGTGTGTGTCTCTCATGAATAAATAAATAAATAAATAATTTTAAAAAAAAAAAGAACTGGAGAAGAATCACAATTGTCAGGTGTTAACATAGCAATGTTATGTTCTTGTCATCCATGTGATGACTGCCACGTTCCGAAAACAGCATCTGCTCCAAAAACTGTTGCTAACAGACACTGATCATACTCTCTTTAGTAAATATTTATAAGTCATAAGTATTTGTTGAGTGACCATATGTATGAAGTACGGCATGCTCCACAGGAGGGGGGCTGATTGAAGTCACAAGGCAAATGCACGGCACGGTACTGCATGGAGCCAGAAGGAAAAAGAACAGATGCTTCTTTGCTTCATCATCTGCATTTCTCACTCAAAATATAGCAACCAAACTGTAATCACTTTTGAAATCCCTTGCAGGTGTTTTACTTGGCTCCTCCACTCTAGCTCCAATGACTTTCCATACTCTGGAATCTGTGGTAATGGCTGATGATAATATGTGGTGACAGTAATTAAATTATGAAAGAGAGGAAAATGTGTGTCATGGCTGTTCTCAATGACCACTAAACATAAATCTTGTATCTACTGTGATATTAGAGCCATCTAGTAATGGATGCTGTGGTAATACCCAATGTCCTAACGGACTAATTGATGTTTTTCCAAAGTCATTTCACTGACTTGATGCATCTGGGTTAGTACCTACACAGTCCTCTAATGCATATAAATAGCAGTTTCTGAGCCTGTGAACAAGCTTTAAAACATGAAAGAATGGAGAAACAATTTCATAAGATAGATCAAGCATTTTCTCTCTGTCTTTTTTAAAGATTTTATTTATTTATTCATGAGAGACACAAAGAAAGAGGCAGAGATGTAGGCAGAGGGAGAAGCAGGCTCCCAGTCAGGATCCCAATGCGGGACTTGATCTCAGGACCCCAGGATCACGCCCTGAGCTGGAGGCAGATGCTCAACCATTGAGCCACCCAGGTGCCCTACATTTTCTCTTTTCCTTCCTGTTTTTCTAGGATACTGACAGAAGATTCTCAAATGACACTGAAATATGAACTTGGTTGTTTATTTTATGCTCATTAGAAATCACTCCTCAAATGCAGTTAATTAGAATGCTATTTACATGTGTAATACACAGGGTCTTATTTTTCTTCTAAATCTGAAACAAACTCTAAGGATTCTTGAAATCATTTCTGGGTTAATACTTTATAAAATATTTCTTAAGACTTCACTATCCCAAAGCAAATAGTATTAGAAAGGAGAAATCCTGCCAAATTTAGAATCTTTGTATTTTGATGTAGACAGTCTGACTGTCTGCGAAGTGTCCTCCTAAGGGTTATATGAAACACATGCTGTTTCACTAGTCCAAAAACCTTTTCCTAATATATTTACCAAACTTAAGAAAAAATAGGAAACTATTTTTTTAAAAAAACTTCTCTCCAATCATAGATCCTGAGCCCCAATCCAGACCTGCTAAAATCAGCAAGGGGAAAGGGGGTGCAGAGACAGGCAACAAGCTGGGTTTTAACAATCTGTCAGCGATTCTGATGCAGTGTGATTCTCAAACTCTCACCCGCCAGGAATTTGCATTTTTCAAAAGAATTATTTGAAAGAGTGTGCGTGTGTGTGTGTGCGTGTGTGCGTGCGTGCAAGTAGGAGGAGAGGCGGAGGCACAGAATCTCCAGACTGTCCTGGACGGGGGCCAGATGCGGGGCTCCACCGGGGGTGCCCAACCAGGGGGCTCCACATGGGGGCTGGTCCCACCACCCTGAGACCAGGACCTGAGCCAAAATCAAGGGTCCGAGGCTTAACCAACTGAGCCATGCAGGTGCCCCAGGAATTTGCATGTTTAAGTTCCCAAGAGATGCTGACACTTTTGGGCTGGGTATCACACTCTATGGTTTTTTGGTGGTTGTTGTTGGTTTTTTGTGTGTGTGTGTGTGTGTGGTTTTTTGTTTGGTTTTTTGCTCTACAGTATTTTTTAAAATCCTATTATCACTCTTAGAGTCTAACAAGCCAAACAGACTTTCCCACATAATTTGACTAAAATGATCAGTCACCAAATAATCTCTTATGGATTTTCTCTCTTTCACACAGGTAGTATGTAGCCAATAGCTAGGAGTATAATAGTGCTTCATCTACCACAGGAAATCTCCCAATTAGCATTTCAGTAGTATTGTTTTTCCCAGATAGCTGGCCCTTGAAACCTCTCATATATGTTCTGCTGCCTTTGGTGTTGCTTTATGCACATTCCCCCTATCAAGCTACCTCAGGCTCCGTTTGGCTCCACCACTTTCCATGGGTTGTAGACATGGAGAGAGATAAGACTTGGTTCCACGATGGCTCCAGCCTTGTAGCACAAAATTTATTAAATGCCAAGCAAGTAATTTTATAGAATAATTCCATAAGCAAAGTTGAGAGCAAGGTTGCCACTTTGCAGATTTCCAGGAGAGAACTACTCACATTACAGCAGAAGGGTGGTGCCTGAAGGTGCACCCTGTGTACTGCCTACATGCCCTTAACAATAACCCTGGTTGAGAATTAGACGATGATATTGTCACCACTTCCACACATACATTAGTACTTTATTTTATTCCTGACTTTTAGTTGCAGGGCCTAAAATTAACCATCTTCCCCTCTGTTCAAAGAAGAGAACTCTTATGGCATGTAGTGACTTCACGCAATATAGAATAATTATTCCTATAATTGAGTAGCTAATACCTTTTGGGATGCCTTTCCAGCCATGGTCTTCTCTCTAAACTGCCTTCTTACCCAAGGGATTGGACTACTACCACCATATATCCATAGTATAAGATATAAAAGCTCTTGGCACAGTCAATTAGATCATAGGTGACACTTGACAAGAAAGAGACTAGACTGGCTGGCTCATGGCCAATAAGAATCTTTGCCTGAATTTGAACTAAAAGGATATGGAGACTAAGGTTATTAGGAACTGAATAATATCAACATCAAACATGAGCAATAAAGTTCAATGAAGCTCTAAATTTCCTGAAATTGGCTGGGTTCCCACTCTTCATGAAATATGGCAGGTTTCATTGATTCTATAAAGTACTCTATTGTCCTTTGGTACTGGACTTACTCCACTTTCCTCACATCTTCCCTGCCTTCTCTTACCTGACCCCGGCTCCAGGAACTTACCAAGACACAGTGCATCACTCTGGTTGTCTTGGTGCCTGGCATCCATTGGAGTTGGCCAGTGGAGGCACTTGCAGGTCATCAAAGGGTAGAGAGAAGAGAAGCCAGAGTATTTCTTCCCTACTCTCTATGATTTGGTGCCTTCTGCTAGTAGCCACACGCCTCCCCAACTATAATTCCTACTAGGCAATCCCTCCCTTAAGATTTCAACTCTCAAAAAAAAAAAAAAAAGAAAGAAAGAAAAAAGAAAAAGAAGAAGATTTCAACTCTCAGCAAGTTCTAGTAACACTATTTTCTCCCTTCTGCCTTTAGCCCTAGAGGTGATACTAGTTTCCCACTGTTACTTGTATCTGGTTATCTCACCATCCCTTGCTTATTTCTTCAACTCTTCCCATACCTCTCTAAGCATTCCTTTCATTTGAGCCATCTGGATGAATTCTATTTCCTGCTAGAATCCTGAAACTTTCTAATAAATCTTCCTATTACTAGCAATAGTAGTATTTGCTTAAATAAGTTATGATTGGACCATGGTGCTTGCAAACAAACATGACCAAAATATGCTACCCTTTGCAGAGGGATTCAAAATTCCAGGAGATGATACCATTTCAAGTAAACATGGTAGATTTATCTCTTTTCTTTCCAAAATTCCATTGAATAGCAGAATAAAACATTCAAAGTGGACCAATCCACAAAATAAGGGAGAAAGTAACAATGAACTAGAGATGACAGTGGGGTTTAAAAGATAGTAAACAAATGGAGGGATGACCAAATTAACACAACATATCTAACCAGTTTAGTAGAGGGGAATACTAAGGAGGCAAACTGATCCCCCAGTCCACACCCCTGAAAAGCTAAGAACTTCGAGTACCAGGAAAGGGGTGGGAGAAGAGACTTGACCCTAACCAGAGGGACTGGTTGAAAGTCAGTATACATGGAGTTACTGAAACTCCAGATCTCATTCCTCACTCACCAGGAGATTTTGCTCTTAAGCCATGTAACAAAAAACCATGAAAGATGGATATACAAAGTGTGGAAATCGGGAGGATTGTGAGGGGAATCTGAGTAAGAGACCCACTCCTTTATACACGTTAGGTCTTTCAGTTATTCTACTTGGAGAATTCCAGCGGGCAGGAGGGATTGAAGAATTCTCCTCTGAGAAAATGACCTACACAGAAAGAAGATTCTAAATATTTCCCCAAGGAAAGAGCAAGTCTATTCAAACTTTTAATTACCAACTCTAGAAGCTAGAAGACAAGGAAACAATGCCAAAAGCCTGAGGGAAATTATTTTAAACTTAAAATTCTATACTTAGCCAAATTCTCAATAACAGAATAAAAATATCCTCAGACATGCAAAAACTTCTGTAAATTAGTTTCAATGCACTTCTTACAGAGGAACTCCCAGGAAGCTGTGCAGCAAATCAAATGAATATGGAAGAGGAAAAATATGACATCCAGTATATAAGAGAATTAAACACAGTTAATCAGAAGAGATCATTCTAAATGATGATGAGGGAAATCCCAAGATAACTATGCAACAAGCCCTAAGAGCATCCACTATAGAATGGAAGAGAAGAGAGGAGGGCTCTGGAGGGAGAAAGCAGGTGGCAGGAGAGTGGGAGAGAGAGAGAGAAATGAAAGCTTTTATTTTAATTGACCATTTGGAAATTTGTGTTGACAGGAGCTAACAGATCTACTTAAATTGGGGGGCTAACTAGTAATAGGTATGTTTTGAAAACTAAGCAAATGAAAAAAGTTGAAGCAGTTAAGTCCAGGAAAAGCAAAGAGTTATGAAAAACATAACAGTTCAGTATCTGACTAGCAGGGACTAATATTAAATAGCCAAAATAATTCAAATAAATACGGGCTAATGAATAATTAATTGTGCTGTAACTACATTGTGATGATACATAAAAAAACTAGAAGTTACATAAAAGCTAAATTCTTGTCTACTAGAATTCCACAAATGGTATCTAGAATTAACCACCAAAAGAAGTGGCAATTTAAGCATTTCATTTAAAAATGAAGAAGTAATATCAGCAGCAATAGTTAAGAACATTCAGAGTGGTTTCTTCATCAGGGAGTAGGACCAGGAGTGTGCCTAAATAAGACCCAGAATGGTTTCTGGGGAAGGTAGTAATAATAAGTAATTTTCTCATTGATTTCAAACTTATTTTTAGTTCTAATCTATTCCCCTTTATTTCAAACCTATCTTTAAAATCTATGGATTTTAAAAACATGTTTATCTGATTCAGACAAAGGGAAGAGAAGGGAAGATAGGAAGGGAAGCAAACTAAAAAATCTCAGAGCCTTAATCAGTATTTTTCAAACTATATCTTATGGAGCTCCAGGTGTAGATAGAGGTGTTTTAGGCCTTCTAATTCTCTCAGGCACCAAAGTACCTCTCTTCTCATTTGTTTTACACACTAGACTCCTATGCAGGTTCATTTCAAGACACTTCATCTGTTAAAATATAAACAAAAATAAATAAATAAATAAACAAACAAACAGCAGAATGGATAAAATGGAAACCAAAAGTAATGATTTAACCTAACAAAATACAATAGTGAAGTGAAATAAAAATATAAAATACATTTGGAAAGTACAACCTTAAAATAATAACAGTAATAAATCCCTAATCATAGAATATCACATATCCAAAATAGGCTAGTACAGTGGTAATTTGAAGGCGAAAGGTGATTTTTATTGTTGTTCCTTTAAATCAGCCTACACTGGCAATACACAAAGCAAGCTCTCTAACAGACAAGTTGTAATTCTTTTCAGAAAGGAAAACATTCCCTTCCACCTTTGTCCTTGATTTATATCCACCAAATCTTATTGAGGCATTTATAAATGAAGATCTTTTGATTCCAAGTGGCATAAGTTCGATTCAAATTAGTTTAAGGGGGAATAAAATAGAAAGTATTGACCTATATAACTGAACAACTCAAGAGTAGATTTGTTGGATGGATCCAGGACCTCAAATACCAGGTTTCAGTTAACAAGTCTTACATTCTCTCTCTCAGCTCTGCTTCTTCTGTATTAACCTTGTGCCAAGGCAAGTCTTCCACTCATGACATGGAGTTCCAAGCTTATATCCGACAGCCTCTGTTATCCTCTTAAAAAAAAAAAAAAGAGCCACTCTTTTCCAGGAATTCCACAAAATTTACAGATTTGGTTCTGAATGAGCCAGCTTAAATTGTGTACCTTTCAATAAATCAAAGCTCTCTAGATACATATAAAACACTGCAAATGGAGAATAAAAATAGAGGACTGAATAAATTCTGTTAAATATATTACCATTTAATACCATTGTAACTGGTATTAGGATGCTGGCCACCATGACAACATGCAGGTTTTGCCCCCCACACCAAGCAGTTCTCAATTCAATTCTGATACTATCTACCTATTGATATCGTTAGATCCCACAGGTTAAGGGCTCAATCCCATAAAACTGCCTCTCAATACCTCAGATGCCAATCACAAGTCCAGGCTGTCACCCGTGCTTCTGACCAACTTGCTATAGATTGGAAGTCAATGATCCCCCTCCTTGGGCTCAATTAATTCACAAAAACAGCTCACAGAACTCAGAGAAGGATGGGAGTAGGGTGAAATTTCCAACCCTTCAATCACTGTGGTAGGTTCTCCTGGCAACCAGCACCCATCCTAGGTACAGTTCAAAAGTCACCTCATTAACCTAACAAGAGACACCTTCATTTGTCACATCACATGGGAAATTCCAATTCCCAATTCCTAAAATCCAAATTTAGGAGTTCTATGCCAGGAACAAAGACAAAAAATAAATATGTATTTTTTATATCGTAAGTCACCATATCACAGTTTTTTGAAAGTATTTTCTATGTGTTCACTGCTTTTATCTCTAGAAAGAGCTCACTAATCTGTCTTCACTGCTTCGGCCTTATAATCTCCCAACCATTCTGCTACCTACTGAAATATAGTTTCCACTCCTAACACCTCTTGCCAAGGAGTTGACTGTGCTCCTTAATCCATACCTTATACTTTAGAAAATCCTTTGACACTGATGACCATTTCCTCCTAGAAATTTATATATGTATTTTTTACAGGTGCGAAATAGAGGCTTTTTTTTTTTTTAGAAATGCTCTTTTACACTTAGATTTCATAATACTACACTCCAACCTCTCTAGCTTTCCTTTTCAGTTTCTCATATGCATTCTCTTTGTTTTCTAGGTTAATATTTTTCAACATTTTATCCCTCTGCCCATTCCACATATTTTACATTGGTAATCTCTTCTGCATCCATTATTTTAAATACTAAATTTTAGCTAAATGACTGTGTATCTTCCACCCCATCTTTCTGAAATTCAGAAACCTTGCTAGAGACTACAGATGTTCAACAATATCTATATTCTCCTGTTCTTTATGAACAGTGAGCTAGGATGTAATTTTTAACCACATTTGCAGTTCAAACCGATTATGTGGTGGGTTCTAGGCAGCAAGAATGAGAGGAAGTGATATTTTCCACTTGTAGGGCTAGCCTATAAACTCCCCCGCCCCCCCACACCCGCCCACATGCAATACTCATTCTGTCAGGTGAATGAAAGAATGTCAGGCATCTGGAAGAAAGTCCTAGATGAAAAGTCTAAATTATTTTACAGAGCAGATTTCGTTCCACCTCTGCAATTCACATTGTACTTTTAAGTGAGAGAGAAATAAACTTTCTTGTGCTTAAACTACTAAGGGGTTGCCTGTGTCAACAGCTAATATTATTTACCTTAATACAGACACACGCACCTAACTGGTTCTGTAGCTTTGTCAAACCCAATCAGATACAAAGCAAGCTAATCATCTTCTTTCCCTCCCCCTCACCTCCTAAACTCCTCCTCCAGCTCTGATCTCTCTGTGACTATCTCATCCACTTAATTAAAAGGGATTAAAAATTCAGTTCAAAGGGAACTCTGCCAATGTTGAGTCCATTCTATCCTGTATTGAGCAGAGCCAATCATCAAGTGATCTCTGGAATCAAACCAATTTTTCTCTATGCCAGCTGCCACCACTTATTCCAGGTATCATGACCAGGCTAGATTACTACCACAGTCTCTTAATTGCTTTTCTTACTTGTATTCTTGCTTTTCTTCATTCTCCACAGTACAACCAGACTGATCTTTGAAAAATGCAAATATAGCCATTACTCTTTCAATATTCTGAGGATAAAGCCCAAATTCCTTAATATGGCTTAAGAGGCCATATATTATCTGTTTCTTGCATCTCTCTCCAAGCCCATCCTGTGTCATATTCCGTCCTCTACCATACCAAGCATCTTTCTGTTCCTTGAACAAATTATAGACTCTGCACTTCCTTCTGTTACTGTCTTCTACTAGTGAGCTCAGTGATGGCACTGCCACCATCTAATTTTTATGCTGCTGTATTTCCAGACCATTTGGTGTACGTTAGCATTCAATATTTGTTGAATGTCTGACAGACTAAGTTTGACCATAGACAATATCTACATGAATATCCTAGATAAAGACTGATATCCAAGTTCAGTCACATTAATATGCATAAATAAGAACCCCCAAAACAACAGTACTTTTGAAATAGTAATCAAGTAGTTAGGATAAAAGGTAGGTAGGTATAAGAAGGAGACTTATAAAGAGAATGGCTTAAAGAACAAAAACATTTATTTCCCTCGTATAACAGTCCTGATGTGGGTTGTCCAGATTGTTAGGGTGGTTCTCCATGTGGACACTCAAGAGCCCAAATCCTTCTGCTCATACTTATCTTCTCTACTCTTGGGGATAGTGTCACTATCACATGGTCAAAATTGGATCACTATGGGTTCAAGCCAGTGGGAAAAGAAGAGAACATGAAAGAGAAGGGAACATATGGGAGAAAAGAATATACAGGATGTACCAGTCAGGATTCCAACAGAAAAAAATAGAACCAAGTGAATAAATACATATTAAGAGATTTATTGCAAGGGATTGGCTTATGTGATTATGGCTTGGCAAGTTCAAAATCCATAGAGCAGGCTCTCTGGAAGGGCAGGCTGGATATTCTCAGGCAGAAATTGAAGCTTCAGTTCCCAGATAGAATTTCTTCTTCCTCAGGACAATATCAATTCTGCTCTTAAAGCCTTTCAACTGATTGGATCCCATCTTGACGATAGTCTCTTTAATTTAAAGTCAACTCAGATATTAATCACATCTACAAAATACCTTTACAGCAACACCTAGATTTGTGTTGTATTGAATAAGTATGGATGATAGTTTAGCCCAGTTGACGCACAGAACTGACCATCACAGAGAAGAGGGGAACATAGAGAAGGGACAAAGAACACCTAGAGGAGTATTGCCCACTGCCTTGAGTTCTAGGTGAAGTGAACATTTACTCCCAGTCACATTCCATTATTATACCTTAGTCACATGGGTACACCTAAGTGTAAGAAAATCTGAGAAATGTGGTCCAACCATGTGCTCAAGTCAAAAAGACAGTTTAGTGGATAACTACCAGTAGGCTCCACCTCAGCAATGAAAATTTTGAGAAAATAGATCTCAATTATTTGGCTCTACATGTTTGTTCTTTGTGCTACAGAACTGAGAGTACATTTTGCTCTTTCCAAAAGAATTCTTACTAATACCTAAACACCTGAAGACACTGTTAGTCCAGACCCGCTTATGTATACAACAGACAACACAAGGTTATCTCCTTGGCATTGGTTGCCCAGCCACAATTTTTACAGTAATAATAGGAGCTTTGTGATCCAACTTTGTTAATTACTTCTGCAAATTTCCTTCATCTATAGCCCTGCTAAATTCACTGCATCAGTATAATATCATTGACATTCTACACCTATTTAGAGTGAATTATTAAGAACCTGTGATTCTAGCAGTGAATTAAGAGGGAATAATACACTGAAATATTTTGGCTATCTACATCAGAGAGATCTGATCATGGAAGGGCAAGTTTCCTTCCTTTGCTATGTGTCCTAGGGTGTGACGACTCTGGGACTAGAGATGGGACAAATACCTCAGCTCTCTTGGCAGCTTTATTTCATTTTACTCATTCCCTCCTTTTCATATCTGTAGAAATGCTTCTAGAACAACCTGTCTCCTGGCACCTTTCCGTTTGTTTCCTCCTTATTCTCTCTCTCCCTAAAATCTAACTAGTAAACAAGTAAGGAAGAAATAGAGACAGACTCGAGCAGCATTGCTTTGCCCTCCTTCCAGTTTTGATTTCCCCACATGCAGCATTCCCACCAATGAAAAGGCTGAAGTGATACTATATTCATGAGATACCCTATCAGTACACTCCTACCGCCACAGGGACCTAAAACATTATGTGTGGCCAGGCACTGTAGTTACTATTCTATGTCCCGCTGCAAAAATGAGGTGAAGGTAATGAGGAATTCAAATAAGATATGATGCCTGTTCTTCAAAAATAGCAGTTAAGTAACATCATAGGTGAGAGAACAACACAATTAGGGCCCATCCTTTACTGAAAGACCCTTTGGGCTTTTATGAACATGCTTTCCTCCTCCCCTCTAGGCCTGTGTAAAAGTTTCTGACATTATTATTAAAGCAAGTTGGGAAGAAGGAAGGTTGGAATGAGGCTAGATTAGAAAGAGTTAATAAAACTAAGTCATCTATTCTATAAGAAGAATAAAGAGCTATCACCACCATTCTGAGGCATGATGTTAAGTTCTCCATAGTCCCTGAGAGTTTAAGCCTTCATTAATTGCTTGCCTTCTGAGTCAGGTACCTGTGCTAAGCACTTCATGTTTCTGAGTAGATTTACTTTTCTAATAAACAAATTCTGTGAGGTTAAGTGTGTGTAGCCCAAATTTTCAAATAAGGAAATCAATGTTCAGAGACGTCAACATATCAGACTACAAATAAGAGGCAGAGACATTACTCTCTGTGCTTTTTCTATCACATACACAAAAGATATTGAGTTATCTTTTTATGGAAGTTATTCTTCTTATGGAACAATCCAGAGTAGGTTTAAAAATGTGTACTTGGTAAGGATGTGAGAAATAAAAATGAATTATTAAAGGTTTTAATTAAGAGACTACAGAATATATTTTCTAAAGATGACAAAACTACTTGGATAAAGTAAGTTGAGGGCTAGATTGGGGAATAAGAATGGGTACAAGGACAAAGAAAATGAGGGAAGAACAAGAACCAGAAGTTCCAGTTCATCCTTTGGCTGCTAAAAAGTTTGTCTGAAGTTAGTCATAAGTAGAATCAAAAATAAATTCCAAAAAAATTCCAATACCTCAGAATTAGTGGGACTTAAGTTATAATAATATTAGATTTCTTTAGAGACCCAAGATATTAAAAATGAAATTTTATTTGCCTATGGTATTTTTGCTCCCTCATGATAAGTATGCCCTTTAAATAGTTATTACAAAATAATGTAGTTATCACTTTCTAAATGATTTCAGTCTATATTCTAGTTGTGCTTCAAGACTTAGCTCATGCAGTTCATCCACAGACAATTCCCGAAGCACCAAACTTCGTTTCTACCTCTATCAACATACCTTTTGCACTATAATAGAATTCCTTTTATATATATGTGGGTAGTATCTAACATGGTGGCTGATCATAATAGATACTAAATAATAGTCTGTGCTAAAAAGAAAGGGGGGAAAGGAGAGGAGGGGGAGGAGAATAAAGTAAAAGAGAGAAATAAAGAATACTGATGAGTTTCCTTGAAGATAGAGACATAGCTAAACACCAGAAATTTTTTTTTTTTTTGCTCACAATGTACTCACAGTCATGGAGAATAACACCATCATCATCAATGATAGCATTAATTGAGTGCCTACTATGTACCATACCCTTCTGTCTATATAGCTACCATTACTCTTCTCATCTTAATAGATTTTTTAAAAAGATTTTTATTTATTCATTCATGAGAAACACAGAGAGAGAAAGAGGCACAGACAGAGGCAGAGGGACAAGCAGGCTCCATGCGGGGAGCCCAACATGGGACTTGATCCCGGGTCCCCAGGATCACGCCCTGGGCCGAAGGTGGTGCTAAACCACTGAGCCACCCAGGATGCCCCTCATTTTAATAGATTAACACAGTTAGAAACTAAGCAACAAGACTGAAGTCACAGTAAATCTTGAAGCCATCATTTAAACCTTAGCAATGCAAGTCTAGATTCCATACTCATAACCAGAACTCTCTGCTGCCTTCCAAATAAACAGGTAACTGCATGTTTCGTGTCAAAAGAGAACTCTGCTCCAAATGCCAAAGGATGAGAGAGGAAGGAGTATTAGAAGAAGATGTATTCTGGGCTGGTGGGAGAAGTGAGGGTGCTTAGCTGGGGGCTGTGGAGCAGGCTGAGGAAGGTGTTTAGAGATGAGGTTATGTTTGGACTTCATCTTGAATGATGGGAAGGGATTCCAAATTTGTTTGATTGGAGATGCTGAAGAAGACAAGCCCAGTAAAAAAGAAAAATCTGCCCCATGCTGTAGATATCCAAAAGGGCATGGCATATTCTCCATGCAGAAGATAGCAAGTATGGGGAGGGAGGTGGAGGGATGTTGATAGAGAGCAGGGCTAGAGAATTTTGATGTGTCAAATGGATTGTGAAAAATATTTTTATCTTATTTTCACTCTACATTTAACAATCAACAATTTATTGAACACCTGCTACAAGCCGACACGTAGCAGTAAATAGAGACAGAAACATTTAATGAAGTTCACATCCTAGTGGAAGCTGACGATAAACTTATATAAGGTGGCATATAATGAGAAGGAAAATAAGCCAGGATAAGGAGATGCAAAGTGAGGGATAGGTGCTATCTGAGCTAGGGTGGTAAGGAAAAGCCTTGGTGATAGGGCATTTGAATAGAGATTTACATGGGGGAAGCCTTTATCTTACAAATGGGGCAAGTTGATGAGGAATTTCAAGCAGGGGTATGATTTGATCAGATTTCCCTTTCTGAAAGCCAAATTAGGCTGATAGCTTGGTGCAGAGAAAATTAAGGCTAATGAGAGGAAGGCCACATAAAAAGCTACTACAATAATCCAAATAAGAAAGTATGATACACTCAACTATAGCAGCAGCATCGGGCATGTGATTTTAAAATAAGAATAAGTTCTGAGGGGAACCTAGAATGCTGAGGAATTCTCTTTCTAGTAACTTGGACCAGAGGCAACTGTAGATGTGCTAAAAGGCAGAGGATATTGGGAAAGCTGACAGAGAGAAAGCCAAGAGTTATTTATTGCTCAGACTGTAGCATCAATGGAAACAGACATGAATGACTGAAGGAGAATCTCAATCATTCCCTCACTTCTGAAAGCAGGCACCACAAGAAAGGCAGAAGAAAACCTGGAAGTAGTCTTGGCTTGCAACACTGTAGTGCAATGTCCCAACTGTCATGGAAAGAAATGAAAGATAAAGGATTCTTTATCTTGAAGGCAGAGGCTTTGCCTCCTAATATCTTCCCACTCACAGAGACATTAATCTTCCCATGCTCAATCCCCCAAGAATGTGTACCCACCACTAGGGTCACTGGTCCTGCAAAGTAGCAAAGATAGCCAAGGACTGAAACCCTACAGTGGGGAAGAGGGTAGAGGTGAAGGTGAGATGCAGATGGGAGAAAGAGACAGGAGGGCCTGAGGTATGTCTGAGCTGGTTTCACCAGCCCTACCATGAGACTAAAAGAACTAAAGGTAAACAATCCGTAAAGACAACAAACACCAAAGCCCACCATTGAGATGGGCCACAGGGTGCTTTAAGACAATTAGGACAATACCCAGCCTGGAGGCTGAGGATGGCATGAATTCTCAATGTTTCTCCTTCCCTAAAATTTACAGGGTTGTTTGTAGGTGGGATTTTTGAAGAAAATGTGAGGATGAAACCAGGTAAATAGGTAATGGATGTGCCACAAGGTATTGATGATTGCACGTTTTTTAGAATGAGGACAAATTTAAATGATTTTAAAACATTCTAACATTTTTATATTTTAGGGTCTATTTCACAAACAGATGTAAAATTTACAAAAACAATACCACCAGGGATAGAGAATAAATGGAATTTCACTATTGTGCTAACATTTTACTTGGAATCATACAATGGTAAATCTAAGCAAACTTAATAAGTTAATGTGCACATGATCATCCCCAAGAAAACCACTAAAAAGTAATATAAGGAGATGCAACTAAAAAGTCTATGAAGACAGAATAATAAAACATAATTGACTCCAAAGAAGTTAGGGAAAGGAGAAAGAGAAAACCAAAACCATGTAGTACCACTAAGAACACATTGCAAATAGGTGAATCAAACCCAACTATATAAATAGTGACATTAAAAGTAAGGGGACTAAACATTCTGTGTAAAAGGCAGAGATTGTCAGATGGATAAACAGGTACGACCCAACCACTTTGAGGTCTCAAGAGTCTGCCTGTTATACAAAGAGCTACGTGGAATGTAAAAGGAGCTGAATAAGCAAACACTAAGCATAAGAAATATGATGTTACCTAAATATCAAAGTTGACTTAAAGAGTATAGCACAAATAGGAAATCTATCAGAATCATAAAATGGTTAATTTATATATATATATATATATATATATATATATATATATATATAATTCATATATACATGTATATGTGTGTGTATATCTATATCTATATCTATATCTATATCTATATATCCTAAATGGCTATGAATCTAATTATAGAAATATAAGATAATTTTTTTAAGATTTTATTTATTCATGAGAGACACAGAGAGAGAGAGAGGCAGAGACACAGGAGGAGGGAGAAGCAGGCTCCATGCAGGGAGCCCGATGTGGGACTCGATCCCGGGTCTCCAGGATCACGCCCTGGGCTGCAGGTGGCACTAAACCGCTGCACCACCGGGGCTGCCCAAGATACATTTTAAAAAACATGGCAGATTCAATGCACATTTATAAATGGAAAGATTAATACTCTGTTCAGTAATGAATAGAGAACCTAGAAAAAATATCAATGGTGATATATAGATATAAATGATACAGTGATATATATAGTGATACAGAATGGAACATCCAATCATATAACAATATATTTATACAACATTAAGCCTAATAATTATAAAATGCATGTTCAAGTGTACATTGCATGGACTCTACAGTGGACCATAACATGAGTCAAAACATAGTTCAAAGGTATCCTATCTGCCTAGATAGGTCCATGAACTTCACATTAGTCCACTCTACAAATATAGCAGGTCAACCAAGCTGAGCCAAAACGGCAAGTGTCCCAGATGTCAGTAAAACATGCACAATCCTCAGAATAAAAGATGAACTCAGTGAAGATTTAAGAGCTTACCAAACTAGCGCACGTTTCTAGGGGCCCAGGGGTACAGCACACACTAGAACAACTCAGTAAGCCCAATGAGCTTACCAAATCAGTGTTTCTAGGGCCTGTGTATTCATCCATCCCAACTGTTGTGACTACTTCTCTTAGGTACCCTTGTGGCAGCACTGAGGTGCCCAATGGCACAGGCTCCGAGGCTGCATCAGCTAAGTGGCCAGTTGCCATCAATAGAACCTTACACTAAGTCCCCAGTATGACACCATCCTTTAAGGGATGGTCGCTTGATTGCTTTGGAAGGGACAGTGATTGATCTTGATTGGAATCTACAACAAAGCTACAACAAATTGGATAACCTAGATGAAATGGATAAATTCATGGAAACACACTATTTTCCAAGACCAAATCATGAAGAAATAGCAAATACGAATAGATCAATTTCTAGTAAGGAGATTGAATCTGTAACCAAAACCGCCCAACAAACAAAAGTCCAAGAGCAGATGGTTTCACAGGTAAATTCCACCAAACATTGAAATAAGAAATCATCTTTGTCCTTCTAAAACTATTCCAAAAAATTGAAGAGGAGGGAACACTTCCAAACCCATTTTCTGAGACTAACATTACCCTAATAAATGATTACATGATGGATTTAAAATCTATTCCAGAATCCTACGGATGACCTTCCGGTGTCAAATTCTGCCTCCACTAGTAACTAATGGCTGTGTTACTCTGGATAAGGCTCTTGCCTTCTCAGTGCCTTGGTTTTCCCATAAATAAAATGGGTATAATAGTACCTACCCCATAGGATCTGTATGGGGTTAAACTAAATAGTAAGCACTATAGGTACTTATCTAGGCTGCTGACCAAGCAGGGCCCATGACACGGCAAGGTCGTCAGGGAAGGGAGGATTTGACCTAACCTCCTGCCACTCCACCTGGGCACCTGCACGCTAGGGTGACGGTGCAGTCTTGCCACCCTCCAATTGCTCTGGCACATGGCAGTGCAGGGGGTAGCACGTGAGTCAATGAGGCTGGACACCAGGGACTTGGGGGCGCCTGCAGCCATGCACCAAGTCAGGCTATGAGTAGAGAACTGCGGGGGATGGGGTCCCAGCATGCAAGGCCCCAGAACAGACAATGCAGAGCATGACTGCGGTGGGCTTGCATGGGCCAGGGTCCCCACAATCCCTGCCACTTAGAGAGCAGAGCGCACCCCACTCCACCCACACTGGGACTGTCCCACGCCTCCCCTGGGTGGCTCTGTGGAGCTGTGTGTGCAGCCTGGCCCCGACCTGTGGCGAGAGCAGCACATGTTGACCTCAGCAGCCACAGGCAAGAGATGGAGGGGGTTAGGCAGGCCCAACCGGGTAGCGGCTCCTCGTGCAGCTGCCACCACTCCTCATGCCACCACTGCCACTCTTCATGCCACCACTTACTCCTCGTGTGGCCCCAAATTTATATAACACTTGAAACTGTGCTTTCCAAATATTTTTGTCATGATCCTTCTGCATGTCTCCTTACTTCAAGAATTCGTAGTTTGCTGATAGCTTTATATGAAAGCAATCTACCGGGAGCTACCACACAGCACACTACAAGCACGTGAGGCAGACATAATTTTTTATGTGTGTCATAAGGTGCAAAGAATGAGGACAGGGGTTAAACTCTTGGTTTCTGGTTGAGACGTGGTTTGTAACTCAGTCCTGTTTTCCAGTGTCCCTGCCACAAAGAGTTCAGTAAGTGCTTGTCAACTGGGAAGCAGTGTTTGGGTCTCTAGTGGCCACTTGGCAGCTGGCCCATTTGGGGACTAGAGTTACCTTCAGTCTGCCACTCACCGTTGACTCTGAAAAGGAACCAGAACAGGGCAGAAAGGAAGGGAAGCTGGCCGCTTGCCAGACTCAAGATGTGGGGACATGAGGAGTCTTCCAAATTTCTCCTCCAGCTATTCAGCCCAGGCTCTCCAAAAGGGAAGGATGGTCCCTGCCACCAGTAGGTGAATAATCATCTACATGTTCAATATCCACTTATTTCTGCTCCACAAGGGGCAAGTATGATGTTAGAGGGAATGAGAGCGAGAGAACAAGAATGAGAAATAGCTACGTAGCTTTCCACCTACTGACCTTCCCCAAGTGGGACTGTGAATCCATTGTTCCCTTGGCCACTTGGTGCCCAAGTGCCTCCCATGATATGAACATCTTGCTGAGCTTTTCTATTCAAACATGCAGAGTTTGTTTTGTTTTTATTTTTTGGTACAGTAAGTCGTCTAAACACAGACACTTGACCTGGATCTCAGTTATAGAACCACTTTGTTGAGCCTGTAAGAGATGGTATGTTGATCCCCACCATGGTATTTTCCCAAGGGATTTTCAAAGGTTATTTGACATTTCATGATTTTCACCTCATATACTGGGCTTAGTATCTAACTCTAGATCTCTAATAACAAGAACCTGTTCCTGATGAACTGAGAGAAAGCAACTCTTTCCAGCCAGGAGTAGTTGTTGCCATTTTGAATAACAAGTAGATTTCCCAACTCAGTAATATGATCAAAGGCACAGGTATGAAGACAAGGTTCACAGACAGGTGTTTTGCTCTGAACAAGCCATACTTAGCCAAGACTTCCAAACTGTGAATAAATAGGTTTATGTCTTTCTCCAATGATTAAGTCTTATAAAATTTCTTCTATTTCATAAACTATTCCCTTCTTACAGTCTTCTGGGTATCCCTTATTCTAGTTCCTAGACCATTTTCCTCTTACCCTACACTCATGGTCTGGAATTTTTGTCTATGCTGTTCCCTCAGAATGGAGAGTCCTTCCTTCTATCTTTTACAATCACAGAAATCACATTCTTCCTTCAATAATAGTCTCTCCTATAAATGTCTTTCTTAATCTAGCCACCATGTACCCTTGTATAGTTGTCTAGTTAAAACTCAGGATGTAGTTAATGTACCAGTGCATGAGATAACAGGGAAAGGCCTTTGAACTACATGTAAAGTGCTCTAAAACTGTTACATAACTTTTTCTACTTTGCATTATAATTACTTGTCTTCTTTCTTATATTAGTTTCCTATTGCTTAGCCATCAAGCTTCAGATGACTCCAGCCAAAGTGGTCATCTCGCTGTAACCACATGAAAGATCTTAAACAAGAACCACTCGGCTGAATCCTATCAACCAGAACCTTGAGAGATAATAAATTTTAAAATACTAAGTTTTCCAGGGATTTTTGTTAAGCAGCAACAGAAAAATAGAACACAGCCAAAAGCATTCCAAATGATACAAAGATCTAGAAGCTATGAATAAATTTCTTTGTACACAGGTGTCTTCTGGGGGGAATAAAAGGAGGATGCTGCCAAAGTCTGAGACACAAACAGGAAGCAGAGGATGGCAAGAAACTGGAACCAGGGATGATTTGGCATCATTTAAGAATCTGGGAGAGCGGCTCCTGTGTGGCCCAACAGCTGAAGGTCTGCCTTTGGCTCAGGTCATGATCCTGGGGTCCTGAGATCGAGTCCAACATTGGGCTCCCTGCAGGAGCCTGCTTCTCCCTCTGCTTCTCTCTGTGTGTTTCTCATGAATAAATAAAATTTTAAAAAAGAATCTGGGAGATTTAATAGTCCCCAGAAAAAGTCATTGAACCATTTATTACACACACCACAAATAATAAGAAACTAAGCAGAGGACAATAAATAAGTGAATGAATAGGACATAACAGAACTGGGACTTGGTAGTTTATGGTGGTTGTCATCATTGCTGTCATTCCCCCTGTTACCCAACACTGCTATGTTGTGCCTGGCCTATTGTTATCCCTCAAGTCCTGTAATCTGAGCACACGGAGGCACTGCCTCCCACAGCTCTCTTCAACAGCAGGCTTGGCCACAGTGACCCTCACTGCTGCCCTCAACGTGTAGCATCCAGGGCCACAGCCATTGTCCAGCCATCCCTTACGAGACCCCTGCATACAAGTTGGGCATAGTGTTACCACTTGGAATCCTCAGGCCACATTTTCTCCCTATTCTCTGAGAGTGACTTTCTGGACCTTGGGTCTCTCCACTCTAACCATCAAACTCATCTTTCTCTAGAGAAATCCAGGCTAATCCATCAATGATATAGAAACCCTTAAACTAGCTTGTTTTGGTTTTTAAATATTTTATTTTTAAGTAATCCCTATACCCTATGTGGGGCTCAAACTTACAACCTCAATGTCAATAGTTGTATGCCCTACTGACTGAACTAGCCAGGCGCCCCAACCCTTAGACTATTTATTCCAACCAGCAAATGAAGTCAAGGTGGAGACAAGCACCAGAGGGGCTCAGGCTCTAGGAGCCCCCTCAAGGTTGGTCTCTCCTTCCTGGGATGGGTGATGGGAAGTGAAAAGAGTCCACAGGAAGGAGAAAAACAGCTTTTCTTTTTCTAATAGTTCTCATGTTATTTGAGAGATATTGCACATGTTATCTGAGAAAGCAGAATTTGGTATTCTAGTCCATGGGGAAAAAAATCATTCTGAATTCTTGCAGTACATATAAATTGTTTCCTAACGAAAATGATGAAAGGATATATAAAAGGAAAGAAATGAAGGTAAAAAGTTCACAGAGAAGATTTTCCTAATTTATAGCCTAGCCTTCTCTTGAAATGAACAGTATTTCAGTTCATATCAAGATAATTAATAGACCTGAAAAAGCAGTATTCCTAAAAAAGGTGATACTTAAAGGGCCTGTTGCATTAAAAAGCAAAATATACTACACAGCATAAAATTGTCCTGTGTGTCCATGTCATAAATTCAGTCTTTCCAAAAGGGCAAAACCATCTTAAGGTTCAGCATTTCGGGTATTAAACACAATCAGCTAAACATGAAAGTCGGTTTTGATATTGATAGATTAACATGCCAATTTGAAGTAGTAACATTTAACAAAACCTGGAAGCAGTTTTAAAAGGGCCATTTCCAGAGGTATCATCATTCAACCACAGTTTCTTGCAATAGAGAGCAAAGTAATATGAAGTTCTAACTCCTTGGTCTCTCTCAAAGGCAACAGCCCCATGGGAAGCCATTGCGGCTGGCACCAGAAGAGTGGATGCCTGGTCGGGCACTGCAAGACACTGACCCAGACACTCCTTCCCTCATCCCTACTTAGGGGATAAAATCACTCATACTGCCTGCCTCTCAGGGGCTCAAATGGGAAGTATGTGAGAAACGTGTGCAATCCCTTTTCAAAACCCTATACAATTGCTAATTACCATTTTTATTATGTTGTCTAGGAGAGCCTTATAGTAGTTGAGATATTGTCCTGGAAGAGGATAGAAGGGACTGTGCTCCAAGAATTCAGGATGCTCAAGGTTACAACATGTGTGTGTGTGTGTGTGTGTGTGTGCGCGCGCGCACGTGGGTGTGCACGTATGTGTCGACCGTGTCACAAAAGGACAATAAGTAGGAAAGCAATGTTTTCATGAATAAATACACAAAGAAATACTTGTTTGGGCACAATTCTTCCCCAGGTAAGCTCAAGTCCCTTTAACTTTCTTAGTATTTTAATTCTTCACTATGAAAATTTTCAAACGTAATGCAAAAGTAGAAATATGTAATGAACTTCCGTGTACCCATCAGATGGAATCACAAAGATCAACACTCTTGTTTATTAAGGACTGAACTGCATCTCCCCCAAATTCACATGTTGAAGCCCTAACCTCCTATACCTCAGTGACTATGTTTGAGACTCGGCCTTCAAAAAGGTAGTTAAGTTAAATTAAAGTCCTTAAGGTGAGCCCTAACCCAATCTAAAGGTGTCCTTATAGGAAGAAGAGATCAGGACACAGCAGAGACCAGGGCTACCCTCACGCAGACAAAAGCCATGTAAGGACATACAGAGCAGATGGCCACCTGCAAACCAAGGAGAGAGGTCTTGGGAGAAACCAAACCTCCCAGCACTTTGGTATTGGATTCCTAGCCTCTACAGCCATAAGAAAATATATTTCTAATGTTTAATCCACTGTATTTAGTCTGATACTTTATGACAGCCATAGCAGAGCACCCTGCTGTTCTTGTTTCCTCCATCCCTCCACCTTTTTCCTAGAGTTCTTGTGTAAATTTGTCACAATTACAACATTGCTCTTTAGCTAATGGGTACCCTGTGCAATCCTGAAAGAGCAGTTAAAGACATGTTCCAGGACACTTACTGTCATCCTGGGCCACAAGAACAGCCAGTGTCTATTACCGAAGGACCTGAGGTTGGTACCCAGAGAAGGAGGGAAACGTGGTCACTTGTGTTCATATAAGGGGACAAGGTCCAGGGTACCTCCCTCATAGACCAGAGAGAGTACCACCATATTTTCTACTTTAAATTATGCCTCTTTATGGTGTAAACCAGTTTTTTGCAAGATTTATTGCTGCATTTTTGGAGATTTATTGTTATAGAGTCAGAGCATCCATGATCTACTCTACGTGGAAATTATGAAAATATTAACCCAAAGTAGAAGGTAGAGCCTTACATCCTAATAAAAATGAAGTCTACTCAAAGTAAGAATCTACTCACCTTACAGGGCTGTCAGCAACAGCATGTACCTATGTCACCCCTGAATAGGAATATAGCCCGGCAGCCACGCCACAGAGATAAAAAGTCAACATCACAGCTACGGCAAAAGGCCAAGTGGGAAAGTTATAAACTGCAGGAGAGCTGGCACTTGCCAAACTCAACTAGACATGTGTTCCCATAGAATATGGGCCAGAGGCTATTTCCACAAGTCTTTCAATTCCACATCTAAGGGTATGGAAGGATTCAAGATTGAGCAAAGTTGCAGGCTCTATTCATCTATTTTCTCATCTCCAACTTGAACTTCTGGCCAGTATGAAGTAACAGATTAAATTTATTTTCATGCATGAAACAACTATAAAAAATAAACAAAATACATGAAACTAATCCTCCCATTATATTACACATCAGGCAACAAAGAATAATGACCTCTGGGACACAGGAAATAAAAGACATGGGCCATATAAATATCTAACTTTACTCCTTGGAAAAATTTCCAGACTATGATGGGAGGAAAAGTCCAAGCAAAACACAGTGATCTCCCTGAGTTAAGGATATAGAATTAATCTATGAGGACCCCATATTGCTTATGTTTATAGGACAGAGTACTAGACAGGTGATAGCCACACAGAGAGAGAACCCCAGAATTTGCAGAGGAATCCCCCAACTGTTCAGTTGATGACTAACGAGCACATGCATTTGAGGGAACTACCTAAATCTGGCAAGGGTGAGATGAGGGGCGTGGGGAGTGGCAGATATGCAAATGATTGGTGGGAACAGTGTCCAGAGATCACACACAGAATCAAGAACAGTGTCTGCTCCCAACAAAGTAGAAAACCTCATAATTCATGGAGCATTTCTTAGAGAACTAAATTTCTTGCCTAAAGTAGCAGGGAAAATATAATCCCTGACTAAATGCTCTAACAAAGCTTAAAAGCAAGGCACAAAACATCAAAGGGTTTCTAAGTAACTGCATTGCAAAATATTGCAGAATAAATATTGCATAATATTTAAAGGAATACAAAGTGTCTGGCACCCACTAAGATAATACACAGTATCTGGCATCCAATAAAAAATTGCCAGGCATATAAAGCACCAAAAAACTACAACCATAGGAAGAAAAACCAAAACGAGCTCATACATTATATGGATGATAAATAGCAGATAAGGACAGTAAAACAATAGCATTGTATTATTTTATTATTGTTACTGTACCATAACTATTATTAGAATTGTATTCTATATATCCAGTAAATTAGAGGAAAGGTTAAACATGTTAAGACATGGAAGATGTAAAGATGACTGAATCTGAATATTTAAGAGGTGTCTGAGATGAAAACCACACTGATGGCATTAACATCAGGTTAGTCACCATAAGGCAAAAATTACTGAACAGGGAGATATAGCAATATAAACTATCCAAAATGAAATACTGAGAGGAAAAAAAAGACCCCCCCAAAATGAGCAGAGCATCCATGAACTGTGGGGCAACTTCAAGGAGCTAGATATATGGATAATTAGTATCCTAAAAGGGCAGAAAGACACAGAAAATATTTTAAAACATAATGGTCAAATTTTTTCCACATTTCATGAAAACTATAACTCGACAGATCAAGAAGCTCAACAAATTTCAAGCAAAAGAAAGATGAAAAGGGGTGCTTGGGTGGTTAGCCGGTAAAGCATCCAATTCTTGATTTCGGCTCAGCTCATGACCTCTGGGTTGTGAGATGGAGTGTCTGGCTGAGCACAGAGCCTGCTTAAGGTTCTCCCTCTCCTCCATCTCTCCCTCTGCCCCTCCCGTCTTCCCACTCAAAAAAAAAAAAAAAAAAAAAAAGAAAGAAAGAAAGAAAAAAGAAAAGGAAAGGAACGGAAAAGAGGAAAAGAAACATGAAGAAAATTTAACAAGGCACATCATAATCAAATTCTCAAAACTAGTGGTAAATAAAAATCTTAAAAGCACACATAATTTAAAAGATATGTAAGGAGAAACAAAGAGAGTCGTAGTATATTTCTTGTGGGAAACAATATAAGTTAGAAAACAGTAAAGCAATGTTTCCAAAGTACTAATAGAAGAAAGGGGGTGGAGAAGGACCTGGAATTCTTTACCCAGTGAAAATATCTTCCAAAAATGAAAGTGAATAACACCAATGCTATGCAATTTCTTCAAGAAAATAATTCATATTCTGAGGCAGCATTGCCAAACTAGATGAAGATAGTACAAAAAAAAGACAACTATAAGTCATTCTGCCTCATGAACATAGATGCCAAAATCCTCAATAAAATATTAGCTAATTAAATCCAGCAATATGTAGAAATAATAATACGTCACAACTGAGGGGTGTATCTCAGAAATGCATGGTTGGTTCAACATCACAAAAATTAACATAAGCCATTGTACTAACTGAATAAAAAGAAAAATCACATGATGATACAAATTGAGGGGTGCCTGGGTGGCTCAGTCAGTTAGATATCTGCCTTTGGCTCAGGTCATGATCCCAGGGTCCTGGGATGGAGCCCCATATCAGGCTCTCTGCTTAGCGGGAGCCTCCTTCTCCCTCTCCTTTTGCACCTCCTCCTGCTTGTGTGCTTGGTTACACACATACCCTCTCTTTCTGTCATAAATAAGATCTTTAAAAAAAAATTACCAGTTGATTCAGAAAATGCATTTGAAAAATCCAACATGCATTCATGATTAAAACAACAAAAAATTCCACAAACTAGGAATAAAAGGGAACTTCCTTAATCTAATAAAACTCATCTACCAAAGAAACCTACAGCCAACATAACTCTTAATGGTCAAACCCTCAGTGCTTTCTAAGAAGAGGAACAAGGCACACATGTCTGTTACCTACTCCTTTCCAGCATCATACTGGGCAACCTAGGCAATGCAATAAGGCATGAAAAAGAAATCCCTATATGTGGTTAACATAATTGTTATGGCACAGACAATCCCTAGGAAGGTACAACAAAGCTCCTAGAACAAGCGCATCAAGGTCACAGGATACAAAATCAATATACAAAAAAAAAATCATACTTCTATACATTAGCAATGAAATGGAAAATTCAAAAAAAAAATGTTTTACTTACATTAGCTCCAAAAAAAAAAAAAATGAAACACTTAAGTATAAATCTAACAAATTATGTGTGGCATATGTGGGAAACTATAAAATGCCACTGAAATAAATCAACGATAACCTCAATAAATATGAAACACATCTTCATAGATTGTGAGAGTCAACATAGTTAAGATGTCAATTTTTCCCAAGCTGATTGATGTATTAAATGTAATTCCAACCAAAATCCCGGAAGTTTTTTTCAGATGCAGGCAAACCAATTCTAAAATGCATGTTGGAAGACAAAGCCATTGTCACAGCCAAAGTCATTTTGATAAGCAACAGAGTTGGAGGACTCACACTACCCAATTTTAAACACTGAAGATTAGGAACAACCAGAACTCTTGTATGTTCCTAGTGAGATTGCAAAAATAAGTGAGCCTTTCTTGAAAAGAGTTTGGCAGATTTTTAAAAGTTAAACATACACTTTCCATATGATCCATCAGTCTCACTTTTACGTATTTAGCCTAGAGCAAGAGTTTTGTGTTTTTGTAAATAAAGCTTTATTGGAATGCAGCCATTCATTCATGTAGATAATGGCTTTTCTCATACTTCAATGGCAGAAATGAGGAATTGCAACAGAGATTAAACATCCAGAAAGGCCTAAATTATCTGTCCTCTTATAAAGTTTGGGGATCTCTTCCTGGAGAAACCAACACAAATGCAACACAAAAACCTGCACGCAAATGTTCATAGCAGCTTTATTTATACTTGAAAAAACAAACAAAAACCTGGAAATTCAAATGTCTGTCAGTGTGAATGGTAAACAAACTATGGTAAATCCGCACAATAAAATTTTACTCTGCAGTACAAAGGAATGCATGACTGGCACGGTCAACGACATCAATGGATTTCAAAATAATTATGCTGAAATAATTATTTCATGGGTGGGTATCTATCTGGTCAAACACTTTAAATGTGTAGTTTGTTATATGCCAATTATATCTCCATAAAGCTACTAAAAGCCCAGACCCACCTTAGTACAACACCCATACTTTAACCACTGCTCTAGCTCCCCTGTGGAGACCAGAAGGAGGTACAGCATGCAAAGCCCCAACAACTGATCTCAGGCTATAAACAGCCTGCAGTCCTTTCATCTCCAAGGCTCTAACCTGGAGGGTAGGTCTCCCGAGGAAGACAAAAGCTGCCTCTTCACAGCACTCCTCCAGCAGAAGTCCGAGCCAGAGCCACAGGCCTCCCTGAGAACGGACCTACAGTGTTTGCCCTCATCTGGGGTCAGCTGCCCCATCCACCCTGGCTGCCCCAACCTGGCCTGGGTGGAGCTTCTCAGAAGTCAAAGAGACACCTGGGCACCTCTCCTTCTGAAACTTCAAGGAACCAGAAGAGCGTAGAACTTATTTAAAATAGTGTCCATCATGGGTTGGAGTCTTGGGAAGCAGGTGCTGAGATAACACCTGTGAAAGGCAAGGGGGAAGAGGCAAGACTGGGTATGTTGGGGGGGTGCGGGGGGGATCAAATGTGACAGAGGCAGACTTGGAGGAGTTCTCTAGAGTGTCCTTTCCCCAGAGAGGCCGCGAGTCAAGCCCAGATGGTTGGCGATTTGTGCTTCTGCCGGGCTCACTCATTAGCTGCGGTGTGATCAGGAAAGGGTGTGACAGCGGCTGACACTCTCTACAACTGCAGCTAACCCTGCATGAGCTGATGGCTGCATGCTGCCGTCCTGTCCACACCTGATCCTCTTAGAGTGGGTATGGCTTAATATAGTTATATATCTAATTTTTAAAATTATTTTTAAAATCAGGATGCAAAATATAAGTGTAGTCTCTTCTGCCCTTTGGCTAGGCAGGAAACTCCAGACTTGGGAAAAGAAATGGGGTCCTAGAATTACAGACAGATCAATGTCACTAAGTTCTCTTGTTTTTCACACACTGGCCAAGGTTTCCAAGCTTTGTCACCTTGTGCAAGATGATGGTGGGTGGCAGGTTTAAGAGCTAGCTAAAAATTAAAAAGTAAAACCACATACGTATTAGGAGGAAACTGCATATTGTATTCAGACTGAGAAAGCAGAGAACTAAACATTAATTATGTGTATGCTCGACCAGTTGTAGGTGCAACGCAGTAAAAAAAAAAAAAACTGGAAGAAGATAATGAGGCAGCCAGCAGGGGCTGAGAATCCTATTTATGGTGCTGTGAGCTTAAAATGAGTGTCTGCAGGAGCAGCAGGAATGTGATTAACAATAGGAGAATTTCAGGGAACAGTTGTGGCGGTAGCAAGAGTCTGCCAAATATCAATAGCAAAATGTTAGTATGCTACTGAATCAAGAAAAGGAACAAGTAATTATGAGGTGGTATTTCTCAAAAGTGAACTGTCAGGAGTAGGCTTTTATTAATCAAGTGATAATGTTTTGCTGCTGAGTGATCCTGTTTATCGAGTGGAGAAATAATGAATCAGAATTCACAGAATGTTTGAAATTCTGGTCTATGACAATAAAATGCATTGCTTTTAATGATGAAGGAACACTTCTAGAATTTCCATGGAAATTAAGTCAGGGACAAGTCTAAATAGGATTCGCACTAGAATAAATGGTAAAATAAGCAAAACTAGGCCTCTGGTACCTCTTCTCTCAGTTGTTCATCTCTTTCACACAGGGCCTTGGGGCCCCAGCAGCTAATGCCCCTCTTCCTCTGTTGGGCCCACTCTTAACCTAATCTACCTCTGGTCGGCTCCCACACACCAACTGTTTTCCAACACACTGGCTGTGTGGTTTTTATCCTTGACCACCTTGGAGAGTGCATGGCAGAGAGCCACAAGGTCCCTTTCCTAATCTCTGTGAAGCAAATTAACCCTACTGTAAATTATCCTTCCAGAAGCATATGGATTTGAAAAAGGATTCCAGGACAGTCCCCAGCATGTTTGTGGGGGAAACATTTTTAAGACTGTTTAGAAATCTGTCAGGGATTCTTAAGTCACATGGTACAGGAGTGCCCCCTCCACCGAGGAATCAGGCCAGCCTCACGATTTATAAGGTTCATACACACATTAAGACCCTACTATCTACTGTCGTCCTGAGGACAGTATTTTTTTTCCCATGACTTGTTTCCTTTATCCCTTTATTGTCCAATTCTCTCTAAACACATAGACGAGGCAACTGTGATATAATGGAAAGAACAAGAAATGCTGGATCTCAGTTCTGACTTGGACAAGTTACTTAAACCTGTTTGAATCTGTAACAGTGAGAAGATCTACTTCATAGGGCAGCTGTGGAGAACTGTTTGATGTTCGGTACACGGTAGGCTCTCAAAGTTAGGGGTTTTCTGTAGTTAACCTATAGTGTAATATTATCTTCAGGTGTACAATATAGTGATTCAACACTTCTATACAACACCAGGTGCTCATCACAAGAGGTGCACTCCACTACCCCCATCACCTATTTCACCCATGCCCCCCCCCCAACACCTCCCCTCTGGTAAACATCAGTCCATTCTCTATAATGAAGAGTGTTTCTTGGTTTGTCTTTTTCTTTTTTTCTCCTTTGCTCATCTGTTTCTTAAATTCATATATGAGTGAAATTATATGGCATTTGTCTTTCTCTGGCTTATTTCACTTGGCATTATACCCTCTAGTTCCATCCTTGTTGTAAATGGCAAGATTCTATTTTTTATGGCTGAATAATATTCCACTGTATATATATATTACACTACATATTCATTAATCAATGGACACTTGGGCTGCTTCTTTATCTTGGCTATTGCAAATAATACCTAGGGGTGCATGTATCCCTTTGAATTGTTTTTGCATTTGGGGGGGGGGGGCTAGTAGTGTAAATCATTGGATTGTAGGTAGTTCTATTTTTAACTTTCTGAGGAAACTTCACACTGCTTTTCCCAGTGGCTGTACCAGTTTTCATTCCCACCAACAGTGTAGGAGAGGGTTTTTTCCCCACATCACCAACCTTTTATGTTTCCTGTGTTTTTTTTTTTTATTTTAGTCATTCTGACTGGTAGAAGGTAGTACTGCATTGTAGTTTTGATTCGCATTTCCCTGATGATGAGTGATGTTGAATATCTGCTCATATGTCTCATAGTTTCTTTCCTTCGTCAGAGAGCCCTGAACGGAGACCAAGATTGCCATGTGTCCTCCTTTGTGTGCCAACCTATCAATAGCAACCAAATCTTGCTATCCCCATAGAAAGAATGCCCAAATATTGAGTACAAAGGAAAAAGGACGCTTGTTCCCACCCACTAAAGGCCACCTAAGGAAAAGTGTCAGATTTGGAACCAGAAGATCTGGATGCAAAATCTGATTTCATCTCACGCAAGCTTCATGATGTTGGATGTTCAAGTGCATTCCTGCACATCTGGGTCTTCATATACAAAAGGAGGCTAATACCATGGTTCTCTCTATTCCAGGGGGACCTAATAAAGATCAAATATAAATAAAAGGACTTTGAAACAAGAAAATTTACAATGTGACATCACAGTTCCAGAAATCCCTTTAGTAGCATAACAGAAAGTTATTAACTGAACTTCAAGAGGATAACTAAGAAAAACAGGCACAAAAATCAACAGCTGGATTTTTAGCTCCTTTCCTCCAGATATAAAATTCAACCTGGCTTCAGATACCACCATCTAAAAGGTTGAGTTTATTCTTTGTTTTAAATTAAAGAAGACAAATAAGTTTTTCTTTTAATTGTATTTCAGATAAGAAAATATCATATATTGAATGAATTACTGGGTTTAGGAAATTCATACAGACATGTAGCACCTTACAGCATAGAACACGTCTTAAACCAGCCAAAATACTTTTGGATGAAGAAATCTGAACTTCTACCACTCAAACTAAGTTTTGCTCCAGAAGGAAATCCATACCAAATTAATAGAACCACTGTGTGCACTATTGTGACAGTACTGTCATTCCAATAACTGGGTCACCTGGTACTCCCCAAGAACAAATTCTTGAAGAACAGTCAGAATGGGAGACTATATGAAAATAGGGTTTGTGAACATGTATGAAGCTCCCTGAGGCTCCCAGAAATAACTGAGTGAGGTTTCCAAAGTGGGACTACAGATCCTATGTCAACCAATAGGACAAGAGGCAGAAGGATATGGGTTGTTTTACTTATAGTGGTCTCCATTTGTATCCACAAGCTGAGGAGCCTGGAGAAACATCCTGACCTCTACAGACATTGCAACAGACTAGAGTACAAAGAAAGTACCCCCACCAGTTATAGTCAACCTTCAAAGTGCCCCCACCTTGCATATCCAACAGTTAGAAAGTCTTTTGAGGTTATTCAACAAAAAATTTCCAAAATAAATTGGGCCAGATCCTTTCACTACACTTTCCTGAGCTTATTTTAATTAGGAAGAAAATATAATCACTACCAACTCTGAAACCTGATATGGTAATTAAATAACATTAATGGAAAAGCCTGTACAATGTGACCTAACGCCATTATCTTAAGCTATTTCATTTGGTTTAGTCTCCTCTCTAACAAGGAGGCCATTATAGGCAAATAGGAATACATGTACAGGTGAATAGGCTCAGCAAAGGCTGTAAGGCATCGTCCAAGCACAAAGATATAAAGCGATAG
Organism: Vulpes vulpes; assembly: GCF_048418805.1. NCBI lineage: Eukaryota > Metazoa > Chordata > Mammalia > Carnivora > Canidae > Vulpes > Vulpes vulpes. Next base: position 23,384,125 of record NC_132795.1, read on the forward strand.
GAAGGTGGAGAGAAATACCTGGAACCATGGTACATATGGATAGATTAGGGTATTTTCTTAACTGTGAGTGACTTGAAATTGATGAGAAAGTCACAGGTACATAAAAGCAATCTATATTTAATTTCTAGATAACCATATAAAAGAATAACTTCTCTAAAAGAAGTTGCATTGAGCTATTTTTTTTCTTTCTGAAACGTTAAAAGCAAATTTTTTAAGCATTAGACCCAGACACAATTGATCCATATCTGAGGTTTACCAGGCCATCAATGGAAAGCCCCCTGAAACATTGCTTCAGTTAGTTATCTAACCTTAGTTGCCAATTGTGAAGTTATGCCTTGTTGAGTTTGTCTCTATACTATCAACCCTGTGGATGACTCTGTGCTTCCAAACAACCCCGGCAATTTCACCATCTCCGCCTCCATTACCTTCCAGCAAAAACTTGTCCCCAGGAACAGCTCTTCTGCCTGGGGACAGTAACTGATTTCTTCCCACTTACCAACACCTGTGAGTTGTTCTTATATTCTGGGGCAACAAGGGCTATCATGTCTCCATGTGGTCCATCCTTTGGAGATGGAAACTCCTGCAACTGTTAAGCTCAAACCCTTGGGGTGGTTCTCTTTGCCTAGTCAAAACCTTTGCCCATTTCCTTTGTTTATTATTTCTTTTCTGCTTAAAACTCTTGTCATTAACTGACAACTGGTATCCCCATAAGCCTTTGTAGCTCCTCTGGCAGGAGACAAGCTTACTTCACACTCCAGGTGGTCAAATCCTACAACCAGTAAGCCCGCAGCTTTTTATCAATGCACCCAAAGCCTGTAGACATTATGCCTACAAAAAAACAAATATCCAGTGAACTCCTACTGAACCAACTTGAACAAACAGAAAGACAAGCCTTCCTATACTATTACACATAAATGACTAATTGTCTTGAGAGACAAAAAGGATTTCCATAACTCCTGTTTCTTACTTAGAATCCCCCAGAAGTTCTCCTAGAAACCTTCCTCAGGACCTGCCTGTGTTTTGTCAGGGCCCCCAGAAAACCTGCCTCTTGGACACCTGTTCCCACCTGCTCCTACCATTCTGTGCCAATCTTCTCCCAACACATATGGGCACCGTTTTTCTCACTAAGAATGACTAGTGCCTCCAGGTGTCAGTTGCTGAGTATAATAATTGAATAACGTCTCCCAGTATTCATGGCTACCCATAACCTCAGAATGTGAGCTTATTTGGCAATAGGGTCTTCACAGATAAAGTTTGTTAAGAATTGTGAGGCGAAATCATCCCAGATTTATGGCGGGCCTTAAACCCAGTGACTGGTGCCACATAAGGACAGAGGTAAAGTGATGCAGCTACAAGCCAAGGAATGCCAGAGATTGTTAGAAGCCTTGATTTCAAAGTTCCAGCCTCCAGAACTACAAGAGAATAAATTTCTGTTGTCTTAAGCCACCCAATTTGTAGTATTTTGTTACAGCCTCCTTGGGACACTAATACATGAGAGACAGTCAACCTAAACAGGCCCAAACCTGCCCTTCACATTATGCCACTGTTCTGAAATGAAACAATTCCTTATCAAATAAAATGCTAATGACCTCTAAGGTGATTAGCTTAGTCAGTCTTGGTCATACATTGAAATCATGTAGAAATCTTTTTACAGGTGAGTTTTATGCTAAACTAGCCTCTGGGGGTGGGAGAGGCATCGATTATTTTTTAAGGCTCTCTTCTGTGCACCTTTTATATTTGTTTCCATTTCACAAGCTAAGGAATAGAATCTTTTAATGGATTATATCTAGTGATGTCTCCACTAATTTGCTTCCCTCATGTCACATCATAGAAAATGTGATAAAATAATGGGGATCCACAGAAGAAGTCATGCCCCAGTGACCCTTGCCATTATCCCTTATAGCACAGGCACTCAGTGAAAAAGACACCACCGATGATGGTTTTCATGTCCAACACGAGTTCTACAGTCAAGATGGCTGAAAATAAACCCTTCCATTTCGAAGCTTACATATGCAGAGTAGTTCTTTATTATACTACGGTGTCCATGTTGTTGTTGATGTGTGTGTGAGCATATGTGTGTAGGTTTGTGTATTCCATTTACAGTTTAACTTGTTATTTTCTTTCTCCCTTCCTTTTGTGTCTCTTCTGCCTCACTATACAATCACAATCACACTATACAATACCAATCACAGATACTTCCTTAGTGAAGAGGCATTGTTTGCCTTCCCGTCTCAAGTATATGCAACAGTCATCTCAGTAGTCATACTGCATCACAATGCATCCAAAAATAAATATTAATAAAGAAGATGGCTTTCAATCTCAAATATAGAGCAAACCTTCTTAAAGAAAAAAGCTAGTAGTGTCCTTGGTGATAGAGTTGCCTGTTGCCATGGAAATGAGTACAAAAATTCTATGACATTTCCCAGGGCCACAGGAGCTAAGTGGAAAGCATGCCTTTTAGACACCAACCTCATTTTCATAGATTTACCTGGTAAAACTCTGGGTAAGGGAAAACTCAAGATGTAAAGAATACAGCAGTACTCCATTATGTGGCTCAGAAGTTATTGTTAGTTTTAGCTGGTACACAAACTGCAGAAAAGCAAAATGAGAGAAAACAACAACAGACCACCTAAATTTTAATACCATTAAATCCTGAAGTATAAGGCAGCAGGTAACAAGAACTCTCAAGATGCCAGGAGACCCATTCATTTGGGAAATATAAAAAATAGTGAAAGGGAATAAAGGGGAAAGGAGAAAAAAATAAGTGGGAAATATCAGAAAGGGAGACAGAACATGAGAGACTCCTAACTCTGGGAAACGAACTAGGAGTGGTGGAAGGGGAGGTGGGCGGGGCGTGGGGGTGACTGGGTGATGGGCACTGAAGTGGGCATTTGACGGGATGAGCACTGGGTGTTATTCTATATGTTGGCAAATTGAACACCAATAAAAATAAATTTATTTTAAAAAAAAGATGCCAGGAGACCTCTCATTTGCATGTCACTATGCCACAGAGAAGTAGCATTAAACTTTGTGGTTCACTTGATCATAGTACCTGTAAGTCCCAGAGTAGTGACATCATTGCCGACCTGCAAGTGCATTTTGTCCTAATTTGGACTTCAAATAAGCTCCCAAGGACTTAGCTGACTGGTCCTGCTGCAATAGAAACCAAAGCCATTGTGACTCGTCTTGTCTCTATTCTTTACCATGAAACCATGTTCCTAGGTCAAGATGAAAGCCTGCTCCATAGCCCATGGTGGCTGTGCAAGAGACCATCAAAGGACAGCTTTGTTTGTAAGACCGGGCTATCGCTGGCCAACTCCCCCTACCCCGTCACCAGCCTGCACTTCTTAGGAAAGCTCATCCTTTCCAGATATCATGTAGAAACAGCCCAAACTCCCAATCTTCAACCATTTTTGACCTGTAAAGATGACAAAAGTTCTTATGGTCAACCTGATATATTATTATTCTATAAGCCTCTACTTAGAACATAGATATTAAATACTTTGCTATAAAGAATATGACATGGTTTCAGATTTATTTAAATAAGTATGGCTGGAGGGGTGCCCGAGTGGCTTAGTCAGTTAAGCATCTGACTTTGGCTCAGGTCATGATCTCTGGGCCCTGGGATGGAGCTTACATCCATCTCTAGGCTCACCAGGGAGTCTGTTGTCCCTCGGCTCCTCCCTCCTACTCATGCTTTCTGTCTCTCCCTCTCTCCCTCTCAAACAAAAAAGATCTTTTAAAAATTAGATAAATAAATATGTATAGATAGAACTATACCTCCTAGCTGTGCTGGATCTAATGTGTGTAAACTATGGTCTCTCAGAGAACTCACTTCCCGCCTTGAGCTACAGAGAGGCCTTCCTTTACTTACTGGGCTAGAGGAACAAGGCCGGGCAAGGGCGGCTCTGAGAAGGGTGGCAAGTGTCTTCTTTCAAGGCATCGTCCTCGGGTCAGGTCTTTGAACAGACTCCTGGAAAGGGAGGGCAGCTTTCTTCCACCCTATACCAAGAGGAAGAAGCTACGCCTGCTGGCCCAGAGTTCAGAAGGATCTGGAGGGATCCCTGGGTGGCGCAGCGGTTTGGCGCCTGCCTTTGGCCCAGGGCGCGATCCTGGAGACCCGGGATCGAATCCCACGTCGGGCTCCCGGTGCATGGAGCCTGCTTCTCCCTCTGCCTGTGTCTCTGCCTCTCTCTCTCTCTGTGACTATCATAAATAAATAAAAAAAATTAAAAAAAAGAAAAAAAAAAAAGAAGGATCTGGAGTTTCAAGTTTCTTTGAACCCATCCACCCATCTGTTCCCATGCCAAGTGGTCCTTATCAGGGCTCTCATGTTTGTATAGGAAACCTGGCCCACCTGCGCGTTCAGTCTCTGCTCTCCTGTAGAGGCGTGATTTTCAACTCAGTCTTCTCTGTGGTCTCATGAGCAGAAAATCTCTTTAAGTGCTGCTGTGAAGGACCTTTGACTGTTATGGTTCACTCTGAGTAGACAATGGCTAAACTGAGCCTGTTTTTTTTGTTCTTGAAGATTTCCCCAGCCAGTGCCATAATCCATTTGCCAATACCCCATACCATTCAGGTGCTAACTATTTTACTAACAACTGCTTCACTTCCCATCTGTATCCCATCCTAATCTACAGCAAGTGACTCTTTTTTACTATGATCCTTCAGCATGCCGCAGGTTATCGTGAGGAATCCTCCACTTACCACCAGCAATAGATACTTGTTGCTATTTGGCTAGTAGTGATTGTTCTAGAATAACATCCTGAAGGTCCACTCTGTAAACCTAATCCTGATACCAACTAGCTTATTCTGGGTTCCCTGCAAATCAGTGACTGAGACAGAACTTGTGTGTAGGTAGTTTCTTTAGAAGCAGATTCCAGGGAAGAGAAGTGAACCACCAGGAAGAAAAAGTTCTTTGCATATATTTTTATTGTTGCTTTATCAAACTATTTATTACCTTATTTATCTCTGTTTTCCCTATTTGACTATAAACTCTCCGAGAATAGCTTTACCCATAATTTTTACCTTTTTATTCAGAATGTGCCTTTTAATTGATGTTATACAATTGTCAAATTGACAGGATTTGTTTATTTCTAAGCAGTACATAGAATAGTGGTGCATCTTACAATTTATGGTGCCTGAGATCAGTGAAATGCGGTGCCCAGTAGGACAATATAGGTGTTCAATAATGCACTCAATAAATGTACCTAATACATAATAGATATTCAAAATAGTATTGAATCATATTTTTGTTTGGTTCAGAGCCGTGAATTTTTTTCTACTAATGAATTACCTTTCTCTGCTTTACATGAAAGCTTTCGTATTCACTCGGTCACATTTTTTGCCCAAGTTATCTGGAAACCCAGAGCTAACTCTTACAGCCAATTAAAGTAAATTAGCTTCCTAACATTCACTAATGTTCACATTATTCCAATGTACCAAGTCCAAAAACAAGAGAAAGGAGATTATATTATTTTGATTAAATAAACATGAAAAACACCATCTACTCTTATTATAGAAGGAACAGCCTACTGTATTGAACTCAGGTCATAAAAGATCAGTCTTCTTTTCACAGAGATAGGCTATACAGAAACAGAAGAGGGTTTGAGAAGTTTAGTTTTAAAATGCAGAATTACTGGGCCTTAAAGAAGATCTCAGGGAAGATAAAAGAATTCCAGTATGAATCCTTTAGAAGCATTCAAAGATTTTCCTGAAGCAAAGTATACATGATCTTTCCTATGCAATTTCTGTTAATTAATTTATTATGTCGTGCCAGTTGCCTTATAACCTTCATGAAACAGATATTTATAAGCTGTTTTCTATGTGCCAGACATTGTGCTAGAAGCCAGGCATATAGCGGTAAGACAGGTAAGGTCCATGTCCTACAGTGTTTATGTTTTCCTTAGAGAAGGCTGATAATAACAAAGAAATCAGCAAATAAACACAATGCTCAAAAAGTATAAATAGTGGGACACATGGGTGGCTCAGTGGGGTAAGTGTCCGACTCCTGATTTCTGCTCAGGTCACAATCTCAGAGTCATGAGATGGAGCCCCGCATCAGAGCATCAGTGCCACACTGAGTATGGAAACTGCTTAAGATTCTCTCCCTCTCTCTCAGTCTGCCCCTCCCCCTCACTTGCATGCACTCTCTTCTCTCTCAAATAAAAAAAATATATATTCATATGCATATATATAAACCGTGATGAGCCAGAGAATACTTGGGGACACTACTTCAGATTGTGTGGTCAGAGAAGGTCTTTCTGAAAAGATGACATTTGAGTCCAAAATAACATGAAAAACACCAACCAGCCACTGGAAGAAAAATCCAGTGCAATAAGCTTTGTGGATTGGACGTAGAAATATACTGGCAGAGGAGTGGGCAGGAGATAAGGCAGGGTCTTAGCTCAGGCTACTAGAACAAATGCCATATAATGGGTGGCTTAGACCATGGGCAATTACTTGTCCCAGGTCTGGAGGCTGGGAAGTCCACAATCAAGGTTCCAGCCAGTTTGGTTCCTGGTGAGGACCCTCTTCCTAGTCTGCAGGTGTTTTCCTGCTGTGTTTTCACATGGTGGAAAAGACTGAGCTCTAGTCCCTTTTTCTTCTAAAAAAACACTCCTAAATAGAAAATAAAATATAAACAAATAAATAAAAACACAGTCCTATCATGGGGGCTCTACCCTCATGATCTCATCTGAGCCTACTTAGCTCCCAAGGACCCACCTCCTCGTACTATCGCACTGGGCATCAGGGCTTCAACACATGACTTGGGGGGGCGGGGCACAAACAGGGACACAGTCCATCAGAGCCAGTGGGGAGGCAGGGTCAGACCTTACAGATAGATCATAAGGGTCACGCCTGTGAGTTTGGATTCAAAGCGCAATCAGAATCTGTTTGAGGGTTTTAAACAGACACGAAGCACAATTAAATCAATTATATATATAATAATCTGTATATCGGGGATCCCTGGGTGGCGCAGTGGTTTGGCGCTTGCCTTTGGCCCAGGGCGCGATCCTGGAGACCCGGGATCGAATCCCACATCAGGCTCCCGGTGCATGGAGCCTGCTTCTCCCTCTGCCTATGTCTCTGCCTCTCTCTCTCTCTCTCTGTGACTATCATAAATAAATAAAAATTAAAAAAAAAATTAAAAAAAAAATCTGTATATCATATATGTGTGTCATATATATGTAGACACAAATGCATGTATACACATGCACACATGCAGGCATACACATACATGTATTTTTTTTCATGAATTCTGACTACTGTAGAGAAAAAGAGACTAAAGTGTCTAGTTGGGAGCTATTTCAATAATCCTGGCAAGGCAATGGTGGATGGTAGGTGATAGAGGTAAAAGGAAGCAGGAAGATTCAGAATTTTGGATGGAGCTGGTGAGAGGAGTTGGTGATAGACTGGATAGAAGGGTGTGGGGGAAAGCATGGAATGGCGATGGCTCTCTGGGATTTGGGGCAACACGCTGGGGAGGCAGCGATGCCGTCCAGAATGAGCCAAAAGAATGAAGAAAGAACAGGTGGTAAGAGGGGGTGGGGGTTGAGAAATCAAAACTTTCTTATGTGATAATTTGACTCTAAACCTCTCCTAGTCATCAAGGCATAAAATAACTGCAGGCTTGTTTATACCTATAGAAGGAAATGAACATTATTCTGTACATCACAGCAGAGATGCATTGCCGTTTTATAATTCCTTGCACATACCTTGAGGAAAGAACCTAATCTATTTGTCACTGACTGAAAAACGAACTCATAATCCATAAAGCTTTATTCTATCTCTGTAATATATATTTTCACGATTATTTAGAAACTGTTCAAGAAAGAATTAATGAAAAAAATTTTCTTTACTCAGAATTTTTTTTGAAATCGCATAGGTGTCAAAATGTTCTCTACTTAAAAATTAGGGTAAACTCTACACCGTTAACAAATGAACAAACATAGAAACTGATTTAAAAGGCATATTCTTTTACAATTTGATTTTTTAAAGAGTAGACTTATAATTCCTTAAATTGTCATGTCGAATTCCTCCTCGTGACTAAATTGAATTGCTAGGAAAGAGAAATTAGTTGATAGTAAAGAAATCCATTGTGATATTTCAACTAAAAATAAAAAAAGGAAAAGCAAATCCTCCTAACCTGGCAACTGCTAAAATGCACAGTTTCAATGTGTGAAAGCCCTTTGTTTTCACAATGAAGGGTGGACTGCTGTCTGGCCCATGGAGCGGGCTCCAAGACACGGCTTCTCTGCAAAATAGAAGAATTAACCAGTTAGAAATATGAATGCTTGAAAGAGCCAAATCAAATGAAAATAGTACAAGGGGAAAAGTGGATTTGACTTGGTGGAGGAGCAAACCCAGAGTATTAGATGATTTATTTTTGTGTGATGCCCGTGAGTGAGATTTTTAAAAATTTTCCAAAAAGCTTAGTATTTCTCTTACATGAGAGGCTAATTGAAAATCTGAGCTCAGGAGGGAATCGATGAACAGATCATGGAAACACAGGAAAACATCCATTCCAGGGGGTGGTGGGAAAGCAGCGGGAAGACTGCCGCAGAGAGAGAGACCTTTTCCCCTGTGTCCCCCCATTGCTCCACCAGAAGGAATAAAGGTCCTCACAGGTACTGTGCCCTGCAACTTGCCCCACATATGATGACAAGGAGGCTAGAATATTGCAAACCCAATGTGTTATTCAGGCCTTCTCACCAAAGTGGTAGGATATCTACACTCTCCTGGCAGTACCGGGTTTTATAAAGGAAAACCAGAACCCATGGTGTCTTGGATATGGGTTCACTGATGAAGAACACTGTACAGAAAACCTAAAATCTGGCCTCTCCAGCTTGCAAGGTCCAATTATTTATACCATATGTGCTGACTAGCAGCCACTACATCTAAGTGAAACAGATAAAGGGAACTTTAAGAATATAGGACATTAATATTAGCTACTGAGCGAAATTTCTAGCCACTGAACAGTTACAGTGCCCTTGAGATTTTATTTGAACAGCATTCTTTTCCATTCAGCTGTGTCACATTGCTTTCCTTAGAGATAAGAAGTGCTGTACAATATTCTTATAAAAGCTACTGTTATTCTTTCCTATGTCAATGGCTTGTTTTACCCAACAAGTAATTATGAATTCCTTGTTAAGAAATGCTGAAGTCCGTGGCTGCATAAGTAACAGACAGATAAAAAGGACTATTAAGCATTGTGCCAGGAGTTGTTAGTATGTTTTCGTGACCCTAACATCGAAGCATTTATACATTATATTTTGTAAAGAGACTATGGAAGAGATGACAATATTGGTATGGCATATCTGTAAATAGACAACTGCAAACACCAAATGTCAACATGCCAGCATCAAATCTGCCAATCTCCAAACAAAATACATATATTAATATATATTCATATATATTCCAACATATCCAAATATACACTCAGATTATGGCCTGGGGAAATTAAAGGAGTTTAGAAAGGATTTAGAGCCTGAAAGTCCACTTATGCCTCATGCCACCAGGATGCCAATAACCTGTTCACCGTAGTGAAAATATGCAAAAAAGAAAAAAAAAGAAATCCCCTCCATTGCATCCTTGGAGCTTCCTTGGCTTTAAGCTGAAATTGACTATGAACTACACATATTTTGGATGAGTTTCTATTCCAGTTACTTTATCTTATTGACAAGGTACTGCTAAATAGCTGTAGAGGAATGAAAAGTCACCAAATCAAGAGCCAGTAAGTAGAACTCCTAGGGTCCCATAGACGAAGAAATATGTCTGGGTTTCCCCAAACGCCAAATGAGGATTATAAAGCCTCTCACAAAAACATAATACTGTTGCAAAACAAAGCACTGTACCACTTAGGAGTGAAATCCATAAACCATGTCAAACCATTCATTTTTATTACCATAAGTTGTTTTCTCATTAGGAGCACTTGAGATTTGACTTAGTCTCAAGTCCTTTACTCTAAGATAACCAGATCAATAAATAAGTAACATTAGGTCCTTCAGGTTAAGACAAAAAATTTAGTTATTCACTTGAATTTTAAGTAAGCATTTTAGTAACACCCAAGCTAAATGCGAAGAATAAGGTCATGTCATTTCTCTAAAAAAAAAAAAAAGTTTGACTAAAATATGGCAAGAGTAATAGGAAAAGTAAATCAATATGACTGTATATAATGTGGTAGAAATGGTGCTGCGTGACTTACAAAGCTAGGTCATAAAAGGTGATATGGCTTTGTCCTGGCTGGCTCTCTCAAGGGACACCCACCCCGTGAGAAAGCCCAGGCCACGTGCTGAGGCTCTTTGTAAGTCTTCCAGCTGAGGTCTCAGCCAGCACCAACTCCTGGCCCTGGGTGAGAACGGGTCTTCAAATGATTCCAGCCCCTGGCCTTCAAATCATCCCAATTGACACCGAGTAGGACAGAGATGGGTACCCCCCATTTAAGACCTACCTAAATTGCAGATAGGGGAACAAAATGAATGGGCTCCATTCTCTAAATGGGGAGGTTTGGGGGCAGTTGGTTATGCAGCAATGGATAACTGAACAGTCTCTCAGCCCTGGTTTCCCTTCTACTGGAAATAATATCGATCTCTAAGTTTTGAGAACTAAATGAGCTGACGCATGTCAGCTCCTAGCATGTGGCACATAGAACATAGGGCAAGTGCTAACTATTAAATATGGGATCAGGGACGCCTGGGTGCCTCAGTGGTTGAGGAATCTGCCTTTGACTCAAGGTGTGATCCCGGGGTCCTGGGATCCAGTCCCACGTCAGGCTCCCTGCATGGAGCCTGCTTCTCCCTCTGTCTATGTCTCTACCTCCCTCTCTGTCTCTCTCATGAATAAATAAATCAAATCTTAAAAAAAAAAAATATGGGATCAGAAGATAGATCATAAGGGGGAAAGCTGTCTGAAAGCCAAGCAGGAATTTAAATAAAGAGCTGGATAAGATAAAAAAAGAAATGCTTTGAAATGAAAAATGTGATCAAATATTAAGCAGCAGTATCGACAATATACAATATGGATTTTTTTTTTTTTTTTTTGTAAAGGAAAGTCACAAAAAGCCCTCCCAGGATTCGCAGAAAAGTGCAGAAAAGTATCATGATTAGAGAAAAGAAGAAGAAAAGATCTGATGATGATAAGGCCAAATGCTGTTCCTAAAGAGACTAAAGCATTGACAAAAGCAAATATGTTCCTAAACACACATATGTACACACAACACATGCTGGAAAATGCAAAAATAAAGCATTTATAAGCTAAAAAGGCTCCTAACTCTACGAGCTCACTATTTCCCAAATAAAAATAAAATTGATTATCTGAAAATATACAAAGTCCTGAACATCAAGGAAAAAAAAAAAGCAAACATGCAGGCAGTGTTAAAATTAACTTGTAAATGAAAATAAGTATAGCTGCCTCAAAATTATTATTAATTTAGAGATATTTGCTTTATTGAGGTATAATGTCATACAACAAACTCTATTATTTAAAGCATACAATTTAATTACATTTTGTTTTATGTATAACATGTGAAACCATCACCACAGCCAAGATAATGAACATATACACCCTCCCTGAAAGTGTCCTTGTGCCACTTTGAGCCCCCACACCCCCACTGTCCCCAGGTGACCACTGATCAGTCACGATTCATTAGTTTGCACTTCCAAACATTTATATTATTGGATATGCAGTACGTACTTTTTGTCTAACCTCTTTTACTTGTTATAATTATTTTGAGGTTTGGCAGTTTGTGTCTTCCAAGGAAGTTGTAGAATTCACAGGCCTAAACTTTTCATATTCCCTTCTTTTCTAGTGCAGATATTAACTGCTATAAATTTCCCCCTAAGAATGGCTCTAGTGTTGTTCCATGAAGTTTGATGATTTGTCACTTATGTTCAAAATACCTTCTGAGTTCCTTTTTTATTTCTTTTTTGACTAATGAATTATTTAAAAGTGCTTCATTTAGTTTTCAAATATTGGGAGATTTTCCAAAGGTCTTTCCATTATTGATTGCTAACGTCATTTCTTTGTAGTCAGGGAACACACTTTGTATAATGCTAATCCTTTTAAATTTATTGAGACTTGTTTTATGACCCAGAAAATGGTCCCCTTGGTAGATATTCCTGTACACTTGAAATAAGCGTGTATGCTGCCATTGTTGATTGCAGTGTCGCATGTCAATTATGTCAAGGTAGTTGATGATTTTATTTAAATCTTCTAATTCCATATTTATTTTCTATTTGATCTATCAATTATTAAGGAAAGTGTATTGAAAAATATGCCTAAAATCATATGATTGTGCATTTCTTCTGGCAATTCTATCAGTTTTTGCCTCACATATTTTGAAGTACTGATTTTGGGTACATAAGCATTTAGAATCGTTGCATCTTCTTGATGAAGTGACTCCTTAATCACTATGAAATGGCTCTCTGTTTCCCTGGTATCATTCTTTGCTCTGAAATCTACTTCATCTGATATTAATATAGCCATTCCAGTTTTCTTTTGATTCATGTTTAGCATGATATATCTTTCCCATCTATTTACTTTTAACCTGCTTGTGTCCTTCTATTTGAGGTGTGTTTCTTATAGACAGCATACTGCTTAGTCTTATTTTATCCAATCTGACAATTTTATTTATATAATTACATTTAATGTGATTACTGACATGGTTAGCCTTTAAGAGAATCAAGTTGCTAGTTGTTTTTTTCTCCATCTCTTCTTTCTTTCTTTCTTTCTTTCTTTCTTTCTTTCTTTCTTTCTTCCTTTCTTCTTTCTTTCTTTCTTTTTTCTTTCTTTCTTTCTTTCTTTCTTTCTTTCTTTCTTTCTTTCTTGTTTCCTTTTCTATTTCTGCCTGCTTTGGGATTAATTCCCAAATTAATCCCATATTCTTAATTAATTAATTCCCAAATTAATTCCAAATTCCCATATTCTTCTGGGATCCCTGGGTGGCTCAGTGGTTTAACGCCCACCTTTGGCCCAGGGCACGATCCTGGAGTCCCAGGATCGAGTCCCACGTCAGGCTCCCGGCATGGAGCCTGCTTCTCCCTCTTCCTGCCTCTCTTTCTCTCTCTATGTCTATCATGAATAAATAAATAAATCTTTAAAAAAATATTCTTCTGATTCAATTTTAGCTCCTCGGTTGGCTTACTAGTTATTGCTCTTCGCTTTCTTGCCTGAGTAGTTGATTTACAGTTTAGAGTACGCTCTTTATCACAATCTGCCTTCAAGTGGTATCATACTATTTCACACATAGTACTGGAGCCCTTCTCTCTATCAATGTGCTGTTAATCTCATCATACATTTTCCTTTTATATCTTTTACAAATTTCATATTACCTTGCTATTTTTCATTTAGATAGTCATTTTTCTTTTTGAGATTTAAGTAATACACTTTTTGATCTATTTACCTCTGTAGTTCCTATTGCCAGGGTTCTTTATTCCTTTGTGTAGATCCATATTTTCATCTGGTGTCATTTCCTTCAGTCTGGAGAAATTCTATTGAAAGTTTAGTCAAACCACTCCATAATAGTGCTGCCTCAGCATCCACTTTGTGTGGCCAGGAGGCCTGTGGGGGCCTTGAACTGTCACTAGCCCCTTTCTTGAATGCATGCTCCAGAGAGCAGCCCACAGAGTTCTAAGTAAATACATGTTCCTGATATAATTCCCCCAAACCACCCTCATGATAAACAGTCTCTTCACCTTCCAGAGCCTTCTTTTGTGTGCCCTGTAGATAAAACCCCCCACAAAGCTTACCAAAACCCCTCTTTTGAATTGGCCAATCCAGCCTTAGCCCAAGAACCCCAAAGCTCGCTACCTGATACCGAAAATAAAGACATGTACACTGGGTCTCCCTCTTTCCTCCCGCCTGCACCCTGCCTTGACCTCCTCATGGTCCCTTATTAAGGGGATGCCACATACATTTTCCAACACTTGTGAGTAATAGACTTCTCTACTTAGATTCCCTTGTGGCCTTCTGTGGAGGGATGCAACACCTTGGAAGTCTACTTAATAAATGATCACTTAACAAAGTTGTAACTTCCTTTAACATTTCTTGTACTGCAAGTGTGCTGGTGATAAATTCTTTCATCTTTTGAGATTCTTTATATCACATTTATTTTTTAATGGCAATTTCCCTAAGCATAGAATTCTGGAATTAAGTTTTTGCTTCTCTTTTAGTATATAAAGTTGCTCCATTGTCATGTCACTTACATGGTTTAAGCTAAATAATGCTCCTCTTTCTAATTTTCTATGTACTATACATACATGCCTTATTTCACTGTCTACTTTAAGATTTTCTTAGTATCAATACTTTTGAATAATTTTATTATAGTATGTCTTGGTTGTTTACTTCATGTTTCTGGTCCTTGGGATTTTTTTAAGGTTCTTAGATCTGTGGCTTATAATTTTCACTAGAAGTAAGAATTTTCTCAGACATTATTTCTTCAAATATTTTTCCTGCCCACCCCCCACCCTCGTGCTCCAATTTCATATGTGTTAGATTTCTTGGAGTTATTTCACTGTTCACTGGTGCTCAGCTCATTATGTAAACTCTCTTTTCTATGTTTCTTTTTTTTTTAAGTAACTCTTTCACTGATACTTTACACAGCATAAAGTTCACCCTTTTTAACAGTAGTTTTTAGCATATTCACAAAGCTGTGCAACCATCATCAGTATCTACCTCCAGAACATTTCATCACCCCAAAAAGAAACCACATACCCATCAGCAGTCATTCCCCATCCTACCTCTTCCCAGCCTCTGACAACAACTAGTATTTTTCATCTTCACAAATTTTCCTATTATGGACATTTCATACAAATTGAATTATACAATATGTACCCTTTGTGCCTGGCTTCCTTAACTTAGCATAATGTTTTCAAGATGCATTCATGTTGTAACATATCAGTACTACATTCCTTTTTATTGTTGAATAACCCATTTTGTGGATACACTATCTTTTTTATCCTTTCATCAGTTGATGGACACTTGAATTGTTTCCACTTTTTGGCTATTCTGAATAATGCTGCTATGACCAATTGTGGACATATATTTTCATTTTTCTTGGGTATATGCCTAGAAGTAGAACTGCTGGTCACATAGTAACTCTATGTTTAATCTTTTGATGAAGTGCCAGGCTCTTTTCCAAAGCAGCTGAACCATTTAACATTTCTACTAATAGGGTATGATGGTTCTATTTTCTCTACATCCTCACTAGCACTTGTTACTATCTGTCATCTTTTTATTGTAGCTATCCTGGTGGATGAGAAGTGGTATCTCATTGTGATGATCAATGATGTTGAGCATCTTTCCATGTGCTTATTGCCCATCTGTATATCTTTTCTGAAGAAATGTCTATTCAGATCTTTTGTCTATTTTTAAAACTGGGTTGTCTTTTTATGATGTTGTAGTGATTCTTTATGTATCCTGGATGGCAGTCCTTTATTAGACATACAAGTTGTAAACTCATTCTATTAATTGTCTTTTCACTTTCTTGATGGTGTCATTTGAAGTACAAAAGTTTTTAATTTTGATGAAGCTCAATCTTATTTCTTCCTTTGTTACTCATGTTTTTGGTGTCATATCTAAAATTCATAGTCTTAACCCAGGATCACAAAATTTTCTCCTATATTTTCTTCCAAAGATTTTATAGTTTTATCTACATATAAATGGCAAAAATTATATTTAAAAAATTTTAAATCCCCCAATGGAATCTACCAAAATCTAGAGTAAACATCATAAATAATGATGAAATACTGCAAAACTCCTCTGGGACTGGGAATGAGAAAGGATGTTTACTAACATCACTTCTATTGAATATTATACTGGAGATTTTAACCAGTTCTACAAATCAAGAAAAACAGATAAAACACATAAGTAAAATGCATAAGGATCAGGAGAAAAAGGCAAAACTGTCAAGGAGAAAAAGGCAAAACTGTCATTATTTGCAGATGACATGATTATGTACCTATAAAATCCAAAATAATAAATAAATAATTAAAATCAATAAGTAGTTTAGCAAGTTCACTTTATATTGATACATGATCATTATAAAACAATCTAATATAGTTTCTACATACCACAATTTGGAAATTTAGATTTTAAACTGATACTATTTCTAATAGCATGGAAAATATCACATATCTAGGAATAAATCTACTGAAGGATGTGCAAGACCTTTATAAAGAAACCTATAAGACTATATTAAGACAAATTAAATAAGTCCTGAGTAAATGGAGTAATATACCTCACATATGGATTGGAATATTCAATAATGTGAATATGTTCAAACTACCCAGAATAATATATCCATTCAATGTAATACCAATAAAAATTCCAGAAGATACCCAACAGGAATTGATAAGTAAGAAGTGGGGTGGGGTGGAAGTGTGTCTAGTATCATCAGAATACTCACTCCTTTAGAAGAAGGAGAAAATTAGATCTTTATGTCAAAATTCCTGATTTTTAAAAGCTGTCTACTATTTAATTTTTTTTTAAAGATTTAGTGGCCAAATAAAATACATTATTACTAGACTAGATTCAATTCAAAGGCTAAGAACTCCAATGTACATATTTACTTACTGACAGAGATTCATGGTGTATTGTCTTTATTGTGTAAAAAGATTATTACAGAAACACTTTATATAATGTGACCCCAATTTTCTTAAAAATCAAAGCATATTGGAACGCCTGGGTGGCTCAATAGTTGAGCATCTGGCTTCAGTTCAGAGCGTGATCCCAGGTTCCCGGAAGGAGTCCTACATCAGGTTCCCTGCATGGAGCCTGCTTCTCCCTCTGCCTGTGTCTCTGCTTCCCTCTCTCTCTCTCTGTGTCTCTCACGAATAAATAAATAAAATCTTTTAAAAAATCAAAGCATATTTAGATATGTGCATAAACTCTGAAGTGTCTGAAGAGGTATAAATCTAAATGTTAATAGTGGGTGGTTTTTTTTACATATCTCTGTTTTTACATGTTTATATTGATCATTAGTATTTTATTATCAAATAATACAATAAAGTTCTTTTCATTTGTGGTTAGTTTAAAATTTTGAGAATTAAATTAAAAATCAAAACCACTGAACAAATAATCTTCGCACATAGAATCAGACAAATGAGAATCCAAAGTCGATTCTTCCATTTACTATATTGGTGGCTCTGTCAGTGATAGTATATACCATCCATGCTTCAAATCTCCCTGGTAATATAAACATTAATAAACAAAAATGGAATTAATATCTACCATTATCTTCCTAGCATTGTCAAAAGTTAAGTGGACAGACAGAAGATTTTTCTACTGCACCACAAGGCTGGAAAGAAGACAGACACTGGTAGGATGTAATAATGTAAAAAGTTTTATATGTTTTTATTATTCTATCCAGAGGCAAGACCATTGTCAAAATCTAAAGCTGCACCCTGCCCCACCCCTCACTCGCTGGCTAACAATCAAACTCAATGCAGTGGAGTAGAGAATAGCAGACAACCTTGTCAGAAGTAGCGTTAGATGATGTGGAACCCATATCACTCTCAAGCATACTTTTTTTTTTTTTTATTTCCCAAATTCAACTTATTTAAGCTAAAAACAAAACCAGTTCAAGAACATTTGGGCAAGTTCCTAAATGTGAGTGGAGCTCCAGAACAAACGGAATGAACTAGGGAAGACACTTTTAAGAATTGGCTTTGACTCTCAAGTAAAGAAATTAATAATATTCTTTTAGAGCTTTCACCCTTTACCTTCTCTTCCCACCTCTCCGTACCACCAGTAATGGCACAGACTTCTCTAAATAGAATTCAGGGAGGTGAAGAGGTCCACAGGTAAAACCAACCAATTGGCTCACGTAAAGTGGGTCTCTATCATCTCCTTTTTATCATAAGGAGGTTAGATACCTGCATTCCACTATTCCTTTTACTGTGTAGGTTAAGTCTAATGGAGGGTAAAGAAGTTTTTTTAGGTGATCATAGCACCATTGGAAACCTGTCTTACAATGAGCTCATGTGTCTCCCCAAATTCCCCGTTTGAAACCCAAGGAGATATTTCATCATATTTGGTCCATGGAAATACCATACCCTTTGAGACATTTTTAATATAATATCATTATATTTCATTATTTTCATTATTTTTTGTCTTTTCAATGAAGTGACAATAAAAGAAAACAATAAAAGTGTTGTTTCATATCTTTACTTTCAGTAATGTGCAACATGAACATAATAGTGTTAAGAAGTCAGAAATAACACGGTAGCTATAGAAGATGCTTATATTTGCAAAATGTCAACAATTACTTCCCTAGGTTCCCCCAAAACTAGCGTATTTGTTAATCAAATTAATTAAGAAGCTTTTCAAAATAAAAGCAATGTTTTAAATAAATATATTTTCATAACCATAGAACATTTAGTTCTTCTGGAGGTAACAAACATATTACACTCAAGTACTTTATGAAGATATTAGGGTAAAAATTATCTAGATGCAATTATAAATGTACCCTAATTAAGTTTGCTTCTTTTGTGTGTTTTTGTTCATGTATTAAAACCATATCTTATTTGTAATCAGTTAGTTCTTAAATCATCACAAACATGTTATCTGATCCACAGAATTTGTATCAGCTCAGCATGATAATGTGGCATTGTTTGAATGATGTCTTTAAATTCAAATTTAGTACAATAAATTATATTTAATCAAAGACAAGCCTCCTAACTGCTCATGTGCATTTAAAAAATGAATGCTAGACTCCCAGTTTGTAAGAATGACTGAAAGTAATGTCACATCAAAATCCTAATTACAACAGAGCTCTCACTGTGTTTCAAAGTTCCACAGAGGTGGGTATAAATTCATTTATGATCAGCTTTTCCATTGAAATCATATGTGTTTATTAAACAACTAGAAAACAACTTTCTAAAAAGTTATTTTATTTAATAAATAGTTTAAAGAGTTTTCAACTGAAGAAATGATTTTGCTGACCTCAGAAATTCTGATCACTTGTTTACCTTTTAGTCACTTTTATTTCTACTGTGATTCTTAGGAATTTTTCTAATCTACATTTAATCTATCAAAACATCTATGCATTGGTAAATTTGGCTTCCTTTGATAATAACCTATGTTAAGATCTCTAAATTAAATGACAAAAGTAGAGAAGTAAAATTAAACACAGCAACCAGTTATAGTAAGTGCTCTTTAGAATTTCAGATTAACAAATTTGCCCCAAAATGATAAAGTAATAACTTACTAAATGAATAATGCAACATAGAATAGATTTTCATAGGATCACAATCTTTCTCAATCTTTTTCTCTCTCTCACTGTCACTCTTGCTTTCTTTCTTCTTTCTTTGTTTCTTTCCTTCTTCTTTCTTTGTCTTCTCACACACACACATACACACACACTCCCACCCACAACCATACATGGGTATGTACATACATCTCAGATTTTTAAACACTGCTACTAAAGGTTTTAACTTAGATAAATTAACTACATTAAAATACTGACATTGTGAAAATATCTCTCTATGTCCAACACCTTATAGAGGGCATCTTTTTGTGAACTTCTAAAAAGCTTAAAGAAAGAAAACCAGAAAGAAAAACCAGAGTCCTCAAAGGGAAGGATGGGTGAGCGTGTCAGTACTGCTCAGGGTCACAGCTTCCCATTCTCCTCGCCACTCTCCTTCTCCTCTATGGCTTCCAGGCTGCGTTTGCTCTTGGCTTCTGCACCACTGCTGGGTGCTTTACTAAGTCCACAAGACAAGCATGCCAGCTGGATCTGCTTCATGTTTTCTACAGCTTCATTCTTGGCGTTCTTCAACAGATCTCCTTGGCCCTACAAACAGTAGAAATATACACCAAAGAAGAAAGTTATGGACCAGGCATATCCTGAGTGACATCACTCTATATATTAAGTGCGGCTGCTCAGTAAGAAAATGGACCCAGACCCTCAGAGCTCACTTTTTCAAGGATTATCCCCAAGTTCTTTAGTAGCACTGTCCAGGGTCTTTGCTCTTTAAGCCAAGGACCTCAACCTGAGCCTTCCCCATCAGTTCTGTGGCTGCCGGTAGCCTCTTGAGATTCCTATAGTAAGAAACAACCTCAGGGGGCCCTCCTCTGCATTCCCCAGGACGGTGCACTCTTCCCTCATCTTGGTCTGAGACTTTGCACACTGCTGCGACTCCTGTCCCACCCAGGCCCAGCATTCCCAGGCTTGGGAGAAAGCGAGGAAAGAAGCTTTCCTTCAAAGAACTGAAAATTAAATCAGCCACTCGGTGTACAGGAACGTAAAAAGTAAAACATCTTCTGTAAAGTAAATCACACACTGTTATGCTTGGTAAGCTGGGGTTTTATATACTGGGTTACCCTTGCAATCTGCCTTTTAATAAATTATTATTACCCACATTCCTTCTGTCTTTTCCATCACCTTAAAGACAATGTTCCCATCTGGCTGATGGAGAAAAAGAGGCTCTAGAGGCTCAATCAAAACAAAAAGCATATGAGGATCACAGGAAATCATCAGCTGTCAGTAACATCAGTGCTTGAGGAAGATTTTTTCTCCTTATTTTTATTCCTTATTTTAGTTCTTCATTAATAATGATTAAGTATGTAGTGCCTGGGTGGTTCAGTTGGTTAAGCATCTGCCTTTGGCTCAGGTCATGATCCCAGGGTCATGGGATGGAGCCCCGGGTCAGGCTCCCTACTCAGCAGGAAGTCTATTTCTCTCTTTTTTTCTCCCTCTGCCCCTCCTCCATTCTCATATTCTCTCTCTCTCTCTCTCTCTCTCTCCCCCCCCCCCCTCTCTCTCTCCAATAAGTAAATAAAATATATATTTTTTTTAAAATGGTGAAGTATATAAGCTGATACCGGCCCTGGGGCCCAAAGGACCAAGTACGGGGCAACCAGAACCTGTTCCTCCCCAGCACAGACAGAAGAGGAGACAGTCCTTCTTCTCTCCCCTCTCCATTCTCACTGCAGTGGTAAAGGAACCCCGAACTGCAGAGGACAATGTGCAGGATGTGGGGTTTACACTGATTGCTGGAGAGTTCCTCCACAAAGCAGAGACTCAGCAAAAGGATAAGTCACCTATTTTATCCAACGTGCTCCATGATACACTATTTAATTTGATAAATGGTTTTGCCTCTGAGGAAATTTGTGTTAAAAAATGCCTTAGAATATTTCATTCCTCAAAACCTACTCAGGTACTTGCCAATCCTACCTACGTAATAACAGCTAAATCCTCTGATAATAGGCTTTAACTTAGCGGGATGCATCAGGATGGGTTTGCCTAACATTTCGTTAAAGTATACTTACCCCCATCACCTCAATCACAGAAAAGGGATTTTATAAGTAGATTTGGAAGTTTTATCGTCTAGCCTTCTCTCGAGGAGAAAAGAGGCAGAGCCTGATGAGGTTTAGCGACTGACCCAAGGTCACAGCTGGTAAATGACTCAGCTGGGACTAAAGTCCCAATGCTCTACTTCGATTCACTGCTCTACTTCCTACACCATTTTTATAATTTAGACTAAGACTAAAGACTAAGAAATGAACACTCTGTCAGATAGAGATGGATCTTTCAAGGGAAAAATATTCACTATGCCAGCAGAATTTGGGGAGTCAGTTCTGAACAGTGCAGACGTAATAAGTTCCCTTTGGACACTGAAAAACAAAGTCACATTCACTCTGTAAAAATGCAATGCTTTAATAATGATAGTACACATAAAGTGCTTACTCTGCCCAGGGAGTCTTTTTGTGTGTGTGTGTGCTTTACGTATATTCATTCATTCAACTGTCAGAGCAACCCAATGAAGATATAGGCACTTTTCCTATTCTCGATTTACTGATTAAAATTTTTAAAAAAGAGCTAAGGTCCAGGGTGGTCACCTTTCCCAGAGTCATGCAGCTGCAGAGTGGTAGAGCTGGGGCTTAAGAAAAGTCCAACAGTTGGCTCCAGAGTCTGTAGTCTTAAATACCACATGATATGGCATCTCTTCCAGGAAAATCGTGTGCTCTCTACAAAGCACATTAAAGCCTCCCATTCATTGTTACCCATGAAAACAACACAGATATAAAGATAATCATTGCTCACGTGGCACAGTTTGAGAGAACTCAGAGGTGGTATCTAGAGTTAGGAAGACCAGGTACACCAAGGACACGCTGGCAAGGACCCAAGTCAGACTATCTTAGTTTTGCTCTTTGCTCCAGCAATTTCTCCCTGGGCCATTTGCTATTCTGTAAACATGAAAATAACCTTCTGCCTTCCTCACAGTTTTAAAGATTAAAGAAAATATGTTGAAGAGTTGTGTGTAATTTAAATAATCACAAATAAACTCTGCTATAAGATGATGCAAAAAGCAGGTATCACAGTCTATTACAATGAGTATCTTGGTACTGTACATAGGTTAACATATAAATTGTACTAATCTGTTTTAAATGCAGCTGCAAGAGTCTGTTTGACAGAGATATGTATATTGCTACTGTACAAATTGAAAGATTCCTTTAAAAACCAAACTGCATTAATAAAAAGATCATATCTACACTCATTTTCAGTGTTACTTTTAAGAGATTGCTTTCCTTTTAGTTTTGAAAGTTTCCTTAAGCATTTTAAAATTGCAACAGAAGCAAAGTTGGCATCTTTCCTAACTGCAAGAGCAAAACATGCAAAAATATCAAGCTTGATGCCACTAATATGTAATGCTCTCATATCCCTTTCCCTGCAGCGGGTTATGAAACATATCTAATTAATCAGCCAAAATGTCATCTCGTCAGTTCTGAGAGGTGGCATCCAGGCCCAAATGCCAGACTGCACCCGTTCTGGTACACAGAAGTCAATCTCTCCAGAAAACAATGGCCAATTGGAGAAAACAGTTTGTGCCAGAGCACGAAAACACAACTACATCATCTCCTGATAGCCAGGAGACAACACGTCCTGGCTGAATGGTACAGGCAGAAAAGAAATTGAAAGAGAAACTCAATTGTTAGCTAATAGAAGAAAACAAATGAAAGACTAATTTTACTTTTGAGTTTTTACATTTTATATCGAAGCACTTATGTAAAAATTTTGTTTTCTGTTTTTTAAAGAAGCAAGAATAAAGGTCATCTTTCTGTTCTGTGGCTCAAGGAACCCACTCCTTGAGTCCTCCCTATTAGGATATAAGATCCAGGAAAGACTCACAGTAGGCAAAAGAGTGAAGTTTATTGTTAATGACCCCCATGCTGGTACTCCTTTCTAGTGCTTTCTCCCATTTTATGTGCAGCAACTTCCCCTGGCCAACGAGCACCCCTCTTTCTTCTCTGCTATATTCCTTCTCAAACTCCTAACAAGCCAGCTTATATGGTATCTCCTCTGTCAAACATCTTTGTCCTATATATCATTTCCTACAAGACGTATCAGGTATTCAGATTAGCTAATCAATTTAAAGGGATTAGTGTGTAGTGTGTATTTAAGGAGAATTCTAACAGGCATTTCTAAAGAATACGCTCAAAAATTCTCCTCAAATAGAGGTCTTGGAAGAGAAGAAGAGAAGAGAATTTTAGTTGGTATTATATAAATTGAAACACTTCTTGGATATTAAAATATCTCTGGGATTGTTATGGCCTGGAATGTAAAATTAATGTACGATGTGATCATTGACACTTGACTTGAAAGAAATGTCAAGCTGCTGCCAACGTTTCAATATTCTAGCAATCTCGTGGCAATTTGTAGTTTCTCTCCACTGATGTTAGGGATGGTTCAGAAAAAAAAAAAAAACAAAAAAAAAACAAAAAAACGAGGACTGCTTTAACCCAAAGAAAAGCAAATGTAATAGAGGGCATTTCAGGCAGACTGACGCTGATGGGACAACAGGACTATCAAAAGTCTCAAGGCCAATGGCCACCAACTCAGTCACCACAATTTGGCTTCCAAAATTAAGAATCCATGGAAATCCCAGCACATTTAAAGAGTAACTCTTGACATCACAGAAAACCAGAGAGGTCACTATAGATATTTTGAATCTAAAAATCAGTGATGATTAATAAATTTTTTAAAAAGAGAGATTAAGTAGTCATAATCAAATCCTTGCAACTGCATTAGATTGCAATTAAAATACATTATCTAGAAATCAAGAAATATCTGATGCAATTTAGACTGTAAATGGGGTTGCTGTACAATATCACAAGTTTTATTACTACTAACTTTATTGCTGACAATAAAATACTATCACAACCCTACACAGAAGCTAACATTTATTGAAAACTTATTGAACAATCTATCAAAAGACATTCAAGATTTTTATAATTCCTCTACTAAGAAAGGCAGCTCCCTCCCTGCCCAGCATTGTTTAAAGGTAATTTTGACTACAATCTGGCAGAGTCACTTACAAAAGACATCCACGACTCCCTCACACCCATTTTTCCCATGAACTGCACTATCCCTTGTATTATTAGTGCATAAAAGAGCAGGACTAGTGTCATGACTGGTGTCCTTGTCACGTGTGAAGGAAATGCGTGGGTTGTTCAGGGCACACCACAAATATTTAAAGAAGCTAACTGAGACTCTGGGAATGGATATACCCTCACATATACAGACCTATACACATAAACAAATGTAGCTCTGTCTCCAGGCAGACTCGAATGTAATTTTTCAGCACATATTCAATGGCAGATTGATTCTCCTGATGTACTTTCATGTAAGAGTCCACACCTACAGCTAATGTCAATGGCTATGAACAATACTGCAGTAAAAGTCAGCCACAGACAGCGTGGTGGAATTAGCAGCTCTTTATTTGTTCCAGCTACCATGTCATGGTGGGTCGTGCTCTACTACCATCTTACTAGTTCAAAAACCATGCTTTTTGGGAATATCAGTATTATCTGAAGAGGTTAAATGTTCTGCTCTAAATAAGTGGAAATAACTACTACAATGTTCTTTATTTGAGAAATTAAAATAGCAGATCAAAAACTTGGTGGTAAAGTCATGGCAGATATTATTTCTCTTGATGTGACATTTCTAGAATAATTGGGTAAAGCTCTGCAAAGACGGCCTAGAATTCTTGCTCTCCAGAACAAAAGCCTCGCTATGTAGGGAATGTAAACAAGATGGGAACAAGAGTTATAGGGCACAAAAGTGTCTCTTAGATTATAGAAAAAATACCTTAATTGCATCAAAATAGAAGTTTCCATTGCATTTAATTATCAACAGTCAGATTTATTATTTTTCAATACCTTGGCAACCAAATATTCCAACCGCATTCTACTCACCAGTTAAAAAGTTGGATTTTAACTCTGAGTTCTCAAGAAATATGGATGAATAATTGTAGACAGTTTTGTTCTAAGAACATTGGCTTAATTGAGCTTTTATGTTACTCTTTGCCTAAAACTCTGAACTCAAAACAAGTTGACACTGTTTTCAAATCTTTATTACATAATGCAATCAAATTATTTCATTCTTAAAGGAACAGAAAGGGGACTACATTGGACATGTTCTCCTGACCCATTATAGTTTATAATCTTATATAAAGTTCAGGTTTTTACTTTTTTCAGGTTTTTAAATTAGTTTTGTGACTGATTAATTTTAGTATTGGTTATAAACTCCAATTAATCAAATGTTTCTAAAGACTGTGGAAACAGAACAGGAAAAAGTCTCTTTTTTTTTTTTGAATAAGTCTTTTTAATATCCGAGAATCTAATTCTGAAGTGAGACTAGTTCATGAAATGTAGAAGATATTTCCAAGAAATTTTGAGAATAATTTAATACCAAAGAGAAGATAACATTGCAAAATAAAGCAGAATTACATGTTTAATAAGCGCAACTATACAAAAGGCTACAAAAAATTTGAAGGTATAATCTGTTGAAATTCAACATACTGAAAATTACATTTGAAAGTTAAATCTGAGAACTTATGTTTTAAGACCTTTCAAATAAAATCTTTTTCCCCATTTCTTTTTCAAATAACATCCTGCATTGTTGCAATAGCTTTCTCATCAGGAAATCTTGACTAATGTGAATGTTGAAGGAATACAGAACCTTATTTCACTTCAAAATGGTAACTAACTGTGTCTTAAGCAGAAAGCCTTTGCATTGACCATGTTTTTTTTTAAAGTAATTTTTAATATGGAAGAAACCATCTTTGTGTTGTTTAGTATATATACAAGTGAAGTAGTTTAACATTATTTAAATACTACTCACTAATAATTATAATTACATCATAGTAATAGAATGAAGATAAAAATCATGATCATCTCAGTAGATGCATAAAGTCATTTGACAAAATTCAACATCCTTTCATGATAAAAACTCAACAAACTGAGTATAGAAGGAACATACCTCAACATAATTCAGGCCACATATGACAAGACCACAAGTAACATCACAGTCAATGGTGAAAGGTTGAAAGCTTTTCTTATAAGATCAGAAACAAGATAGGATGCCCATTCCCACTATTTTTATTGACCATAGTACTGTAAATCCTAGCCAGAGCAGTTAAGCAGAAAAGAAAGAAAGAAGGAAGGAAGGAAGGAAGGAAGGAAGGAAGGAAGGAAGGAAGGAAGGAAAAGAGAGATAAATAGAGAGAAAGAAAGAGTATCTAAATCGGAAAGAGAATAGTAAAACTGTATCTAATTACAGATGACCTAATCTTATATATGGAAAGCCCTAAAGACTACACCAAATAACTGTTAGAACTAATAAATGGATTGGGTAAAGTTGCAGGATACAAAATCAACATACAAAAATCAGTTGTGTTTATCAGTTACAATAAATGATCAGAAAAAGAAATAAAGAAAACAATCCAATTTACAATAACATCAAAAACACTAAAATACTTAAATTTAACCAAGAAGGTGAAAGATCTGCATACTGAAAGCTACAAGATACTGATAAAAGAAATTGAAGAAGACACAAATGAAAGGAAAGATATCTCATGTTTATGGATCAGAAGAATTAATATTATAATATGCATGCTACCCAACGTCATCTATAGATTCAATGCAATCACTATCAAAATTCTACTCACGTTTTTCACAGAAAGTAAAATACAATTCTCAAATTCGTATGTAACCACAAAAGACTGAAAATAGCCAAAGTAATCATGAAAAAGAAGAACAAAGCTGGAGGCATCACACTTCCTGATTTTAAAATATACTACAAAACTACAGTAATTGAGATAGTATAGCATCAAAAGCATAAACTAGAGCCAAAATAAATAAATGGGACTGTATGAAACTAAAAAGCTTCTTCACAGCAAGAGAAACCATCAACAAGATGAAAGGCAATCTACTGAATGAGAGAAAATATTTGCAAACCATCTAATAAGAGGTTGATATCCAAAATACATAAGTGACTCAATATATATACATGTATATATAACAACTCAAAATATTTAACAACTCAATAACAAAAAATAACAAATACAATTAAAAATGGGCAAAAGGCCTAAATAAATATTTTTCCAAACAAGGCATACAAATATTTTTCCAAACAAGGCCAATGGGTACATGAAAAAGTGCTCAACATCCTTAATCATCAGGGAAATGCAAATCAAAACCACCTTACAGCTGTCAGAATGACTATTATTAAAAAGACAAGCGATAACCAGCACTGGCAAAGATGTAGAGAAAAGGGCACCTTTGTTATTGCTGGAAATGTAAATTGGTGCAGCCATTGGGTAAAACAGTATGGAGATTCCTCAAAAATATTAAAAATAGAACTACTATACAATCCAACAATTCCACTCCCAGGTATATATCCAAAGGCAATGAAATCAGGATCTTGAAGAGATATTCATGTCACCATGTACATTACAGCATTATTTATAATAGCCAAGACAGGGAAACAATTTAAGTGTCCATCAAACAAATGAATAGATAAATATATATGTATACATATATCTAGCCATCTTCTTTAATATATATACATACATCTTTAACATATACCTATATAATATGTGTAGCATCCAATAACATTTTAAAAGATGCATTATATATATAATATTCTCATGAATATTATATATTATATATATATAATGCAATATTATTCAGCCTTGAGAAAGAAGGTAAACTTGCCATTTTCAACAACATGGATTCATTTAAAGGGCATTATACTAAATGAAATAAGTCAGAGAAAGACAAATACTAGATGATCTATTTTATGTGTAATCCAAAAAGACAGAATTCATAGAAACAACCATAGTTTAATGGTTGCCAGGGGCAAGGGAAAGGGAAAATGGGTGAAGCTGGTCAAAAGGTACAAACTTTCAATTACAAGATGAGTAAGTTCTGGAAATTTAATGTACAGCATGGTGACTATAGTTAATAATACTGTATTGTACACTTGGAAGGTGCTAAGAAAGTAGATCTTAAACATTCTCACTGCAAAAAAGAAGGCAATCTTATGAAGTGATGAATGTGTTAACTAACTTTCTATGGTAAAGAAATATATATACATATATATTCCTTTATATATATATATTCCTTTATATATATATATTCCTTTATATATATATATTCCTTAAACTTACACAATGTTACATATTAATTATATCTCAATAAAGCTGAAAAATAATAACAATATATTAATAACAATCCAGTAACAACAGTGCTGACAACAGATACCATTAGCGATGGGTAAGATCGCATTAATTAATAAAACGTATTACAGCGAGATACACTTCTTGACCAGAGCTTAAAAAGAAGTATTGGGGCACCTGACTGGCTCAGTCCATGGAGCATGCAACTCTTAATCTCAGGGTTTTAAGTTTGAGCCCATGTTGGGTATAGAGATTACTTAAAAATAAAATCTTTTTAAAAAATGTATAGAATTTGGGACATCTGGGTGGCTCAGTGGTTGAGCGTCTGCCTTTGCCTCAGGTCATGATCCCAGGACCCTGGGAGTCCCACACGGGGATCCCCACAGGCAGCCTGCCTCTCCCTCTGCCTATGTCTCTGCCTCTCTCTCTCTCTGTATCTCTCATGAATAAATAAATAAAATCTTTAAAAATAAATAAGTATAGAATTTAATATTTCCAAATCTCATTTGTTGTCCCTGTTGTATATTGTTCTGAGGGTATATATGTATGAACCAAGACATATCTACATCCTTCTTTGGTTTAGGAACAGTGGTGGTTTCCTTTAGTTATCATGAGAATTTAGGTCTTCATTTTTGCTTTACTCATCTATCTATTCATCACGCAAATATTTACTCAACGGATTCCATATACCAGACTTTGTCTTGACCTGTGGTTCTCAACCCTATCAAAACCGAGGCCCTTTAAAACAAATATTTTGTAAGGCTCCCTTTAGGATCCATACATAAAAGTCAAAAATAATATAAGCTGATTATATATATTAAAAATTAAGTAAATACAGTATCCTAACTATACTGTTAAAGAGAAATAAAGGAATGGTAATCTAAAACAAAATAACATGTATTTTGCAACATGTGAATGCCCAGGCCGTCATACAAGAAACCACAATGAAGTAGGCAGTGGCCTGTACTTACTTAATATGAATTCGCTTAAATTCAAAAGAGAAATAAAGAGATCAGATGCCATTCCACGCACACAAAGAAGACAGAAGAATAACAATGCAGTTGTACCAGATAGACACTAATATGAAAACAAATAATGGCAACAGGCCACACTTATTTGCATATAATAAAAGAAGAAAGGAAATAACCTTAATTAAGATAGGGATAACATGCCAAGACAAGTACAGATTCTCACCATGGAGAAAAAGTGTGATAATCCCACAAGTGAGGAAATGAATATCCATACACCCCACCAAAGCTGCCAAGTCTTCAAAGGTATCTCAAAAGATTTTTTTTGTGTGATTTATAATATCAGCTTCTACTCCTCAGGCCACTGTGGGATGCCATGACTTGTCAAAAATAATTTAAAAATCCAGCATTCCTGGCTGTTTCCACTAACTGTCCCTAGAGAATTCTTCCATCACCTC
Organism: Vulpes vulpes; assembly: GCF_048418805.1. Classification (NCBI taxonomy): domain Eukaryota; kingdom Metazoa; phylum Chordata; class Mammalia; order Carnivora; family Canidae; genus Vulpes; species Vulpes vulpes. Next base: position 23,414,014 of record NC_132795.1, read on the forward strand.
CACAATTTTCCAAAGTGCCCTCGAGAGGGCAGTACTGCCCTCGTTAAGAACTACAGGGCTGGACTCCAGGTAAGATGGTGAGCACAGATGCCCACATTGAACCCACATAGAACCGAGGTCTAGTTAGGGATACAAGCATAAATTTTAAAAAACCACAAAAATAAAACTATGCGTAACCACAAGTTGTGCCATGTGCTTAAAGGAATGTGATGTGGTGAGAACATGTAGTCTAGGGGGTCGGGTAAGGCTCTCCTGTCCAAGTGACAAATGAGCAACAATTTGGAAGACAGAAAAGCATCTTCGTCTTTTTTTGGCATCTTATAATCAGTGAAATATGATATAAGGATCTTGTGATGCTTGCCTTGAGTCCTCAGTCCTCCTACAGTCTTACTGATACAGATAGAGGTACTACGGGAGAACACGCTGGAAGGTTACTGCCTTTGTGGCACAGCACCAAAGAGCCAAATGCAGCCCATTTGTCCTTATATTTTACCTACTTAGAATGTATTTTGTTTCCTTTAAATTTATACTGAAAAAAAAAATGATAGTGGAAAATATGCATAAAGTATTATTTAGTGACAGTGTCTTTTTGTTCTGCTAAGCAAGAGTTCTTAGCAATTATCTCATATTTTTTAGTTATTTGAGAATCAGGCATGATTTTTTTCAACTTTACAGGTGAAGAAATGGACTAAGGAAAGCTAAGTGACTATAGTGCCCAGGCTCACACAGGAAAAAAGCATGAAGGAAATAACTAATACGGCCTGCTCCCCAGAGCAACAGTTGCTTTTTCTTCAGTGTGTTATTTTTCTTTGCATTTAGTTGCATTACACAATATGCTGCACATGTCACCTAATAGATCTTAGAAATGGAGAGAAGAAAAAATAGCATAAGTTCTATTTGGTTTAAAGAAGAAAAAATCCTTTGAGGAATGCCTGGGTGGCTCAGTGGTTGAGCAACTGCCTTCTGCTCACGTCGTTACCCCAGAGTCCTGGGATTGAGTCCTGCATGGGGCTCCCCATGGGGAGCCTGCTTCTCCCTCTCCCTATGTCTCTGCCTCTCTCTCTCTGTGTCTCTCATGAATAAATAAAGTCATTTTTTATCCTTTGATAAAACCCCCTGAATATCCCATACATAAATACCTCCTTTGTGTGATACTTTAATTTACAATTTTTGCCTTGAATGTGGGTTCAGAGTTTAAAAGAATTTAATGATTTTGATCTGAGTTCAATTTTCAGAAAAGTGAAATACAAAAGCAATGGTAGAAGATTGATGAGGGGGAGAAGTGTGGAGAAGATGATTGGTTTTCCTTTTAAAGATATCATAAGCCCCAATAGATCAGATCCAAAATGATGATTATAGAAGAATTGAATTCATTACAGGCACCAGCTGAACATTTTAAAGGATGTCATTAATGTGAGGACTTGTAGTTCACAGAACCCTGGGATTCTGATTCTCCTTGCAGTATCCACAAGCTCCTAAAAACCTCCCATATTGGCTGACCAAGATGGCAGCACACACAAACTGGCAGCAGAGCCAGAATTCTAGAAGTCATAAAAAATACACAGGACTCTAAGGATTTCATATTTTGTTCATATAATAACAATTTGGCCCAGAGGCTTTGAATTGTAACCATATTGCTCTTCTGGTCAGTGTATAATGTGACTCTGTGTATAATGTGACTCAGCACTCCAGATCGTGCTGTTGGACTACCTAGATTCAAATCCGGGGCTCCACCACTTATCAGCTTTTGACCTTGACCAGGGTCACATGGTGCCTCAGTTTCTTCATCCATAAAATGGCTTCCAAAATTGTACTCATCTCTGGACTTATTACAAGATTAAGAGAGAGTACCACTTCTCCCCCGGACTCCTTGGAAGTCTGTTAGTGGGAGAAACTTGTCGCCGTCCCCTCGCCGCCTCCAGCCCCAAGGAGCCCTTGAAGTCTCAGTCATGCGTGAGTGCATCTCCATCCACGTTGGCCAGGCAGGTGTCCAGATCGGCAATGCCTGCTGGGAGCTCTATTGCCTGGAACATGGCATTCAGCCCGATGGCCAGATGCCAAGTGACAAGACCATTGGGGGAGGAGATGACTCCTTCAACACCTTCTTCAGTGAGACGGGCGCTGGCAAGCATGTGCCCAGGGCAGTGTTTGTAGACCTGGAGCCCACAGTCATTGATGAAGTTCGCACTGGCACCTACCGCCAGCTCTTCCACCCTGAGCAGCTCATCACAGGCAAGGAAGATGCTGCCAATAACTATGCCCGAGGGCACTACACCATTGGCAAGGAGATCATTGACCTTGTCTTGGACCGAATTCGGAAGCTGGCTGACCAGTGCACGGGTCTTCAGGGCTTCTTGGTTTTCCACAGCTTTGGAGGGGGAACTGGTTCTGGGTTCACCTCCCTGCTGATGGAACGTCTCTCTGTCGATTATAGCAAGAAGTCCAAGCTAGAGTTCTCCATCTACCCTGCCCCCCAGGTGTCCACAGCTGTAGTAGAGCCCTACAACTCCATCCTCACTACCCACACCACCCTGGAGCACTCTGATTGTGCCTTCATGGTAGACAACGAGGCCATCTATGACATCTGTCGTAGAAACCTCGATATTGAGCGCCCAACCTACACTAACCTTAACCGCCTTATTAGCCAGATTGTGTCCTCCATCACGGCTTCCCTCAGATTTGATGGAGCCCTGAATGTGGATCTGACGGAGTTCCAGACCAACCTGGTGCCCTATCCCCGCATCCACTTCCCTCTGGCCACATATGCCCCTGTCATCTCTGCTGAGAAAGCCTACCATGAACAGCTTACCGTAGCAGAGATCACCAATGCATGCTTTGAGCCAGCCAACCAGATGGTGAAATGTGACCCTCGCCATGGTAAATACATGGCTTGCTGCCTGTTGTACCGTGGCGACGTGGTTCCCAAAGATGTCAATGCTGCCATTGCCACCATCAAGACCAAGCGCAGCATCCAGTTTGTGGACTGGTGCCCCACTGGCTTCAAAGTGGGCATTAACTACCAGCCTCCCACTGTGGTACCCGGTGGAGACCTGGCCAAAGTACAGCGAGCTGTGTGCATGCTGAGCAACACCACAGCCATTGCTGAGGCCTGGGCTCGCCTGGACCACAAGTTTGACCTGATGTATGCCAAGCGTGCCTTTGTTCACTGGTATGTGGGTGAGGGCATGGAGGAAGGAGAGTTTTCTGAGGCCCGTGAGGACATGGCTGCCCTGGAGAAGGATTATGAGGAGGTTGGAGCAGATAGTGCTGAGGGAGAGGATGAGGGTGAAGAGTATTAACCTGTCTGCTACGATTTTACACTCCATTGTCTTGGGACTGTCTTATTTCTGTTGTGGAAGCTGTCTGTTGTGGTCCTAACTTGTCAATAAAAGTGATGTTTCTATTTAAAAAAAAAAAAAAAAACAAGATTAAGAGAGATAATACGTGTGAATTCTTTAGAATAATATGTGGCAAATCCTACTGATGGTTAGCTACTAAAATTATTCTATAAACAGAAAATTCTAAAGTTTCAGTAAATGCTATTAATAATGACAATGTTATAGATGTCTACTGTACTCCACATTACAAAATGAGAGGAAACAAAAAAAACTTTGAAACTTAAAAAAAGACAAGTTGACAAAATGGAGGGAATAAACAGTTACCGAGAATAAAATTTAGGATTGATAACCTGTGAAAAATCCCACAATGATTAAAATTAAAAGAGTAATAATTCCATTGATGAGGCAATTTTCCTTGGTAGACCCAAGGATGTGTCATCCTCTCCCCTGCAAATTCTGGTTTTCTTGTTCATAATTTAGAGTTTATAATATTGCTCAGTGTAAAACACCAAAGCATTCATTGCTCACTATTGGAATAAGAAATGTTAAACAGCCATTTTATTTAAGGCAGATGAGAAAGTAAAAATGAACTGAAATCATCTGTCACCAAAAGAAATTAATGACAAACATTATCTTTTGTGACAGACCCATTATATTTCTGAAGATACCATAAGATAGGTTCCTGCAAGGGTGTTCTGGTTAAGAAGCCATCTGTCTGCTTTGGGCAAATGACTGTGAGCCTAATCCACTTACAGAAAATGTCAACAAAATTGTTTCAACACCAGTGAGCTGAATAATAGAAGCCCCTGAGCTAAACTTTAAAAATATGACTCAAGTGCAGAACACTTCATGAATTTAGGTTTGTGTGATGATACTGGTATCCTGAGAATTCTGTTGCAGTCATTTTGACAAAAGAACTATTCAATAAAACAGTAAGAATCCAGTGCCTGTTGGTTGCCCTGCTCTCTGCTCTTTCCTTCCCATTATTGTGATCATTTGCTTCTACGTCAACAAATCTAATAAGAGAGGACAGAGGATTAGTATCAACCTTTAGCAAGGTGACAAAGTAATTAATTGCATTTCAAATGAAATTTCAGTAATGGATGGTCATCAGCACAAAAAAAAAAATTACTATTTAAAAGTTCCAATATCTCAAATTAACTTTCATGGGATAATAAATGACCCTGAAAGCCGAATTCACATGTCTTGAGTGCTTTGGGCCAAACACAGAAGGAGTTTCTACAGAAAACCTCCACTTGGCAAGCTCACACTCTTTCCATTGCAAAAAGATCATTTATGGCAATTTGAAAGATGTAGGATGCTTCAGACCCCAAAGCAGACAAAGACTATAGGCACAGTTCCTAGTACTAAAAGAATACTTTTAAAAATGCATTCTATTTGCTTGGTATAGTTTCACTGTAAGAAATTACGGATTATGTTGCTTAAACTATTGACTACTTCAACTATCCAAAAAAAAAAAATATCTGCAAAAATGTGAGAATAAGAGTGTAGATGTAATAACAACAGGCCACCAAATGACCTGATCACAAAGTGGCTTTAGCTGCTTAATCACCCCCACGGTGTGGAGAATTTCATCAAGCAAGTGATATTTTGTGACATCTGGTCTTGGGCTGCACAATTCTAGGGGCACCGTCACACAGCCTTCTATGTGCATGGCATTCCCTGCAGCCCACTGATGGCCATACTGCATGTGGTTTAGATGTGTCCTTTTACCAAGGACATCTTTATTCTCTGCAAAGTCATAACACTTTTAAATAGTCTGAAATTGTCCCCTTTAGGAACGTTCCGTGGTGTGTGCAGGGTAACCCATCCTGCAGCCCTGTAGGCACCCAGTTACACTGGCATGAGTCCTAACTTGTGTCCATGGCAGTGGCCAAATAGCTATTAGCTAGAAATTCATAAAGGGACAACTGCCCTGCATGTTCCACCCAACAGGTCATTTTTTAATTAATGAAGGTAAGGCAGCTATCAGATGAAATGGCTTTTTCTTATTAGTAGTTAAATCAAGGAGTGGCCAGCTTGGCTCCCTCCACAATGACTGATTGGAGATTTGGTCAGTAATGAGGTGTTCATTGTTGTTGCCTCATATCCAGCTGCGCGTTTGGTTAAACACCAGACTACCAATACACCAAGGAAATGTCAAGACTTGTTTTCCCTGATCTGAGACTCCCTCAAGTTTCAGATCTCAAACTCAAGCCATCTACAACACGAAACTACTAGCAAGATATTTTGCTCCAACATGTCGTTTATTTTTAAAATTACACCACACAAAAGTTGAAATAGTAGTATCTATATTTACCAACTGTTCATACTATGTCATTTTGGCTTAATTGATCATATATATATATATATCACCCTAAATATCTTAGTAGGCATATCATGAAAATAAGGACATAGTCATCCACTATTATTACCCGAACGAAATTAGCACTCATTCAGCAATTTCATCTGATATGAAGTGCATGTTAAAGTTTCCCTTTCCCAAATGTCCCAAAATATCTTTAATAGCTTTTTAAAATCCAGAATCCAATCAAGGTTCACACATTATTAGCGCCTCTGAAAATAATGATCCAGCTATGTGACGTTAGAGTAAAAGCCTGAGCGGCAGAGCACACAGAGAGACTCAACAGCAAGTTCACAGCAGTGAATCTCACTTTCCTGAAAGACACACATTTCCACAGCATCACCCTGTCCACCTTCTGGAAAATGCACCATTAAATCATCACATACACCTGTCAAAACATTTCTTCAGAATGCCAGACACCATCACTCTTACATTCTTATTTTTAAATCAACTTTATAAATATATACGCCTGGAAAAATTCATCATACGTTCACCAGCCCATTCAGTTTTATGAGTGCCAGGCTGACACCTCCCTAAATACTCATCCTATCCAGGCCTCATATTTCTCCCTAGATAACTGTGAAAATCAAACGTCAAAAACTAGTGGGAGAGAGCATTCATATTCAATTCCGATATTTCAGTAGCAATATTTTTTAGGCCTTCGATATGCAGACCAAAAAACCGCACACATTTTTGGGTGAACTTTAAATTATACCACGTAGGAAATACAGGACAAGCTTTGTGTGATCCTGTCCAAGCGCACAGACCCTTGCTAAAGAAAGTAGCCCCAGGGTGACCTTGAGGTGGGATGGCCCTACCCTACTATCAGAGCCTGCCTCTGGCCACAGCTAGCTGGACGGAGCATTCACACACAGCTCAAGAGTGCTGGCCAGTTAATAGCTGGCCAGTGACCTGTGAGCTAGCCTGACTCCAGGCAGCAATGATGGCAATTAGTGAAAGCAATCAGATTAACGCTCTCAGAAGGTGACCTGGGACATTCAAAGAGCCTTAGTCAGAAAGAGGTGCTAGAAAATACACAGAGGAAAACAAGAAAGGGAGAGAGCTGAGCATTTCCAGGGCCACCATGCTCGAAAAAAAATCTACAATTCTTGCTCCTAAGAGAGGAAAAAATCCCGGTCCCCTAAAGCCTGCTTGGATTGCAATGGTCTTGCAGCCCAAGTTTCTGTGAGGCTGCCCATTCTGTGGCTTCTCTCCTCAGGAGACATGTTTCCTGCCTTGCCACATATATGCTTCTCACCTGAGAAAGCTTCAATGAGTCCCTGTTCCCTGTAACTCAGGTAAAAAAAGAAGAAAAAAAAAAATCACCATCACCACCAACAACAAAAACACATTTAAATGAGAAGTGCCAGGCCTGTTACAGTTTTAACACCATGAATGGTTGATAATCAAGGGAAAATAGTGTTTAAATCATGCTTTTGTCCCAGCTACAGCTTTCTAAGCTTCTCACAGAGAAAGCCAGAATCAGTCACAAGGATAAAAAGGACAGTGATGTGGCTGATGTCTGCAGTGGAAAGAATGATGAACAAATTAGGAACTGGCTGTGTGACCTTGGAAATATCACTGCTAACTCCTGTGGGTGACAGTTTCCTTTTTTATTAAAGAAGGGGGTTGGATGAAATGTTCTTTGAGCTCACCTTATATACTGAAAGTCTGTCATTTATTAATTAGGGCTCAGATTAAAATTGCTGTGTTAAAATTCATCATTTAATTATTTTAAATAAGAGACCATCTAGCAGGAAGGAGATAAGGAAGCAATGAAAGTGTTATGATAGAGGAACAACAGAGCACTGTGGAAAGCACATGGCAGAGATGTCTAACCCTGCCGGAGATGGAGGGGTTAGAGAAAAGGTGTCCTGACAACTGGGTACCTGAGCTCATACCTGAAGCACAGATACAGTGTCCCCCCAACCCCCTCCCACTCCAAAGACACTCCTTTGAAACAGAGGGGACAGTTCCTGTAACTGCTCAGCATGAAAGTCCAGCTGGTGCCACCGAGGAACTGGAAAATTTTCCCCGTGGCTGAAGGAGCCCACGGAAGAGGAAGGCAATGAGAGGTGAAGCTAGAGAGGAAAGAGATCACAAAGAGCTCCACAGGGGTAGTAGTTAGGAAATTTGCAGTAGGCACCATGGGAAACCTTGGAGGGGCTTTAAGCATACAGAGTGGCCATGGCCAGACTTCTGTTTAGAAAGGTTACCTCAGCTGCTGCACTGCAGAGGGGGGCAGAGTATATGGGAGAGGAAAGACTTTTCACTAACTCAAGTGATAAATGAAGAGAACTAAGCTATGGGAATGGAGATCACTCAGAGAGATATTTCAGAGGTTGACCCAACAATATTTGCTAATAGCTTAGAGGTGGAGGTTTAGGAAAAAGATCAAGAATAACTCCCAGGATGCTCGCATGGATAACTCCAGATTGTCATTCATTCTTTCATTCATCCATTCATTCACTCAAGTAGAGATACCAGTGATGTCTCTGAGGCAAGTGGCAGATGTGCATGGAGATGAACAACTTGAGAAGAGACCTCGCCAGTGTGATGCCTGGAGGGTAACAGAAAGGGAGGGGTGGCAAATGGAGGTTTTCTAGAGATAAAGAGAGACCCATGGACCAACGATACACATTTGGGATTTGACAACAGAGTAAGGGTAATGAAAACCATTTGCATGGACACTGTGAGTCAAGGAGAAAGGATGGAGTGAGAAGAGAGCCTAGGCTAGAACCCTAAGAAACACCAGTATTTAGCAGCTGAACAGAGGAAAGGAAACTTGTGGAAACCTCTGGGAAGAAAGCATCAGAGATGTAATAGGAAGACCAGGAGAAGCAGATGCAAGAAGGAGGGGTGGCCAGCCATCCAGAATGTTCCCAAGTGGTCAAGGAAAATAAGCTAAAAACTGTCCACAAGATTTCGTGACAAGAAGGTGACTGGTGACCTTGGTGAGAATGTTTTAATGGAGTGTCAGAGGAAAGATAGATTAAAGTTGGCTAAGGACTGTGTGGGAGGTAAGGAAGTGGATTCAGCAAGTGTAAACAACCTAGTTAAGAAGTTTGGCTGTGTAGGCGAAGAGAGAGATAGGAAGTAGGGTAGCTGGAGGGGAGCTGAAAGTCTTTCATAAAAGCCATTTTATATGTATAAACACATGCTGAGCAATGAATTGTGAAAGGAAAAAGACAAAATATGAAATGGAATTCCTAAAAGCCTCTACTTCTTGGATTGATCTTCTAAGTCGATTTTGCTAGTATCCTAATACTCTTTCTCCTTACTTTAGAGCCCTTCTATTGGTATGAGGTGGGAAAGTTACTCATCCATTAAAAATGTAAAGCATGGTAATTTAAACATATAAGTAAATCTATGTAAATTTAAAAATTAAAAAGCAAGGATATCATAGTGCATGAATTTATGGCTACGTCTAGAAAATGAAGAATTCTCACATTGCCCACCAGGTGGCTCCCCTGTTTCGGGCTTAGGGAGGGAGTTCCTGACTGTCCACAAAAAGCTTGTGCTCCAATTGTTAGAAGCGGCCTTCCAAAACAGTCTGGTCAATTCTTCTGCCTCCATGTAAATTTGCACCTCGGTCACGCTAAGTATGTAAAAGTGTCCTCAAAGACATTCTGAAAACTTAAGGAAATCATCAAAAACCATCAGTGTATCACCGACCTGTATAAGTTCGCATAGTAGAGAATGATTTTCACAGAAGGAAAATATCTTAGTGAAATCTGAACTAATCATGCCTCCTGAAAGGCCAAAAAAAAAAAAAAAAAAAAAAAAATCTAGCCATTTGCTTTTACAATTTGGTGAAAGGAGAAAAAAATGATAACTAAAGTTATTTTCTATAATAAAAAATAAATAGGTTAACCTATCAATGCCTCTTACATGTATAAGGCGGTATCTTTATACTTGTTATTTGGAAAGTAGAAATATATACAATTCTATGTAATATGGCCTAAAGTTCTAGGGTTCAAGTAATCTGTTGATAGTTAAAAGACATAAAGATCTTTCCTCTACACGTGATAGGGGTTGTTAGCATGATTCAGCACGGGATAAATGTTACCACTGTCCATTTATGGATATTCACAGTAAGGAAGATATATGGATTGAAGGGACACTGAATCAGTACACCCCATAGATACTTCCTTTAGCCCTTCTCCCATCCTGCTTTGCCTGAAACATCTACCAGAAATAAAAGAGGAAAGGGTGAAAGTCAGTTTTACAACTATGAGTGCACAAAGGGACTAAGAATACACACACACACATACACACACGCATTCACCTTAACAGCAGTAAAAACCAGCTTCCTTCACTTGCCAACCTTCCTAGGAAACAGTTCTATCATTTTTTAATTTGCTAACCGTGCAGAATGAATGTTAACCCCTCAAGTTTGAGACTCAGTTGGAAATGAGAGAAGGGCCGAGGAAGGGATGGCTCCCTTCATGCAGCTCCTTGGGGAATCCTCATGGCTGGGGGAGCAGATCATTTTACCACCACTTTTTTCCATATGTCCTTGTTTTCTGAGAAACTTGGAGGGAAAAAAAATCCAAACAATTCGCCTCTGAGCAAAATCACCTCAGACAGCAGCAAAGACCACCAGATATGGATATTGGGAGAACTGCAGAGGGTTGCCATGGCTGGAGCATAGAGGTAAGTGAAAACTAATAGAAGAAGAATGAAAGCACCTGGTTAAGGGAACTGACCTACTTAACAAGATAGCAACCTCACTAGAGGCAAATTAAAGGAATTGTATACACCTAGGCAGGATTTTATAACTCTGTCACCCTAAAGACTTGAGAGGCTCTATCTCTCTAAGGAATATATCTGTTTGTCACTATTTGTTTGTTTCATGTGGCCATATTTGTTATGCTGCTTAAGTAAACATTCACATAATGTCTATTTGGAACAAACACTGAAGCATTCTAACCATCCACTAGCGGGATCCCATGGGCCACAATTCCCTACTCTGTAACTTTCCATATCTATGCGTTGGAGCAGCCAGGCTGACACCTGCCAGGAGACGTTTCAGTACTAGAGAGGAATCAATGGATCCTGGCAGCAGGCTCAGCTGCCTTCAAAGGGTGACCTTTAGGTGTGGCAGCAAAAGCACATCCCCCACCATGATATATTATTTGTTCTAATCCTCAGCTTCAGGTCGCATATTTTAATAAAGTCTTCCACTAACATCCACTTCAAGGGTATTAAACCAGCACAGCTGATTTTCTTCCTCTCTGCCCACATAGGATTCTTTCCTCTTTTCTCTTGTACTTGGAGAAACGGAGACTAACTGTACTGACGCTGAGATGAACTCCCCCAGCTGTGGAGAGTCCGAGTGTTGCTGTCCTATTTTAAAGTAACAGTCTCCAGAGCTCTTCATATCTCTCTGCCACAGGATGTTTATTTTCTATAGTCAGGGTGTTTTTTTTTTAATAAAAAGAAAAATATAAAAACCCCTTAGCTTCTATGGATAAATTGCTCATAAATACAAAAATGAGTACTCAAAGAATGCAAAACCTCCATGTTCATAATACGAAGGGGAAAAGAAATCTGCCCATCGTTTAAAATGAAGTCCCATTTCTCATTTTGAAGGCCAGACTAAGATGAGATTTGTACTGTGGCCTGCAGCCAAAAGTACAAAAGGACTATTTTGGTAGATGTATATATCTTCCAGTCTCTAAGGAATTAACAGTTAAGAATTCCCTTTTTTACTTCATAATTCTGGTATACCTCTATAGCCCAGACAGTGTTTGCCAAAGAAAATTTCTGCAATGATGAAACTACTCTATATCTCTGCTGCCCAATATGGAAATCACCAGCCACATGTGGCTATGAGCACTTGAAATGTGACTAGGGCCCCTGGAGGACTGAATATATAATTTTATTTAATTTTAGTTATTTTTATTTTAATAGACATCCATAGCTAGTTTTTCCATGTTGGACAGCACAGGCTACAAATGATGCCAAACTTCAGCGATGTAATGAATTAAGTAAAATTATCTTTTACTCTTTCCAACCTCTTTCCTGACATAGCACTTGCCACAATTACAATTTAATAACTAATTATAGCTTGCACTTTTTAACATCTGCATCTCGCATAAGAACACTCACTCCTTGAGTGCAATGGCTGCGTCCATCATGTACCCAGCTATATTCCCAGCAGCTTAGCACAAGGTCTTGCCTAAAGCAGGGATCCAAAGCATTTGTTGAATGAAAGAATAAATTAGGTGCCACTGAATACGCATTTGCCTCAGCCTAGAATTTCTCAGGACCACTGACATCCACTCCCGGCAAAATCTTGTCCAACTTTTTAACTCTATCAAGGAACACCAATTCACCCAAAAACTAACCCATCCTTTTATAACCAATCTATTGCCACTACCTTTTACTCAGGCCCTTTTATAAACAAGAATTTTCTGGAGAAAATAACCAAAGGACTGGTCATGATGCTAACAGCAATTCCAAGGTCAAGTGGAGTGGCAACAGGTATTTCTAGAGGAGACAGGAGCCAGTGGTGTATAATGGATATATCTGGTAAGAGATGTAGGCTGATAGAATTCTTCTAACCACATCACTAAGGAGACCATCCTAACTGCCCACATAAGAACAAGTCATGTGACCATGTATGCCCCACTTCACATAAAAATGTATACAAATTAAATTATATTTTTCAGCCAACAATCAATAGAAAACTGGATTTCTTTCTTCCCCTTGGCAGATTTTATATTAGGAAACTCCTCAAACTTTAGTTTTCAATCCTTTTCATCCTGGGTCACTGCTACAGACTGAATGTTTGTGTCCCTCCAAAACTGATATGTTGAATCCCCAGTGTGATGGTATTTGGAAGTGAAGACTTTGGGAGGTAGTTAGGTATAAATGAGGTCACAGGGGTTGAGATTGGTGCTATTTTAAGGGAATAAAGAACTCAAGCTCACTCTCTCTCCATTATGTGAGGAAATCAGGAAGATGGTTGTCACCAAAACCTGACCTTCTGACACCCTCAGGCTTCCCAGCCCCTAGTACTGCGAGATATAAATGTGCATTGATTAGGCCATTCATTTTATGGTATTCTTGTTATGGTAGCACAAACTAAGACAGTCACTGTGCAAGTTTGCTAGGGCTGCTATAACAAAGTATCACAGGAATAATCAAGCAGATTAAATAGCAGAAGTTTATCTTCTCACAATTCTGGAGGCTAGAATCTGTTATCAAGGTGTGGGCAAGGTTGGTTTCTTCTGGGCCTCTCTTCCTGGCTGATGGATAGCCTTCTTCTCCCTGTGTCTTCACATCAACTTTCTTGTGTGTGTGTGTGTGTGTGTGTGTGTGTTTAATCTCCCCTTCTTATAAAGACCCTAGTCATGTTGGATTAGGGCCCATACTAAGTACCTCATTGTGATTTAACTACCTCTTTAAGGACACTATCTCCAAATACAGTCACATTCTGAAGTACTGGGCGTTATGACTTTAACACAAGAGTTTTAGGTGAACACAGTCTAGCCCATAACAGTCACCTCTCTCCCAAAGTTCCAATCTGTGTCTCAAATTAACCTACTATCTACATCCAGCCACACTAGAAACCTCTGTTTAAAATTTTGGGATGGTTTGCCTATTGTACAAAGAGTGACAAACACTTCTATGCCCATCTGTAGACCCCCTCTGCATTTATATATTTGTAGGCTTCAGACTTTAATTAGCATTATAAAGTATGGCTTTACCATCATCAATAAGCTTTTTTATATAATATACATGAAATAGCCATGTAACAGGTAGGATAGTCTCATCATTCTATGGATGAGGACTCCAGGTCCACACTGCCTGGATTTCAATTCTGGCTCTACCACTCATTACCTAGTTGACCTTCTTAATGTTTAGCTAATACCTAACTTTTATGTCCATCAGTTTTCTGATATACAAATCAGAAATATTAATAGTACCTATATCCTATGGCTGTTATTACAATTAAATGGTTTAATAAGGGATCCCTGGGTGGTGCAGAGGTTTAGCGCCTGCCTTTGGCCCAGGGCGCAATCCTGGAGACCCGGGATCAAATCCCACATTGGGCTCCCTGCATGGAGCCTGCTTCTCCCTCTGCCTGTGTCTCTGCCTTTCTCTCTCTCTCTCTCTCTCTCTCTCTCTGTGTGTGTGTGTGACTATCATAAATAAATAAAAATTTAAAAAAAAAGATTAAAATAAATAAATAAATAAAAATTTAATGGTTTAATAAGTGTGAAGCACTTAAACACTGGCCAGCAAAGAATAAACATTTTATATCTGTTAGCTATTGCTATCTGTGGCTGTTGCTAAAGTGCACTCTGTATTTAAAATATTTGAAAGAGAATCAAATTCATCAATTCTAATCAGCCAAACACTTGAATATTCTCATTTTCCCTAAAATGCCCATCTCTTTTTGGTGTATACAAGTTGTTTTTCAATAATTTTCTAAATTATTGAATACAAATAATGATGATCTCAACATGAGAGGATTTTTCCAGAAGTGTAACTAAGACCAAAGGGAAAAGGCTTGCCTATTTGGCAAGTGAATTCTAGGGAGGAGAGGGAACTCTCAAGGCATTTTCATATATTTATAGCGCTAAGTATATGATGAGCTCCTGATAAATATTTAAAAAGCGACAGTGATGAAGATGGTGATGATTCACAAAGGGAGGAAGGAAGTCAAGGATGAAAGTTACCCGGATCTTAAAAAAAAGATCATATAAATGTTCTAAAGTTCAGTGACTTGGAATGTTAATGATATCTGAACCATGCTGGAGAAAAAAGACAAGAAACCTGAAGAGAATCACAGTATCTTTTTCAGTCCTCTTACAAGAAACTAAAAGCAATAATGACAAAAGTGTTAGTTACTGCACCAGGGCAATTTTTAATATTCTTTTCTAGGCTTATATTCAAAATATTCAGTTAAACAACACATCTTGAGCACATACCAAGTGCTGTTTCTACTGTAACAATAAAAAATAGATTGGTAAAATGTACATAGGGCCACCAAATATTATATACAAGAAATACTCAGAATATTTGTGTACTTATGCACATACTGCACACACACTGTGTATACTGAGGAAAGTAGTTAGAAAGAGCTGAGGCAGGGGTCTGGAAAACTGTGCAACTCTATAAACATCCCTGAGAAACATTCAACTAATTGCCTGAAAGACAAAAGGTGGATATCAGTAGGATGAAAAAATAAAGTTAGGCATTGAGCTTACTTAGAGTAAAAGCTAAAACCAATGTACCAGTTTAGTGCACATAGGTGCCTGCTTATATTCTGTTTAGACAGAAAACCCTGGTAGGAAAAGATGAGCCTGGGTAAGTTTAGACCAGGGAGAATGAAACTCCCCAGAGGCAGAGGAGGAAGGAAGGAAGGCACCCAGGCGCCCCTCCACTTCTAACTGAGTTATGCTATACTGAACAAATTGCTTAGTTTCTGTAATCCTGTTGGTTTGTTTGTTTGTTTTTTTCCAAGACTTTATTTATTTACTCATGAGAGACAGAGAGAGAGGCAGAGACACAGGCAGAGGGAGATGCAGGCTCCTCGCAGGCACCTCCATGTGGATCCCAGGACGGAGGATCACACCCTCAGCTGAAGGCAGACGCTCAGCCGCTGAGCTACGCAGGCGTCCCTGTAATCCTGTTTTCTTAGTTTAAGCTCAGCACTGTGCTAAGGTACAGTCCCCACAATCTCATAAGAAGGAGTACAAGCTCATAAGAAGAAAAAAGACATGGAAAAAAATCATTACGACATAGTGAGGGTTGGGAACACAGGATGAAAATGTACAGATATACTGGGGCATCCTGGTGGCTCAGGTGGTTGGGTTTCTACCTTCAGTTCAGGTCATGATCTCAGGTTCTGGAATTGAGCCCCACATCGGGCTCCTTGCTCAGCAGTGAGTCTGCTTCGCTCTCTCCCTCTGCCCCTCCCCCCCGCTCATGTTCTTTCTCTTGGAATCTGTCTCAAATTAATAAATAAAATATTTTTTAAAAAAGCTACAGATATAGCACCAAAAAGGAGACTTTCTGGTTTTGATGAGAATTGGGGTTGGAGCACATGGAAAGAAAAGAGCAGGAAAAGCTTCCCTACAAAGGTAATAGATGACAAATGCTGGATTTGAGCAATGAGGAGGGGCTACTTAGGTGACTGAGGAGGGGAAGAACATTACAATCAGCAGGAACAGGATCTGTGAAAGCATGGAATCCCGAAACTACCCGATGTGTTCCAGGAACCACAGAACTGTGGGAGGGTGGGTGAGTTGTGAAGGTACAGAGCTAAGCAAAGGGTGCATCACAGGATCCTCTTATCCAGGCCAAGAGCTTAGAATTTTATTATAGCTGACAGAAAAACAATAAAACATTTATCTCACTCTACTTGGGCTACTAAAAAGATTTTATTCATTTATTTTTCAATCCTCTTAAATTTTTTTCCAAAGCCTTTTTTTTTCTTTTTCTGAAGACTAAAAAATCTTAATTAAATTTTCTTTCCCAAGAAGCTTGTATTAGACTTGAAAAGCAGATTGGAGTGTTATTTTCCCAATGTCTTCTGTTCCTGTCATCTGGAGTTATAAACTGAATCAACTAAGTTTGACTGTTAAAACCAAAGTTAAGATCTAACTAAAATCTAGCTAAGCTACAGATGAACTTTTCCTTCTCTCATATCTACAACACTCTGGATTGTTAAGTGTCTCTATCATGCTCCACTATATCAATAAATGACAGACTCACAAGAAGACACACCACTGAACATGGATCCTTTTGAAATTACTAAAGACTTAAGAATAAACCTTAGCAGAGAAAATCACTGTGGTAGACAATAATTATAATTAACATAAGTAATAAATACCTAACGACACTCCCAAAAAACTTCATGGAAAATACAAGGCTAGAGATAGAATAATACTTAAACTGACAATTTCATGGAGCTTATATGACAAATCCAGGGGGCACCATTCACACAGGTGCAAAGGAAACCCCCTCCCAACCCCACCCAGAGCTGTGTAGTGCACAACTCACATGGTGGTATGTGGCAACTCTGGCCAATTAAGGGATCAGATTGTTAAACTTTGTATTGCAAAAAAGAAATGGCATTAGTGTAGAAATGTCTAATCATGAGCTCCAGTAAGATAATTTTGGTGTATTGATGTTTAACTTCAATGAAATCCATAAAGTCTCAAATAATAAATTATCAAGGTCAGCTGTAGTTCAAGGTCTCCTATAAAAACTCTTTCTGGGTATCCTTGACAAAGGAGCCAAAGGAAATGACCTTCCCAGGAGCAGTTATTTAAAGAATAAGGACAGGGGTAATCACTCCACTATTTACTCCCTCTCCTTCTGACCAGAGAGGAAGTTCTAGGACAAAATTATACTTTCTGAGACAAAACCAACAATCTGTAAGTTGGTGGTTATTAAGCGAAGGATAATGACAGAAATGATACAGTCTGAGTGATTTAACTGCAATTTTGAGGCTGAGACAGTACTTTCCAGAATTCAGAAATGGAATTTCTACCCTGGCAGTGCTTATAACTATTATATTGTTGTACATTTCTATGATTTTCACAAGAACAACTGAGAATAGTTTGTAATAGCAAAATATTCAGAGGAAGACATCACTTCTTCGATGTTATTATTATTATATCTTCATGTATTATTTGCAGAACTTAGAATGAGAAGGGTTAATAAGTGAATTGTTTAATATAAGAACCAGGGCTATGCTATAACACAGCACACAACCACACACTATATATACATATAATTGTTCCTTTCAATGACATTCTTCCTCTCCAGGCAAAAATGTATTATAGATAAAAGGGAACAGGAAGGAAGTTGCTGGCTTTTTTCCCTCTCTGGTTTCAGATTACATGAAAAGACTCCATGAGCTGACTCAGAGGATACACAATATACATTGTTAAGAATCTTTAGTCTCATTTATTCAGATTTAATATTAGGACATAGTTACTATTAAAACATACTTTTCATACACACAAGCATTTACATGCCAACTTCATTTTTTTGCAGCCTTAGACATTAGCTTCTTGGTTGATACCAAATCCACAATAAACAAAGGAACCACTTCCTGCAGTGTGTATAATAAGTGTAAAGAACCATCTGGAAGGTAAGGGAATGGAGGAAGTGGTGTGCAACCAGCCATGATTTCACCAGCAAATAAACTGTCTATAGCTCTCAAGTGTCAACATGACTATTCTATCAGATGTTCAAAATGTACTCATCCATTCAATGTGAAGGAATAAACTACTGATGTAATAATGTACCAACAGAGAATACAAGTAACTCTCTAAAACATTCAACCTTTCCTCTCTATATATTTTTGCCTAAAAAAAAAGAAAAAAGAAAAGTGAAGCTCAACTAAATCTAGAGAAACAAAATTACAGTGAGACAGACCCACATTTCCGACCCAAGGCAATCAGAATTAAGTGCTGAAACCCAGCCCAGAATTTTAGGATATCTAGTACATTTTAAATGTTTATGAAAAATACATCCTTTAATGCATGTTTAAGAAAAAAAAAAGCTCAACTTTCTGAAACTAGAGTTGTTAGTAATTGATCAGAAACTTCTTTTTGGCCCAAGAGATTAATATGTCTCAGGCAACAGGGTCCACAAACCAGTTTTATTCTCATCGTTCCATAATGCCAGTTGCTTAGTAACAGCTGGGAAATCTAAAATATTCTAGATGATTAAGGGATACCTCTGACATATCTGGACTGCAATCTTTTTTATTCTGGAATACATTGAAACAATTTAAGAACTTTCCATCCCTAAGTCCATTGACTCAAAAGTCCATTGAGAATAGTATCTTTTAAACAAATACTCAGAGTTTGGCTATTTTTAGAACACAGAGCTTTGTCCTGGCAGATTTACAAACCAAATCATGAGGGGGTGTATCTTGCTACATACCCAAGGATTCTCTTCAGTGAGAAAGAAACCTATAGTCTTGGTTGTCTCTGAAAGCAAGCAGCTTCTACTTAATGATTTTATAACTTTCCATAAAATCATCTGATAACGCAAAAGTTTAAGACTCAATTCTAACTCATAGTTTTGTGATAGTCTTTTCCTTCCAGAAGTTACTTTCTTTCAAAGTACTAACATAATTATACTGATACTGATAATGATGAAAGTTTCTTGCCTGATTCAAACAGTTTTCTGAACAGTTTTGTGTAATTTTTTTATGAATCTAAACTTACTTTTAAAAATCCAAAGGGGTTTCTTTTTCAAAAAAATCTATAACTAATCTTTTCATAAAGTCATGAATTTTTCCTTAAAAGGAAAATTCTGTTCCTAATTATTCTGCTTTGATGAATAGGTGCTTTCATCTATTACAATGCTTAAAGTATCATAAATAAATGGGGAGTGATTAACAATACAAAATTGTTTTACAAGAAATGGGAAATAAGGAGGGAAAAAAGGCTCCCCTCATCATCCACTCCCTCCCTGCTCGTCTGTTACTTTCAGTATGTAATCTCATACATGGTGTATATTTGAACATACTGAATCTCCTTGAAATAAAGGAAGTCTAATTAAATTGGAAAATAACCACCTCTGGACTGAAAGAAATATTCTTACTACCCATCGTGACCTTTTCAATGTGGCTTTAAAAGAGTAATACCTAATTTTATTATTCTTAACCGAAATTGTTCTTTACATGTTTACATTTACAGATATGTATATGTATATATATACATAAACATGTATATTATTTTTATATGCATACTTATATACATAGGTATGTATACTGATAATGTTAAACTTAACCTGAGCCCTGTGCTCCTGGAAAACAGACATTAAGAAATCCCCCACCATTTTGTGTTCCAGGAAGTAGTTTACTGCAAATAACCACTATTCCCCATTATGAGTTAGATAAGATTCATAGGTACCCCCCCTTGTTTACCTATCCCAAGGCCAGACACAGACCTTCCCAGTTCCCTTTCAGAAATGATTAGCTGAGCTATTTAAACCCCCTAACCAATCTGGACAAAATACCTGCCTCCCTGATTCACCCAAACTTTAGTTAGGCTTCTCTACTTCTTCCAGGCCCTTGAACTTAACCCCTCCCCCAGCCTGAGCTGGCAAATAGCCCCTTAAAAAATCTCTTAGGATCACATACCCAGTCACTCACTCCCCATACTTGGTTCTTTCTAGCCTTGTTTGCTTCTTCAGGGCAAAAAAAAAAAAAAAAAAAATCCTCTTTGCCTGACCTTTGAGAAGCTTACAGATTTTATGAAAGAAACATTCGCCCTATGTATTTTCAATGGTGCCCTTCCTCATACTGCAATAATCCTTTCAAATAAGATCTCTCTTTACCTAAATCTGGATTTGTTTTTACATGACAATTTACACACCACACTTGCGTATACATTCAGAAAAGTGAGCTCATGTTGCTCTGATGTGAAATAAGACTAAGGAAATTAGATGCATCCCGTCTTCTCCCTGGAGTGACATGAAAAGAAGAAGAGCTTGAGTCTGAAAAACCAGAAGGGTTATAAGAAACTAGAATGAAACCCTTCGGTTATCAATTTCTTTTCCATTTATATCAAACTCGTCTTAGCTAAAACTCACCATAGACAAAGACTGTGAAAGAAACAAATTTTCTCTAAAGAAAGTTTTCCTCTGGTTAAAATAAGATGTTCCAAAGCCTCACAAGTTGGAACCAAGTCCTCTGGTCTATGATGCATCTATTCATTAGGATACTGACACTTTTGAATTATTCAAAATCATTATAAAATGCAGCTTTCATCTGGAAAAAAAAATGTACCTCTGAGAGACACTAAATTTAGTTCCACTGGAGATAAAGTAAAGTGGTCTGTGCTTCCATAATCATGTCAACAGCCTAGCTTTTATCTCTACTAAACTCCTGGGCAGCACAGCTGGGATGCAGCCACCCAAGGCAGAAATCTGGACACCATGAACCAGCCTGCTTATTGCTGAGAAGCATTAACATTCCATCTGAACTGTCCTATACTTTGGAACAAGAGTTGTTTGAAATAATGCTTTACATTTATGACTTTTTTTATTATTATAGACACATTAATTAAACTCTGTTTTAAAAAAATTTACTATTTTTTTCTAACACCAATGCAGCTAATATTATACATTATATAATTCTCCTTCTGTATCTTTTCAGCTTTATATTATAGAAAACTCTCAAAAACCAACTTTTCAACATCCTCAGCAACTACAATTTGTCAAATAAATGTTATGGATGCACATAAACATAGAATGTTGCTGCAGATTATTATTTTAGAAGATGGGTGATTAAATTCACTTATAATTGACAATATGACTCATGACCAGATTTGATATAATAACAAATTAGCTATGATGCTAATGAGTGGTAATTAAATGAGTGAGGCAGACATTTTAGGACTCTTAAGACCAAGCTGAGGAGATGCAGCATGTCTTCATTTTGATGTATTTTATTTTCATTGTTATTTTCAGATTGTTTTGGCAATCATACTCAAGTATCAAGATACATGGCAGAGTTTTGGCATCGATGAAAAGCTAAAAACACTTTCTGCTCAGATGATACTTCCTCATGGAAGACCTCCATAACCTCTAATGTTAGGTCAAATCCCATCACACATTCTCATAATGCCATGCAACTTCTCCACGGCACTTATCACAGTGAAAATTTTAATATTTAGGGTGTGATCATTTATTATTGCCTCTCTCACTAGTCTGTCAACTCCATGAGACCAGGGACCATGTTTTTTTTTTCACTAGTATATTCCCAGGTATGAACCCTAGCACCCAGTAAGGGCTTATAGTTATTTATTGAATGGATGAATGTGGTTTTACTGAAACAAAACAAACAATTACAGTTTGCTAATTTATGGATTAGAAGACTTGTTTATGCTTTGTACCTTCTTATCTATAAATGTTAAAGTCAAAATAAATTAAATCAGCATCTTGAGATGGAATAAGAAGGTCTTTATTCTAATAAATCAAAAAAAAAAACAAAAAAACAAGGCTCTAGAATGTGTCTGAAACATCTTTTCAAGTATCTAATCTGGGTATAAATATATCAAACTTAGCCTATAAAATCCCAGGAATAGATGGTAAGCTTCTAAACATATACTCTTCACTTCACAGGGCCTAATAATATTTTCTTTTATGTATAAAAATGGTATTGACATATGATTACTGTTGTTTTTCTAGTAGTAATCCATTCATTCTATCTCACCTGTCACCTTCTTCCCGATGATAAATGGTGTGCATTATAAGGCATCTGGTTGAGATTAAGGTGAGTCTGTGGTTTGCTAGGTTCAGTGAGACTGAACCAGTTACCACTAGAATCAGAAAACCAATGTTATCATCATCACAATTTTGTCCTTTCCAACTGCAGTCACCAAATATTTTCAGGATGACAAATATCATAACTACTTGCCAATATTCAAACATTATTTTTGAGACATTTAACTGGCAAAAAAAATTTAATAAATTAAAAAATAAAACAAAAATTTGAAAAATTAATATAGCCTAAAGAAGATATAGACTAGGTCAATATACAACATTCCTTTCATTAGCTTTGAGGCACACTTAACCTAATAATACAAGAAATTATTTAGGTTGTTAGGTATGTTTTTGACCAGATGGATACATAGCTAGCTGGCTAGACAGATGAACAGACAGATAGGTATAACTTGAAGTGGTAATTAGTTATGCGGTGCTTGCTATACAATTTACTTTTTACTAGAGAAAACTTAACCTATAGAGTTTAACAGATATATCACACATTTCCAGAGTAGGAGAATTCTGAATTATAAACTGAATTCAATTATCAGACCCTCTATAATATTTTTTGAGTATTTTCACTATAGGGCAGCCTTGCAAAATGCCAAGAATGGATAAGAGATCATTCTGCTTGCAAAAATTCCTAACAGGAAGACAATGTTATTAAGATGGCAACACTACCAAAACCAATCTACATATTCAAAGCAATCCCTATCAAAATCCCAATGATGATTTTCTAGAAATAGAAAAACCCATCCTAAAATTCATGTGGAATCTCAAGAGACTGAATAGCCAAAACAATCTTGAAAAGGAAAACAAAGCTAGAAAATTCATACTTCCTGATTTTATTTTTTTAAGGTTTTTATTTATTTATTTAAGTAATCTTTACACCCAATGTGGAGCTCGAACTCACAAACCCAAAACCAATATCACACACTCTTTCAACTGAGATAGGCAGGCACTCCTCATTCCTAATTTTAATACTACCTACAAATTTACCATAATCAAAATAGTGTGGTATTGGCATAAACTCAGACATATAGACGAATAGAATAGAATAGAATAGAATAGAATAGAATAGAATAGATGGCCCAGAAAGAAACCCTCACATATATGATCCAATGATTTTTGACAAGGTTATCAAGACCATTCAATGGGAAAAGGATAGTTTTTGCTGCAAATGCTGTTAGAAAAACTGGATATCCACATGCAAAAGAATTAAGTTGGACATTTACGTAGCAACATATAAAAAAATTAACTCAAAATGGAAAATACCTGAATGTAAGACCTAAACTGTAAAAGTTTTAGGAAAAAACATAGGGCAAAGTTTCACACATTACATTTGGTAATGATTTCTTATGTCTACCATTCTTATGGTAATGATTTCTTCTTATATGACACCAAAGACATAGACAACAAAAGAAAAAATAAACAAATTATATTTCATGAAAAATTTTCAACTTTGTGCATCAAAATATAATATCTTCAAAGTAAAAAGCAACCCACAGAATGAAATAAATATTTGCAAATCATAAATGTGATAAAGGATTAATGTCCTGAATATGTAGAGAATGTCTAAAATTCAAAATGAAAAAAAAAAAAGCAGCAACAATTCAATTCAAAAATGGGCAAAGGACTCGAATATATATTTTTCCAAAGATACATAGATAACCAATAAGCACATGAAAAAATATTCAGCATCACTAATCATTAGAAAAATGCAAACCAAAAAAACTACAATAAGATACCACCTCACACCTATTGGGAGGGGAGGCTACTATAAGAAAGGAAGAAAGGGAGAAAGAAAAGAAAGGAAAGAAAGAAAGAAAGAACAAAGAAAGGAAGGAAGGAAGGAAGGAAGGAAGGAAGGAAGGAAGGAAGGAAGAAAAAAAGAAAGAAAGAAAGAAAGAAAAGAAATTTGAACTCTTGTGCACTTTTGGTGGGAATGTAAAATAGTACAGCCAATGTAAAAAACAGTATGATGGTTCCTCAAAAAAATTAAACACAGACTTACCATATTATCAATAATTCCCCCATTTCTAGGTCCCAAGGAATTGAAAAAATTGAAATCAGGGTCTCAAAGAGATATTTGTACATCCATGTTTATAGCAGCATTACTCACAAAAAGCTAAAACATGAAAGAGTCCAAGTGTCCATCAACAGATGAATGGATAAGGAGAATGTGGTATTTATAGGACTTCCAGGGAAAATGGCAGAGTAAGAAGAACCTAAACTCACATGATCCCATGGATACAACTAGATGTTATTCATATCAGTGTAAATAACCGAAAAAAAAGACCTGAAGACTTTCAGGACCTGGCAGGACAAACTCTCCACAGCTAAATATAGAGAAAAGCCTGCACAGAAGAGGGCAGGAAGGGCAGAGATGTCATCAGGAGCTACATGGAGCCCTAGGTCTATCGACGGGGGAGGGCAGGGGAAGCCATGGGCATGGGTAGGGGAAAGAAACAGACTCACAGTGGGGAACCCACACAGGAAGACACCTATAACATTTCCCTTTCAAAGTCAGAGAGGCCAAATTTCATGAGTTCTAAGAATCAGTGGGACTTAAAACCTAGAACTTTAAAAATTAGCAGGATCATAGGGAGTTGGGAGGACAATAGAAAACTGAGTCCCTGCCCTTAAAGAGACAGTATAACAAACAGCCTCACAGAGCTTTAGCATAGAAGCATCATTTTGAACAATGCCTGGGGTATATGGGAGGGAGATTTGTTTACTAATCTCGGAACATGTAATGGAAGGGGCAGGGATGTGAGGAGATGTCTCTAGGAACAAAGGAGTTAGCCCTTTCCCTCCCTCACTACACAAACTACACACACAGTCCTGTAATGGGAACCAGCATGGAGCCAACACTCCTTATCGAACTTGCTAATAGTACACCCCATCCCTGCATTCCCCTGCAGACACACCTCCTCCATTCAGGCTTCTGCTACAGGTCTCCTCCCACAAAACAGCAGCACAAACCTTACTAACACTGCCACCTTGCCCCTGTGTGTTTCTGCAGCTTTACTCCCTCAAATTTGCTTTTAGTTGAACTCAACCAAGGCGGTGCCACAGCCTGGCACTGTGCAAACAGCCCCAACAGGGGCCAGTACCACTCCATGTAATGCCTGCCTCAGGGAGACAGAAGGATAACCACATACATCAGTGAGATTGCAGCTCCAGTACTAGGCTAGTGGCAGATATCCAGTCTTACTGCAGGCCCCACCTACCAACAAAAGATTCTAAGGCCACAACACAGGGAAAGCACTAATGCTTGGCCTGACACAGCTTAAGCCCAAAGCAGCCCCAGACTGGCCCATTGACAACTCAAGGACAAAGCTCTGCCCACAGTGGGCAAAGAGGACAATTGCAGATGACTGGACTGAAGAAAAAAGTGGCTCAGCCACAATAGCAGGATGCACACAACACACATAAAAGACAGCCCTGAGGTGCCAGGTTCTGGTGAATAGGGGACACTGCAGAGTACTAAGTAAGGACTTCATAAGGCTACTACTTGCAAGAACAGGAGACATAACTGGCTTTCCTAACACAAACATACAGACAGAGAGAATTAGACAAAATGAGAAGACACAGGAATGTGTCCCAAATAAAAGAACAGGACAAAATCATAGCAAGAGACTTAAGCAAAATGGAGATAAGTAATATGCCTGATAGAGAATTTAAAGTAATGTCATAAAGATACTCACTGGACTTGAAAAAAAAGTGGAGGATCTCAGTGAGACCCTCAACAAAGAGACAGAACATAAAAAAGAACCAGTCAGAGATGAAGAACTCAATAACTAAAATTAAAAATGCACTAGATGGAATAAATGGACAAGAGGAGGCAGAAGAACAGATTAGTGACCTAGAGGACAGAGAAATGGAAAGCAATCTAGATGGAAAGATGAGAGACAAAAAAATAACACAAAATGAAAATAGACTCAGGGAATTCAGCAATACCATCAAGCATAATAACATTCACATTACAGGGATCCCAGAAGGAGAAGAGAGAGAAAATTTTGCAAAAACTTATTTAAAGAAATGATAGCTGAAAACTCTCCAAATCTGGGAAATGAAACAGAAATCCAGATCCAGAGCACAGTAGCCCCCAATAAAATCAACCCAAGGAGGCCCACACCAAGACATATAGTAATTAAAATGTCAAAAAGTGGTGATAAAGAGAGAATTTACAAAATAGCAAGAGAAAAGAAAACAATTACATAGATGGGACCCCGTAAGACTATAAGCTGATTTTTCAGCAGAAATTTTGCAAGCCAAGGACACCTGGGTGGCTCAGCAGTTGAGCGTCTGTCTTCAGCTCAGGGCATGATCCTGGGATCTGGGATCGAGTCCCACATCAGGCTCCCTTAGAGGAGCCTGCTTCTCCCTCTGCCTATGTCTCTGCTTCTCTCTGTGTCTTTCATGAATAAATAAATAAATCTTTAAAAAAAAAGAAATTTTGCAAGCCAGAAGTAAGTGATATGATATATTCAAGTGCTAAAGGAAAAAAAAAAAACAAACTGCAGCCCATAATATTCTATCCAGTAAGGCTATCATTCAGAATAGAAGCAGAGATAGTTTCCTAGACAAACAAAAGTTAAAAGAATTCATGAAACTAAAGCAGACCTACAAGACATATTCAAAGTGCTAAAGGTAAAAAACCTGCAGTCCATAATACTCTATCCAGTAAGACTATCATTCAGAATATAGCAGAGATAGTTTCCTAGACAAAGTAATTCATGAAAACTAAACCAGACCTACAAGAACTGTTCAAGGAGACTCTTTGAGAGGAAAGGAAAAGCCATAAATAGGAGTAAGTAAGAAGCACAAAACCAATAAAATTAAATAAATCTATAAAAATCAGTCAAGGGACTCATAAAATAAAAGGATGTAAAGTATGACAGCATATTATAAAAACTGATGGAGAGAAGAATAAAGAATGGGTTCAAACTTAAGCAACATCAACTTAATATAGACTGCTATATGCAAAAGATGTTATACACAAACCAAATGGTAACCACAAATAAAAAACAAATAGACATTTAAAAAATTAAGAAAAGAATCCATGGATATCATTAAAGAAAGCAACTAGTTGTGAGAGAAGAGACCAAGATAAGAAAGGAACAGAGAAGAACTACTAAAACAAGTAACAAAATGGCAATAAATACTAACAATAATTACTCTGAATGTAAATGGACTAAATATTCCAATCAAATGACACAGAGTGATGGAATGAGTAAAAAGCCAAAACCCATCTATAGTTGCCTACACGAGACCCATTTGAGACCCCTTTACACACATATAGATTGAAAGTGGGGATGGAAAAACATTTATCATGCAAATGGAATGAAAGAAATCTGGGGTAGCAATACTTATATTGAACAAAATAGACTTTAAAACAAAAACCATAACAAAAGACAAAGATGAGCACTATATAATCATAAAGGGAACAATCCAACAACAAGATATAATAATTATAAATATTTCTGCACCCAACATTGGAGCACCGAAATACATAAAGCAGTTAACAACAAACATAAAGGAACTAACCAATAGTAATACAGTAATAGTAGGGCATTTTAACTACTCACTTATATCAATTGATAGGTCATCCAAACAGAAAATCAACAAGGAAATAAGAGCTTTGAATGACCCATTGGACCAAATGGATCTAGTAGATATATTAAGAATATTCCATCCTAAAACAGCAGAATATACATTCTTTTCAAGTGCACATGGAACATTCTACAGAATAGATCACATACAGGGTCATAAAACAGGTCTCAACAAATTCGAAGATTGAAGTCATACCACTCATCTTTTCTGATCACACACAATGATACTAGAAATCATCCACAATGATAAACTCTGTAAGAGCATAAATATACATAGGTTAAATAACATTTAGTGAAACAATAAATGGGTCAATCAAGATCAAATAGGAAATGAAAAAAATACATGGATATGAATGAAAATGAAAACACTATGGTCCAAAATCTTTGGGATGCAGCAAAGTGGTTCTAAGAGAGAAGCTTATGGCAATACAGGCCTACCTAAGAAGCAAGAAATATCTCAAATAAACAACTTAATCCTCCACCTTAAAGATCTAGAAAAAGAAGAACAAATCAAACTCAAAACCAGTAAAAGGAAGGAAAAAAAATAAAGATTAGAGCAGAAATAAATGAAATTGAAGTAAAAACAATAGAATAGATTGATGAAACTAGGAACTGGCTCTTTAAAGAAATCAACAGAATTGATAAATATTTAGCCAAACTCAACAAAAAAAGGAAAGAAATAAAGAGAGAAAGGACTCAAATAAACAAAAGCAGAAAGAAACAGGAGAAATAACAATTGATACCACAGAAATACAAAGCATTGTAAGAGAATATTATGAAAATTATATGCCAACAAATTGGACAACATAGAAAAAAAATGAAAAAAATTCCTAAAAACAGATAGTGTCCCAAAACTGAATCAGGAAGAAATAGACAATTTGAACAGACCAGCAATGAAATTGAAGCAGTAATCAAAAAACTCCTAATGAAAGTCCAGGACCAGATGGCTTCACAGGTGAATTCTATGAAACATTTAAAGACAATCAAAATCTATTCTTCTCAAACTATTCCAAAAAATAGAAGAGGAAGGATAGCTTCCAAATTCATTTTATGAGGCCAGCATTACCCTGATATCAAAACCAGGTAAAGACACAAAAAGAAGGAAGGAAGGAAGGAAGGCAGGAAGGAAGGAAGGAAGGAAGGAAGGAAGGAAAGAAAGAAAGAAAGAAAGAAAGAAAGAAAGAAAGAAAGAAAGAAAAAGAAAAGTATGGGCCAACATTTCCCATGAACACAGATACAAAAATCCTCAGAAAAATATTAGCAAGCTAAATCCAGCAATACCTTAAAAATAATAATTCACCACTATCAAGTGGGATTTATTTCTGAGATGCAAGGGTGATTCAATATTTGCAAATCAATCTCCAAAGACACAAATGGCCAACAGACACATTAAAAGATACTCAACATCACTCATCATAAGGGAAATACAAGTCAAAACCACAATGAGATGCTACCTCACCCTTGTCAGAATGGTTGAAATCAAAAACACAGGAAACAACAACTGTTGACAGGATGTAGAGGAAAAGGAACCCTTATGCACTGTTGGTGGGAATGAAACAGGTGCAGTCACTGTAGAAAACAGTATGGAGTTTTCTCAAAAATTAAAAATAAAAGTACCCTATTATCCAGTAATTCCACTCTTGGGCATTTATCCAAAGAAAATGAAAATACTAATTTGAAAAATATATATGCATCCCTATGTTTATCGCAGGATTATTTACAATAGCCAAATTATGGAAGCAGCCCAACTGTTCATTAGATAAATAGAGAAGATATTACACACACACACACACACACACACACACACACACACACTGGAATATTATTTAGCCATAAATAAGAATGAAATCTTTTTATTAACAATGGCATGAAATGGATCTAGAGAGAATAATGCTAAGCAAAATGAGTCAGAGAAAGATAAATGCCACATGATTTCACTCATACGTGGAAGAAACAAAACAAAGAAAAAGAGACAATTCAAAAAGCAGACTCTTACCTATAGAGAACAAACGGAGGGTTAGGGGGAGGTTGGTGTAGGAATGGGTGAAATAGGTAAAGGAGATTAAAGAGTACACTTTCTTGATGAGACTGAATATAGAATAGGATAGTTGAATTACTATATTGTACACCTGAAACTAATATAATACTGTACGTTAACTATACTGGAATTAAAATAAGAAACAAAATAAATAAAAATATAAGTAAATGTAAAACACCCAAAATGTATTTATATACAATGGAATATTATTCAGCTGTATCAAAGAAGGAATTTATGACATGTATTACAACACGTCTGAAACTTGAGGACATTGTACTAAGTGAAATAAGCCAGTCACAAAAAAAAGACAAATACTGAATAATTCCACTTATATGAGGTACTTAGAGTAATGAAAAAAATCATAGAACCAGAAAGTAGAATGGTGGTTTTCAGGGGCCACGTTAGTTTTTAATAGATCCCAAGTTTCAGTTTTACAAAATGAGAAGCGTTATGGGCATGGATGGTGGTGATGGTTGCACAACACTATGAATGTATTTAATACTATTGAACTGTATGCTTAAAAATGGTTAAGATGGTAGATTTTATGTTCTATGCATTTCAGCACAATTTTAAAAACTTCAGAAAACAAAAATTCTCAAAAGATGGTAAGTATAGATCACCTTACTTGGAAAGAGCAATCAGGAATGGAAAATATGTCAGTGGGGAAGATTACAATGAGAGTGTGTGAAGTGAGAAGAGAAACTTAGTGTAATTAGGGTTTTGTGCTGCCATAGGTTAAAAACAAAACAAAGGAAGTGGAATAAGACATAAAGCAGGAGGTATATAAGTAGAAAGATTACACTATTGACAGGTTTAGTGACAAAAGGATCAGTGTAGCTTAAGCAATGTAATGTAGTTAAGCACAGAAAAAGATTGAAAATAACATATAATGATGAAAATGTGAAGACCTATAAGGACTCTAGCTATCATAAAATCTGATCTCATCTTTAGGTGAAAAACATAATCTAATTTTTAAAAAAATTATACTAGTTGCAGATTTTTAGACTCATATCCAACTTCGTATAGGTCTAAACTCTTAGATAGTTAATTCTATAATAAAATGGGAACTCACAGCCCAAAATTTTGTTACTTTATACATATTACTAGAAAATACTTTCTTTAGACTTACCAGAATTAAAAGCTGTGTGTGTGTGTGTCTGTGTGTGTATAGTCTCTTCATTCAGAATTAAAAGTTTTGTTTAAAACCCTTTGAAAGTTCACTTTTCAGGATTGGTGACTTAAAGGCTCTTCAATTTTGCCTGTCAGTTTCCTTTCTTCCCAGTAAAAGCCTGAGGAATTTGCCTATAGGGACTTAACCTCTCATTTCTAAATCATCTCAGGTTGTTATTATTCAAAGAAAGAAGATTCCAAGACTTCCGCTCTAACTGCTTAAGTGATCAAGGGTAGACTGAGCATCTAAGAGGTAGAATTGAGTGGGTTGAGGAAGGAATATGAAAAGGAGGATGGCCTTTACAAAGCTCTTGCTGCAGGCACAGCTCTGAAACTTCCTCTACCTCATCAAGTTGTGGAGGCTGGCAACATCTAGACTGAAAGCCGGTGAACAGTGTAGCTGTCCAAGAGAAACAGGAGGAGGTTGGCTGGGTTCTCAGGGTGGGTCCAGGGTTGAGCCCTCTGCTTTGGTATTTTTGTTATTTTGTTTTGCTTTCCTAATCTCAATGGTATCTGTCCAAGGGCTCAATTACATCCAATGGCTCGAGAGTGATCGGGCCCTGGGGAGCTGATTCACACTGTTCAAGCTCACAGAAGACGCATTGGTAAAAAAGGAAGTTAACTGACTCATTTACAAAGAGAAATGTGACTTCCCAGCAGATAGGACTAGTTATGTCACTCTGTGGATCCATTCTATCTCCACCAGAAATCATACTTGGGGAGCTAAGTTGAGAAGAGTTGCTAGGTGAATGTATCAGAACAAGAATAGTTGGTCCAAAGCTACATTCTTTCAATGTACCTTTCTGCGCTGTAGGAATACACTGCCAAGGTGTTGGAATTCTTATGTTATCTGAACACTTACTCCTATAAGATAATAAATACGAACACTTAGTATAATGCTTGATACAGAGAAAGCCCTCAGTTAATATATTATACTGTTATCAATATTCTGACAGTATGGCATAGTTGGCTGACAGCATGGGCTCTGGGTTTAGATCCTTGCCCTATCGCTCAATACCCATCTGCCAATACAAATGTTATTTAACGTCTCAAGTCTTAGTTCTCTTATCTATAAAATGGGTGTAGTAACAGCAGCTTTACAGGGTTACCCTTAAAATTACTTAAGATGTATGAAAATCACTTAGCTGTTTATTGTAAGTGGTGAATGCTAATTATTAATTAAAAATCACAATTATAAAATCACAATTATATAGCACTTTTTATATGCTGTACATCACTTTATAAATACTCAATTAATCCTCACATAACCCTATGAGATGGGTGTAATTTAGGAACCTCACTATAGTCACCGAAATCTGTTCCCTTTCCTTAAGGAAGTATACACCTGTCCCACTCCATTGAAGTCAGCTTTGACCATGTGACTTGCTCTGGCCACTCAAATGTAAATAGAAGGAACACATGACACTACTTGGCAGAAATATCTAAAACCTATTTGTGTTTCCCTACCTCTAGGGCTGTAGAATCATTAGACAGAGCTTCTATTAGCCTGAATTTCTAAGCGATACTCACTGTGTATGTCTTGTGATGGACATACAGTGCAGGCAAGAAATAAGCTATTGTTTCAAGCCACTGATGTTGTCATTGCTTTTTATCTCCACAGCACAATCTATCACAATTGACTCAGAAGCATAGAGGCAAAAGGAGATTTTTCCAAGGTCACACTGCTAGAAAATGTCTGGCTTCAGAGTCTATAGTCTTAATCTCTTTGCTTTATGTTTCTTAACAATTCATAGTAATATCAATACAAAGAATAATTTATTATTAATACATTCTTGTCATTGGGGGTCTGTTTCTTCAGACTTCATAAATTGCCATTCTTTTCTGAAAGAGTTGCCTCAGGAAAAAAATTAGCCTTTCTTCAGCTTCTACTACAACAGCCAGCAGCTGCTAGAAACACCATTAGAGAAGTTTTCAATAGACAACATAGAGGACACTGAATGTGTTTCTTCTTTATACAACCTCAGAGCAGCCTCCAAGGGCACAGTTACTATGGCTGCCAGAAGATCCTGGGTTTTTTTTTTTTTTAAGATTTTATTTATTTATTCATGAAAGACAGAGAGAGGCAGAGACACAGGCAGAGGGAGAAGCAGGCTCCATGCAGGGAGCCCAACGTGGGACTTGATCCCGGGTTTCCAGGATCTCGCCCTGGGCGGAAGGCAGTGCTAAACTGCTGAGCCACCCGGGCTGCCCCAGAAGATCTTGACTTGATACACACACACATACACACACACACACACACACACACAGAGTCACAAAGAATGATTTAAAATATCCATGGTCATTCAGGTGAGGATGACCCCATTCCTGCCGTCATTCAATCTCTCAGAGATGGATGCCTCTCCTCATACTTCTTTTCTAATAAAACATCCTCTTGTTTCCCTTCTGTCTCTCAACAATGAGCAAAGACTTCAAGAGGGTTTGCAGGCTCTGGTAAAAAGCTTATGACCATACCGACATCCATTTAATTTCCCTTATGCAGCAAGATTCCCCAGGGATGTGAGAGCCTGAAATTTAGGGACCAAATAAGATAATCTGCCTGCATTAGAAACATAAGTACCCAAGAAGTGAAAACCTTCAGCCTCTGCTCTTCCCAAGGAAAATGAAAATGTTGCCAAGATAAAAGCAGAGGAAGCAAAGGCTTAAACAGTAATAAAAAGCCAAAAATTTAGGCAAAAAAATATTAGTCATATCTACTGAATATAAGCCTATAAATACAAACCTGTTTTTTTTATGGCATTAACTGGAATGCATTAAATTATAAGCTAGAAATCTATCTAGGGAAAGTATAAATACATATCAATTAATAGAAGTGCTCATTGAGGAAGTAATTATTCATTCATAACTTATTTAATACATGTCATTCAACTAGTAATCAATGAAATTTATGAATAAATAAGAAGTTAACCACGTCCTAATTTTTTATTCCTTTTTAAGCTCTAGTGACCACCTACCTTCATAACTTTTCCTTTACAATAAAATGTTTACTAGTTATACTTTTTTCAATATTAGTTTTTATATATCTCTACTTGACACATCTCCAGCCTACTAAAATTGATTTTTTGTCAAACTTTTAAAAATGTAAAAATAATGGAATTTCATTCTTTAAAATAGCCAACAGGCCAAGTTAGAAAAATATATATTGGGAAAACTCACTAAAAATGCTACTCATGGGTTCTTTCTAATTTCAGTTTTGTAGATGTAACCGCCTTACAATGAAGTTCTTTTTATACTTGAGAAGTCAAGTCACTCTGGATGGAATCCAAGGATGTAAATGAATTCCACTTCATAACACATCATGTTTTATCAGTGATATGGTATAAATTCATATCTCCCCTCCAAAAGATCTTCAAAACTCTCCTGAGTGAAACACCTCCAAAATTAATAACAATTTACTACAATAGGTTAACTAAGCAAGTGAAGTTGTAGCATCTCTTTCTAGAAGACTTAAAGAACAGGCAAATTTCCCATTGTAAGATTTTAATATTATGTTAGTAACCAAATAAAACTCATTTCTGAAAGACAGCATGAAGAAAAGACAGATGGAAGGAACCCTTAATGTGTGAGGGTAGGATGAGAAGGAGCTATCTTGGTCCAATGATTATCTGGAAAATATACTGAAAACTGAGTCATTGAGACTTGTATCATCATACCACCCCAAATAAACACAATGGCTATTTAAGGAGTTTGATTTTGTTCTCAGCAATGAAAGAGAAAGGAAGGTTTAGGAGGAGCATGTTATAGTTGGCTATTGGCATATTAAAGTGTGGGGAAATGCAAAAGATCTGCTAAGCAAGTTCCTCCTCTGGACCCAGGTATGGTGCTAAAATATTAATGGAAGGGAAAAAAAAAAAAAAGAAAACCATGGATGAGAGCTTCCAGGATCATCTTGATTTCAGCCTTCTTGATGGATCCAAGATCCTCACTTCTGGCTTGGAAAATTTGGACACTACGTATAATTCATATTCATTATATTATAGAGCTATTCATCATGGTCTCTGCAATTTTTTCTATAGTTTCCCTGTCATTTATTACCAGATCGATGTAATACTGAATTGCAGGAAACAAACTAAAGAATTTATTTTTTAGTCTCAGTTAAATTTGCTTTAAAGCTAGTGCCCCTTCCCACCACTCCTTGCTCCCCATCTACTTCCCTAGGAGCACATTTGTCATTATTTTCTAGCTTCTCCCTCACTTGTTGGAAAGTACATTGGAATAAAATATGTTTAGTTACATGAACCCACATACTCAACCAATATTAATCAATCCCCACTCCCTTTCCCTAGATAGTGGAGAATACTTACATAAATTGTATGTAAGGAAACCTTTTCAGTTGGCAATGTGCAATATTATAGTGAGCCCTGCCATATTTTACTAATGCAGTGATTATGTATTACAAGTTTGCTTATACTCATTCAACCAGTTGTAAGCAATGTCAATTGAATCTAGGAAACTTAAGAAAATGAGCATTTACTGAAAGATGTTAGGAGCTTGGAAAATGAACAGGAAGGCTGGAGAATAAAGCAGGAACTAAGAGCTTCGCATTCAAGATACAAGATATAAAGGGAGGTCTCAGAGAGGCACTATGAGACTACACAGTCTCCAAAGGAGCCCAGCCTCTGTCCCTCGGCTAAAAATTAAAATTCCAGGGGCATCATGGTGGCTTAGTCAGTTAAGTGTCTGACTCTTGATTCCAGCTCACGTCATTCATGATCTGAGGCAGGCTCTGAACTGGGCATGGAGCCTGCTTGGGATTCTCTCTCCCTCCCCCTCTGTCCCTGTATTCTCTCTCTCTGAAAAAAAAAAAAAAAAAGAAAGAAAGAAAAGAAAAAAAAAATCCAAGACGTTCATTTGTTCAGCAATTGTGGAAAGAGCACCTCATTAACAAGCCCACAAAATGTAATAAGGGAAAAGAAATATTAAAATTTTTGGAAAAATTCACTATTCTTGTTTAGGCTCCTAGCACTCAAGCTAAAATACCAGCAGCTAGTACATGAGCTATAATAGTAGAATACTGGTCATGTTTCAAAAAGTCTGTCTTAGAATGATGTGTATGTACAGCATTTGCTCAGCCCCATCTACCAATCTGCCTCTGTCACTAAATCAAACAAACATAGAAACAAACCTCAGAAAACACTGAATGGGCTTAAGTCACAGGTTAATAAAGAAACAAGAAATTATATCTCAATATAAAAATTAATTAAATTCAATTTTTTAAAAAATAAAATAAGAAACAACAACAACAAACTTGTTCCTCCAATGGTCATCCTCACCTGGCAAAAGTAATAGCGTATATGTGTGTCTATATATAGTGTCTAGTTTTATGCACTTTGACTTAGATATTTTGTATGTATTACCTCATTTGATTCTCACCAAACCCAGGGAATTAATATTATTGTCACACTAATGTTATTGTCAACCCACAGAGGGATTATATAACTTGGCTAAAACCTCAGAGCTCTCTGGCAATCCGCACAAAGAATCTGCTGCACCCCTGATCAAGGCTGCCTAGACTCAGTCACATGGATTGAGTTTTACAGGAGGCAAGAGGACAGTATAGTGTAGAAACATGGGAATGAGTTAAAATCTCAGCTTTGCCATTTACTAGCTGATGGCAAGAAGCTTAAACCTGGCTAAGCCTCAATTTCCTCATCTGTGAGATGGAGAGAGTCATACCAGGGTCAGCAGGAGTCACTGCAAGGTCAGTCGGTTATCGCAAAGAGGAAAGGGAAAATGTATATAAACTACATAGCCATGTGTGCTTGTCACATATTAAGTACTGAATAACTGATGGCTATTATTAGTTATAGATCTGTCTCTCTTTGCAGACTAGTCCTAGAGGCCCAAGTATTCCTCTTTTATTATTTGTAACCATAGCACCT
The DNA here is from genome assembly GCF_048418805.1 of Vulpes vulpes. Classification (NCBI taxonomy): domain Eukaryota; kingdom Metazoa; phylum Chordata; class Mammalia; order Carnivora; family Canidae; genus Vulpes; species Vulpes vulpes. Next base: position 23,450,697 of record NC_132795.1, read on the forward strand.
TTCTCAGTGATTGGCATATTACAAACTCACATGAATATCTGCTGACCAGAAAGTGTTTGGTATCAGTATTCACGCTGCCATGCTTACTCCGACATTATAAAATAACCTCACCTTACATTAATGCTATAGGTCTTCCCTGCTCATTAAGCAAATGATGCCTATTTCCCACTACCCCACTCCTTGCCCCCAGACTGTTAATTCATGAGGTCAGGGACTATACTTCTTTTGTTCTCCGTGAATCCTCAATGCAGAGCACAGAGCCCAATACATAGGGGAGGTTAACAAATATTTGTGAACTGAATTTTTAATAAACATTTATATCTTTCAGTTCACCTAGCACTTTCACATAAACGTATTTTTCAACAGAGTAAGTTAAATATGTCTTTGGCGCCAGGCTGCCTGGGTTCAAACCCCACCTCCATCATTTACTAGCAGTGCAGTCTTGAGTAATATACCTACAATTTTTGTTTTTGTTTTTGTTTTTAAGATTTTATTTATTTATTCATGAGAGACACACAGAGAGAGAAAGAGAGAGAGAGAGAAAGAGAGAGGCAGAGACATAGACAGAGGGAGAAACAGACTCCATGCAGGGGGCCCAACGCGGTACTCGATTCTGGGTCTCCAGGATCACGTCCTGGGCTAAAGGTGGCACTAAACCGCTGAGCCACCTGGGCTGCCCTATACCTATGTTTTTAATGCCTCAGTTTTTTCACATATAAAATAAGAATAATAATAGTATTGGGGGGCACCTGGGTGGCTCAGTTCATTAAGTGTCTACCTTCGGCTCAGGTCATCATCCCAAGGTCTTGGGATCAAGCCCTGTATTGAGTTACCCTGCTCAGCAGGGAGTCTGCTTCTCCTTCTCCCTCTGTCCTTCCCCTCACTCATGTGTAGGAGCATGTGCTCAAATAAAATCCTTAAAATATAATAATAATAATAGTATTGAATTGTTATCTGTCTTATAATGTTAACTTATACAAAGATTGTAAAACAGTATATGGCACATAGTAGGTGCTCTTTAAACATCAGCAATGATTAATTTTGTTTATGGCTGTTTTCTTCCCAACACACTGTCAGGAATAAATTACTCCAACTGCCTAAATCATCGTTCCTTTCACATAAGAAAATATGAAAAGTGGCATCTTTACTTCAAAATCCTAAAATTAATTTTCAGCAGAGCAAATCATAATCTCAAGAAACTGACTTCCAAAGCTACTTGCAAAAATAAATGTATTTATAGAGACTGCTCTTAAAATAAAATAATCCGAAATGGCTCCAGATATTCTGTATTCTAAAGCTCTTCCAAATCATTTGTGCTGGATTCTTCTCCCACAACATTTGGCATTATTCTTTTCACAAACAAGAACAGCTATATTGACTTGAGCAGAAGCATTCATGTGAGTAAAAACACCGGGTGGTAGAATTAGGTCGCCCTGTCCTCTGCCTCTACCACAAACCTCATTTGCCCTATTATGGTGAAAAGTATGTCAATCTCCCCATCACTTAGAGCATGAACCTGGTGATTAGGCCACATATTACTTCAAAATTCCAATCACTGCATTTAACCACTGATGCCTCTCTGCACATTGGAGAGATGAGCAGGAGAAAAATAAAGGCAAAGAGGGTACCTGGGAATTTCATTTACCTTCAATACTGTAATGTTCCAAGCAAAGCTCTCAGTTGCCTTGTTGAGTTTTCTTCCTTTCAAGCCTTCTTTTGCCCCTAGATTATGAAGTTCCTCATGGAATTCCATCCCTTTTAAAAAAAGAACATACCAGAATTCTTAGTATAAGTTTCATAAAAATAGGCATTTTATTATGAAAAATTCCCCATTCCTGTCCTTCTCTCATAATTTTGAAATCCCTGACTCAAATGCTCCCTTACATCTTATTCATCCCCACCAATGGTTATCCTTAGGGGCAAACTAACAATAATCAATTCATTATATCAAATTACATTTTAAACAGACAGGAGCTATAGATAAAGACATAAACCTCCTTTTTAGGAGGTTAAGAACCAAATTCTTCTGATAGCTTACATGTGTCTTGTTTGTCTTCTACCTGGGTTTTTTTTTTTTTTTTAAGATTTTATTTATTTATTCATGAGAGACACAGAGAGCGGCAGAGATAGAGGCAGAGGGAGAAGCAGGCTCCCTATGGGGAGCCCGATGTGGGACTCAATCCCAAACTCCAGGATCACGCCCTGAGCCAAAGGCAGACACGCTCAACCACTGAGCCACCCAGGTGTCCCTCTACCTGGTTTTTATGTGAAATGGTGTAATGTGTGACAATGTGTGACAGGTAACTATATGTGATAGATGCACTTATTTTATTTTTCCACATAAACCATCTGTATGACTTGACAGTAGACCCTGGAGTCCATATGGATAACAATGTTAATCAATAAATGTTGGGTAAAAATAAAAATATGTTTTATAAATGTGTTCCTGGAAACACCTAAGTACTTCAGATTTGGTAATGGCCTTAAAGTTATTTTTAGCTGAACCATTTCTTAATCTTGAATACTATTAAAAAAATGTCATCATCCTCAGATGGGAATGACACTTTCTTCTGGACAGTTTATGACATCTTTGGAAAGCTATGAGTGATATCAAGCCAAAGTCTCTCTCCCTGGAACCTTTACCCCTTCATGCTAGCTAGACCCAGACCAGCTAAGTCTAATCCTTTTTCCACTGTACAGCCCTTTAGCACTTGAAGAAAGATATTAGATAAATTCCACCAGAGTCTTTTCTCCAGATTAAAGATTCTAGCATGTTTCAGCTTTACTAACAATGTCTCTCCTTTAAAGATGACATCCAGGCAAAGCCTCTACATTGCATAGTTTACTGGAGTTGAGCTTGTCGGGATCTGCATCCAGGAACACCATACTCACATTGGGCTTGAAGCAGCCCACACAGGGTGGGGATTTACCACCACCCTCCTTGTCTAGTTACTTTACTTTTATTAATGCAGCTAAAAGCCACATTAACCTTTCTGGTGTTAGTATAACAAATATAGCACATGGTAAGAGCATGATTTGGGGGTTGGGCTTACACTCTGGCTCCACTACTTACTAGCTACATAAGCATGAGCAAGACCTTGAAACTCTGCAATCCAGTTTCCTTACTAGTGAAATGGTGATAAAAAGAGTGTGTCCCCTCAAAGGACTGTGGTAAAGATTAAATGAGTCAACACATATAAAGCTTTTAAAGTAGTGTCTGGCATAGAAGAGCATTATATAAGTATGTGGTATTATTTTTGTGCTGTCAACAGAAACATTTAAGCCTGTGGACCAGTCAGTGAAGAGCACCATTTTTAAAGTCTAGTTTGGGATCAAAGGTCAGCTCTACCCTGTGTTGATATGGGATCTCAAGTGATTCACTCAATCTCTCAGAATTTCAGATGGCTCATCTGTAAATTGGATACAATGGTGATTACCTTGCAGAGTTAAGAGGACTAAGTAACAGTATGTGTGCACAGAATATTATGTGCAAATATATAAAGCAATTGTCACTATTGTCATCTTCCTCATCATGATCATTGTGCATAGGAATCCAGGAGAATATAGATCCAAGAAATATTAAAGTACAGAGTATGGATGAAGGTAATATAAATAAATAGAGGGGTGCCGTCATAGCTATGTGGCCCATCCCATCCTTAAAGAAAGAATAAATCTAAAATAATGACTAATAAATGAGGCAAAAGCCTAGGACATTAATAGGATTATGGCTCGAATTATAAAAATGAGGGGTCCTAAAGGGACAATGTATAGTAAAAGGTTTTGACAGACTTGCAAACTACAAAAGTAGATTCAGAACCCTTTACCTCTCTAAACATTGTTAGACACTACCCCCTATATACATACAGCCCACCTATTGTCACCTCAATTTCTTCTGTACTAAACAAAGACTTACATTCACTTCAAAAGTATTAACTATGGCATAAAATATTTGAATTTTAAGAGTAACAACAGAAACTTTAAAAACTACCAAAAATTATCATTAAGTTTCTAAAGAAAGGGGGGCAAAGTATGGGGATTACCTGATTTCTGACACTGCACAATCTTTTCCTGGACTGTATCTGCCATTTCTATGAGAAATCGGCTCTCTTGAATCATCTGTCACAAAATAAACAAAACAAAAAAAAGGTGGTTGTTAGAAGTCCTTAAACTGGCCCATTGGAAGGACAGCATACAGAGATACACCTAATGCTACCAATAATGGGGAACCATGGTCTTAACCACAAGAGATAGGAGATGGAAGGATAACTGGGGTCTGTCCCAACCGCCATCCATTCTAGCTAGACTAACGTGAGAGTCACCTACCTTATACTTACTTCAGTCATGTGACACACTTGGCACACATGGATGCCAAGTAACTGTTAAATAAATGTATACACATTCATTAAGTCCCAGATCACATTTATGAACACCTCTTTTCTACTCCCTCACTCCGAAAGTTACAGCAATACCAAGGCAAATGGTACTGGAATAATAGCAACAAGAATCAGAATAGGGAATCACCTAGTGATGACCTAAAGGATAACTGAACACATCAGTGAAGTTAGACGCTTGCATTTGGGTGGGCCAAAGCTGGTGGAGGTCTGGTTCTCCCTCTAAAAGGGCTCTTGCTCCATTGGCAAGAATGAGGAATGGGTCAGATTTCAGAGCCACCAATTTAACAGAAATTGTAGGCAATAACACTGAAATGGTGATCTCTGCTCTTTACCTTTGGGTAGAAAACAAAAGTGTCCAAGAAATAATTAATAGACTAAATGAAATAGGGGAAATAAGACAACTGCTGATGAGATGGAGAAAAGAAAAATCTGTATGTGAAGAAGAGGGAAGATGATAATTGGTAAAGAAGTTGTAATCAGGATGACAAGGGATTGTGGCTCTCTTGAAGTGCCTGAAGAAAAGCAACCATTAGACAAACTAATACTTCTTGAATTTCCAGCCACTCTTCTATTCCCAATAAGTGTTGCCCCATTCCATCTGGCTGTTCTGTTTTGTCTGTCTGAATATTCTGAAAGGAGTTCAAGGCAGAATCCAAAGTGGATATAAAGGTCTTGGGTAAGACGTTTTTCGTAATTAAATGCTATCAAACAGATTGTAGTCTTGTACAATCACTGAAAAATATAAAGTGGTTTATGGCTACAAATTTTTAAATGGAAAAGAGTATTGAATCACAAATTTTTTAGTGCCTAACAACTCCACAGAAGTAAAATCATATTATTCATTCATTTAATAAATATTTACTAAGAAGGCACTATGTGTAAGCACTGTAGTAAGTACAAGGAGTGTGATGCATTAAGGAGCAAAAACAGACACATTTCTATCTCCGTGGAGTTCAGAGTCTAGCAGGGAAGTCTAATCAAATGGATGAATGAAATATGATAATTAATTCAACCAAACAAAATTGAATTACTCATATTTTCTGCCTAAAGTGGTAATTTAAAGTAAGTTATTTGGAGGGTCAAATCGACCACCAAAACCATAAAAGCAGATATCCAAGAAGGTCTAGACTGGGTCACACATTTTAACTGCATTAACACTTTCAACTCCCAAGATGAAGTGGAAAGTTAGTGAATAACACCTTACGAAATGCCTAACAGTAGCCTGACTTACTACAGCTTCCAAGTGAATGAAACTTACAAGCGGAGAAAGATTTAATATGAGGGCCATCTAGTCTTTTCTAAGCTTAGCATCCATGCATGTAACATCAACTGAGTTTTATTATACTTTCAAAAGTTATCAGATATTGCAATAGTTAAGTAGTAGACAAAATGTTTTTATGAAATTCAAGCAAGGGAAATACTCATAAATAACGGACACATTTTGTGATTTTAACATAAGCAAAATAGGTAATACACATTTTTTAGAATAATTTAATTATAAGACCAAAAGAATCTTAGGTATCATGACCACTCCCTTAATTTTGTAAAAAAAAGAAAAGAAAAGAAAAAAGAAAAAAAGAAAGAAAAGAAAGGAAAAGTAAGAAAAAAAAAAGAAAAGAAATGAAGACTTACAAGAGTTAAGATTGTCTTAAAAATAGAACTAATTATTGAGCTGGAATTAAAACCCCACTTACTTTCATGAAAAAATAGCACTCCTCTAACTTTGTCTGGCCTGGCCAAGCTCCGTGAGAGAATGCATGCCTTCACAGACATGCAGTCTTTCAAGCCTGAACTATAGCATTTTCAAAGTCACCTGGCCCAGCCTTTCAGAAAAAAAAAAAAAAAAAAAACATGAGGGAATGCCCATAATCAATCTATTTCAAACAGATTCAAATTTATCCTTTTATAAGAAAAACTCAATATAATAATAGGATTGATAATTCCCTTTGATAATTTCTTTTGATTTCCTTTAATAATATCTTGACTGACATCTTAACACTCATTTCTCTTGGTTTTGCTCTCAGTAGAGAATATATTCTTTAATTTAAAAAAAACCCTCTACCTATTGATTTGTAGACTATTTTCTTTGCAGTATTTTACTAGGTGTCTCCTCACTTTTGAGCAAAAAAGGAATATACTTCCTTCATCCCAAAACACCATACCCTCTTTATAATAATCTGAGAAGGAAGTGTTTTCTTTGCTGTGGCTACCTCTTCTACCTAGACATTCACTTCTGCTTCCACTACTTCCCTCACAAACCCATTACTAATGACCCCTTCTTTTTTTTATCCAAAATCTCTACCTCTCTCCTGTTTTTTTTCCCTTCTCCATGTATGGAGAGCAAGCAAACAATAACAACTTATTCTACTGGCCATTAATCCTCCCTTTGTAAAATTAGCCCATACTCATTGCTTTGACTCAAGCAAGTTTCCATCAAGACCTTCAAAGTTTAACTTTGGCCTCATCATCAACTACACCCTGGTCCATCCTCTGTCCTCATTCATTCCCAACTCAGCAGTTGACACCTGTGGTCGGCCTTCCTTTTTGATTTCTGGGACCCTGTTTCATTTTCAGCTTTACTCTTTCTCTGACTCCTGTACTACCTGTTTCACCTTTTTTATATCCATACATGTAGGAACTGTTTGAGCTGCTAAGCCTCATCTCTCCATTTTTTCCTTTCACCATTTTGACTCCTCTTAGTAATTTCATCCATTCCTAGAGCAATGAAATATTGTACTCATGAAGATCATTTCAAGGCCAGTGTCCCCAACCCTGGCTTCTCTCCTAAATTCCAGATTTATACTTCCAACAGTCTATAATGGTAGTTTCCAAAGTAGGGAGGTACATGTACTCTGGGGCAAGGAGCACAAAATAATCCTTGGAGGTGTGAGGAGAAACAATGAGGACTTCTACTCAGGTTTATTTATCCGTAAAATTAGAATGGAAATTAAGCTTTACAGATTGACCCTGCCCCTTGCCCCTTGCCAAGTCAAGATCATGTGTCCCTAATGTGGTGAGATAAGACAAGGAAGAAGGGAATTCTGCATGGAAGAAGGGATAACAGCATTACTCATTTATTAGTTTCTTCCAGAATATTCCAAATTACATATGCCTGTAATTTATATTATCTGGTCCTAAATAAACTAAACTTCCCCAATATGGATTCCTGAGAAGAAAATGAAGATTATCCAAGCACAGCAAAAATGTGAAGATGGCAGAGCAGCTCCTCGATTCTACTCACATCATGATTTCTTCCTCAGCAACACAGACAAGGGAAAACCATGACAATGGATTAAATCAATGTATTCAATTACATTGGAAGAGCAAAAAGATTTATTTTTATTATCTGTAAGTAAAACTTAAAATCCAATGCTAATTTCTATTCTTGATTTGTTTTATAGTGTATAAATTGGTATGTTAGTAAGTTTATATCATTTATGAATGAATACACTCTCAAATTTTTACTGAGGAGTTGCCTGTGTTGGATCCTCTCTATTCACCCCTCCAGATGTACTCTCTGCCATGTTCCATGCTGGGGAGGCTGGTCTCTGTGAGCAACATCAAGCAGGCTCTCTCACCTCTGACTTCTGTTGGGACTGGCCAAGAGGACTCATCAGCAATGGATCATGGGCAGGAGGCAGGAGGAGATAAGGTTTAGGGTAGTTATTCCCTTGACCATTCGCTCCCTGCTGGACTGTGGCTCCATAGCTTCCTCCTTACAAGGCCACAGCTCCTGTCAAGTGAGCTGTATCTCTACCAGGTACAGATGTTATTGAGCACCAGGAATAGCTCCCTCACCTTCCTCTTTGGGCCTGGGAGTGATGACAGATTTCCGCTGTTACTCTTCCTGGGGTGATCACCATCCAGTGTTGCTTGTCTAATGCTTACCCATACTTTTATCACTAAACCCCTCATTTACTCCTTTAATCACCCCTTTGCTATTTGTGGAGAACAAATAAGGCGGAGATGCTTAGACTACCAGATACCTGTACTGTAATTTCCAGCATTCTCTGTCTCATCCAGAATTCCAAGTTCCAATCTCCAACATTCTCTTTGCCTCATGCATCCTGAAGGTGAGCTCCCCCTATTTTGTCAGTCACCCTTTGTTTCCTTCTTTTGTCACAGCATTCCTGGTTTAAAAGCCTTTCTTCACACTCTCTGGACCATCTTTCAACTTATATTGTAGCTCAATCATCACCTTCAAAAATATGTTCTCTTCCATTTAATTCTCCCATTCTAACGCCTCCTCCTGCCAAAAAATGAAATATCTCCTATTTTCTCCAAGTGCTCACAAAGCATCCTTGGAGGCACTCAGAGATGGCTTTGAATCCCTGCTCAGCTACTGGCAGGTTCTGGTTCTTCCGACACTACTCCTTCTAAATACCATTTCCAGAATCATCTTCCAAAAGCATAGCACTAGTTACTTCCTGGCTTTCTCGTTTTCTCCTTTGCCTATTGTGTGAAGTAAAATTTTTCTAACCCAGAATTCACGTCTTCCCATTTGCCCCAGGAGCTTCCCCCTCTCTGGCTTCCCAATTCTCCTAGGACCTTATGTGAATCATGCTTCTCCAAGCACCTTGTTCATCCTTCTACACACTTCTTTCTATTAGAGAAGTCTTCTTAAGCCTGGTCAAAATCCTACCAGCCTCAAAACTCATATCAGTGCCTCTCTTCCATTGGTGTCCTGATTTCCCTTTCCCTTTCCCTCTCACCTCCAAATTTCAAGAATATTCTATGTTTTTAATCCACTTACAAAATTTCTTATTTTCTATTTTCTATTTCAAATTACAATTAATTATCTACTTATGTTATCTCTCACCCTTCATTTCCCCAGTAAATTGTAATTTCAGTAGATCAGGAACTTAGTTACCTATATTCATAGATTCATCATTTATTTATATAATCACCTTTTCTCTATTTTACTGTGTGACATTTATTTCTTCTACATATTGATTACCCACACGTGTACACACAATACGGTATTTTATTTATTATTGATTACTTCTCAAACCTAGAATTATCTTTTAGAACTCTTCTTTTTTTTAAGATTTTATTTATTTATTCATGAGAAACACAGAAAGAAGGGCAGAGACATAGGCAGAGGGAGGAGAAGCAGACACCACGCAAGGAGCCCGATGCAGGACCTGATCCGGGAATCTGGGATCAGGCCCTGAGCCAAAGACAGATGCTCAACCACTGAGCCACCCAGGCGTCCCTGGAACTCTTTTTTTTTTTTTTTCTTAAGATTTATTTATTTATGGGGGGAAGGGTAGAGGCAGTAAAAGAGGGAGAGAAAGTCTAAACAAACTCCATGCTGAGTGTGATCTCATTACCCTGAGATCACAACTTGAGCCAAAAAAGAGTCAGACATTTAACCGACTATGCCATCCAGGCACCTCTGTCTTTCGGAATTCTTTTTTTTTTTTTTTTAAGATTTTATTTATTTATTCAAGAAAGACACACAGAGAGGCAGAGACATAGATAGAGGGAGAAGTGGGCTCCATGCAGGGAGCTCAATGTGGACTGGATCCCAGAACCCCAAGATCATACCCTAAGCCGGAGGCAGAAGCTCAACCACTGAGGCACCTGGGCATCCCTGTCTTTTGGAATTCTTATTTTTATTTTTATCTCTAGTCTTTTGTCTAGACTTCTCCATTTTTCTATAATCTTAATGTTCTGAGTTCCCTTTCAAATAAACACAAAGCTTTTAAGAGAATTATACCTATAGAAAATACATTACTCAAATATCAGAAAGTTAATGAATTTTTAAACTTGATTACGGGGGCACCTGTGTGCCTCAGTCAGTTGAGCCTCTGACTCTTGGTTTTGGTTCAGGTCATGGTCTCAGGGTTGTGGCATCAAGTCTGCATCCAGCTCTGTACTCAGTGAGTAGTCTGCTTGACTTTCTCTCCCTCTTCTGCTATCATCCTCCCTGCTCACACTCACTCAGTCTCTCTCTCTTTCTCTCTCAAATAACTAAATAAATCTTTTTAAAAAATAAAAACTTCACTACTTATTTAAGGTAAACTAAATTCAGGACCAAAACATTCAACAATGTTCAAGTTCTCTTCAAAACCTCCCAAGTAAATATTTGTTAACACCATAGTGTAAGAAGTTGTTTTTCCCCTTGTCTAATAGATCATTTTGTAAAGAGATAGTCAAGTGTGATTTAACCTTCAGCATAGAAGAGCATCCCTATGAGATTCCTTAGACGATAACCTGAAATCCTTTAGTAAAAAAATTCATAATTATTACTCTGAAATACTCATCATTAATATTCCCAGAACTTAAAGTCACTATTCATTTGGACTTTTCTCATGAGGGCTTTTGATCATCTTCTCTATGGTAACAGTTTCCACTGTACTTAGAAAAATAATTTTATTCTATTTTCTGCAGTCAACTTTCAATTATTAGCAGTTGTAGAGAAAACAAATAAGATGGATGGCCAAAATACACCAATAATTCCAAACCACGTTTAAATCAACAGCCTCTCCCCCAGGCTTATCTAAGATGTAAGGAAGGAAAAATGGTTGATTTGTGTTTAATCTCCTTCCTAGTTCTCTACAGATCCTGACAGGAATGAAATATAAAGCGCAAAAGCCAAGGAGAGAAGGTGAGAAGCATATCCTCGTATAATCCTCCAGCTGGGTAGTCAGTGTACTAAACCAGCCAAAGCGAGGTTGACTGGATTGATAGAATCTGGGAGTGTCCTGGATTTACATATCTGATGTCTCAGTCTCAGCTCCCAGTTGTCTTGCTTGTTGTAGTAATACAAAGAGCTTTTCTTTAACTCTGTCACATGAGTATCTCCTAATGGATCTTATTTCCATACCATGACTTTGAATCTAAAAGAATAGAGGACTTACTCAGATAAAGATTAGCATGACTTTAAGCATTCGGTGTGTCCTGAACAGGGGTATGTAAAGTTGTCAGTTAAGATCAAAATCATTTATTTAAAATAAAAATTTTACTGAAGCGTTACTGCTTTTACTCAGAGATGGATTAAAGTGTCCAATCTGTGTGAATAAAGTATCCTTACAGCTCTTCTCAATAGAGAATTTAATTGCCTAGGATCATTGCTGAGTCAATGTAACTATTGAATGGTACTGAAGAGATGAACTTTTGTTCATAACATGACTCATAAACCTTCCACAGATTCCAATTTTCTCCTGATTATATCCAAATTCCTAGAACCACAGAACTTTATATTTAGAAATCACCATAAGGATCACCTATCACAGAAAACCCCATTTCATAAAAGAAAAAACTGAGCCCCAAATGAGCTTTCCTAAAACCAAAGAGCTGGTCAGTGAAATAGGAACAGGTCTATGCTACGAGTTGCATTGTGATACTAATATTATATTAAAGTATAGAATTTCTATTGGAAGTATAAGTCAGTGATAAACATTAATAAAGTAAAATTTGCCAAGTATAATAAAAATACATTTTGTCCAGACTGCTTCTCCTTCTGTCTAATTTGCAAAAGGCATCAACCACATAGATATTCTTCCTATCAAACCTAGAAAGAAATGTATTCAGTGGCATCCACTGTTCTTTCAGGAAGGTGTTATCTAATTTGGAAAGTTAATCACTTAAGAATATGTCAATCTGCTCTAAATCTATTTTATTCTCTCCTTTTAAGAAGACTAAAATAATCAAACTCGTACCTTCCTTCCAAGAGAAACACTGGGTTTTAGTTTTTGGTTCTCTAGATAATTTAAAATAAGACCTAAATTTTACCAAACTCAATACCTTTTAAAATCTGATTGCTGTTACATGCATATCTGCCAGCTAGAATGAACATAATATCCTTTAATTTTTAATGTCCTTTAATTTTTAATACTTTAAATCAGATGGACTACTAATAAATCGGCATCTTTTGCTTTTAAGCAAAATTAATCCTATTGAGACTGTTAGTTTTCGGTGAAACGGTACACACATAAGGTCAGAACATTTGCAAGCTCACTGGAAGTCCACGGCATCTGACGTATGATGATGTATTGATGTATGCAAAAAAGTATTTTCTGTCCCAGGAAAATCTCTGAGTCATATTTCCATGCTTGATTTATGATGGCACAGGACTAGAGAATTCACACAGAACAGGCAAAAGGACATTTGTCTCCACATCTATGATACTGGTAAGATCTACTTCAGTGAGCTGCTTTCTGCATAAAGGGATCATTTCACCTTTTCTTTTCTATAGTTGTTCTATTTCCAAGACAGAGTTCTCAACTATATCTTGAATAATCATTAGAATATTCATTTTTACCCCACTATGATTAACCTTTAGTTAATATGTAAAATTATCAGGTTATTAACCATGGTGAACCATCTCCAGAATTTTTGCCTGAGTATTCAGAAATGCAAAGTGAACTTTGAAGACGCATGGACCACAGAGAAGAAGGCTGTGATGCAGCCAGCTTGTTGATGCACTTCTGATGTCCAGTGTTCTTAGGACTCTGGTACCAAGTGGAAATGTGGCCAACCTTCAAGATTCACAACATACAAAAAAATGTACCAGAAGACATTGCCACACCCATGAGTAGAAGAAATTTCAATGCACTAAGCGTATGATATCTCGTTTATAAATAACCAGCTCTATTTTGGCACCTGTCAGCAGGCTGGGTTTTTGTGTGTGTGTGTTCCACTACTATACAAGCCAACATACTTTTTGAAATGAAAACTAGTATAAAGTTCAACACAAACTTCACAATGAGAGAGTGATAGAGAGTTTCTATTACTTACTAATTTCAACTTGAATTGATTTCAATAAGCCAAACTGCATGGGGAGACTGTAGACACACCACAACTTTTTCCTATCCTGAGCTTCAATATATCTTTAAAACACTGACAGAAAGAATCTGTTTAGTCCAACCCAATATGGTTGGTTTAATTGATAACTGCCAGTGTACTGATTCCATTACAAGAGTGATTAAAGATAGGAATTAGTTCTTTTCACTAGTATCCTGGTCATGCTAACATAATCAACTGCTCTTCAAAGCATACCCCCAACTGACTTAGTAAAAGATTAAATAACCCTTAACCCATGTTCTCTAGATTGTTTTGATTTCTCTTTTATCTCCAGAAAATCTGTTGCTCTTACCATAGTAAAGATTTAACTTTTATGTTAATGTTAAATAATTCAGCATAGAAGTCACCTTCAGAGAACACTTTGTGTTTATTTTTTACAGTTGCAATCTCCTGTAACTATTCTACCCCTGAATGTTGTATTCAAAACACTAATTATAGAAAAGTTTTCACATAATTTAAAGCGCTTTCAAAACACTAATTATAGAAAAGTTTTCACATTAATTTAAAACACTAAAAAAGCCCAAATATGTTAAGCAAAAATATTGATGATGCATGAAAGAGTAGACAGATGAGATCATTTAAAAAGTAAAAATTCAGCTATCTAAAGAAAAAAGTTATATAAAGATTAGACAGTATTTTCCTTTTAAAATTATTGCAAATAGGGACTTCTCACATGCATCTGCTACTGCTTATGAAGGTTCTATCATAACCTGAGAATGTGCAAATGAGCTGCCCAAAAGTAACAAGACCGTGGAACATTGAATCACCTGCCTTGTGCGCTGGAGCAGACACTGGACAGAAATGCCAGAAGGTTCTGAACCACCTTTGTGAGGCCTCATTAGAGAAGGAGGAGGTGAGTGAAAATAAAAAAAATTCTAGAGAGACAGAATTAAAAAAAAAAAAATTCTTGCAAATAAAATTCTGCTGAGCATGAAGTGGGAATGGGTGTGTAATATACTGTGGACAGTCCATATAGCACTCAAGGTTCTTAGACTCTGCCCAGCTGAGGACATAAAACATTCTCTGCTCCACTATCTGCACGTTGTACGTCTTTGTTCCTGCCCTTTTTAGGTGTAAGTCCTGCCTTCCTATCAGGACTTCTTGTTCCTCAAAGACAGAAATTTTTATTCAGACCATTTCTTCCCCCTAGCACCTTGTACAGTAACGTGTCCAAAACATATTTGTTGAGTTGACTAATTGAAAGCCTAATGACATATATACAAAGTGATATATTAAAAGAGAAAGTGTTGTTTGACAAGCAAAAATATACATGCTCCCATCTCATTTTACTTATGTTTGTCTTGAGTAAAAGAGCTGTCATGCTTTACTTGTGGCTATGTGTGCTGATACCTGCCTCTGTTCATTCATCTCGTACTGCACAAAATCTACTAAAGCTCTTTATATATGATATGTATTGACTGTTATGAGTAAGCTCAATAAATGAATCTTAATGTCAATTTTGTGAGAAATTAGGACAAAAGTCTGGACTTGGATTGATGGAGAGGGAAAATTAAGGCTAGGAAGGCATGCTGGGTGCTATAGAATGGAAAAAGAAAAGGAATTAGCAAAGACATCAGAAAGAAGAAAGAAGAAAGAAAGAAAGAAGAAAGAAAGAAAGAAAGAAAGAAAGAAAGAAAGAAAGAAAGAAAGAAAGAAAGAAAGAAGAAAGAAAGAAGAAAGAAAGAAAGAAGAAAGAAAGAAAGAAAGAAAGAAAGAAAGAAAGAAAGAAGAAAGAAAGAAAGAAAGAAAGAAGAAAAAGAAAATGGATACATATGAGAAAAAATATGAGGAAATAAACAATGGATCTCACTAATATTGAATTGCAAATGTAACTGCATTAGCAACCCTCAAAGACTGGGCAGTGACTCTATGACTACATTGCCTATTTCACTGGATACTTTCTTAGAAAAAGTGAAAATTCAGAATGGGGAAGTGAAGCTTGCGCTTTCAAAGACCTGGTGGGAAAAAAATCAGTGCAATAAAGGGACAGGTCATTTAGAATTGGTGTTCTGGTTTTAAATGAAATTCTTGGTATAATTTCTGAAAAACCATCTTAAGGACCATATAGAGCCACCAAAATGGTATTACAGCAAGCCTAATGCCAACAGGCCTCCGCTGTGTGTCTTTAGTCCAGGAAGAAGGCATCAATTCCATCTTCAGCTTTTAGGACTTATTCTACTTGCCTGACTTACTGACTAATCTTCCCAGTGTGCTTTAATGCTTTTCAGAAGGTGTCATATCCCACTTCTGGCCGGGACATGCAGCTGATATCAGGAAAGTCACCTTTGCTTCTGCCGCCCTGAATGTCAGGCAGGCATTTACATAGCTGCATCCCTATTCAAAGTATGAAGGGAGATTGCAGACAGTATGTTCTCAGGAAAAATCGTAATTCTTTGAGCAACCTCCCCCTCACCAAACCCAGACTTGGGGAACACTCTGTCATTGAGATCTCTTCCTTTTCCCTCTTCCTGGTAAAAATCCCAGGTAGTACAGGATCCGTTAAATTCATTCAAAGCTATAAATTACTGATAATCTGGGGATCCCTGGGTGGCGCAGCGGTTTGGCGCCTGCCTTTGGCCCAGGGCGTGATCCTGGAGACCCGGGATCGAATCCCACGTCGGGCTCCCGGTGCATGGAGCCTGCTTCTCCCTCTGCCTGTCTCTCTCTCTCTCTCTCTCTCTCTCTCTCTCTCTGTGACTATCATAAATAAATAAAAATTTAAAAAAAGGGATCCCTGGGTGGCGCAGCGGTTTGGTGCCTGCCTTTGGCCCAGGGCGCGATCCTGGAGACCCGGGATCGAATCCCACATCAGGCTCCCGGCGCATGGAGCCTGCTTCTCCCTCTGCCTGTGTCTCTGCCTCTCTCTTTCTCTCTGTATGACTATCATAAATAAATAAAAATTTTAAAAAAAAAATTTTTTTAAATAAATAAAATAAATTACTGATAATCTAATGTGCTATTATTCATGGAGATTTTTTTTTTGCATTTAAAAAAAATTAAAAGTCTTCACCCAAAGGAATTTATGGTAATTTTGAAATCCCAAGTATCATCGAGCAGATAGAAAACATGTGTTTTAAATGGAATATGGAATAGGGGGAAGGTTATCTTCTGAAATCTCTGAAAGAAGTCCACACTACTATGGTATATTTGATGTTTGGTTTCTCGATATCAACAGATTTTATAATAGAATTGTGATTGCAACATTAATACTAGAATGACTTTTAAGACTAAATTTTTAAGACCCTCAAGAGGAAATATTTCCAAATATTAAATTAGACAGTGTTTGGTGAGGAAGAAAACTATCTCAGGTCATTAGGGAAAAGCTAAATTTAGCAAAAAAAAAATCTGTGCAGATGAACTCAGGGTCAATGTTTTCTAAAATATTTTCACTTTATTTCCTGTTGACAAGTAGTATAGTTTGATACACTCAGGTTGGCTTTCAATAAATGGAGGTTACTAGTTGCCTGATTCATTTCATTTGATACTGAAATAAGCCAAGTGTTATCATCAGGTTCATAAATGACTTCAGGTCTTTTCTTATTCTAAATATATTCTGTATTTTTTTTAGTGGTTACAATGTGTCCTGTAGATAGCATCTATGCAGTTCATTACCATTTTGGGGAAATCTAAATATTTAAGTGATTTGAGTTGAACATACAAGTTGCTCATCTTGGGATACCTGCCCCCTTCACTACCACCACCACAATCACCATCACCACCACCACCTTGGATTTGTTTTCTGCCTTAGTCATGCAAGTA
Organism: Vulpes vulpes; assembly: GCF_048418805.1. Taxonomy (NCBI): domain Eukaryota; kingdom Metazoa; phylum Chordata; class Mammalia; order Carnivora; family Canidae; genus Vulpes; species Vulpes vulpes. Next base: position 23,467,661 of record NC_132795.1, read on the forward strand.
TTTTTTTATTATCATTATTAATAGTCCATAAGGAAATTTTTTAGTCTTTATTTTTATGAGAATTTGGGGTTTACATAAAAACTGAACTGAAAGTATGAAAAATTCTCATAAACCATCTAAGCCCAGTTTTCCTATTAACATCCTTCTTCAGCATGATACATTTGCTACAATTGATGAGCCAATATTGATATAGTGTTACTAGCAGAAGCCCATAGTTTACATTAGGGTTAACTCTTTGTATTATACATTTTATGGGCTTCCACAAACGCATGACATGTATTCACTATACAATATCATATAGAATAGTTTCAGTGTGCTAAAATCCTCTGTGCGCCACCTATTCATCCTTCCCTCCCTCACCCCACCCTGCCCACCCATCTCTGGCCCCTTCATCTTACTGTCTTCATAGGTCTACCTCAATCTATATGGGTTTGTTTTTTTTTTTTTTTTTTTTTACTGTATGTTTAAGGCAGGGAACAGTTTGGTAAGTGTGGTTTCATAGAAATAAAACAAAGGAGATTTTAAGATTTACCATAACACCTCAATTATGGCATCGGAACAACACTATTTTCACCAACAATAAATGCTTCTATTTGCTTTTTATTCAGCTAACATTAATTGGTAACATAGTACATGCCAGCACTGTTGTAAATGTGAGAGATGACAGTAGTAAGCAAGACAGACAGGGTCTATGCCCTCATGGAGTACACATTTAAATTGAAGGGGAAAGGAGGACAGAGATTAAACAAAAAGTCAAGCAAAATATCTTTCAACACTGCTAAGTAGAATGATGGAAATAAAACAAGGTTATGTGATTGAGTGACAGGTGGGGACAGTGGTTAGGGAAGACTTCTCTGAGGACCCGACATTTGAGCTAAGAATTAAGAAAGAGGAAGCAACTATTCATGTAACAGAACATTCCAGGCAGAGGGAACCACAAATAAAATACCCCAGAGATGGGAACAAACTTGATCTAACTGAAGAAAGGAAGAAAGTCCATGTGGCTGGTGGGCAGGGGAGTAAAGAGAAGAGAGAGTCAGGGGGGTGAGGCTGGGAGAGGCAGGAGAGGTTGGAAAAGGTCAGTGAGACAGGTGTCCAAGGCCAGATCATAAATGACCCCATAGACCACAGTAAGGAGTTCCAATTTTATTTTATAGGAAGCTACTGCAGGATTTTGAGCAGGAAAGTAACATGATCCAATTTTTGTTTTTAATACCATTACTCGATCTGCAGAATATCTTAGAAGTCTTCTTTAAAATAAATATTGAACACTGATATATCAAGAACATTGTAGATGCCAACCAACGCAATGCAAATCCTCGAAAGTAAAAATGATGTTTTTACATTCAAGGCCAATATCATCATTACTTGTTTAAGTTCCTACCCACTTCCCTGCCTAAAAGAAATAACCCAACAGCACCGTCAAAAGAGTTTTCAATCCCTTGCAAGGTCTGCAGAGTTTGCCATTTGGTACAGGGGTATTTACACTCAGTTCCCTACCAAAATGAAAAATCATTTCCATAGAGAACTATAAACGAAGATACCTTTGAAAGTATATCTGCTTCCTTTTTTTTTTTTAATTTTATTTATTTATTCATGGGAGATACAGAGAGATAGAGGCAGAGACACAGGCAGAGGGAGAAGCAGGATCCATGCAGGGAGCCCGATGTGGGACTCAATCCCAGGGCTCCAGGATCATGCCCTGGGCCGAAGGTAGCTCTAAACCTCTGAGCCACCCAGGGATCCCCGTATTTCTGCTTTCTACTGTAGCCTCTTACTTAAGCTTTGGAAAACCATGCTATGCCTGTAATTACAAACTGCATTTTAAAAATACAAATGAGGAAAGGCTGATGACCAAATTTAGCTCCAGCAGATAAAACTGAAAAACCCAAACAGCATTGGACCTTTGGGGATGTGAAATGGAAATTGGCCAAATACAATCCAGGTGCTTTTCTGCTTATTCCAAATCTAGCTCCAGGGGACCAGCCTCCCCTGCCAATGAATAATTTTTCTTTCTTAGCTTCACAGAGAATTGGAGGAATAAGTGATTTCAACTGTCTGTCTCTATGGCAACTAGTACCCTAATTTCACCTCTTAGGTGGCAATTATATCTATTCACTAAATAGCTTTCAGTCCCTACTTTTATGATGAAAAAATTGATTTCATGAAAAACGAGATACAGGTAATAGGTGAACTTTTCCCCCAGCAACCATGGAGTACAGTTTATACGAGGTATAATCATTTAGAAGCAGAATGCATCCTATGTTTTTTTCTTTTCTTTTTCAATTGTAGGATGTTTATCCCTTATGTCTTTCCTCTAGTTTTTTTAAAAATAACATAATGTTATGTTTTCTTGCTTAACATTTATTTCTGTATTCAACTATGCAAATTAGTTGGATTCATTGTAAAGAGTGTTGCAAATAGAAAATAAAAATTAGAAAAGCATACACAAGAAAATTAAGTTCATTCCCCTTATTTAAAAACAATCACTGTTAATATTCTAACATTTTAGGTGTGTATATACATAGAAATATGATTTAAATCCTATAGCAAATATATTTTTTGTAACTGGACTTTTTCAAAAAATATGTTATGAGAAGTTTTCCATACCATTAAATATTCTTCTGATACATGATTTTAATGGCTTTTAAAGAGTCCATAATATTGGTTTACTATATTTTATTTAACTACTAGTTCTATGCTGACATTATTAAACATAAACGTTTATGTATATCACTATTGCCTTATAATAAACCCCAGAAAAGATATACATAAACCAAATGGGATAAACATTTTAAATTTTATTGCCAAATTTCTCTCCCCTAAAATCATAGTAATTTATTTTCATAGTAGAGGTAGATGGATGAGGGTACACATTACCTTAAATTCTCTATTAGAGGTACTATTATTTTTAGTGCCAATGAGAGAGGGAATATTTCACTACATGTCTGTAATATCTCTAATTAAAGACTTATTTTAAGGTTAAATATGTTTTTAGATTTTCATTGTTTATTTTTAGGAGAGTAAAGATACATGAATTGCCTGTTCACATCTGAAGGAAAGAATATTTGTTATCCTCTTAATAACTCTCCTCTCTCTATTTCTTAGTAACAGAAGAGATCATTTTTAGTTGGGCACACACCCCCTTGAAATAAAGATATTTTCCATTCTCTTTTGCAGCTAAGTGTGGCTGTATATTAACTCTAGGCTGATGAAATATAAGCAAAAATTATCTTTGCTATTTCAGAGAAATGTCCTTAAAGGCAGATGATATGCCCTCTTTTCCTCTTCATCATTCTTGATGGTTGGAATGCAGGTGTTATGGTGGGAGTTTCAGTAGCCATTTGGACCATGAGGATAAGGATTGCACTATAGGGATGGTAGAGCAGAAAGCTAGAGGGAATCTAGGTTCCTAAGAACTTTACAGAAGTTTTATACTGGAAAGCTTGTCTCCAGATTTTTATTTGAAAGAGTAAAACTGTATTTTTAAGCCATGATTGTGTTACATCATTTGTTTTATGAAGCTATACTTAAACCTAATTGATATAAGATTTTTGCCCCATATTATTTTTCTTAATGATTTTTTTTCTTCAAAGATTTATTTATTTGAGAGAGAAGAGAGAACGAGCAAGTGGGGGGGGGGGGGGAGGGAGGGAGGTGAGCACCAGAGAGACAGAGGAAGAATTCTGAAGCAGACTCTACTCTGAGTATGGAGCCTGAACCCAGGACCATGAGATCATGACCCGAGCTGAAATCAGGAGTTGGCTGCTTGACCAAATGAGCCACCAAGACACCCCTTCTTACTGATTTTTAGGTGCACTTTCTATTTTAAGGATAGTTATACTTTATCTGGTATTTATGTTACAAATTTTTCCAGATTTTCATTTGCTCCTTAATTTTTTATGGAATTAGGAGATGCAAAAATATAATTATTCTTAAATTTAATTAATACATAAGTTACATTATATATTCAGAAAATCATTTAATGGTATTAGCTTAGAAATATAAATTCCAGAGGATCCCTGGGTGGCTCAGCGGTTTAGCGTCTGCCTTTGGCACAGGGCGCGATCCTGGAGTCCCGGAATCAAGTCCCACATTGGGCTCCCAGCATGGAGCCTGCTTCTCCCTCCTCTTGTGTCTCTGCCTCTCTCTCTATGTCTATCATTAATTAATTAATTAAAAAAGAAATATAAATTCCAGGGGCATCTGGGTGGCTCAGTCCATTAAGCATCTGCCTTCGGCTCAGGTCATGACCCCAGTGTACTGGGATCAAGCCTCACATTGGGCTCTCTGCTGGGTGAGGAGTCTGCTTCTCCTTCTCCCTCTGCTTGCCGCTTGTATGCTCTCTCTGTCTCTCTCTCTCCTTTTCACATAAATAAATAAAATTTTAAAAAAAGAAACATAAATTCTAGAGAAATATTTTGTCTCAAACATCATAAGACAGCACTGAGAAGCCTATGTTCATTTCCTATAGGAATACAATTAAATGGTTATGTTGCAGGCCACAGTCATTTAGATGATGAAAAATTGTGTACATTTTTAAAGACTTGATAATTCATTCCTTGCTAATGCAGAGAATTTCTGTTTATAATCTGTGGGGCTCTGGATTCAAAGCATTGCCTCAGCCGTCTTCACTGGGGCTTAAGGGAAGCTGGGTGGGCTGGCTCCGCCTGCCACTCCCAATCTTATTTTTTCATTAGAGTTCCACAGAAAAGCCCCCACCAGATGATTTCCCCCCACACACAGATAAGAAATATAGGATCACAATTTCCTACCAGGTCATAAGCAGCCAACATTTTTTTCTGCACATCTGGAATTGCCCCCAGAGGCTCCAGATAAGGAAAGTTGTCTTTCATCACAAGAGAGACCGTAGGGGTATTGTCACTGGTGATGAGCCGAGACGACAGGGTCAACAGGCACTGCTTCAGACTGGCAATTGGAGGAAGTCCACACAGTTCCTTAATAGACACTATGGCATTCTGTGGGGAAGAAAACATGGAATTAAACTTCTGACCACATGACACATCACCCCCAGCACTTCTAGATTTACACGAAAGTATATTCATTAAAGGTATACCCTCCAATAATATGTAATTTGAAGGAAACTGGATTATAATCAACCAGAAGTGTAATGTGCACTACGATAACACACAGAACCAATTCACTATTATACTTTGTCAGTTTTTAGCAACTGCCACAAATATGCCATAAAGCAAAGCTGATTGTGAACCACGGCTACATGGTGCTTTTCAAAACAGAGTGCTGGAGTAGTCACATGAATTAGCATTGGCTGGTTGTGAATATCTTATTCAATTTGTATCATGATGATTATAAAAACATGTCAGTGATTATACACTGGAGTACATCTCCTTTCGGCTTTTCCCTTCAAGGTAGCAGGCTGCTATTACTCACCACCCTGCATCTGACTAACCAGCAATGGTATTTCTCTGTCATCCCATCAGAAATGTACCTGACGGATGCACGTACTAAAGCAAATTTCATGTAGAGCTACATTTGTCCATGTTACAGCCTTTTAAAATTCATTTGACATAGAAATTATAACTATTTTATGTCTTATTAACAGTGAGCCGTACCTATTAGATGTCGAATGAATTTAGCAACAATGATGGTATTTCATTTCTCTACTGATTAGGGTTCAAATAATCCTTAACCCAAGAAACTTTAGGTTGAGATGATATAAATTATCAGCATTACCTGGAAAAACTTTATCATAACCAACTCTTTTTACTGTGTATTTTAAACACATAATATGCGTGAAGGATATATTTCAAGAATTACAGAGAAATAAAATCTACTTGTAATATATAAAGTAAGATGCAGAAATGATGTATAAGTAATCTAACAGGGGTTTATAATAGTTTTGAATATGTCAGAAAAAGTTAGAAGATGCTAATATTTGGAGCCTATTTTTAAAATAGTGGCCAAAGCAACCACTTCAAAAAAAATTGCTTACAATCTAAGTATTAATGTGTGATTTATGTACCATACTGTTTCCTACCACTTTAGCTATTTAAAATTGATTTCAGGTCCATTCTGGAATTTCTCTGTGAAAAAATGTAAAAATATAGTCTTCACCAAATGATGGGTTTGAGGTTCAGTACCACATGACTAAAAACCATGAATGATCATGAGTTTTGGTAGCAGGCACTTCTGGATTTAAAGCCCAATATTCCTACTTACTAACTGCAATATTTGGGAAATCGCTTAACTTCTTCAAGCTTGTTTTCTATCTTGAAAGTGTGGTCCTTTGGTGAAAATTACTATTAAAATATTAGCTAAAGGAGCAAATAAATTGCATTGAAAAATATTCCTCTCTTGTTCTGTTCTCATACCTAGACTGCTACTTCTTCTGCCAACCAACACCTCTTTTGCATATTGCAGGAACTTAGTATTTGTTGTTTGATTGTTTCTCAGTAACATGAGCCTAGAATAACTATATTCTATAATATCGAAGAAAGATATTGTCTGAATATAAGCATTAACGAAGGGAAGGAAATTAATGTTGAATCTCCACATGCCAGGAGTGGGCAATTTACATATATTGTCATTTAATTCTGATAATAATTCTGTGATGTATTAGTATTTTTCTTACCACATGTGGAGAAAACTGATGATCAGATATCTGAAATAATTTGCTCAAGATCACAAGGGGATAGAGTTTAAGCTGGAATCCATGTTCCTCCAATTAAACCACGTTTCTTAGAGAAGATGACATAGTTTTCAACAAGTTCAAATGCTGAATATTGGTTGGTTAGTTGTGTTTCCTCTGGTGGGGAGCGATTTATTATTGTTGTCATTCACTTAAACAACTAAAATAACCTAATAGGCATTATATTTGTTTATATGACTTCAAATTCCCTTTCATGTTCATATCTGCAGATTTTACATATATACTTGTAATTACTATTGTCTGTTTGTATATATAATGTTTTATATATTGCACATATGTATTGTTTTACATTCTATTTTTTCCACATTGTTTCATATACACAACCCCATATTGGTTATATGGCAGGGATATTTAATGGATATATAAAGCATTTATATTAACTGGTTTGGTTCAGGCTAAATTTAACCCAATGTTCATTCACAATTTGATACATAAAATGTATCTGCTTTATCACAGGCAACACTTAATTCAAAGGTAGATGGGTTTACACAACTTTTCTGATAATTTTTTGAGGAGTCAGATCACTAGTAAAACGCAACATGCATTGGTGAGGGAGGGGCTGTAAGAAGTAAAAGCAGGAAAGAAGAGCTTGGGATTTTTCCTACCTGCATATTTTCTCTCATATCTATGGCTTCTCGTAAGGGATGAACTGCTATTTTAAAGATGTCATCTATGGTCTTAAGGCCGATATTCCTGAGCATGGTATATTCTCGAACTTTCTTCCCCATTCTCACTGACAGGCTGCGCTTCTGTGCCTTTCCTCCTCCACTTCGATTAGTTATTGCTATATGGACAAAAAGGGTTACATGTTCCATGATGTCACCCACAAAAGAGCGCAGGGGCACGTGCCGATATCCAGGCTGCAAACATTCAAATGGTATTGTATATTGTCCTATAAACTCATCCCCAATGTAGTCATCATCCAGAACAACAAAACGAATCATGGCCAGCTCAGGTAGGTTTACTTGAAACTCAAAAGTTTCATCAAAAATAGGGTTATCACTGTTCTGCTGGACAGTTTTAGTTCTTTGTTCTGAACAATCTGCTGGAATTCCATGTATCTCTATACAAACGTAGGGATCTATGACATCTCCTTTGGCACAAGCTCCCTTGGGCTTTGGAAAATTCTGACCACTGATGATCTTGATATGAAGAGCTAGAGGAGACACCCCAGGTACAATGCCCTTTGTGTTTGCACTGAAGTAAGAAACTTCATCCCGCATGATGGATGGCCGTAGAACATAACCACATCCTCCATTTTGAAGAAACCAGCCTGTGTGAAGATCCATCATTGGACCTGGAGTCTGAAAATTCATTGCCACAATCTGACAGCCACAATTCCAAAAGTCCTGTGGATTCAAGTTACTGGAATCAATCCTCATGGCACTTGGATAGACCCTTGATAAGAACCTCTTATTATAATTTACAAAATCCTCTGGGTATTCATTTGCAATTCGGCTGGCCTCTGTTTCACTAAATGAACACATTTCCCAATAGTTTTGGCTCTTCATAGACAGTTCAAAATCCCTATACTGAACAGACTTGCAGATAGATACCAAATCAGAGAGCTCCTTACACAGCAAGATTTGTTTCTGCTCACCATTGTAATCTACCGACAGCCTTCGAGACATTTCTGCTTCTTCATCTTCATCTGTTACTTCTCCTTCTAAAACATCCGGGTCAGAAGGCAATTTCTTTCCTTTCACAATAATCATTCTTTTCAATTTTTCTGGTGATGGGAGGTAGGTTTCTGATGACAAAGGCGCCTCTACATAGAGCTTATCGCCAAAGACCATTTTCATCTGTTGAACCATTATCTTCTGCTGTGGTAGGGAGCAGTGATTTCCCAAACAAAGAATGAGTGGGTACTCAGAAGCAACAAAGGCAAATTTATTTATCACCTCTATGACACTTCGAAAGGAAAGGTGTGTTGTCACATTATTTCGATTACAAAGGATCGGTTCATTGTCTGAACCATCACTGACATCAAGTTCGATGCTACGACAGCCCATTTTCAAAGCTCTAACATATCCATTAATATCAGCCGGGCCCCTGAACTGGTCTTCTATGAGATAGGTGTTGTGGGATGCATTGATGTAGTAGTGAGATAATGGCTGGGTCATATCTTGAGCAACCTTTTTCTGCTCAGGATCAAAAATGTCACATTCTGGTGACAACAGATACTGGGTAAAGCCATCAATTGCAAGAAACCCTTTTTGACGTCCCTCTTCGGAAAGTTCGTATCTCCGAATAATGTCTAAGCACATATCCTCAGTAATATGGGTGACTCCTTGCTCAGCTTCTAAAAAGAGCATGAGATCGTTGGCATCCAAATATTCTTTGTTTTTAGATATCTGTACCAGTAAGAAATATACTTCTGGCCTGGTGCAGAGTTCACAGAAAGCTTCACAAAATTCCTCTTCTGTCACTCGTGTGGTTAGTTTTTCTTTGCTCTTCTGGATTTCTTTAAACTTTAACCTGATCTTGGATTCCTTCAGGGTAGGGTTGAGCTGTTTTATTAACTCTACAGAGGTGTCTTCCAACATAATCCCATTCCCATCGATATCTGCTGCCTCAAACACCGTTTTCAACCACATGAATCTTGGTGTGTTCTGATTGCCCTCCATAAAGTCTAGGGGTTGCTTACTTCGAGAAACCAGGTACCGTAAACCTGACACCCAGATGTTTGCTACGTCTGCTGAATTGGCAACTAGGTCCAGAGACTCATAGTTTTCCCCATGGAGTATGGAAAAGGCACAGTCCTCACAAATCTGGTCAGCGAGGCCATTGTTTCTAAATGTTTCTGTGTTCTTCCCCAGTCTGATCTCTTTTATAGCGGAAATGTCAAGCTTAGCTTTCTCAAGGTCTTTCTTGGAAGGTTCCCAGCGAAGAGCTTGGAGGTCTGTGTCCAGAGTGAAAAATCGGTTATAAATACGAGAATTTGGCCGGACCTTCTTCAGTTCACAGCCAGCTTGCATGAAGCTGATGCAGTCACTCGCACTGCTAATTTTCTTTTCCGAGGGCATGCTGCTGAAAGACACTGTTTTCTTTCTTCCACCACATTTTTGGTTTGAAGGATCCTGTAAAATAATTTGAAAATAGTTATTCAATATTCCTTAGAAAAATAGACAAATTCAGTAACACTCTATGAAATCCTCAGACTCCATTGAGATATTATGGTGATTTGGACCTGAAGGCTAGCCTAAAATTCACACTTTCATTATCCCAGAAAAGAAAACTTGCTGAGAAAATCGGTATTATTAGGTTCAGAAAATAAACTTATTTTTCAAATGCCTAGCGTTCTTTGAAATAAAATCTACTATTAAGTTAATGGCAGATCACTCATTTGTTCATTAAAGCAGATTTCTTAAGAACTTCTATGTGTTGGTACTTTGACAACCTAACTCAAATCCCTACAGATATGTGAAAGAATAAATGGTAGATTTCTTTAAAGTTTTCCTTATTTATACTTAGCAACAGTTTAAGTTTTATACTTAAAACCAATTCAAGGGGCACCTGGGTGGCTCAGTCAGTTAAGCATCTGCCTTCCACTCAGGTCATGATCCCACGGTCCTGGGATGGAGACCACATTGGGCTCCCTGCTCCATGTGGTGGGCGGGGGGCGGGGGGGCTGCTTCTCCTTCTCCCTCTGCCTGCTGCTCCCCCTGCTTGAACACTATTCTCTCTCTGTGTCAAATATATAAATAAAATATTTTTTAAAATAAATAAATAAAATAAAACTAGTTCAAATAAAAGATTTTTACCTTCATAAGCTTTACATCAAAAAGGACAACATACTTAACTAAAAGTCACTTTTTTTTCCCCAAAGTATTTTGAAGAATGTATCTTGAAAGTCAGACTGGAAACTAACAGCAGACAAATGACTCTAACTGGAGCAAATTTTCAGACTAATGTAAACAGTTTGGATGAACCTTATGAGAATTGAAACCTGCATTTTGGTATAATGCTATTAGCAGCCACAGCATAGAACCAAAGAGAAATTTGAATGTTCCACTAACTTTTGAGTTCTTCCAATGTAAAATAAATTTCCAAGTCTTTTGCCATAGAATTTCACAGAGACCACCTCCACCTTACCTTTTATCCCTCTCTTGAAGTGTCGTTGGATCCTAGTCTCACAGACTCCCTGTGTCCTCCCATTTTGCCCTTCACCAAACTACAGTTCTGACAGGGCATTAAACTTTCTCTGTTCAGATTAGTGTGACTTAAGCAGGTTAATTATTTCTTGTGGCTGTTTCCTTCTTGGGTGTATCTAGGCCTTCTCACATACTGTGTTTCCCAAATTACAAGTCTCGTCTTTATATTCATAAGTTAGTAGATGTCATCTTAGTCCCAGACTACCCTCTCTACTTATCACTTCCAATTCATTTACACTGAACATCTGACCAATGCCACTTAAAACTGGATATTTTTTATACTTTCCTCTGAAAGTATAGATTAAAGTTAATCATGTTCCCAGCCAGATCATCAATTCAGATAATTCTCCCAGGAACAAATTTTGCAAAAACACCTTAATGCATGTGTACAGTGCTTGATTTTATAAGCATTTTGAAGAGGCAGCAAAGTGTGGAATGTAAAAATCATTGTCCTTATGCAAAAATAACTAGTCTCAAACTGTGATTATTCCCCTCAGTAGATATATGACCTCGGGTAAGTCATTTAGCCTCTCTGAATCTTAATTTCTGCTTTTAAACAGGAATCAATAATCCTTGTATATAATAGTGCTGCTGAGAGACTCAAAAGAAAGTGTACATGAATATTCTTTGTATACTGTAAGTGCTTATAAGGTTAATCTTTTTGAAAGAAGAGGAACATTTCTTCATACACCTAGTCACTGTAGGACCTGACCAGAATTTGGGGGGTTATCAAGAAGTTGATTCATTCTTGACCTCTGAGCATTTAAGACAAATCTTCAGTGATAAACTGAAAATATTTTAAAACAGACACATGATATTACTATTTTAAGCACCGAAAAGTTTGACCAAAGTAGTCTGGTTGTCTCCTTCACTGACATTCTTTCAAAACAGGGTGCTGAATTTCTCCTCCAAGGCCTTATTTAATTGTGATCTTGACTAGAAGAGCCTCCCTATTCTGTGATTCAGGAAAAGGCAAGATGATTTATTATTCAATTGACTAAAACCTTGCCCATGAAAAGAAAACAAAATTTGCTTTAGTTATAGGATGTCGGTGGGATGATTCATTAACTGAAAAATATATCTGATCTTCAAGTGACAAAAATATAAATTACTCAATTTATTTGTAGAATAAAAAAAATCTGTACAGATTACAGAATATTGTTTCTTGATGGCCTGGCATTTAACAATTTAGCTCTTACTTTACCAGAGAGTTGTTATTTTTAATTATCCCATAGTAGTCAAATTCCTCATCCTTAAGTTAAAAAACAAGTATAAATCTGCAGCTGTTTATATGCAGTTGCACTATTAGGACACATTTAAATTCATCACAACCCACATGCTCACAAATTTCAGACATATGTGTGTATTTCCCCACACTATAAAGGCAGGCACCTAATAGCACTGCTGAGATGGGATTAATCTACCAAGTAAAATAAAGAGGGAAACTGCGAATTGTGATAGTAAATTAGACTGTGACTCAGCTTTTAAAGCTACCATTTGACTAGGCAAATTTTAAGCTAATGAGACCTTTCACAAAAAAATTATTTTTATATAAAGCAGATCATGTTCCAAGTAGGATTACTGTCAATAGAATCATAAAACCTCTAATAGTTTCTAACAAACCTTAAGTGGGAAATTAGTGTTGCTGTAAATGCATGTATATAGTTCTTGTATCTATATATGGTACCATACCAACCTTCACAGTCTTAACACTTCACTCTTGGCTTGAGCCACTGTTCACAAGAACAAAAGTACTGCTATCAGAAAAGTTTTTTCTTACAAGCCTCTCTTATCTATGGTAATATCTCCTTAAATCAAGACAATCTCTCTTAGTAAGATAAGCCTTCAAGAGATAAATGTTTTCTTTTTTTTTTTTTCTTTTTTTAACTTTTATTTATTTATGATAGTCACAGAGAGAGAGAGAGAGAGAGAGAGAGGCAGAGATACAGGCAGAGAGAGAAGCAGGCTCCATGCACCGGGAGCCCGACGTGGGATTCAATCCCGGGTCTCCAGGATCGCGCCCTGGGCCAAAGGCAGGCGCCAAACCGCTGCGCCACCCAGGGATCCCGAGATAAATGTTTTCTATCTAGCCTAGGAAAGAATTGACCTGCTCCAAAATGCTTATATCCTGCTTTGACCCCCAATTTCCACATGATTACAAAACTTATCCCAAAATGCCTTAAAACTTGTAACCAGCAGAAAAGATATAATCTTAGGTTGTCATCTCATGAAGGACAAACTCCGAAGTTACTATAAGCCCCCAAATGAGCCAAAAATTGGCCAAAGCACATATGAAAAATAATTCATTTATCTGATGTTGACTAGAGCCAGGATTATTTCTATTCAAAATATGCTTGAAAAGTTTCAGGACTCTGATATTTCTCCAAGTCTGGTTTTTTGTTTGTTTGTTTGTTTGTTTTCCCCCAGTGGTCATGCTATACATTAGCTCTGAGAAGTTGAGAGGGGAGGGGGCTGGGAATTGTACTGAGTGGACAGGGAAGATGGGCAACTCCAAATCTCCTTCTGAGCTTCATCACAACCATGGCCTCTTTGTCGAACCCTACACCTCCACATTTCTGTTCCACTCGAGATCTTGGCAGGTTAGTGTGGAAAGGGGGGACTGTTCAGGCAAACAGACAAGAGATATTCCCAAATGAAAAAATTTGAAGTGTTGGTGATAGATCTTCTTGCTGATAAATACAAAAAATATGTGATGATGGAATGAGAAAAAAATCCACTGCAGTTATCTATATACTGGAAAGACAGGTGCTTTTGGCACTTTCCAAGAAAACCAAAGTTTGTTGTTAGTTCGAGTGTGCTCTTGTCATCTTCTGGCTCATTAGATAATTGAATTGACTCCTCTGGTCATAAGGTGATTATTATAAGGAGATTATTATAAAATATGAGGACTTTTCATTTATTTTAAAGCTAAATTTCTTTACTCTGGGATGAAGGGAAGAGGCTAAAGTGCTTATTACCCTCAAAATTTCTCTGAAAGCAGCTTACAAAATTTGTTTGTTGGATAGCACATTATGACTCTTCTGTCCCCTAAATTAAAGTTTAGCCTCCTCTTCCAGCAGGGTGCAAGAATTAGTCAGGCATTGAACTCAATCCTTTCTATTGCCTAGCATTCTATGTTCAAGTTTCCAAATTATCATTTCACAGGAAGGGAACACATTTAAACAACTTAAATAATGAAATGAATAAACCAAATTATGTTTATATGGTCTCTGAACATTTAAGATAAGATAAAACTTTACATTTGGGATCTACTGTCTTCTTAAACGACTTAATTGTCAGAATCAAGAAGAGTCCCATAAACTAGCAAAGTAGTAGGCAAATGTTTTATTCTTTTATTAAGGCAATACAAAACATTGATATGCTTATGAGCATTGTTTCTAATATATTCATATCATAAACATAATTTCTATCTAATTTCATGATGTAAGGTTGATTTCTAGTCTTTGAAATAATATCAAAATACTAGGAGAAAATGGCCAAATGTTGTTTTTATTTTTTAAAATTTTTCATTATTTTCTAACAACATTGCTGTGTATCCAGTATTAGAACTAGGATACCAATCATGATTAAATGAGATTCTTACACAGCAGTAAAAGCTCTATAGATCCCTAAATATGTTTTATTAAACTAAAATTAGAAAAAAAGGTTCAAATAAGCCAAATTAATAAACTTGTTTCCATAAGTTCCCATTGGCATTTGTCCTCTGACCCCAATAAGGCTGGATATACTGCAAGTTCCTTAACAAACACTCAACAAATTAAATCATTTTTCTTCAGTAACACATTGATGAGCTGCAGAGGCAACTTAGCTTATTCAGTGCAACCATTTTTGGGTCTTAATAATGGAACTATTGAATTATTTCAATATAATAATTTTAGAAAAAAGTATACTAAAGCAATACAATAATGTGAGTGTACCTAATGCCACAGGGCTGTACATTTTAAAATGGTTAAAGTAGAAAATTTTATGTTATATAAATTTTACCACACAAAATAGAGTGTACTAAAGCATTGTAATATAAATTTAAGAGTAAAGGAAACATATCTACGTTTTTCTACCTCTCACCTGATGAGCATGTTTAAATATCAAATTATATCATCATATATTCTTTTCCCTTTTTTGGCAGGTTGTTTTTAAATGAACAGCTCAAAATGGTTCTTTGTTAAAACAGAACAAATTTACAAACCTTAAAGATTAACAATCAAACATCAGTTGTCAAATTAATTAGAAGGAAGCTTTTTTTCCTAATGCAGAAATCCAGCTCTATAGATACAGATACACTAAAGTGACATTCATTTTTCTCTTTTTGTATGAGGGTAAAACACTTATTTTTGAAGAGCTCTCTTAATAAAGTCTTTATATAAAAGTTTAATAGATTATAATTAAAAGGTAAGCAAAAATATAGGCACATATATCTTATTTTCACCACAGGGTTTCTATCTTGTTCTTATAGACAACCTATGAACTCTT
Source organism: Vulpes vulpes (assembly GCF_048418805.1). Classification (NCBI taxonomy): domain Eukaryota; kingdom Metazoa; phylum Chordata; class Mammalia; order Carnivora; family Canidae; genus Vulpes; species Vulpes vulpes. Next base: position 23,482,997 of record NC_132795.1, read on the forward strand.
AACACTATACTGTTCATTTTAGTTTTATGAACTTCCAACCAAAGTCAGAAAAAAGATCTGGTAGATACATGAAACCTTCCAAGGATTGTGGACAATATAATCTAGAATCCAAATGAGCCCCAACCTTGGATATTGAGAGGCCCCAGGTTTCTAGTCTTCATTCATTCATTTAACAAACAGTAAAGCGTATGCCTACTACATTCTAGGGACTAGCACATTGTAGAGTTTTGAAGAAACTGATAAAGTTTAATTTTTATCTTAAAGAGATCACTCTGGATGTGCACTAGATGATGACACTGAGGATGGTGTTATAGGTGACTGCTGACTCATTAAAGAAAGAGACCATGATTGCTTGAAGTAGATTACTAGAAAAAGGAATGGAGAGAGGTGAGAAATATCAAAAAAATAGGAGGTAAAATAAAAAACCTTTGACTGGGTCTAGGATGACTCCTAGGTTTTTGGTTTGATTGAGAGGTGAGTAGAAATATTACTGAGATATGGACTACCAGGAGAGGTGAAATGGGAGCAACACAGAGTTTACTTTGGGCCAAGGTGGAATTTTATTTTTTTTAAGACTTTATTTATTTATTCATAAGGGACACAGAGAGAGAGAGAGAGAGAGAGGCAGAGACACAGGCAGAGAGAGAAGCAGGCTCTATGCAGGGAGCCCGACGTGGGGCTCTATCGCAGGTCTCCAGGATCAGGCCCTGGGCTGAAGGCAGCGCTAAACCCCTGAGCCACCCGGACTGCCCTGGAATTTTAGATGACTATGGGACATCTAGATGAAAAGACTGGGCAGAGAAGAAGACTTAAAATATAAAGGTTGAGGGATAAGAGAACCAGGAGCATGACCTCTCAAAGAAGCCAAAGAACAGACTTAATTAAAGGAGTGAGTGCTGGAAAATAAGATGTTAAGATGGCTTACTGGATTTAGCTATTCAAATCTCTGCTGGTAACTGATGAGAGAATGTTCTATGTTGCCTTTAAGATGGTGAGGACAGTGACAAGGGTGAGAGCAAAGGTTTTCAGGGAAGGAGAGGAGCAGGTATAAATGTTCTTTGATAAGAAAGAAGGCCAGGATGACTCTAGCAAAAGTTGGGGGTAGAGTGGCTCCAAATGAGACTAGAACAGCATGCAGAGGCCAAGAGTGATCACCAGAAGAAGGCTATTCTCAAAAATGCTGGCTTTATTAACTTGTATTGGTGATAGTTCAAGAAATGGAAATCAGGTCTAATATATACATGTTATCTAATATATATATATAAAATATATCCCGTCCAATAGGCCAATGCCCAAATCTACATCCACGTTTGGCAATTAGGCAGTCTAGAGAAAACACACTCTCCACATACAAGGCCTAACTCTTTACACAAAACTCTAAGAAGTTGGGGAGGTGGTATCCTCATTCTACCTGTTACCTTCAAGTTTCAGGTAAGGGAAGGTTGCAACTGTAGAATCATACCATTCAATCCACATTAAAGTTTCCGAAGTTATTTTCTCACAGTAAACTCACATATTGTGTAATGTAAAGTCACCAACCGGTGACATGACTTACTTATGATTAATATCATGTGACCCACCTTAAGTCACTATGTGTGTGGTACAGTGGGGATAAAGGTCCTGATATCACTGCTGAGAAGTGGCTGAAGCCTAACCCAAGCTCTGTGTACCATTGGCTCTCCCTGGTGGCTCCCTATGCCTCGCTGATAAGTGGAATAGCTGTTTTATTATCCATAAAGAAAACATTAATTCTCTACAACACCTTATAATTCAACAGAATCTATTAAAGGCAATGCTAACTTATGCAGGCACATATCTCTTGCCAAATTAAGTTTTATGTCTGTATTTAACATGTATTTCATTTATAAAAGGTGATTCATTTAACAAAATACACTAAACTAAAGCTATCTTCTTTAGGAAACCCACTCTGATATGTATACACTGTGGCAGGGATAGAAAACTAGTTGAATTATAGGAAGCCAGTGACAATCTAAATATTCTGAAAAACGATATCTTCTATTTTTAAAAAAATGACATCTTCTCTTATATGACTCTTCTCACCTGAAAGTAAAAATAAGTGATATTCTGTAGGCAAACGTGGGCAGAGTGTAGAGAGTCCATTTCAGGGTAGGTTCTCAGTACCATTGATTTGTTTTGAGACCAGAGGAAGGTTCCACTGTTCTAAATATCACTGCAGTCATTCATTCAGAACTCATTAAGAAATGACTCAATAAAAATTATCTCAAGCTCTTTGGCTGCATGGTTTCTATCCAGGCTTTTCTGCAAGTATGACTCTTATTATCCGTGTCCTGTGTATTACTTCAAAATAGGGCATTAGCTTATAGAAATTTCATGTACCTCCTATGTGCTAGGCATTGTCCTAGTGGCTGGTTCTTAGAAAAATAATTAATCCCCAAACTAACATTGCCTGGAATAAATGCCTTCTTTCAATCACTTTTTTAATGTACAAGTTTTTATAAATGATAAAGTTAGCAGAACACTGACAAAAATTATCAAATTTGGTAATTAGAGAAAAGCATACAACAACGCAACGCTTCTTAATAAACAAAAACAGGGGTGCCTGGCTGGCTTAGTCAGTAGAGCATGCAACTCTGATCTCACAATTGTGGTTTTGAGCCCCGCGTTGGGTATGGAGATTACTAAATAAATAGGTAAAATCCCCAAACAATAAATAAATAAGTAAATAAATAAATAGCAGCTTTAAATACCATCAAGAATGTTTGATAACCAAGACCAGGAAGGGGAAAAAGAGTCAACAAGGGCAATATTAAACAGAAGTACTATAGTAATTATATATAGTTAAATTATATCTTTAACACTAGAGCCTTTACTGAGATAATTAAAAGCAGACAAGAGGCAAACTAAACTTTGAAATGTTCAAAATCTATAAAGCTGATCTTAGGCAAAATAATACTAAAAGCATTGCCATTTAACAAGAAAACGAATACAACTTCCACATGGAACCTCAATATAATTTTAAATTACACAGCTCTTCCTAGATGGAAGAGCATCCATTATTCCTAGATGTGCTAGAAAGACCTTGCCACTAAGTGTGGCTTGTAAAAGTTTGCTGCAGGAACCCAGAAGATGGCATCAGTGGGCTTAGTGACACCAAGATCCTGTTGCCATGCTCCCTAGTAGGGTGTCCCCCTACCCCCCACCCCCCACCTTATCTGCAGTTTCACTTTCCACAGTTTCAGTTAACCACAATATAGAAGTAAATGATCCTCCTTCTGACCTTTTGTCAGAAGGTCAATAGTAGCCAAACACCACCTCACAGTGCCTCCATCATTCATCTCACTTCATCTCATCATATAGACATTTTATTACCGCACATCATCACAGAAAGAAGAGGGGTGAGTAGTACAATAAGATATTTTAAGAGACCACATTTACATAGCTTTCATAACAGTATGTTGTCACAATTGTTTTATTATTAGTTATGATTGCTCATCTCTTACTGTGCCTAATTTATAAACCAAACTATGATAACATAGGTATGTATGTATTAGGAAAAAGCGCAGTTATCTATAGGGTTCAGTACTATCTGTGGCTTCTGGCATCCACTGGAGGATTAAGGGGGCACTACTGTAATTGCTAATAGTCACACTGTAAAGCAAATTATTAATGACAATAGTACCAGATTTTCAGTAGATTAATAATTTTATAATGTCTGCTAAAATAACTGGAATTGCAAAATTAGCTTAATGCTAATTTTGAGTCACATTCTATCATTTTCATTTTTGAGACAAAGGTTTCTTTGTCCTCCTCTAGACAATAATGTTTGTCTCAAAATAACAAGGCTTTGGTTTGAAATCTTTAACAAAAGCTGGGAAGAAATTGATTCAAAAAATGATAAGATTTTTGATAATGATAAATAACACCATAATATCCTCTTTGCATCACAATATAAAGAATACCATATCCTGATTTACATATTTAAAATGTTATTTATTTGGGCAGCCCGGGTGGCTCAGCGGTTTAGCATCGCCTTCGGCCCAGGATGAGATTCTGGAGACCCGGGATCAAGTCCCACATCAGGCTCCCTGCATGGAGCCTGCTTCTCCCTCTGCCTGTGTCTCTGCCTCTCTCTCTCTGTGTCTCTCATGAATAAATAAATAAAATCTTTAAAAAACTAAAATGTTATTTTATTTTATAAATAAACCTACTGATATGATGTGTATTCATCAACAGTAAAGGTGAAGAATTACTTTTGCTTGACCTTCTACTCTATGCTTCATCTCTGTGATTCACTCAAGAAGCAAAATCATTAAAACCCAATAAAAATTATTGACTGTTCATTGCAGATCAACAGTGACAGATAAAAATCAAAGACTATTTCACCTGTTAGAATATTTTTCACCTGTATGGAAATTAAGTCCATGTAGATGAGGAGACCTGGCCACAGGGAAACCGGACAGGTAACAGCTGGTTATCTGGACATGTCCATGTCTCCAACATTCAATTCGTCCTATAGTTTCATTGATTGCTGCCATTTCTGTTTTCCCTAACAGCATTAGGGCACAAACCCTGAGGTTGGTTGTTGTGAAACCTCACTGACTGACAGACTTTCTATTCTCAATTCTTATTTCCCCTCAAGTCCACAAGCATAGATGTTCCTTTATAGTGTCAACTGTTGCCATGGAAAAGGCCTTGTTTCTCACTTAAATCTTACCGATCTCTGCTTGTAACCTTCACAATCCACTACTTTGTACACAGTTACAAGGAACATTAACACTCCCATTTTTCTAGTCAAAAGCATGACCTTTTTCAACGAACCCCAATTGCCACACGCAATACATGATTTTGTTTATTTTAAATCCCAAGAGAATATATTACTGTGCCTCAGAAGTGCCAATATGAACAAAGTGAAGTAGACACCAATAAAGGTTACCTAACAATTATTCAGTGGCCTCCCAGGAATGACATGCTGCTATTAGTCCTGTCCCTGAAGACAGATGTCCACCTCACACTAAAAAAAATACATTTACAATTCATCAATGCCAAGAACCAAGTGGGCCTGAAGACTGAGATAGGATTCTGTGCTTTCTCGCGAGACTCCCCACACAGCAGGGCCTGAGAATCTGGCTGAACTTATGCCAGGGGAGACTTTGTTGTTTCTGGTGACAGGATTCATGGGAGGTGCTCTTTATGGACAACAGTATGTCATGGTCCCTAAATTAATCCTCTGTAATGAAGAATAAGTAAATGTATTCTTTTAATACCTGTATGTAATGCATTGCTTTCAGTGTATTATTATAGACATTAAATGTAATTATTATTATTTCATAGGTATAAACATAAAACTTGATGCTTTATTAAGGTAACCATCAGAAATTGATAAATAAGGTAGGCCTTCAAATCTATACATATAAAAAAATATATATATAAAAAACAAAAAACCAAATCTATACATAATTTTGAATGCATAATTTTGAATGCATAATTATGCATGCATGATTTTTTCATTCTAACATTGCATATTTACTTATACTACTTTACCTGAAAAATCAAAATATCAACAGGAATGGAACATTCTTAAATAGAGCCCATTTCAAAAATGTTCCTGACCAAATTTTCTATTTTTCTTTTGGTGCTAAATAACCAGTTCACAGAATAGTTTGTCCTTCATTGTGACTTTTCACTTTTCAGTGTTTAATGCTTATATTTACCATCAAATATTAGACACCAATGTATTATTTACATTGATTTTTAGTCACTTTGGCATTTCCTTTAATCATCTAAATTTGAATAAAGTATAATTAAAAGTGAAAAGTATATTTCAATACTATTGAGTTCTACCACTTTATCATAGTGTTAGTAGAGTTTCAGAAACAGATTTATAAAAATTAAAAAATCATTCAGAATTTGAAAGTTGCTAGAAGAATAGATCTTAAAAGTTCTCATCACAAGAAAAAATTGTAACTATGTGGTGATGGATGTTAAGTAAACTTATTCTAGTAATCATTTCATAAATACACACATTTCAAATCATTATGTTGTACACCTAAAACTAATAAAATGTTATATGCCAATTATTTCTTAATTCTAAAAAAAAAAGAAAATCATTTAGAGTTATCTTAGTTTCTTTTTTTTTGAGTTATCTTCAGTTTAAATGGAAATAAGAGATATAATCAGCCTTGCTTCAGAGCTTAAAGTTTTATTAACAAAAATAGAATTCTAAAAACGACCAATTTCCAGGAATTCATAGTTTTTTGTGCAATATTTGGTGAGGACAAGATTTCAGAGTATATATATATCATCTATAAATTCTAATTAGGGTATGTGTAAAACATAACTATTAAAAATATTTCTTAGAAATGGAATCAGTGCCACTGTACTATATAGTAATAGATACATGTACATTTCTCAGTAAGAAAAAAATCTTACAGGAAATTTAAAAACACTGAATTTATTTTTTAAAAACATTTTATAAATTTGTATGACTTGGGACATGGAGATTAAATGTCAATTTAATAAAACTACAATTCTATTCAAACTTAAAAAACAATTCATTTATAAACTAAATCAAATTTTCCTGGACTGGAGAAGTCTAGCCTGCCATTTAATAAATATACGTATATATTAACAAATAGACCATTTCTTGCACTTGTATTGTCTTTACAGGTTCTAAAACTTACATTTAAATTACTTTAAACTTCCCAATTGAATATTTTTTCTGTAATAAATACCTAAAAGAAATCCCTAAACTTTTTACAAGGTAGATCCATGAACCACAAATAAATAGAAATTCTCTTGACCCAATGCAATGTAAAAACATATCCTTAATGCCTTTTCTCTCTTGTAGTGCTAATAGAATATGTCCTTCAGGATTAATGACCTTAGAGATATAAAAGCTTTGGCTCAAACAGCCAACTTGACCTGAACATCAAGATGAATCTGATTAAAGGTTTCAAGTTTTATCCATAACTTCCGCAATAGGTTAAAACCATCTAACACTTTAATCCTTATTGTATGACTCTGATTAACTGAATGTCAACATCTGTCCATGTGCAACAAACAGATGACAGATCTCAGAGAATGCATATTCTCAACACAGAGACTCTTAGGATAAATGCTTCCTCCCACCATCCTACAACCGCCCACCACACTGATACCTAGTGAGGGCAACCTTGGTCAAAATGAGACAAATGATTTTCTTAATTTAGAAAAATGTAAAAGAAAACAGTGTAAGGATAGTTTTTATTTATGACAATAAAACTCAGAGTCCATATTTTATTGATAGAAATTGCTGAAATAATTAAATTCCTTCTCCCCAAAGCATTGGGTTGGGGACTAATGGATTTTACTCTCACCATCCCCACCTATTTACATGACATTGTACAAAAGTTCTATGTCTATTGTTTTTATTTGTCAAAAGAATATAATTCCTAGCCTAAATCATAGAGCTATCTCAAAGATCAAAGGAAATAAAGCATGCTAAATCGCTTTGAAAAGCATAATATTGCAAAACAGAGAATTTTAGTTACATCTCAGTTAAGAATATAAGTAAAGGCAATATATTAAAAGAGCTATAAATCCTTCAAAAAGTCAGGTTTATTCCAGGATTGTAAGAATGGATCAACATTAGATACTCCACCAATGTACTTCAATAAATAAATAGGTTAAAAGAGAAAAACCAATAGGATTTACCTATAAGTTCTCCAAAAGGCAATTGATAAAATACAACATTAATTCCCAGCAAAATTCTTTATAAAATGAAAAGAGAAGAAAACTTCTTTAACATGACCAAAATCTTATTCCAGAATCCTGGAGGAAATATCATACCAACTGGTAAAAATTTAGAAGCATTCTCTTTAAAACAAAAAAGAAACAAAATAAAAAACCTACCATTTGTTCTATATGTGAACATAATTTTGGATACTTAAGTCAAAGGAATAAGACAAGGATAAGAAATTAAATGTAAAATATTGTAAAGGAGGTAAAAGATCATTATTATTTGCAGAGATTATAATTATTTACCTAGAAAATCCAAAATTATCAACTGAAAAATTATCATAACTAATAAAAGTGATGATATCAAAATAAAATGTAAATATTAAAAAATTAGGGGCACTTGGGTGGTGTAGTTGGTTAAGCCGCCAACACTTGGTTTCAGGTCAGGTCAAGATCTTGGGGTGGCAAGATTGAGCCCCAAGTCAGGCTCCACACTCAGCACAGAGTCTACTTGACATTCTCTCTCTCCCTTTGCCCATCCCATTCATCCTCTCTCTCTCTAAATAAATGAATAAATCTTAATAGCTGTCTCATACATCAGCCTGCTTCTAAATGTAATACCATGGGTGGGTAGAGGTGAAGGGACTCCTACTCGAATTAATAACAGATATTATAATACAGCCAAGAACAATTTTAACAAAATATGTGTAAAGATATGTATAATTTTATTTCACTTAAAGTCAAAAAAGAAGGATCAAATAAATGAAAACATAAAAAATACTTACTTGAAAGATAAGATTGGTAAAATTCCACTAATTAGCAGATAAATACCAAAAAAAATTGTTATAAAAAGCAGTGGATTGTTCCAAGAGGTAGAGGTAAAAGTGGCATTTCAAATAACAAAGGCAACAGTATTATTTAATTATTAATGTTGAAAAAATTCACTACCCATTTGAACAACAACAAAAAACCCCTAGATTCTCCTTTTATGACAGACTAAAAAATAATTTTATAAGGATTAAAGATTAAATAAAACATGTAAGTACTAGAAAAAAAATGTAACCATATATTTGTATAATTTTGGAGTGGAGAAAAATCTCTACTTAAAAAATATTCAAGGCCAGATACCACATAGGAAAGCACTGATAAAAACTGATCACATAAAAACTTAAAACCATGTCCAAATTAAAAAAAAAAAATCCACAAAATGCAAAATATTTGCTAAATCTTTCTTAATTTACATAAAGTGTTCACAAACTAATTTTGGAAAAGATAAATTCACAAAATATGACTGCATCAAAATTGTATGAAAAAAGGTTCAAATGCATTTCATAAAAATATGCTATGAAATAACAAAATTATTATTTTTTCCTGTAAAATTATCAAAGCTTAAAAAATGTAAGGTAATGGGAAAATGGGAATTTTCAATGTTAAATTTAATAAAAATTGGTACAATTTTTCTGCAAGGTAATGTGGCAATATGTTTTAAAATGTTAAGAATGGGGTATCCCAGGTGGCTCAGTGGTTTAGTGCTGCCTTCAGCCCAGGGCGTGATCCTGGAGACCCAGGATCAAGTCCCAGGTCAGGCTCCCTGCATGGGCCTGCTTCTGTCTATGCCTCTCTCTCTCTCTCTCTCTCTCTCTGTCTCTCATGAATAAATAAATAAAATCTTTTTAAAAAGTAAAAATAAAATAAAATGTTAAGGATGCATCTACTTTGATCTAGCAATATTATTTTCAAAAATTTATCTTAAAATATTTGAACAAATGATATAAGTACAAAAACAAAGATATAAGCACAAGGCTGTTCGATGCCACTCTGTTGCTAATATTAAAAAATTACAAGTAAACTAATAAATTCCTATCCTCAGTAAGGACTGGCAAAATAAATTATGGTACATTAATGCCACAGGATTATATGCAGTACTATTAATGGATGACATAGATCTAGAAATCTTAAAATGGTAAATCTGTGTGTGTGTGTGTGTGTGTGTTGTGTACTTAAAAAGTAGGTATTATAAAAAGTACATGTAGTATGAGATCTCATTAATTATAAATGGTAAATCTGAAAGAATATATTCCAATGATAGTAGTAGTTATCTCTAGGAGAAAATGAGCAAAATTATGGAATTAGTGTTCTCTGTATTGCTCAAATTATTTGAAATTAACATATATTAGCATATATTATGAGGAAACATGTTAAAGATATTTCCATAGAATCAGTCTTATAATTGCCTCATTCATTATCAGAAAGTTATACTTTGTAGAGATAATTACTGATAACTATCTTCAGACTTATTTGAGGTATAGCTAAAATGGTTACAATTTCAAAGTGCATGTGTTTTTATTTTTATTAAAATATTTTTATTAAAATATTATACCAATGTCATTTTAGTTAAATATAACATTTTAAATGTTTACTATTCTTGGGATTGGTCAATGTATCCCTATTACAGTATAATAAAATATCCTTTAAGTATCCTGATAAACATTTGATTTGGAAATTACTTTAAAATCTTACATTTAGAACTACTGACTTTAACTAGCCTTGGTGGAAAGAATGTCCAAAACAATAAAATTTATAATATATCTATGAAATTAGTCTCATAACTACTTAATCAATTTAAATGAGAATGTATAGTATGTCTCCTCTTAAACTTTTGCTACCTCTAAGCTTTGAGAATGGATGTAAGTAGATGAATGTTCCCAGAGAAAGAAAAGAAATTAAACTGAGATTTCCTGACTAGTTGTTTAAATCAATTTGATTTCAATTAAATGCACTCCACCAATAATGAGATTCAAATCTGCTGTATTAAATTAGGACTTAAATACATTTCAAAGAAACACATTCAGCAGGAATTCCATATAGGTTACAAGAACTTTAATCCTTCAAAGCACACATACTAATTATAAAAATGTCAACCATTTTCATCAAGTACAAAGTGTAGCCTTCAAAATTCTCCATAACTAGCCTTAGCCTAACCCTCTATTTTCTTTTCTGGATATGTGACTCCAAATTTACCTTTACATTCTGTCCTCTTTAACACACTCTCCTATCTTCAGAAAACATATCCCAGTGCACAAAATCTTTCATTTGTAACCTAACTCACAGCTATAAAATCTCTTCTGTAATAGAGATTTCTTATCCCAATGCATAGAGTAATGTCTGTCCATCCTTACCACTTAGAACATCTTCTACCAACTATACTTAACTCCCTACATTACCTTGTGAACTTAGGAAATTCAACTAATGAACTCAATATTCTATCTTGAATGGCACTTGAAACAGTATTTTTCTGGGTCATTTTTGCACTTTCAGGAAATATAATGGTTGTCAATATATTAAAGTACACTAAATCTGCTCAATTACCACTAGAAATTACTTCATGAGAATATAATTTGCAGCATGAGAATATAATCATAAGAAAATAAGAAATGGTAACTAGAATAAAAATGCTGTCATATCCCATGTAAATCTGAGCCAAATTCAGTTGACATGCTAACAGTGAATTCTGGTGCATATCTTAAGTATTGGCTCACTGTTTAAAAAAACTGCCAGGTGGCTTGTTTTCTTGGCACTGAGAGTTTACACAACCCTGTAAAATTTGAAATACTTAGACTTGCTCATCTCAGCAGTTTTAAAAACAAGATGAACATCACAGCATTTGCAGGACTCTGTATTAACACATACTGATCTCTAGGCCATCAATTTGTTTAAACACAAAGATATTTAAAAGACAGTTTGAATTGTGTGGGAGTTTTGTTGTCATTATTGTATATTAGGCCATTAGTCTTACTAAAGGACTTTAAATTCCCATTCATTGATGAAACTGGTACAACTCCTGAGAGGATAAATTTCTAATATGTCTACTAATGTTCTCTGAAAAGGATTTATCCCAGGGAGTGTGAATCCCATGGTGAAGAAATAAAAGTATTCACATTACAGATTTTTCTTTAGTATTTAATCATAAAAGGATCACAGGCAGCAAAAATTCCAAACCGTGCTGAGTGAATTAAATTAAACTTGTTTCAAAATAATGTTTCATCTCTTAGTTCTCATTTAAATTATCAGTGGAGGGATCCCTGGGTGGCGCAGCGGTTTGGCGCCTGCCTTTGGCCCAGGGCGCGATCCTGGAGACCCGGGATCGAATCCCACGTCGGGCTCCCGGTGCATGGAGCCTGCTTCTCCCTCTGCCTGTGTCTCTGCCTCTCTCTCTCTCTCTGTGTGTGACTATCATAAATTAAAAAAAAAAAAAAAAATTTTTAAAAAATAAAAAAATAAATTATCAGTGGAAAAGGACATTAAATCATATATTATTATAATAAAACTGGTAGAATGACAGGGAAATAAAGTACTTAATAAAATCATTTATAATCTATAACCATTTTCCTAAAACAGCATTTTTTTCTAAACATTTTACAATGAAAAAGCATGGTAATTTACAAATAGCTGTGAGACTAATCTGTAATTAATCTCTTAGAAAAAGAAACTTGACACCCCAACATATTTAAATTTAATTAGCACTGCTATCAGGAAAGAATTACAAAAGAAATCCATAATGAATTCACTACACTCACTCACTTTCATGTTATCATCCCTAGGTGGTTTTTTCACAATAACTTTTATAAATTGAGAGAAAGGAACACCTAGTCCCATCAATGACAGTGACTAAGTTCATTATTGTTTTAACAACCTCCAAGTAAAGTTACTTTATGTTCATAAATGAAAATCAAAATAAGGAGAGTAAGAGCCTCTCACATTTCTAAGAAGCTTTATACTTTTCAAAGGGTGTCCACATTCATTTTTTCATGAGATCTCCACAAGATTTTAGAGATGAGAAAATCCAGGACACAAAGAGACTGAATAACTTTCCAAAAAGATATAAATCAGTGGCAGAGCTGGATGCAAAACCCAGATATTCCTATTCCTGGTTGAATTTACTTCTGTAAGTTCACACTACCTCTGCCTTTTACTACTATATTTTTCTCATTCCCAGAGTATCTTCTCACCCTACACCATGGTCAGGAATGCAAATTTTACAACTCTAGCTATTTTTTCCTCACTGAATGTTGAATAAAGGGGAATGCCACTTATTCTAGTTATTTCTTCCCAAAAGTGCTATGTTACTTGGCAGAAAGGCCTCTAAAAAAAAAGAGAATATGGTGTGGAAAATTCTTCATAATTTTGGAATATTTTAAGTTCTTTTCAATATACATTTATAAAGCCACAATTTTGTGCCAGGCACTCATCTAGGTAAGCAGGCAGCCACTCACCTAGGTAGGTATACTGCGATGTCGCTCGTAGTAGAAAGATATATCAAAGGACAATCATACAAACATGAAATTAAAGACTGTAAGAAATGCACTGAAAGAAAATATTTTAGGTAAGGGGGGGCTAATTTAGTTCGGACCGGGGTCCCTTAGGTCTCCTGAGGAACTAACATTTAAACTAGGCAAATTGCCAGGCAAATAGTGTGGGAAGAACATTCTGTACAGAAGAAAAACAAAGGAAGATCCTAAAGTAACTGTACTAATGGCAGGCCTCTGAAGCAAACCCAATGGCAGAAGGACAAGAATGAAATCAAGCTGGAGGGTCAGGCAGGAGGCAGATCAGGTGAGGCTATGAAAGCCATTTCTAAAAAAATCTGGAATGTATTCTATAGAGATTTCATGTCAAAGAGGTGAAAGTTCTTACTTAAAAAAGTATCTCTAGCTGTTGGAGAATGGATTTGGAATACAGAACTATTACGGCGCATCTCTCCCAGATGGTGAAACACAAGAAACCAGAGTATACTGACCTAAGGTGGGAATAAGAGAAATGGTTTTATTTGAAGACTTACTGGAAGTGGACTGGAAGCACTGGGGACAGGGAGATGGGGCCACTAAGAATGACTCCCCAGATCTCTGGTTTGAGCAGTTGAAAGGCTGGAGGAGCCATTTGTAGAAGTAGACCAGACTAGAGAAGGAGCAGATCTGTGAGTGGCTCTGGAGGTGTTGAGAATGCAGTTGCAAAATGGGACTACATCTCGGGATAGACATCTGGCTTCAAGATAGAAATCTGGGCGCTGGGAACGGTTGGGTTATCTGTGGTATCTGAAGCCATAGGACTAGATGAGATAACTTATAAAGACAAAATAAAAAGAGAAACGTATCTAACACTGACCTTTGTGACAGTACATTTTGAGATCGGTTAGAAGAAGAAAAGCTTACGAAGAAGATAGATAATGAAAGCCAAAGCAGCAGGAGGAAACCAGAAGAGTATGTTGTCACGACAGCCATGAGAACAGAACATTGCAAGAAGGAAGGGGTAGGCAGCTGAAGAGAATGCTAGTAAGGAGCCTCACACGATGAAGATGTCTGTCCAATGGATATGATACTATGAATGCTATTGGTGATCTTAGTGCAGTATTAGTGGAGTGGTGGATATAGAAGGTGGAAAGCAGTAGCTTGAAGAATGAATGTGTGGAGAATATAAGAGTCTGATTGAGGAGGGCAATGAAGAAACAGAACAATGGCTGGAGAGAGAGAGGAATCAAAGGGGTTTTTGTTTGTTTTTGCTATTGTACTAAGGGGAAAGAAAGAGAGAACAATTGAAGAAAAGGACAATGGGAGAGTGGGAGAAGGATAACTGAGAAGAGATGGAAAAGATGATCTGGCACTAATATGCACAGAATAGCTCTCATAATAGAAATCCTTCCTCCCTTGTGACGAAAGGGAAAAAGAGGATGACTGCAGAAATAAGTAGATGGGAGGAATGAAGGGTGGTAAAATAGGGGAATTCACATCTGTAGTTTCTATTTTATCTTTAAAGAATAAGGCAAAATCATTAGTTGAGGATAGAGAAGAAGATAGAGAAAAATAAGATTTGACAAGAGTAAAGAAAAAGTATCTTCAGTTGTTCTTGCTGGTTCATCCTCCATTCACACTTCTATTAATAGTGACTTCCTTAGGGAATCACCTTTCCCCATTCTTAGTCTATGGTCTTGAGATAGAACTGACACAAGTCTCCCCTCCTCTTCCCATCCCCATGACTTCCACCACCGACCTAGATCCTGCTGTGGGAATGTTGGCCAAGGTTTGGCCAACTGAAGCATTCATCACCCTTGCATTAGTCTTTGCATCAACCCAGTGAAACCCAGTCCCAGAACTTTCAATGAAACCACTGGAAAAGAAGCAGCCCCGGGGGAAAGAAAGCACACTTTTTCACTGGGGCTCCTAACATGGTAGGATATAAGTCTGGAACTACTAGAATCCACCTTAATCACATCTGGGAAGCAAACCTGAGAAAATCAGAAGTCAAAGATGGAAAGAAAAAGAGATCTTGATGACTTTTTGTTGCCCTGAATTCAGACATCAGTTTCTGAGCCAATACCTCCAGTACAAAAAATGTGAATGTATAAGTTGGATTGTTGACACTTGAAAGCAGAGGCATCCTGACTGATACAGAGTAATAATCCTTGTGGTGAAAGGGAGAATAACTCACTAGAGAAATGATTGTCAGACATTGCTGAGGATCCATTTGGCTGCTGATTATCAGGAATCTATGCTGATATCACTAATCTTAGGATTTCCACTAAATAAATCAAATTCTTTGAAATTTTCAGTAATCCTACTTAAGCTTTTGATATTTAGTATAGTTAGCAATTTAATTCAATTTTTACTGTTATATAATACAAACAAATAAGCCATTTTAAAAAAACAAAAGTAATATAAGAGAATGAGAAGACAAGCTACAGCCTGAGAGAAAATATTTGCAAAAGACACATCTGATACAGGACTGTTACCCAAATAATACAAAGATCTCTTAAAAGTCAATTAAAAAAAAAAACAACAAATAACCTATTAAAAAATGGGTCAAAGACCTTAACAGACATCTCACCAAAGATATACAGATGAAAAGTAAGCACATAAGAACATGCTCCACATCATATGTCAACAGGGAAATGCAAATTAAAACAACAATGAGATACCACTACACACCTATTAGAATGGCCAAAATCTAGAATACTGACAACACCAAATGCTAATAAGGATGTGGAATGACAGGAACTCCCACTCACTGCTGATGAGAGGGAATACAAAATGGTATTGGCCACTTTGGGAGACATTTTGACAGTTTATTACAAAGCTAAACACCTCACCATATGATCTTGGGCTCACCATCCCCCCGTTTGGTATTCACCCAAAGGATTTGAAAACTTATGTCCACACAAAAATCTGCACATAGATATTCAGAGCAGTTTTATTCAATTGCCAAGATTTGAAGGCAACCAAAATGTCCTTCAGTAGACGAATGGATGAGTAAAACCATGATACATCCAGACAATGGAATATTATTCATCACTAAAAAGAAATGATCAAGCCATGAAAAAACATGGAGGAACCTTAAAAATGTATATTACTAAGTGAAAGAAGTCAATCTGTGGGGGCTACATGCTATACGATCTCAACTATAAAGATGTTTTAGTAAAGGCAAAACTATGGAGACAGTAAAAAGATCAGTGGTTGCCAGTGGTTGGAGGTGGAGGAAAGGATGAAAACACAGAAGACAGATTTTTCAGGGAAGTGAAAATACTCTGTATGATACTACAATGATATATGTCATTATACACATGTCTAAACCCATAGAATGTACAATACTAAGAGTGAACCCTAAGTAAACTCTGGACTTTGAGTGATGATGTGTCAATGTAGGTTCACAGATTGTAACAAATATACCAGTGTGTTGGGAGGCTATGCATTTGTGGGAGAAACCTCTGTACCTTATTCTTAGTTTTTCTATGTAACTGTCTTCCCCTTGTCTAAAGTTTGAATTAGGGACACCTGGGTGGCTCAGTGGTTGAGCATCTGCCTTTGGCTCAGGGCGTGATTCCAGTTCGGGGACTGAGTCCCACATCGGGCTCCCTGTGAGGAGCCTGCTTTGCTCTCTATCTGTGTCTCCACCTCTCTCTCTCTCTCTGTCTCTCATGAATAAATAAATAAAATCTTTTAAAAAATAATAAAGTCTGAATTAAAGACATTCAACTTAAATGCAAAAATGATATATGATCACTCAGTATCTTATCAACATCTAAAAAGACAAAAGACAAATTAAGAGGATGGCTTTCTTTCAAATGTATCCAAGATGAGACAGAGACTGATACTTGCTTACAGTTTAGCCAACAGAAAACAGGCTCTATAAATTCTATTAAATTATTTAACAGACACAAACAGATGCAGTAATTCATTGTCAGTGAAAACATTAATGCCAATAAAGCAAACATTTGCAGGTGCTCAATCAACATCCTTGCATAAAGCCAAGCAATAAAACCGTTTTTGAATGACAAAGGAAACATATTACTAGGGTGACAAAATAATGAGTCATTGACAAGCCACATATTTGAGAAAGATTTTTTAAAAACTACTCTGAAAAAATGGTATTTTTTTTTACCGAGATTCTTTTTTTCTTTTTTTTTTTTAATTTTTTTTTTTAATGTTTATTTATTTATGATAGTCACAGAGAGAGAGAGAGAGAGAGAGGCAGAGACATAGGCAGAGGGAGAAGCAGGCTCCATGCACCGGGAGCCTGATGTGGGATTCGATCCCGGGTCTCCAGGATCGCGCCCTGGGCCAAAGGCAAGCGCCAAACCACTGCGCCACCCAGGGATCCCCTTTTACCCAGATTCTAAATGTAAAAGTCATTTCATTGAATTGACATTTATCAAACAATTATTAGAGAGAATTCCATGAGAATTACATTATCAAGATTGAAATAGCTCTTTCTGACTTTCTTATTCATTTGGACTAGAAAAGTGATTAGTCTTACCAACCCTGGATTGAGAGTACCGTTGGACTCTTTCTAAAACTGAAATTAGACGCTTTCTAAAGAAGTTTCCTATATGCAAGTGTGATGAGCAGAAGGCAAGCTGAGGACTAAGCACAAGAGCTGACATCCTGCAACTCCCCCGCCCCCTACTCTGGGGTGGGACAAGTGTGACATTCCTCCAGGAAGCTCCCAACTGTCTTGAAGTTAATGCCTTGATAGAGGGGAAAACAACCTTAACTTGACAAAGGCAAAGACTCCGGTATCTTGTAGATTCTCTTTGAGGACCATATGAAAGTTCTTTAGAAAACCCTCCTTCTCCCTACCTCCCCCAACTGCTAGGTATATATATATAATCAGCCACCTCTCACAACCCCTCTTTTTAGCCATGAGTCCCATCCCCATACTTTAATAAAACCACCATTTTGCACCAAAGATGTCTCAAGAATTATTTCTTGGTTGCTGGCTCTGGACTTCACCCACCAAACCTCATTCTGTATTACGAAACTCTAACACGTGTGCATGCATATATACATCATTTAAGAAGAAATCTTTGCTGCCTCTCAGACTTCTATTTGCATTTCAAAAATAATATCATTTTCCTCATGGATCTTATTTTCAGAAGTTTTAATTATCTGTGCAGATTCCTTCTGAACAGGTATTTTATTTACCTGGACAAATCATTAGTGGTCAGACCAGTGCTAAAGACAGTGAAGAGGCCTCAAGGTTCCTACATGTGGTACTTCTTTTATGATACTGGTTTTGCATCTAACTTACATGCTGAGTTGGCCCAAGTATCACTGCAACCCTAAATTGTTCTCTATCAATTTTTTTTCATATCTACATTAAATTTTAATGTTTTTAGTATTGTATTTTCTTGTTATCACTATGCAGCTTTTGCCCTCTGATTTTAGGGCTTCCACGGGGCTCTGTTAGTTTTCAATATTCATGTCCACAAGTAAATCTATCTACTTAAAGTATGTTAGTGATCATGCTAAAAATCCACCGGGTGAATACACTTCAGAGCAGTGTTTTCTATGTGTCACAGAAAAACTGGTATTGGTCCCTGGGCCAGAAAGAAATCTTCCCAGACCATTAATGATTCTGCCTCCATAATCTTCCCTGTACCAGTCTCCTGCAATGATTTGATCCAACAACTCATGCCTGAGGGCAAATAGGTGCTCTCTTGTCTATAAAACATAAAGACTTTTATCCAATTTTTTCTTTAAATTAGCTACAATCTTATATGACGTAGGAAAGAAGCCAAGGGCCAAGAAAGAATTCTTGAGTCGTCTTTGGTGCAGAAAGGTGGTTTTATTGAAGCACAGGGACAGGACCTACAGGCAGAAAGAGCTGCACTTGGGTCACAAGGAGTGGCCCATTCTATACTTTTCAAGTTGAGAGAGGGCTGGGGAGAATGTAATCCTCCCAGGTATTTTGGAAACAAGGTTTCCTGAATCCTAGGGGGCTAGCTATTGTTAGGAAAAGGTCATTTATTACTGTTTACTAAAAACTCAGTCGTGAGATCCTTCAGATATATATCGATGGGTCATACACTTGGGGGATGACTGCCAACATGTATCTTGGAGGGTAGAGACAAAAGAGGTTTCCAAAGGAATTTTTATATGTTAAGGTAGACTTGCAGGGTCCTGGGGGTCCAGCTAAGATTGCCTCTTGCCCTTAGCAACCTATCAACATGAGATAGCTGAGTCCCTAGAGGAATGTCACTCTGCCTGTTTTAAGAACTTGTCAATTGGCTGTAGAGAGTAAGGAAATTTAATATTTTTTTCTTCTGCCTTTGTCTCCCACATCACTATAGAAGGAAGTACAATCATTCATGAGTCACAGTTAACAATGGATACAATTTTGGCATATTTCAGCAAGACTAATATAGCACTCCTTTTGGCCCCAGGAAACAAATTTCACTTAAATTTTCAAACATAACACTAGAAAAATGATGAGGTTAGTAGGAATCAAAAGCTTCCTAGATTTTTGTAATCAATCTATCCTCGATAAACTGAAAGTTACTAAATTATAAATAAAATCCCTAATAAAATGAAGATAAGTCTTAGAATTCTAGTTGTAGTATTTTAATTGTAGCTGCCTTAAATTACAGTCACATCAAACAGACAGTAAAACAAATGAAGTTCACTGTTACTTGCTCTGGTGATATGGACAAAAACTATTAATGCCTAGCAGAGGACAGAAATGAACAGTTTTTCTTAAGCTGCAAATAACCTCTATTAAATCATAAGGAATTCAGTCTGATGGTTAAGCAGGAAATTCTAATCAGGAAATCTATGCCTGTCCTGAGCCCAAAAATGTGAACAAACTTAAACATAAGGTAATGTAATAGAAATTTGCAAAGAAAGGAACTTTATATTTGTTTTTCTCATTGCTCCATCCTTAGCCTCTAAGATTATTATAGCAACTTTCTTATTTACAAGATCATTGCCTGTCTCCCAAAGCTCCCTGAGAGTAAATGTCCTCAGTACCTGGGACAAGGCCTGGCACTGTGGCAGCACTTGATAAATTATTTGTGGGATAAAAACTTATAGAAATTCCATAGCTGCATCTATGGTTATTAATTAGCTAACTTACTGAGCATTTACGAGGGCAAAGCACTGTGCTGGGGCCCTGCCTAAGAGGAAGAGGCAAAATTTGAACCCAAGCATCTGACTCCTGGTTCTTCTTTTCTTTACACCTTCTCCAGGAGTTCAATTCCATGAAAACACTATCTTCATATATAGCTTCTGTATGAACTTTGGGCTCTAACACTCAAATTGACTTTTATTTCTCATAGCATAAGAAAAAAATATACTTCTTAAATGTTTAAGCTCCATGAAAATCTATGGAACAAAATATCCTTATTTTTTTTAAATATCCTTATTTTTAAAATGGTGTTTGCACTCTGAATGTGATGACTATACTGCTTTCTTAGAACACAGCTAAATTTACAAATGTCATTAGTTCTCTGTACAAGGGGAGCAGGTTGCAATGATTTTTTCCTTCACTGACATGGGAAACAGCTCTCTGATGATTGGTTTCTCCATTTCAACATTATTTTCTTCTCTTCAGTAACTGATCTTACAGAATCTCTGCAGTAATGATTCAGACAAAGCATTCAAATTAATCAATGCTATCAAATTCATATAGCCAAGTGACCTTTGTCATCTCATAAAGCTAAGTTAGCTTGACTTTTAGTAGATGTACTTTGTAGTCTTGAGTTCGATTCAGATTATGTTGTTTTACTAGGATCTGGTTATTCCAGCACACAGCAATTACTCACCCTCCTTCTTACCCATTTACAGCCTCCTCTTACTCTCCTTTCTGCTTTCATCTCTATTTTTATGTGCATTCCATATTTAACCAGAGTACCTTATAGCACACTTCCAGCATTATATGTATGTATTTATATATACACTTGTGTATATATAAATTTATTTAAGTATATGCAAAAAAATGAAAATAGAGAAAGAAGAAAAAAAAGCTAAAAGTTTTTAACTTAGCTATACTAATGCTTCCTAGCTAACAAATATGAGTGGAACCTAGGTGTATCTGGTCTTTTTTTTTTTTTTTTTTTTTTTTAATTTTTATTTATTTATGATAGGCACACAGTGAGAGAGAGAGAGAGAGAGGCAGAGACACAGGCAGAGGGAGAAGCAGGCTCCATGCACTGGGAGCCCGATGTGGGATTCGATCCTGGGTCTCCAGGATCGCGCCCTGGGCCAAAGGCAGGCGCTAAACCGCTGCGCCACCCAGGGATCCGGTGTATCTGGTCTTAAATCTACATTCTTTCCACTGCATCGGTGGTTCTCAAAGCATGGTGCCTGAACCAGCAGTAACAGCATCACCAGGGAATTTACCAAAAATGCAGATTTTTCAGGCTTCAACCCAGACCCACTGAATCAGGGGTGGAGTCCAGAAATCTGGATTTTAATAAGACAGAGTTGATTCTGATGCACCCTAAAGTTTTACTACATAATACCATTGGTCCTAATCTTACCTGACCACAAGAATCTCCTAAGATCATTCATTTGAATAATATATTCCAAGGTCCTCCCCATCTGATTCAGTAGGACTGAGGTAGGTTCCAGGAATATATATTTTTAACAAATGATATCCAACCACTACCTCAAGTGATTCTTCCAGTCAGGGAAATCTGAAAACACTGCACCAAATCAGGTTACTGACCTTCTGTACACTTATTTTTAAAAAGTCAGTATTACAGATAATTATGTGATAATTCCATGTTAAGAATATCTGTATATTGAAACCATGTTTTTTCCAGCATTTTAAATTCTACTATTCAGGAAGAAGAAGAAATTAAGAAAGGTGATAGTGAGTCACCATTTGAAAAATGTTAGGAAATACTACTTTAGCAGTTCTGGAGAGTTAATACAATTTCAGAGTTCCAGAGATTAATAGCTACATATAATTTCAGGCAACTTTGAGAAAAGCCCAATATCCATCCAAATGCAGAGAAGTTAATAAAGGGTTTTTATATGTGTTATAAAGGATTTCTTGCTCTAAGAAAGAATCCATGGCAACAGTCTTACATAAATCTGGAGTTCTTCTAGTGTAGCTAAAACTTGTTTGTTTTTTTTCCTAATGCAGACAACTTACCGGAAAGGATAACCTTTGCCATTTCACATACACAAAAATATAGTTTTCTGTAAATGAGGCAAACTTTATTATAAATAAACAACGTGAAGGGCTGTGTGGGGCTTATTTTAAATCTCCACTTTTATTTCCTGAGCAATAGGCTCCAGGGTCTCACCATGTTTTGGATAATTCAGATTTTTGGTTAATGGGGTTTTGCTCTTAAATGTACTCATATAAAGAAAAGAGCTGTCATTTATTAAATTCTACCCACTACCATGGCAGACAGAATAAAATACCTTCTCTCTGTATCACGATTATGTATGGGGTGGGAAAAGTAATAATCACATATCTATTAACCTAATAATGCATTTGAAAGAAAGGAAAGATTTGATAGTTCCCAAACCAATATTTCCCACTCTCCCTGAGGCCAGTAGTGAAGGCAGTTTCACCAATTTCCCCTAGGTCCCTTTTCACTCATCCCCTCTTCATTGGGACTTGCTCCCCCCACACCATCCTTCACTGTGGGGGAAGGAGGTATTACAGAGAATGTGAATGAGTAATATCCCCTTAATATGTATAAGTAGTATAAATTCTACTAGGACGCATTATTCACAGCCCACCATTTTCCAGTATTCAAGGAATAACAGAAATTCACTAATAGGATATAAACACATTGAGAGTCACTAATTAACAAAATGTGCCTCATCAATTCCAGGTGAAATTTTCACATTCCTTATACCGTACCCCCACCACCACCATTATCAGTGGGTTTCAGCAGTCATTCCTTTCACACCTAATCCACTGCTACACACTGAATTCCTAATTATAATTACCCATAATCTTTTTTTTTTCACACTCAGACGGAACTAGAGATCCACAATGGGACATTTCCAGTGCTACTCATTACACTTACTGGGTTGAATCTGCAGTCCTTACTTCCAATTGTGACTCATTTAAATCCGAAGTAGCTTACTAAGAAAGTTAAATGGAAAGTTCCATAAAGCTAATGATATATTTTCAAAAGTGCGTCTGAGTCTTCTATACTCAGTAGTGTTGCTAAATGCTTTCTGCTAATAACCCCAATGTTTGCTACATCAATATTGGTGCATTAATCCTGAAACAATCCTATTAACATTCTTTATGTTCATTTTACCTAATGGTACTTTAAAAGAAGGTGACATGAGAAAGACTATTTTATATTTTTATTTTACAACAATAAACTCAACTTAAAAAAAGGCAATGTAAAGGTAAAAAGCTCTAATCAATTCAACCTATTTATTTTCATAACATAATCTGAAACGGATTAATCAAAAAGTTCTACAGGAAAGTCTGGGGGTGAAGAGGAAGAAAAGAATGGATTCCATCAAGATTTCAAAAGCATGTATATATGTTCATCCATCTTCCTGGACAAACTGACAGCATGATGGTGAACTCTAGGACTGAGGTGGTCAGACTCATCCACAGCTGCTGTTGTAGCTCAACATCTGAGACCAACTCAACAAGTAGCTCATTTGAGTGGGAGTGTTGAACATTATAATCTGCAGCCTCCAGACTCAGGAGTTTCTATGTCTATGCTAAATTTAACATCTGTAGTGATTTACACAGAAACAAGTTCAACTCACTAATCCATGCATTGTTATCAAAATTAGATAATGAATTTTCTGCTGAATATTGGACTTGAATCCATTACACTTAGCTAGTTGCTTAAAATTAACACACTTTCTGTTGTAAAGATGGCAGGAAATAAACTGACAGACCACTTTGTGCATTTTAAGTGGAATGGTAATCTCTGATTTCTCCTTTTTTTTTTTTTTTTAAGATTTTATGTATTTACCTGAGAGAGAGCACATGCACGAAAAAGGAAGAGAAAGAGAGAGAGAGAGAGAGAGTCCGTAAGAGGGGGGTCAGACAGACGGATGAGCAGGGAGCCTGATGTGAGGGCTTGATTCCAGGACCCCAGGATAGTAACCCGAACTGAAGGCCTAACCAACTGAGCCATCCAGGCACTCTTGATCTTTTTCATTTTTAAGGAAACAGAGGTAAAAAAAAAAAAAAAAAAAAAAAAGTTAATTAGTGCTCTTTTAAAAAATAATAGGATATCAGAGATTTCTGAGCTGTTAGTGGCACATCACTCCTGCGTATATACATCAGGAGGGTACAGCCCCTGACTGTAACATCACGAGCAGACACCTTTTCCCAGCTCTTCAAAACTGACACCCTCAGAAATAGGGCTTAGCACAGTCTGAATTCATTTCTACAGCCCCTGACAGCCCAAAGCTCTCCTGACAGCATGCATTTCTGGAGCTCCTACAACATGAATTCTGCTATGCTGCTGTTTGCCTGGGTTACCTCTATTCTAGAAAGTTTCTGCAACACAGAGAATTCAGAACCTTACCCAAATTCCTCTGAAATCCACACATAAATAAACTTCATGATTTTACTTAAGATTCTAAGTATGTGTCCCGGGCAGAGGAAGTAGAGGCATTAACTGACAGCTGTTTCATTGGCTCCTACCCCACCTTCCCCAGCCTCTCTCAAATTTCTCCTCCCTCAAAGTTAAAGCTACTTTTTTCCAACTACATACATAGACTCTTTGGGGTTTCTTCTTTCTCTGGTAAGCAAAATACTCATTTCTCCCCAAACAAAATGCCTTGTTTAGGCAAAAGAGATGATGCCTGTCACACAGTCATATCTAAGAACATTTTCCTACCTCGTGATATGTAAAAAATACAATATAAAAATCAACTTTACTGGTACCACACAGAAACTAAACAGCTAGATTTTTAAAGAGAAAAAAAAAAGAGAAGAAATTATAAGTGTTGCAAGAATGTGGAGTAAAGGGAACCCTTATGTACTATTGATGGGAATGTAAATTGATACATTCAAAATTGAGCCATTGTAGAAAACAGTATTGAGGTTCCTCAAAGAACTAAGAAATAGAATTACCATATGATACAGTAATTCCATGACTATTTACTTGAAGGAAAACTAATTGAAAAAGATATATGCATCCTTGTTTATTGCAGCATTATTTACAATAGCCAAGATACGGAAGCAACTCAAGTGTCCATCAACAAATGAATGGATAAAGAAGATGTGCTGTGTATGTCTGTATATAATGGAATACTATAAATTATATAATATATAATAATGGAATATTACTCAGCCATAAAAAGGAATGAAATCTTGCCATTTGTGGCAACATGGATGGACCTAAAGGGTATTACACTAAGTGAAATAAGCCAGGCAGAGACAAACAAATACCAAATGATTTCACTTGTATGTGGAATATAAAAAACAAAACAAATAAACAAACACACAAACAAACAAAAAACCAGACTCTCAAATACAGAAGACAAACTGGTGATTGCCAGAAAGGAGGTAGGTGGAGGAATGAATGAATGAAATAGATAAAAGGTGTAAACCTCCAGTTTAAAACAAATATATCATGGAGATGAAAAGTACAGCATAGGGAATATAATCACTAATGTTGTAATAATATTGTATGATGACAGATGGTGACCACACTTATCGTGGTGAGCACTGAGTAATGCATAGATTGTCAAATCACTATGTTGTACACCTGAAGCTAATATAAAATTGTATGTCAATTCTACTTCAATAATAATTTTTTTAAGAATACCAAAAGAAAGTCAATTTTACTGGTACTATACAGAAACTAAACTGTTAGATTGTCCAGAAAAAAAAATTCTTAATTCTTCATACATCCTTTTTAGTAACTAAGATTTGTTAAATACAAACCTTTGGTTTTTTTCTTTTTTTTTTTTTTACACATTCTAAGTCTTTTCACACATATCAATTTGCAAACAGAATTTTTTAAGGTCATGTTGTGCACTTTCATAGTTATATGTGTTCAAAAGACAGAGCTTGCTATAGCCCAAAAGGCTTGAGTTGGTTTCTAATCAATAAATTCAGATAAGTGCGAGAGAGAATATTCCAGTTTGGGGGTCCTACTTATCCAAAAGGAGAGAATGTTGTCAAGACTGCTAATTGTTCAGAGGGTAGTAATTATCTGAACTGGGCCAGATCTCAGTTTGTGTTGGGGTTTATAGGTAATGATCTTCCATATATTTAAGGACAGTCATAGGGACATGTACTTAGGGTTCTCTTATGCTAGTTTCTTGAAACTTTTTAAGAAAAAGACAAAAAAGAAAGTCCTATCTTACTCTATTATTTTTTTGCATGAATATGTAAGCTTTATGATTTCAATTTTGTCTTTAGATGGCCTAATTGAAGGAAGAAAGTCACTAGAATGAAATAAAATGGGATAAAACAAAACAAAGCAATCATATGTTTTGACCATTGCACTAAAATCTAAAGAGAATGGAGAATTTTTAAAACTGAGCCATAGAAGACATATATTTGAGTAGGTAAAACAACTATTTTTCATAATTTCTGGTAGACGGAGGTAAAACATCCTGTTTATATAAAATATAATTAAAATAGTTTATTATTTTTGATATTTTTAAAAGCTTAAACAAGCCAAGCAGGCTGGTAATTGCATGTGTTTGATCTTACAAAATGGCTCTTTTTACTCCTAGAAATGCTCTTCTCTGGTTTGATTATAAGGCAATATAATATTGTTTTAATGTGTCAGAACTCATATAGTAAACTGTTTCCTCCTTCACAGTAGACAACTTGAGAAGGGATATGCTTAATTCAGATGCAGTCTTTGCTTAAAGTATTATTTTATTAAAAATTAAAACAAATTTTCTGTTTATAGAATTGTAGAAAAACAATATAGAAAGATGTAAAAAGGAAAGTAAAATTTGACAAATAATACAAAATGCAGAGATACTACTATTGGTATTTTAGCAAACAACTTTCCAGACATTTTTATATATATATATATATATATATATATATATATATATACACACACACGAACAAAAAAGTTACAAAAAGGCCATCCTAATGTATATGAAAGTTTCATAACCGTTTTCCACTCCACCACACACCATAAGCATCATTCAAAATATGCGGTTTTTAAGACCACATAGTATTTATTTATTGAATTCCTGTTTGATGGAAATTTCAGGGATTTTTTTCCCCCTCATTTCTCACTATTATGAACGACTCTACAACAAGCTCGGTGCATTTTCGAGAGCATCATTCAACATTCTAAGTCTAACATATATGCAGCCTCAGTTTTAGGAAACTGCCCTTCTCCGAGTGTATCTTTCCTTGGAAATATCCAAATCTTTCAAGGCCAGTTCTAGTTAATAAGGCCAGCACTATTTCTGGCTACAACCAGCTGTAACTGATGGAGGAAATTCCTTGGGGTTCCATCCATCATATGCTTCTTTGGAAACGGCACAATAGAGAGAAAAGAGCAGAGAATTTGAGCCAGGCAAACCTATTTGTTTCAATAAGTAACTTTTTATTGAAACATATGTGGCATATATGCAAAAAACTGCACAAATTACAAATATACACCTTCATAGGTTTTCACAGAATATGCTGTGTAACCAAAACTGGTATTTTCCTTTTTAATACTGCTTTTCATTATGTGATCCTGGACAAATCATCTTTCTGAGCTTATGAAATGGGCCTGATAACACTTGCCTCAAAGAGCACTGGGAAGACTACAAGAAAAAATATAGGCAAAGCTCTAGTACACAGTAAAAAATGGATAGTTTCCTCTCTACCTGAACCCACACTAGGGACCACATCCTAGCCCACATCCCAACCAGCTCATCCCTTCCTTCAACTCAATGCCACCAAAAGCCTGGAATGCCTTGTTCCCCTGACTGCTCCTGTTACAAGCCTTTCCATTGTAAAATGAATTCTTAATAATATTTGAGAGGAATACAATCACATCCAGGATCCTAACTTAGAACCACAAAGTTTTAACTACTACGAGATAAAAAGGCTCATCTCCATTAAAAAAAGTAGTTGTTAAGATGATTCACAAGTTTAATTCTGCTGCTTGCTAAGTTTTATTAAAAATATAATGAAAGGCAAAGCCCCCCAGGATTTTCACCACAGCACCCACACAAGTCAGGTGCAGTCTCACTCAGCAGCTCAAAGGGTGTTATATCCTCAAGCATAAAATCCTATTTTTATTCAAAAAGCCCAAATCAAGGATTGTGAGTAGCATTGATTGAAATGGAATTTATTTCTTGCCATGGCTGCTAAAGCTAGAGAGGTGCCCAATGTGATATCCAAGGGTCCAAATGAAAGTCAGCAACCCCCAACACTTCCACAATTCTATACAATCTGTCAGATCTCAACCATCACGCAGGGATGGCTCTACAAAGGCAAACTTTAGTAACACAATAAGCAGACTGTCGAATGCTAATAGTCACAAAAGCAAATAGTATTAATTTTTAAAAACAAACAAAAACAACTACTATGGTTTGAATCTTAGTATGTGCAAGGCTCCCTATTATGGAAGCTCTTCACTTGCATTTCCTTATTTTTCCCTCGAGACAGGTCTTCACAGTAGTTTCATTATCCCTGTTTTGCAGATGGAGAAACTGAGGCTTAGCAAGATGAAGCAACCTGCCCAAGATCACATGGCAAAGATGACTTGACATTCAAGCGTAGATCAAAGAAGAGATCATTGAACAGTTCAGCTTGAGTCTGTTGGACTGCAGAGTGTTTGTTTCTAAAGACCAGATGGCCAGAAAAGTTGCCTTTGTCCTCACTGATGTTTCAAACAAGGCATTATGCTTTTCCCCTGGTGTCTACAGCAATTTAAAACAACTCACCAGTCCCCTTTGGGTGGGGAAACAGCTTGATATCGTAAGGATAGGAATAAATTGTTTAGCCAAAAAACTTACCTGATGAAAAACTTTGTTACTAGATTTTTTCTAGTTATTTTGTTTTTTAATTAGTAGGTCATTAATAATGGGGTAAACAGCATGAAGACAAGGAAGCGTTATTGAAGTGGTTGTTGTTGCCCGTAATAATTTTCTCCATTTCTTTGAATGCTTTTAATTTCAAAATTGAAACCGAAGCATCCTAGTATAACTCCCATTCCATCGGAAACCCAGAGGTGGTAGAAATTTCATACAGAAATTTTAATAATCCTTTTATCTCCAAAGCCAATTATTTTTCTTTCTTACTTGGAACCAGCCTACCCCATTTGACTTCCAGCCATGAGCTTGGAGGTTGGTTGGAAAGCTGTAACAAGCAGAGGCTGCCAGCATGTCAGGTTCCATTGTGTTTGTGTGACTGCTGATCAGAGTGATGAAACAGGGATTAGCTTCATCCTTATCACTATAAATAAATGTGATTTGAGGACAACACCGCAGCTTTCATCATTTATTAAAAAGGAAAGGAAGAAATGTAAAGGTGGCTCTACAATCCTTATCAGAAAAAAATCTTCTTACTCCCTGAGGTCAGCAGTTGATTTTAATTTTATGTTAAGTTGTTGTGAATAAAAGGCTTTATTAATGTGAACATCAATCCAAGGAGAGCCATGCTTCACCTCATCATATTCTAAAGGACATAACATAAATGGTTCTCGTCAGCCAAACCAGAATTCACTCAGAATTTAAAAAAAGACCATAGACAATAAAAGGTTAGTTTGGGAAAATATAAAATATTGATGCATTTAATATTTAATTAAATCAATTATTCAATTAATTGAAGATTACCTGAAATTTAGATATAATGTGATAGTCCAAGGACATCTGGAATCCCTATCCCCCTCTCTGTCTCTCCCTCCCTCTCTCTCTCTCTTTCTCTCTCTCTCTCTCTGTCTCTCTCTCTCTCTCTCACACACACACACACACACACACACACACACACAAAGTTTCAACCAGTAGTTCTTGAGGTTTGTGCCTATTGTGAGTTTGAGTTTAAATCAATTGGTTTATGCATTTTTCAGCCCCAAGTTCCTACAAAACAGGAAACGTTATATTTGCAAAAGGCAGGTCAGAGTACTAGCTGTTTCTTCCCAGAACCTTCGACCTGGGCAACGTGACTGAAAAGTATCTGGGAAGAGAGTTTGGGAAAGGCTTCCTGTTTGTCTTCATTTATTAGACTCTTTTCTTCCCCATGCACATATAAAACACATCATGAATGCCACGTAATGTGCTCTTTCTGATTTGCCAGAATGATTTTATGTTTGTTTTTTTTATCTGAGGTCATTTCTTAATATATCTAGACATTGTTCCTGAAGATGCGAACTCAGTTATCTTCCTCAGAGATCCTTTTCCATAATGCCCTAGCACAGTGAGGAAGTGGATTCCAGCCTGCTGCAGCAATGCTGACTGTCCCCACTATGAACTATCTTAACCCACAGGGAAATCACAACTCAAGTATCTGTTGTTTAGATTGTTGCGTTTGGACCTAAAAGTTGGTCCCAAAAATGTCTCCTGATTTCTGCAGACCATTTGGAAGTCAATTTTTATCTCCTCCCACAGTACTCCTCTTGCAAATGCTGCACTGGCAAGAGGAAAAGCCTGCTCATCTCAGGTCCCTTTGGGGAAGAGCTGCTGCCCCACTAGCAGAAAATGGGTTCTGAGCACCCAACCTCCTGCTCTACTCCCTGAAAAGCTTACAGGGGTAGGCCTGGAGTCCTGATGGTGGAGAGCTACAGTCTAGGCTCAGCAAGGTGCTAGAGGGCATTCCCTTTTGGGCCACAAACAGTTCTCTCTTCCCTCTCAACTTCTCCCTTTACTCTTTCCCAAGAGAGAAAGACAAGTCCATATAATTCTCCTGCAGCTGCAGCCCAGTTACGGGTGACAGGCAGAGTGAAGTTTCTTCTCTAATGTGCTCTATACCAAACCCATAGCTTCGATCCACAAGGAGCTCCCTCTCCAATGGCCTAGCTCCATCAGTGGCAGTCACCATTACCTGAACTGCCTGATTTCTCCTGAACTTCACCTCTCTTAGCCAGTCGGTCACTGCTTTGTCCTTCCCCCTTTGGCACATCTCTCCTTGTCTTCTATTGCTATCACAAACAGCCGAAGCTCCCCTCAGCTCAGAGATTGCTGCAATTGGCTGTATCAGTAAGGGTCCATCTAATGAGATAAATAGAAAGCATTAAATGTTTCCGAAGAGGGAATTTAATAGAAAGAATTGGATACACAAATGCCAGAACTGAGAAGCCAAGAGTGAACAAGGAGGCAACCCAGGGAGAAATTAGCAAACTCCTGGCTGGAAAGACAAAAGCAGGAAGTCGTGCTCCCAGCACCAAGGGCCAAAGTCATGGAAGAAGCTAGAAACACAATGCGCCTGTCCTGCAGAAGCTGGAGCTATGAGGCAAACACAGATGCAACACCCTCATCTCTCACCAGTGCCTCCCCCTGGCTGGAATCTGAGCTGAGAAATCAGCCTGCAGGGAATGAACTTTCTGCTATGAAGAGTAGAGGAATGGAAAATAAGGAATAACTCTGATAACAAAAAGGCCAAGACCACCAGCTCATGAGCGGATGACATACTCTTC
Source organism: Vulpes vulpes (assembly GCF_048418805.1). NCBI lineage: Eukaryota > Metazoa > Chordata > Mammalia > Carnivora > Canidae > Vulpes > Vulpes vulpes. The sequence goes on from NC_132795.1 coordinate 23,514,522, forward strand.
ATTTTCCATAGTGTGGAAATGAATGAGGATAAGCGCCACCACACCTGGGGTCAAAAGGTGTGGCCAAGTTTTGAGCCTTGATCTCTCCAACTCTAAACTCCTTTTTCTTCCCCATCCTTTTTTGCTGCCTTCTCTTGCTGGCTGTTCTTCAGCTATAACATGCATACCATGAAATGGGATACAGTATTTGATTACTTCTAAATAATAAATAGACACTACAACCATCATCTCAAGGTACACATCTTCCCCATGCTAAGAATGAAGAGTGAGGTACTGCATCTTACTGAGAGGCCCCCAACATCATAAGTCATTTTGTGCACTGGCCAATCCCTTCTCCCCTGCCAGGCCAAGGCCCAGAGGGATTGATTAGTAGTGCTTGGTTTTCCTGGAATAAGTGAGTACTTCCAGGGTGGGATTTCAGGAGACACATGAAAGGCCTCATACTGCAAAATAATACTCCAACTTTTCATCTGTTTGTTTGTCTAAAAATGTTTATCAAATGCAGAAATATACACATTCAAGGATATCCAGTAAGAGAGGGTTAATCAGACTCTGAGTATGTGTATATCTTCTTCAAATGTTCATCAAAAGGGAAGATGAATTATAAGAGCCTGGGGAACCTGTACTGGTTGGTGCTAAATTTCCCTTCCAAAGTTTAGATCAGTTAGTATAAGGCAGTAGCTTTTTCAATTTTTCTTTTCAACCCAATAGAGTTAATTCAAGGCAGAGTGAATTACCTCTAGGGTCTGTACACTCTTAGAAGCTACCAGAGTCCCACTTGAAGACAAATTTTACTTTAAAAACTGCATGAATTATGCAGTCTACTATACTCTACCATAATTTCATGTGCATTTAAAAAAATTTTTTAAAGATTTTATTTATTTATTCATGAGAGACACAGACAGAGAGGCAGAGACACAGGCAGAGGGAAAAGCGGACTCCCTATGGGGAGCCTGATGTGGGACTCGATCCGGGGACTCTGGGATCATCCCCTGAGCCAAAAGCAGACACTCAACCACTGAGCCACCCAGGCATCCCTCATGTGCATTTTAATATAAAAATGAAATTTTCCCCAAAAAAATGTTCCAGTAGAAGCAACTTTCAAGGACTTGATGTCATGGCAACATACAGAAATTTGGGAAGCTTGGGCATAAAACTTGGCATTCCTGCTAAGATGTAAATAACCCTGAGGAAGGATAGTCTCTTTAAGCTGTTACCACATTTTATTGTGTTTTGTTTTATTTTGTTAATTTGTCTTGATATGAATGCAGTTGGGAGTCTTTCCTAAGCGCAGATTTTGACAATGGAGAAAGAAGAGATGTTGAGCCTCTGTTTATTTTTTTTAACGTTTTTTTCTTAAAGATTTTATTTATTCATGAGAGAGAGAGAGAGAGAGAGAGAGAGAGAGAGAGGCAGGGACACAGACAGAGGGAGAAACAGACTCCATGCAGGGAGCCTGATTTGGGATTTGATCCCGGGACCCCAGGATCACGCCCTGGGCGGAAGGTAGACGCTAAACCGCTGAGCCTTCTAAGGATCCAGAGAGCCTCCATTAAACTATGGAACTGAGGAAGAGCTCTACCATTAACCAAAGGAAGAGGTATAAAATAGAGGGATGAGGGGCCTAAAACAAAGCTCACCCACTTCACTCTTGTGGAAAACCTGGGGCAGATTTGTCATGGAGTGAAAAAGATAATTCTCCCTCCCAAAATCTCACAGACCACCCCCGTGAGCCTCAGGAGCCCCAAAAGCTATTATTCAGTCTTAAAGTGTAAACAAAAATATGAAGTTTTGAGTAGAAAATTCAGTATTTCTAATTTTTTCCTAATAATATAAGAAAATAATGACATCAATAAACCATAGACTCATGTCTATCATAACCATTAAAAATACAAAACTCTAAGATGTTAACATCAGGGAGGGCTGGGTAAAGGGCATACCCAGCATACAACTATCTATACTATCTTTGCAAGTTTTCTATTCATCTAAAATTATTGCAAAAAAAAAACACAAAATAAAATAAAAAATAAAATTATTGCAAAATTTTAAAAATCTGCTCTATGTATAAGGTTTCCATATTATACATGGAATGCCTTTCCTTTCCATCAATGTGAAGACCACTCTGTTCCTCTTGTTATCCATATTTCAGTGCCCTTCCCAATGACTTTCTTCTCCTCATAGTTTTCTTGTCATCCCTGATCCTTCAATTTTATTTCATTTTGTGTTCAAGCCAGAAAAATCTAGCAATTTGAACTTGAAAGATATAGCACTCATTCAGCTTAATTTCCACTCTGCATTGTGGTTGTACCATGTTAAAACTTCCCCCTTCAAATAATTATATTGTGTAGCGCTTTCATATAAAACTATTTGAAGAAAACCAATTTCAGAAAATCAAAAGTAGCTCACAAAGGTGTTGACTGGGTAACAAACTGCATAATCTAGGATCATAGAAACCTCTTAAGAGAGAGTTTCCAGATCTTGTTAGCATAGACAGAAAATAAAGGAAGAATTAGGGAAGAAGAGGTGAATGAGAGCAAAATGGTTTAAGAAGACAGGCTCTTTAGGGGAAAAGGGTAAAGAGAAGAAGTTTTAGCTCCAGATCATTTCATAGCAGTCAAACTGGGCAGGTGAATAATATTTGGTATATGTAAGTTTTTTTTTTAAGAATTTTATTTATTTATTCATGAGAGACACACAGAGAGAGGCAAAGACACAGGCAGAGGGAGAAGCAGGCTCCATGCAGGGAGCCCGATGTGGGACTCGATACCAGGACTCCAGGATCACGCCCTGGGCAGAAGGCAGACACTCAACCGCTGAGCCACCCAGGCATCCCAGACATATGTAAGTCTTAAATACCACCACTGAAATCAAAGGAATGCTTTGAGACTTACATTTCTTCTCATGGCACACATCAGACAAAACAATCTTTTAAAGTTCAGTTTTAATGCAATAGTTTAAGTGGCCCTTTCCTCCTTGCTTGTAAACTAGCCCATAGGCATAATAGGAATAAGGCATATCCAATAAAGGTGGCAAATAAATAGATAACTAAATAAATAAATATAAATTCAGCTTTAAACAGAAAGAGTTCTATTAAGTGTTTTATTCTCTTCTTTTTATCACTCCAAAGGTTCCCAAAATGATACCTTTATTAGATATTAATTTTATACAGTCACATAGAAAACACATTTCCTTTCCTTTTCTTTTTCTTCTTTGCCATTTACTCCCCACAACCCACCACCTCCCAGGGATGCAGGAGGGAGAAAGGGTCTTTAATATTAGTCATGCTATTGGACCTCAAAAGAGTTACTTTTTCTTTCTTTCTTTCTTTCTTTCTTTCTTTCTTTCTTTTCTTTCTTTCTTTCTTTCTTCTTTTTTTTCTTTTCTTTCTTTCTTTCTTTCTTTCTTTCTTTCTTTCTTTCTTTCCTTCTTTTTATAAGGTCTATTTTCCTAAGTCTCAAATCTCATCTACCATTGTCTACATACAATAACAACCATGAAGAAAAAGGAAGGAAAACAAACAAGCATTGGCAGACAGAGGCCCGGGATATTAAGCGGGAGTTATTTCCACAGCTCAACCAGGCTATTGGGAGCCAGAACCTTTTCCACATCAGACTGAACACGACGGGAGGCCAACTTACAAGTCACAAACCTCAATCCTTGCCCTCCCTAACCAGCCCTTGAAACCCAGGCTTTCATACACGTTCTTCCAGGATACAGTGACACTGTGGGTGATAGATGTGCCCATCAACTCTTTCTATTTACCGGTCTTTACTTACAAAAAGACAGCTTCCTTGGCGCCCTCTTACTCTCCTCTCTGCAGAATTTTTTAGGCTCCCAATCCATCATTACTGACACAGGCATGCCCAATTTCATTGTTCAGTGGAAAGTGCCATCTATTAATATTTTTGCAGTCAGGGTCGGTGTGACCACCACAGAGTAGTAAACTGGAGGTGCCAAGTTTCACTCAAAAGGCGTGAAGGATGCTGTGATTTACAGCAGGCCTAATGAGCAGGGCATTTCTGGACCAGTAAGCACCTGCTGCTTCTGTAGCCTCAGCCAACTCCACCGCCATGCCCTGGGATGCTGGACAGCACCCCTCCCCGTTAGGAGAATTTATGGTTAAACTACTTTGAAAAGCTTGCTCTTCATTAAAAAAGGCAACACTTATCAGGAAAGTCCACTTGAGAAAATGAGGGAAAGGGTCCTATCTTTGTTTTGTTTTCTTTTTCTCTGTGATTGCTCTCAAAAGGAGAGATTCCCAACTACATCTACAGTGAAATAAAAGCAGGAAGCAATTTTATTTATTTATTATTTACATTCTATATTCTTCTGGAAAAAGTTTAAAGCAGAGGACCAGGAGCTACAGGAGCTACCTGAGAATTTATGCTGTCATAGTTTAGTCACTGATGTTCCTCCTCTGTAGGAATGTGATTTGCCATCAGTTACAACCCAGGGCCGACAAAACAATCCCAGGGATCCCCAAACCAGATAGACCTGCTCACACTACTTGACCCTCTTGCTAGACTTCAAGTGATGCTTCTGAGCATTAAACACTCAACCCCATATTACAGTGGAATCATAGAAACCGGGCTGAGCAAAATGGCACCTTAGTTCCTGTATGATCTATCACCCACCCCACCTCTTCCCAGCCTTCTTGCTACTCCACTAGTCTAACTCAAGGCATAAACCATTCACCCCATCCAAGCTCTTCTTCCACACAAGCCATGCTCATTCAAATCCCAGAGTTATCGTCCTGTTTCTCTGTCAAACCAAATTCACACTTTTCTCCAAAACAGATCAATCCAATATTTTTCATCACATTTTTCCTAGCTTGATCTCTCCTTTCTTTTTTATTTTTATGGCATTTTATATTTGGCATAGTGTGACAAAATGGTTCTACCATAGAAAGTTCTCAATCTGCTAACATTCACATGGAAGAGTTATACAAGGTGAGTGGATATCTTTCTCTCCGACTTTAACCTCCTGTAATAGCCATTTCAGTATTGAACAGAAATGCTTCACTGTTTAAAACCGGGACCTGCTTTATTACAGTGCAAGAGAGTCAAAGTACAAAACTAAAAATAAATGAAACAAATTATAAATATATCATCTTGTGTTGCTCATGCGACTATGTAAGTTCACACCAATTTATAATCACTTCTGGTGCCCCAACTTATGTTTGTTTGTGTGTCAGGTTATTTCTCTCAGCTCCATTTAAACCTTGAAGATGCAAACCTGCTATATTTTGATCCTGAGCCTTTGTACCTATGTCTTTAAAAAAAAAAAAAAGATTTTATTTATTTATTCATGAGAGACACACAGAGAAAGAGAGGCAGAGACACAGGCAAAGGGAGAAGCAGGCTTCCTGCGGGGAACTCTTGTGGGGACTCCATCCCAGGACCCCAGGATCATGACCCAAGCTGAAGGCAGACGCTCAACCACTGAGCCACCCAGGTGACCCTCTACCTAGATCCTTATAAACATTATGTTCTGCCCCTCGTGAGGGCATCTCTCAACACTGATCACAGAACTATCCTGGAGCAAATACCTCTGTCCTAGCCTATACTGAAGATCATCCTTCCAGACCCTGCAATTTCTAGAAAAGCTGCAGACTCTTTTAGAACTCTGATTAACCTACATCCAACCATATAACTGTGTGGCAAAAAGTTAGTGCTCCCATTTCTAAGCATGAAGTCAAAAAATGCCCTTAAATATTAGCGTGCTCACATCATAATTTTGAGAACTCTGGCTCTGATTGATCCAGATTGAAATGACTTTCAATGCACATATATTTAGGCTATAGAATGTAGGAGGGGGTTTTTTGCTACTGTTACACAATTTAGCCCTTGATTATAAAGTGTCATATTTTTCTCTGGTTATTTCTTATGTGTCTTGTCTGAAAAGTTCTCCAAGGCAGGCAATAGGCTTTTTGTTTCTTTTCTGATTTTCCTTAGCATCTTGGTAATTTAGTCCATATTGACTTGTAAACAATAGTATGATATCAGGTATGAAGAATACCAGAAGGGAAAAGTTTGACTTAAACTAGGAGTTGGCGGGCAGCCCCAGTGGCCCAGCGGTTTAGCGCCGCCTTCAGCCCAGGGCGTGATCCTGGAGATCTGGGATGGAGTCTCATGTCGGGGTCCCTGCATGGGGCCTGCTTCTCCCTCTGCCTGTGTCTCTGCCTCTCTCTCCATGTGTCTCTCATGAATAAATAAATAAAATCTTTAAAAAAAAAAAAAACTAGGAGCTGGCAAACTTTTTCAGTAAAATACTAGATAGTCAATATTTCAAGCTTTGTGGTCCTTATACATTTTGTTGAAACTACTTAACTCTGCCATTGCAGTATGAATAATACATAAACAAATGAGTGTGGCTGTGTTCCAATTAAACTTTATTTACAAAAACAAAAGGCAGGCTGGACTAGGCCTGCAGGCCATAGTTTACTGATCTCAAACTTAAACTATGACAACACCAAAAGAGACAAATGATATACTAACACTCCACCAGTCACTCCTGTAATTCAAAGTCAACCCAACAAGAAGTTTTTGACTGGTCACTAAATTGAAATTGAAAATGATAAGATATATACACCTTGAGACGATCTCTGGGAAATTAAGTGATACATTTATGCCCTAGTAGGGCTCGCGTCCAAGATTTTTGTGCCCCCTTGTATCCCACCTTATTCCTGGGTTTTTTATTACAGAAATAATAATAGCTAAACTCAAATAATTGATTATGTACTATAATTAACATCTTTCAATTGTTTTTATGTTTCATCTGAGTCCAAAGAAATCAATTCCTATATAAATGTCTATTTTTTTAATGTCTATTTATTAAAGATTAACATTTGAATCTTTGGTTGACCAAAGACTTCTGGTAATTATAATTTCATTACTCCAGAATGCATTTCCATCTCCCTTCTCTCCTACTTTTTGGTTACTTCTCAAGTGCTTATATTAAATATAAATTAATGCAAACTAATTATTCCTTTTCGATGTCCACTTCAAAATGAAAATTCTATAAAGCAAGATGAACTGACACACCAAATATTTCCACAGTTAAAGAAACAGTAAAAATATCCTATGTAGTAAAATTAGGATAGTATATCCAAATTACAGTTTAACTTTCTGTCTAAAAGAATGCAGTATGAAAAAAAAAAAAAAAGAATGCAGTATGTTTCATATTCTCTATATTCCTATGATTTATAACCCTCATAAAACTATAATATTAAATAAAACCAAATAAACACTGGAAGATTAAAGCAAATCTGACTTGAATAGTTAGTTGATTCACTCTAATGAACATTTGATTTCCATTAGAAAACATAATACAAAAGCTATATATAATATTAAAAGGAAAATAACCTGACAAAAAAGAAGGACTTCTCACCCAGAATTAATTCATCCATTTTGAGCTGTAAGTAAATAATTATAATTGAAGTAGAAAACTAAGATTTTTTTTCAATACTTAGAGTTAATTCTGAAAAGAATACAGTGTGAATCATAATAGGGTTAAATCATTATCTTCTAAAGATTAGGGGCAATGAAGACTTTACACAGTGCAACCACATTTTTCTGAGTAGAAAATTAGTGGAGGTCACAAATTAGTCAGCCTCTCTATCTCCCACAGACATTATGCCTTCTGCTAACTCTTCTGTTGCATGCTACTTCCTTCTAACACCTTTTCTCGCTGACCTGAGAGTTTTCAGAAAATGAAACTAAAATAGAAGTGAATTGGCCTCCTGGAGTAGGAAACAAAATTATGTTTCATACAATCCGTTTCAGAGCTGGGGGGTGGGGCGGGGAACGGTGCAGCCTCCCACCCCTGAAAAATAAGCTAATAGTGGTTACCTCCCAGAAGTTGGAGCAATTTTTACTTCCTTTTGCCTTTTCTCTATTTTAAAAATTTTCTACCATGATAATGCTGCACTTTTAAAAATCAGAAGAAAATAAGAATATAAAGACCTACAATAGCCCTTACAGTTTGTATCTATCACTTTGATCTCTTATCATTTATGTGCAGTTTCTGTATAATAAAACTAAGCTATAAAACACATGTATGAAAATCAATCCCAACATACAGAAGTGATCCTTTTATAAGTTAACAAAAACTCAAGTTTCACAGGATTCCTCCTGAGTTGAGAGCAAAGTTCTTTATATAGTTCAATTACAGTGTAGAAGTAACACCGGTTAGGAAATCATGCAACACACCATCTGCCATTTTATTAAGGTAGAATACTTCTTTTTTTAAAGACATTTCAAAATTGTGCTTCACAGAGATTAGTAGAAGCTGCTGTGAATGGATGGCAGGTTTCTCAACAAACACTGTTGGAAATCCAAGGCTGAGTCCAGCAGGAGTACCGTTGAGTATGTGGATGGGTAAAATATTGTCAGAATTAGAATATAGATAGCTTTTTATTTCATATTTGGGAAGTCTCACCAAAGTGACATAAAGCCCATAGATTTGTGCCTAACTTACACTCAGCACAAATTGTATTTCTAAGTCAGTAGTACACTAGTATATTTTTTAATAAATGCCATATAATTTTGCTTAAGCGTTTTCTCAAAAAAAATTAGAGGAAGAATTAAATCTCTACTTGTAACAAATCACAGGTGTTACAAGTGTAACGAGTGTCCAACTACTAAAAGGCAATGCCTGGGTCTCACCATCTCCAGGTCCTGCTCCCAGTCTGAGATCTGCATTTACTCTTCTCAGGCCACCCCCTTACTCGGCCACTTCCCCCTCAGATCTGTTCTCTGTCCTCTGGAGATCCTCTTCCTGACACACTAGAGTTCTCACTGTCCTCCTTCCCCAGAAACACTGTTCTGGATTCCCTCCTCTTCACTACTCCCTCACCCGATGCTGGACCTCTTCCTGGGCTCCCAGTTCTCTGCTATGGTCTTGCTTGAGGCAGATAGAGACCCAAAATGATGCAGCCTTGCCCTTGCCAGACTGTTGCCATCTCACTTAGGTTAGGCCTATTGATCTTTGCACGAATGCCTCTTTAACACAGGTCCTCATAATAGGTGCTCCAGACTTGGCCTCTCCCAGGACCTCCCACCACTTTGTTCCTGCACCAGCCCAGCTCCTAAGACCTGACTTCATCAACCCTGTGGAGACAGATACACCCAAGTGTATTTGTTTCCCTTTACTAGTTTCCACAGATCCCTTGTTGTCCTTGCCTCCAACTTCAGAAGAGAGTGTGAACCTCCCTGAAACTAAAATCTCTTTCCAGTACCAACTATGGCCCTTACCTTTGCTGTGTGTTTGGACCTTTCCACTAACTTCTTCCCTCTTGGTTTTCACTCCTTTTAAAATCATCTTTTGCTAAGGCTTCTACCCCTGCAAGTACCAGCCCTTCCCAATTCCCAAATCCTTCATAGATGATCTTTTTCTACCACCTTCAGCTTCTAGCCTCTTCCTTCCCCATGTTCTTTGCAGAACTATGCAGCTGATATATGGTTCTCAAGTCTTTAGAAACTCCTCTCTAGGAAATCTTCGAAATCATTGTTGTCTTACTTTCACTAGATTCACTTCTCTCCTCAGACCTCATCTTCCTTGACTTCTCTAGGGCATTGGATACTGATGGCAACTTCATTCATCTCTGCAATATGCATTCATTGGTGCCCACTAAGTACCCTTTGCTATGACGACACTGCACCCTGTTCAATCTTCTAACCCTGTGTTATCTCCTCTCTCGGTCTCCATTTTTATACAGCTAACTTTTCTTCCTCTCAACTCACAATTGGAGGCATAATTTAATGCTTTTGTCTCTGTCCATGCCAAGGTCACAGGCACTCTACAGACTCACCTGAATTCAAATGCTCTATTTCTAAATATTTATAGAACACTTCTACTTGGATGTTCCATCATTATCTAAAACTCAACATGCCTTAAAAGAGAATTTATCTTTATCATCATTTGCCTATCCCTAAAGCTGTATGACCATCCCACTTATCTTCCTGTTTAGAAACTTCAAAGTTATGTGGCTTCTTATCTCCTTCATTGAATCTGTGCTGAATCTTTTTGCTTCTTCTCTGAGATGTCTGCCTCTTTCCTACTCCCCTTCCCATGAGTCTTATCCAAAACCTCTCTACCTAAGGCTCATAGTGCTATGATAACAACCTCAGTTCTTACCCCCTTCCAATTCACCTTACACACTATTACAGATTAACCTTCTTAAAGTAATAGTAAAACACTGCAAATAATTTTTAAAACCCATGACTTAGAGTGTTTTATATAAACAGACATTGGTTTTTCTCACATAACAGGAAGTCCAGAAGTAGAGAACTGTTAGTAAGGCTATAGCAGTTCAGCAGTGTCAGAGGCAATATCTCAGCCTCTTCCTCACAGTACCCAGAGTTGCTGCATGACCCTAGGCTCTGCATCTTCATTCAGGTATAGGAAGAGGGGAAAAGAGAGTTCCAACATTTTACCAAGAGAGCAAAAACATTTCCAGAAATACCATCAGCATTCTTCAGTTTGGCCAAAATAAGGTCACAGAGCTTTCCTATCTGCAAAGGAGGATGGGAAAGTAAGGAATGGAGTTGTCTTGAGTGGATTAGAGCAATCATGTTCATTGCTTGGGGGTAGACATAAAATTCAGGTTCATCAAGAAATAAGGGGAGACACTCTATTTTTTTATTCCTCCTACATACAATCTTGTCCTCTAGTCATCCTGAGACTGAGCCAGTCTCATTGTCCCAAACATATGCCATGCCATGCTCACTTCCATTTTCTGACTTTTGCTCTCGTTACCTGGAACATCTTTTCCTCCACTTCTCCCTACCTGTCAAATCCTATTCATCAGTTGCAGCTCTGCTCATATCCCATCTATTCTACGACACATTGCGTCCACATTGCGTCAAGGAAGAAGTGAATTTCTTCCTTGAATGAACACTTTTTCAATTCATTCATTCGTTCATCTATATTCATTTTTTATTTGCACGTGGTTCCTATAGAGAGTACTACACAGTTAAACATTTAATGTTGTTTCCTCTGGCTTTGTTTCATTTCTCTACAAATAGTATAACCTACCTGACGATATGAACTGTGCCTCAGATTTCTTTTGTATGTCCCAGTTCCTTGCATAGTGCTGAAAATGTATGTACTTAGTAAATTACTGAGTGGCTTAAAAAAAATTATAATTGCCTAGAAAGAACAATACCCGAATTACTTAATGTTAAAAAAACCACTATGGTTGGCACTTTGAAAACAGTACATTATCTACTTATTTCAGTCAAAATATACTCCACAAGACAAGAAAATAACAATGATTATATTTGCACTTCAGTAGCAAAATATAATCCATTTCCTCTGAGAAAACTAAAAAAGACCAGCTCAGCTAAGTAAAATTCAAAATTGTCAAGTAGAGAGAGAAGCAGTCCACAGACATTTCAAATCTGAGAGTTAGTCTTCTAAGGCATCCCCTGCAAAGTTAGGCAGAAAAAAGTCAAGTGATTTATTTTAGAGAGATGCTGATCTGTGTGGGGATTAAAAGATCTCCACCTAACACTGCGGCCAGCCACAGAGCCGCTTTGGGAGTGTAGTAAGATTTCAAATCAGGCACAACTTATGCAAGAGACACAAATCCCCCACCTCCCTACCGACTAGGGTTTTAAATAGTCCTTCTAATTTGCTTGTTGTCCTCTCCTTATCCTGTTTACTGAGCAGATAACCTAAAATGTTCCCTCCAACTAGAAAACCAGCAGCTTTACCACATTCCACTCATCATGGAGCCTGCAGAATAGAAAGATGTGTGACATTTGCATCATTTCTCTTGGCCTGAATGAAGACATTCTTTCAGAAGTTGGGAAAAGAAAACAATTCATAGGAAGGCTCACAAATCTCCTTGGGTCCTTGCCAGAAAGTGAAATTCCACCTCCCCCCCCCCACCCCCCACCACCAGGCAGGAATAGTCTGGATGCACTGCATCATTGCTGGGCACTAGGTTCTTCTCTGTTTCCCCTCTGTCTCTACTAGGCCAAGGAAGACCCAGTGATAGACTTTGGAGCAAAGGTGAAAAGAGGCTTCCTTTCCCTACCTTCATTGCTCTCAACATCATGTGAGAGTATTACAGTTGCATTCTCAAGAGAGCAAAAGCTGCAAATACTACTTCCTGTGAAATAATCACTGAAAAAGACTACTATGCTGATTGTCCAAAACATGAAGCCCAAAAGCCAGGTTTTCAAACAAGTAAATGCTCACCCGATAAAAATCCTATCCTGTTTTGCTTATATTTTCCCCAATACTCCTAACTAGCTCTCTATGCTGAGAACATAAGCATGTTTTGCGACTTCTATTACAAAATAAGATTTTTTTAAAGTACACCTAAAAGAAATATTACTGAAAATATTACTCTTGGAGCACTCTTTAGGATACAATGTCCACTCTCTTTCCTTAACTCCATTCTCAACATCATGCCTATGTTTTTCATGTAGATCAAAAGGTATGTTTGCCCATCCTAGCAAACAACCTCCGTTCTCTATTTCCATTTTATTTTTATATAGTACTTACTATACATTTTCTAGGAAGTAACAACTGAAAAAGGAGTATTGAGAAAATAAACATTCAGAAAATGTTCTCATTTATCTTAGTATCTCTAGTTCTTAGCAGTTGCTTGACTCATAAATGTTTACTGAATGAGTGATATGATTTAACATTTAAAATGTCTACCTTCCTAACATAATAATAGCCCCCCAAGTTCCTGAAAGTATTATTGTGATCCTATATATTGACCCCAAAGAAGCAAAAAAAAAATCAGGTAACCATGACAAAAAGGATCAGAAACATGAAAACCCCCCAAGAAGGTGGTTCAAGAATTCAATTACAATAGCACAAAAATATAAGTCATCTCTCCTTACAAAATAAAACAGTAGATGGAGGCAGATGAGAAATAAGAAAAGATTCCATTGTTACAATAATACACAAATGCTGAGTAGTCATTATGTATCAATCCCACAAAGGGTTTAATAGAAAATTATATCACTAACTACAAGATTTCAACAAAACATCAACAAGGCTTCCAAAATGTCTATAGGCATTGATAGCAAATAATTCATGCTGCTCAGCATAAAATATGAGCATGTAGATCACTAAAGTTTAGAACAATTTTTCCATGTTGAATCTAAAACAATTACATTCATGCCAACTACTACTCTTCTTCAGGGTGAAAATCTATGGCTTTACACCTCAATTTGATCCCTCTACATCCTGACATGGTTACCACCTTAAAAATGTACAAGAAATGTATCATAATGAAGTACACAGAGTTTTTTTTTTTTAAGCACTCATTCAATTACCACCCTAATATATTAGGGCTTCTAATGTTTCAAAAAAGCAATACTACACTGGGTAGAAATATTCCTTTCATATTCAAATACCAGCTTAATAGGTAGTTTGACAAATTACTATTTTATGGCTCTGTGTCTGGTGTTTGTAGGGAAAAAAAAAGATAAAAAAAATTGAGTGAATTCAAAATTCATCTGAATCCCCCTCCCTTTTTGTACTTTAAAAGAATCAGGCAACATTCTCTTTATTTTTCCCCATTTCGTTTTAGCTTCATTGCTTTTATAAACTACAGATTTTTATATAAACACAGCCCTAATTAAACCTGAAAAACGATTGTTGTATTATGCATTTCAAAAGAAAAAATTGGTCCACAATAGAATAATTGTTTTGTTTACATAGCATATATGAGGACAGATTCTAAAAGTTCTTAGATAGCAACACAACCCTAACTTTAAATTATAGGCTGCCATGGGACCAAGCCTAAGAGAACCCAGATAGAAAGCAAATGTAATTTATTGCACATTCTTTCAAGAACTTTTACTATAAAATCATACTGAAAAATATTCTAGGAATAAATAAAATTTTTTCCCAGGCACAAAACCAAAAGCAGAGGACAGAACTCAAAATGATGCACATGTGTATATGTATGGCTAACTTCCAGAGAGAAATTAAAATTTTAACCCTCATTTATAAATGGTGTTATGGATACTAAGCAATCCCGTAGATTTATAATAAAGCCAAAACAAAAGCAAAAACAAAAAAACAAAGACAGCAGATAAAGAGTGGCATAAGTTCCAAAGACAACTGAGCCTGGCTTGAGAAACATGAACAAAATCTGTGTCAAACATTTAAAAACATACTACAGAGTATATACACACTTTCTTTGTGAAGTCTCCTCTTCAGTTCTCTCTCTCTGGGACACAGCCCTTTAATCTGACATCCACAGGACCTATAATTAGTCACTTAATCAAACAATTCATTAAAAACAGGAAACAATAAAAATCAGTACATATGTACCTTAGATATTTTATTTAAGTGTAAGGCTTTGAGTATGGTTCCACTAACTCGGGTTCTCCACTTAATCTTTCTTGAATAATGACACATTTCAGTGTCTTTAAAACGCATCAGTAATTCAATAGATACTTGCAAAGCAATCTAAAAAAATCCTTTTTTATTATTTTTCCCAAATCTTCTAGTTGCCCTCCTACCATGTAATTTAACAACTTTCAGCAATTCCCCTTTACTGCGTCTTTCTGAAGTATTCAATTTATTTTTTGAAGAAACAATAACTCTTTATATTTACACTCACAAGTCACAGGATTATGTAATATTTAATTAAGTTATGTAATTGTGATTACAAGTACAAATGGAATAAACAGGTTTTGGGAAAAATCAATTGACTCTTTGTAAGCATACAACTCCAGTGATGGGACAGCATGTTAGAGAGGAAACTGCTAATCTCAAATTTTAGAACGAGCATGTCAGTTGAGTGGATGTTGGTTAAGAAAGCTTTTTCTATAATCTCTAGAGCAGTGTTTTCTAAAGTATGTCCTATGGAAAACTAATTTCAGGGGAGCAGGGAACAAAAGGACTCTGTGGTCAACCAAGTTTGGGAAATGCAGAATCAAACAGAGCTAAGCAGGTTCCTTTATTGCAGGACATTGACCTCTGAACAGCTAATGTGCACTTCCAAGATGATACTACAGAATGTAGGTTTCTCCCAAAACATTTGATCAATTTGACTAAGGACTTTGCTTTCATCAGAAACCTCTTGGGACTAGGATTCCTAGGTACACTGTGGTGCTTAGACCATCTCCTCCTTCTCCAGTTCTATTACAACTTGGGTAATTTATTTTTAAAATTTCAGCACGAGCAGTGTGATATTGGGTGCATGCTACTTAGTTCAAGTTTTTACTCTGCGGTAGTAGGTTGCTCTAAGCAAGATTCCACATTCAGCCCATATCTAATCAGAAAGGCAACACTCCCAGAAGCAACTATTATAAGAACTTTTATTATCTGTATTTTTATTACAGTATAATTACTCCTATTGTCTATATTAACACCTAAGACTTTGATCATCAGTGTAATGAATGTTAGCAATATATTTTACTTGGTGAAACTAATGGCTTATTAATTTTTAGAATCTAGAAACAGACTCTCATAAACAAAATCAAAGATAGTTAAGAATAGTGGAGTAGCAAAAGTATTTTAGAAACACTCTCTACTTTAGTGTGAACAGAATATAAGGACCCAAAGAAATTCTTTCCCATGAGGATGGACCTGAGGCTTGATCTCTAAGTGGCCCCATATCCATGTGTTGGTTTAAAAAGATTTGAGGTTGCCCAATAGTTGTGATAAGGGTAACAGAATTCAGCTTCTGAATCTTGCCCTATCTTCATGAAGTGAGCTTTATGCAAAGTAGTGGAACTATGACTAACAAGTCCTAAAACAAGCCATATAGACTGCTTTTTGCTTGCTTGCTGGTAAATGTTTCTCTGCAGCAGTATTTAGTCTGAGACTTACTTTTATTATATATGATAGCCAAATTTGCAGGAATAGATAATAATAATCTCAAATCTCTTCTGAATTAATGAACCAAGGGGAAAAAAGGAAAAAGAAAAACAAAACAAAATTTTTAAAAACCTTAGGCTGTGAATGACCATCAACTTAGGTCAATTCTCAACACCTTTCTCCAAGGCCAAAGAAATTGCCTACCAATCTATCCTATGATATAGGATTAGACCCAAAAAGTTTTATTTGCCTGCAACAGATTCTCTTTTAGCTGCTTTCCAGACAGGTAGCCCTCTCCTACCTATCTGGATTTTACCAATAGCGTGTTTGAAATGCACCTGCATTAGTTGTCAGGGGAAGATGTTTCAGGGAATTTCTCTAGCTCTCATCCTGATACGGACTGATATAATAAGAGCTAAATGTTTTCTTGGAAAGCCTAAAGAATGGGATAAGTTATTAATCAATAGTGGGAAAGCAGGGTATTTTTGGTCTTAGATATTCGGGCCCATGGCAGGATAGGCAGAGGGAAGGCCAGTTTAAGAACAGGTTTGACATAATTGTATGCTGAATACGTGGGCTAAATGGGTGGGGGGGGAGTCAGGAAGAGCATATCTAACATTATTAAAAGTGGGAAGAATCTACTGATGATTCTTATCTCAATGAATTACTATGGTAGCTGACAAATGGTGATTTTTCACACAATCATTCCTTCTACATTTACTTGTTGGAATTCTATTATAAGGAATAACTTTCCTTTCTCATTTATTTGTTTGCTTAGGTATGGACTCATAAATTCTTTTTTTTTATTCTCTCTGTTTACTATCATTTATTTTTACATTCAGTGGGAGTTAGCCCTTCAAGCTGGCTCTTTGGCCTTCTGACATGCCTTCATCATTCTTTGCTCACTTCCTTACTTTCTGGTAAAACAAGCTGTGCTAGGCTTATCTTGTTCTTTTTTTGGTCCATTTTTATTGAAGAATGGTATTTGGAAAACAAAATATAGTACTAGTTGTGCCCATTGTTACTGAGCTACTATTGCCTCCTTATCTCTCAGAGGATAGATCTAGGAGGATGAATGGATGAATGGATGGATAGACAGACATATCTAAATAGATATAAAACCAAGAGTTCATACCATTACCTCTAACCCAATCCAACATCACATGGGTTCATTCTAGACTTCTACCTTTCCATGTTTGTAATTCCCTTTTCCAACAACAAGAAACCTGACCCTCGTTATCCATAATACATATTTATTTTCATAGTTTCAAAGTATCTCCCCATAACTTAGTTATTAATTTTAAAAGGAAAAGAATAATGTTATAGCACAGATATATGACAGACACCACATTAACTAAGTGACCACAATGTCACAAGTAGATATCATGTGCCCCTGAGAGAAGACATTAAAAAGAGCACATCATTTCTGTGATATTCCTGCCAAAAATATATAATCTAAATCTAATCATTAGGAAACATCAGACAAACCCAAAATAACTGGCCTGTGCACTTCAAAAATGTCAAGGTCATGAAAAACAAAGAAATACTGAATAACTGCTCCAAATTAAAAGAGAAAAAATACAAAAAAATGAGAGCACAACACAACTTGTGATCCTGGACTGAATTCCTAGACCACAAAATTTGTTGCGGGTTTTTTTTTTTTTTTTTCCTTTTGGTATGAAGGCCATTAGTGGAACAACTGACAAAATTTGAATGAAGTCTATAGGTTAGTTAGTAGTTTTATTAATGTTAATTTCTGATTCTGATCATTGTTATGTAAAATAATGTCTCTGGTTTTAGAAATATACACTGAGGTATAAAGGGACATTAAGTCTGTAACTTGCAAACATTTCACAGAAGTATGCAACACACACACACACACACACACACACACAAGTGTTATTGGGGGGTCAGGGCAGTAGGGGGACTCCTAGGTGATGCTAATGCATAGACAGATTCTAGAGAAGAGGGCTGGAACAGAATCATAGGAAATAGCTAGCATGAGGCAGTTGGGACTAGGACACAGAAAGAAGTGGCAATACACCATGTAAAAGGAGAATCAGCAAAAAAGGAAAGTGTCACAGAGGAAAGGAGTGATTTCCAGTGTTGCACAAAAATAAGCAAGATGACATTGGATAGAGAGTTCTAGATTCTGGCAGTGTGGGGATAACAGTACTCATTCATGCAACCGCGTCTATGTTGTGAATATGAGAAATGTGGGAGTGCACGATGGGAATACAGCAACTGAGACGCCATCCTCAAAGGGTTTACATTGTGGTGGCTCCTATGAGAAAAGAGTATCCATACAATGTGTCTCACTTAAGAACACCTGCTGTCTCTGAATCTCCATCTTCATGGTGCTCTCAAGCAGAGCAAGCTTGAAGCCAGACCCCACTGACTAGGTTCCCTCTGGTGAAGGGGCATTTCTTTGGAAAGTGTGGCTCTCCCTGCAGCAGGGGAGTGAGCCTTTATGGGGAGAACTGGCAGCCACCAAAGTCATTTCAGGTTTAATTAAGATAAGGCCCCAAAAGATGCTAATGCTGCTTCTGGTATTTTTATGTGCTAAGTGCACCCAATAGTCTTCAGTGCCTCTCTGATTACATTTTATCTCTGAGGTTCAGATTATAGGTTTGTCTTCAACACTATTTTTTTTAAGATTTCATTTATTTTGTTTAAATTTTTTAAATTTTTATTTTTTTAATTTTAATTTTAATTTTAATTTATTTATTTATTTATTTATTTATTTATTTATTTATTTATTTTTGTTTTTTGGGTTCTGGGTCCCAGATTTCATTTATTTATTTGAGAGAGAGAGAGAGAGAGAGAGATGGAGACAAAGCATGAGGAATGGGGAGGAGACAGAGGGAGGAGAAGCAGGCTCCCCATTGAGCACGGAGCCTGATTCTAGGGTTCTGTCCCAAGACCCTGAGATCATGATCTGAGCTGAAGGCAAATGGTTAATCAACTGAGCCACCCAGGTGCTCTGCTCATTGCTAAAATTATTCTTCTGTTCTCCACTAACAAGAGTTAAATTTTACCTAGTCTATAATAAAACACATTTTCAACTTAGCCCAAAAGCTGAGAGGAATGATGTCACTCACCCTGTGTTTATTTGATTTTGTAAAATTTGGGGCTAAGACTCTTTGAGCAGCAAACCTCAAGTCCCAGTTCTTAGTTTTTAAACTGACTCCCCAAAGAAAATTCCCTATTTCCTAGTAGAGCAACGTGGGTTAGAAGGAGGGGTTAAAATAAACAGGCATTTTACTTTGTTGTACAGATATAATAATTAAGATAATAACAGGTAATAGTTTACATTTTACAAAGTTCTTTCAAGTATGTTCTTATTTGATCTCACAACCTTGTACTAAGGTGAATAAATAAAATTTCAAATCAAAAGCCAAAAGAAAAGTGATTTCTGTTTCCAGATTCCTTTATCTCCATAAAACAGCCTGTGTTAGAGGAGTCTAGCACACACTAGCTTAAACCCCCAAACCAAGAGATCCACCCATAAGTTAGATTAGGAAATGTAATAATCTAAAGAAAAGGGTGTTAATCTATTAATAATGTGGTTCACCTCATGCTTAGCAACTTATTTCTTTAATGTAATGGCAAATTTATCTGGCTATTTGGTTTCTTTCACACTCCTCTTGCCATCAAGAAAGCCAAAGGCAGACACAGTCTTACTTGTCTTACTTTATCTTTCTGGGGCAATCTCCTGTCACTGATGACACACAGAAGCTTTAATTAAAATGACAATTCACATAGGGGTCGAGTTTGGCTTTTTTTTTTTTTTAATCTCATTTATTTTGAGCCTGCTTTAGAAATGTTAATGCCACTGTGTTTGCCTAGTACTGCCGTATCTCAGAGAAAAATATCCAAATATTTAAAGGCTGACTTCTTCTGGCTTTTGGTTTAAAAAAAGAAAAGGAAAGAAAAGCAAGTGATAGTTTTTCACAGTCTGTTAGCACACAGATTTGTTCTTAGAAAATAATTAGGTTTTTTGAAGACATGGGTGATAAAGCTGTCATAGAGATCACAAAGAAATTTTAGTCATTAACTTTTCTTTTTTTTTCCATGGACGAGAATCAATATTTTGTCTCTCTAAATACACATGCAGAAATAAGCTTCACCTCCAACTGAATTTTATGGATTCATGTACATGCCCAAAGAATAAGAGATAACTGAAATCTATAGGTACCATCCTTATAAAACAATGCCATAGGATTTGTGCTCTCAAATTATTTGATATAATAATTATCATCAGTTTCTGATTGTCACTCAACATATTAAGAGAACCAAGTTTAATAGTAACAAGTAAATATTCAGTCATTTGTGATACAAATATTATTGAAGGCCCATGAAATGGGATACAAAGAGCTTCTAGTTCGGGGCGGGGGAAGACATAGATATGAATAACAATAATATAAGCCAAAAGTGATGTATAAGAAGAGCTAAAAAAAATGCTGCTGGATGGTTAATCCTTAAAGTTGATAAATATAAAACTTCCCCTTCCTTTAACATTGCTGATATTTCTAAAGACATCATAATTTAAAAACAACCAATGAAAATACTAAAAATGTTTGTTTTAAACTAAATACTCATTTACGCAAAATATTCTGATAACTGCACCGCAGGAAATGAGCCAATCCCAAAATACTATATTGATTTATTTTGTTAAAAAAAATATTTTTTAAAAAATTCAACAATGATGCAATCACAAAAAGTGGAAAATATATATTTAACACTACATCACTAAAGCAACTAAGGTATTATATACAGTCTTTTGTTCAAATATATTTTAGGGCACCTTATTAAGGAAATGATATTCTACTTAAGTTTGCTAATTTGAATCTTTGAACAAAATGTAAAATGCAGCAAATGAGGAAATCTTTGGCAGACCCATCTGCCCTATGAACACGGGAAGTCTACGTTCTCCATAACAACACTCACTAGTTCGTGTACAGGTACCTGTCATGCTTCCTGGGTCAAAGCAGAGAAAATAGAGAAGAAAATGCTTTTCTTTTCTTTTCAAAAAATACCTTTGCAGCACACCAACTATAAGTGTGGCTAAATTGCTACACTAACCTCTCTAAGCTGCAGTAAGGGGATCCCTGGGTGGCGCAGCGGTTTGGCGCCTGCCTTTGGCCCAGGGCGCGATCCTGGAGACCCGGGATCGAATCCCACGTCGGGCTCCCGGTGCATGGAGCCTGCTTCTCCCTCCGCCTGTGTCTCTGCCTCTCTCTCTCTCTCTGTGACTATCATAAATAAATTAAAAAAATTAAAAAAAAAAAATTTTTAAGCTGCAGTAAGAATAACAGCGCGCTGATCTCATAGAGCACTCAAGAAGTCAACTACAATAATGAATTAAGACAGTTACTATGTGTGTCAGACACATAGTAAGCGTCCAAAAAGTGATAACTACTACTCTTACCATCATATTATTGCTAGTACATTGCATCTGTACACACATTCAATAACCACATGGATTCCACACAAAAAGGGGAAAGCTACTAAAAACTGTTACTATCTTCTCTGCTCCCTTCTGAACTTCTTTTATCTTTCTTCTCCCAGTTTGAGGAAAGCCTTTTAGTTATTAATAATTCTGGGATCCAAAGCTTTGGAGGACAGAGTGAGAGAACAGCACCATCACCAGGCAGTGTTTGCCATTCTCTAGCTCAACAAAAGCATGAGGCAAAGGGACAAAGCTGGAAGCCACTCCAGCATGGGCTGCAGAGGGCTTCCACTAGCCTATACCAGACCAAGGGGTCCATCTGGTGATGTCAAGCCTCCATTTGGTAATGCCAAGTGTAGCTACTAGCCCACATGCTATATCCCTATATCATTTGTCCCAAATATTGTTTGTCCCGGT
Organism: Vulpes vulpes; assembly: GCF_048418805.1. Classification (NCBI taxonomy): domain Eukaryota; kingdom Metazoa; phylum Chordata; class Mammalia; order Carnivora; family Canidae; genus Vulpes; species Vulpes vulpes. The sequence goes on from NC_132795.1 coordinate 23,536,192, forward strand.
GCTCTGGTTGTTCCTCGAAGGTACAATAATAAGAACACACAAAAATGCCTGCCACCGAAGCAATTTATGTCCCAAAGAGAATGCAATTCTCATCCTCACTACAGGAAAAACATAATTTCTAGTGATGCCATCTAGTAGAACAATTGTTATGTGTTTGTGAAAACCTTTAAATTATGCTCTAGAACAATTACAATTTCTGAACTTGAAAAGACAAAAATCAATCTGACTTTTTTTAGTGTTGGACCTTTACGATGACATGAAGTAAGCAATGGAACATGCCAGAAATAATTCAGTTGTGAGAACCATCAGAAAATCAGACAGGAAGAATCACCTTCTGACCGAGAGAAAGTCTTCAGGAAGATGACTTAGCCTTAGTCTCAGCAATTAGAGAGTTCAACACCAGCTAAATTTCATGACGATGGTGTGAATAACAAAGTACAGCTAGTTACTCCTCCATTGCTATGCTGTAAATATACCAAGTTAAAAACTGTCATTCAGGGGAGGCCCAGTCGGTTAATTGTCTGCCTTCGGCACAGGTCATCATCTCAGGGTCCTGGGTTGGAGCCCCATATAAGGCTCCTTGCTCAGCAGAGTGTCTGCTTCTCCCTCTCCCTCTGCTCCTCCTCCTGCTCATGCTCTCTCTCTCTCATATAAATAAAATCTTTTTAAAAATTGCCATTCATTTGTTTTTTCATTTATTTATTCAATTCATCTAAATCTAATGGTATCCAATTTTGGAATGTTTGAAAATCACTGTATATTTGCTTGTCATCTCTTCTCTTAGAATACACTTAAAATGTATATTCTGTAAAAAGCAAAAGGAAATTCCAAGATAAAACAGTTTGTATGAACAGGCCAAGTAGAAGCCACATTAGAAGCCCATTACTTCAATCAAAGAAAATAATCCCATGAAATTTCAAATTTGCTTTTATAACAATTCTGCACATCAAACACTAAGGAACTTGGTGAGAAGCAGGCAATTAAGATCCTTCTCCCTAAATAGAAAAAGGTCAACAGAGATATGAGGTAGAGAACATTTATGTGTAAGAAAATGACTATGACTCTTCTCTCTTCTAGTGTCACATGAGGGATAACTAGTTTTACTCTGGTCAGAGGGAAAACAAATAAGGAATTGAAAATACTCAGAGTGACAAAAAGAAACCGTTTAAAGGATAAAAATAATTTCTTCTTTCTACTAAATTGAAAACAGGGTAAGTCCTCCTATCAGGGTTTTAATTACAAGGCATCTGAAGCACAGGAACTACCATCTGATGTTGTGTACATTCATCTAAAATCCCATGTAGAAAAAGGAAGGCCAGTGGCAATCTCAATCCCATTCCCACTGAAATCATACATGGCCTGAAAAATTTTTCACTCTTTTTTCTTTTTTAAAGATTTTATTTATTTATTCATGAGAGACCCACAGGGAGAGGCAGAGACACAGGCAGAGGGAGAAGCAGGCTCCATGCAGGGAGCCCGAAGTGGGACTCGATACCAGGACTCCAGGATCACGCCCTGGGCTGTAGGCAGTGCTAAACCGCTGAGCCAATGGGGCTGCCCAAATTTTTCACTCTTAAAATAAAAAGTCCTAGTGAGAGTAGAAAAACTTTACATTAGACACAGCAACTGACATCTTTAAGAAAATTACTAAACTCTTTCCAGATATTTTATTTCTTCAAATCTTGACATATGGTGATGAACCAACATGCAATCCAAAGAAGTGTCTTCCATCTGTGACAGGCACATTGCTAACAATTGAGCCTCTGTTTCATCCCCTGTAACACAGGAATGATAGCTATCTTGTTCAATTGATTGTCTCTCCCTCCATCTCACTCTCTAAATCATTCATAACTATAAAAAGCTTAAGGATTACATTCAACTTTTCTGAAATGCGATCCATAAAAAAAAAATCTCCATAAAGAAAAAAGTTTGTAAAAGCAGCATTTTATATCCATCTTGAGAAGTCCCATATATATATGTTATTAATATAGAGAAACCTTGCTATAAAGAACTCTGTTCCCAGATATATATTTGTTCCCAAGAGGACACTGTGGCAAACACTGCATGAGTCCATGAAACCAACACACATGCCACCACCCACATGGTCACCTCCACTAAGATCTCAGAACTGCCCAGGGAAGGTTTTAAAAGACTTTAGGGTGCTTAGGTGATTCAGTCAATTAAGCAACTGACCCCTGGTTTCAGTTTAGGTCATGACCTCAGGGGCATGAGATCTAGCCGCCCTCCCCCCATCTACGCCGTCTTGGCTCTGTGCTGGGTGGAGAGCCTGCTTAAGTTTCTCTCTCTATCCCTGCCTCTGTCCCTCCCTGCCCCCTTCTCCTCTCTTTCCCTTTAAAAAAAAATAATAAAAATTAAAAATAATAATAATTCTAATGCTAGCCTTATAAACAAAACCAAACAGCAGGGGGATCCCTGGGTGGCGCAGCGGTTCGGCGCCTGCCTTTGGCCCAGGGCGCGATCCTGGAGACCCGGGATCCAATCCCACGTCGGGCTCCCAGTGCATGGAGCCTGCTTCTCCCTCTGCCTATGTCTCTGCCTCTCTCTCTCTCTCTCTCTCTCTCTGTGACTATCATAAATAAATAATAAAAAAAAATTAAAAAAAAAAAAAAACCAAACAGCAAATGACCTCATCATACATTTGATAAACTTTATTTTCAATGTGAATAAAACTTTTGGTCAATTACTCCAGAACAAGTCACCTAAACAGTTTATTATACACTATTTTAAAAATTCATAATCTAACATTTTTCAGATTTTCAGAAAAGAGAAGTCCTAAGTGAGAATCACAAACCCCAGACACTTTCTTCTGGGTTCTTAATTTATACAGAATTTTCCCAAACTCTCCAGAGTAAGTCCTCTGTAGGGCATTGTGTCTTGGTAGCTAGTTGCACTGGGTGCAAAAGTCTAGGGGAGACTCCAGTGTTTTCCTCAGGGTTATGCCAAAACTGAAAAAAATGATATTCCAACTCACATAGATTCATTAAGTATTTGTATGCAATGAGAAATATATCTACAAGATAGACAATCTGATCAGCTGATGAGCCTATTTCCTTTCCTGCTTGGGAAATATTATTTAAAGTCTGATATGACAAGCCATATGTCTGTCAATAGGCAACCTAATGAATAAAATATTAGGTAACCACATAATGTGGTACTGTGCAACTGTAAAAAGAAATGGAGTGATGTTAAGATTTTATTGTTAGGTGAAAAAAGCAAAGACCAAAAGACTGTGTCTAATATTCTATGCTTGTAAAAAAAAAAAAAAAAATATTCTATGCTTGTGTAACAATGGAAAGGGATTTATGAATATATATATTTATATATTTACCTTTTATTTTTATATGTATGTGTATACATTTGCTTTTATTTACAAAAGGAAACAAACTAAACAAACAAAATAAAATAAAAATTAATTTTAAAAATAAGTTTTTTAAGTAAGTGTAGAGAGTGGATAGGAATGATTTCTCTAAATGTACCTGGTATTATAATTTTGATTACAGGACAATGTACAAATTTTAGATCAGTAAAAAACTAGGTTAAGTCAAAAGCAAAAAAATAAGGGAATTCTTAGAAATAAAAAACACACTGAAATAAATGAATCTAATTGTGTATCAATTGGAATTTAAAATACCGACAAATTTGACTATACACCCTAGTGGAAAATATCCTAAGGATTAAAAGAACCACAAAACCTGTATTTAGGGCAGTCCGGGTGGCTCAGCAGTTTAGTGCCGCCTTCAGCCCAGGGCCTGATCCTGGAGACCCAGGATGGAGTCCCACATCGGGCTCCCTGCATGAAGCCTGCTTCTCCCTCTGCCTATGTCTCTGCCTCTTTCTGTAGGTCTCTCATGAATAAATAAATAAAATCTTAAAAAAGAAAAAAAGATTAGGGAGGTTTTGAGTGGGAAATATCAGAAAGGGAGACAGAACATGAGAGACTCCTAACTCTGGGAAAGGAACAAGGGGTGGTAGAAAGGGAGGTGGGTGGCGGGTGGGGGTGACTGGGTGACGGGCACTGAGGGGGGCACTTGATGGGATGAGCACTGGGTATTATTCTATATGTTGGCAAATTGAACACCAATAAAAAATAAATTTTTAAAAAACCTGTATTTAGTGGTCCTGTTGTTTATGGTCCTATCATTGGAAATTATGATAAAGCCTCTAGGAATAATGGAATTAAGCGAATTAGAGAAGTCCATCTAATCAGAATTTGTCATGATGTCCCATGAGATCATTATAAAGGAGATATCAGTATAAACATATTTACCACTCATTGTAGTGGTTATTCTTTTAAAGATTTTATTTATTTATTTATTTATTTATTTATTTATTTATTTATTTGACACAGAGGGAGAGAGAGACAGCACAAGCAGGCAGGGGGCAGAGGGAGAGGGAGAAGTAGGCTCCCATGCAGAGCAGGGAGCCTGACGTGGGGCCTTATCCCAGGACACCAAGGTCATTACCTGAGCCAAAGGCAGCCACTAAACTGACTGAGCCACCCAGGTGTCCCTCATTGTAGTAATTCTTAACCATCAATTGCTTCAAGGTATGAAGTTATAATGTATATATAATAATTTTAATGTCTTATTTTATTTTATTTATTTATTCATGAGAGACAGACAGAGAGAGAGAGAGGCAGAGATAGAGGCAGAGGGAAAAGCAGGCTCCATGTAGGGAGCCCGACGTGGGACTCGATCCTGGATCCCCAGGATCATGCCCTGGACTGAAGGCAGCACTAAACCGCTGAGCCATCCAGGCTGCCCAATTGTAATGTCTTAAGTGGCAAAAATATAACCTCTTAATCCTTAAAACTCCCACACAATCTAGAGCAGCATATGTGTACACTTAAATAAATGTTTACTATTGAATGAATGAATGTCTGACCAGGGAATATATATCAACTTTAAAATCTGTTTTGGGTTATAACTTTGCAAAATAAAGTTTAGCATTTTGGACAACTATGTTATTCCCTAAAACATTAAAGAGAAGAAAACTATTATCTGTCCCTATTGCCAGATGCAAAAATTTCCTTAGAGCCAATATGACTACATATCACAGGGGTCTGTCCGTATCTTTACGTTGTGCTAGAATAAAGCCAAGCAACCCTTAGGGCTACAAAGAGATATACAAAGAGAACATCTCCTCCCCTCCCTATCATTATTTTAAAAAGGTATCTAGGGTCTACCATATAGAAGTTTTTCTTAGATTCCTTTATTATGGTAAATAACTACAGTGCTGCCTAGAGAGCCTGGAAAAACCCCATCTTAGGACACAATATGGTCTCTGCCGATTTAGTGGAACAAGGGCATTGCCACCCTATATGTTCAGCCAACCTGGGTTTCCTTGGACAGAACTAAAACCAAGCCCTTTGCTCCCAAGCCCAGTTCTAACTATCACAAGATAGTTCCAGACTGTCTCAGGAGGAAGCAGATGTTTAACATTGGTCAGAATCCAAGGTCTTGGCCCCATAACTATTGTTCTTGATGAAGGTGAATTCCCATTGTGTTTTGGAGCATGCTAAATAGATATTACACACTTCATTGTGGTTTTAATCATAATAAAATACGTTATGCAATTTTGGCTATACATAGAGATTCTCAAACAATCTGGCACATTTTCTTTTCCTACTCCCCATCATAATCTTAAGAGTTGATGTCACGTGGTGCCATTGGCTTTCCCCTATCACCAACCCCCACTGAAATCTGTAAGCACAGTGGGAAGAGTAGCACTGTCCATGCCCTCCAAGGCTTTAAAGATTTTATTTATTTATTCATGAGAGACACAGAGAAACATAGGCAGAGGGAGGCAGAGACATAGGCAGAGGGAGAAGCAGGCTCCCTATGGGGGAGCCCGATCCAGGACTTGATCCTAGGACCCCTGGTTCACACCCTAAGCCCAAAGCAGACACTCAACCACTGAGTCACCCAGGCATCCTTAGGGTCCTTAATTTTAAGCAACTTTTCAAAAGACAGCCCAGAAGTGGCAATATAAACATCAATTAAGTGTTGACTTGATGCTGAGGACTCTGCAAGATGCAATGAAGGTAGAAAGGAAGCATGAAATAGGTTTCCTGCCCTCAAGATTCTCAGCACATTATGGGAAAATAAAACCTACAGATGAAACAACACGAAATAACCTCACACGAAGCTGTGTAACCTCAAGTGCTTTCGGAGTTAAGCCTCGAGAGTGAAATAGCACCAACTAAGTGCCAGACAGGGTACCTTATCTATGGCCACCTCGTTATTCCTCACGCAATCCTAGAAGGGAGGTTTTCTTCTCCCCCATTTTAGAGTCCAGGAAGCTGTTGACTGAGGAAGTTAAATAACTTGTTCAAGTGACACAGCCAAAAAGAATGGTAACTGGAATTTAAATTCAGAATGACCTAGGACCCCAAAACATCTCTACTAGGCCATTGCCTTTGGTGTTCACTGTGGCACAGAGCATTGCAGTTTATAAAAGGCTTTCTTAGAAGGAGATAGCCATGTGAGACTTGAAGGGAGGAGTATTCAAGAAAGCTCCAGGGGGAGCAAATTTTTAGTGCTTTCAAGTCCGAGGAGAACAATTTTCTCACACATAACCGGTTTGCTTTTCGAGTAACATTAGCATGCAGATCTTTTATTCTTTTCCCAGCCTGCTCTCCTATTAATTGGCTGTTACCACCTTGACCCTAGAAGTGAAAGACTCCATTGATCAACCAGAACTTCAAATGTGCTGCTACCAACTGGAACTATTCATCTGTTCCTCCCCAGCAGCATCTGCTTCCCCACTGAGCAAGGCATTTGTGTCACTATTTTACTTGATATTATACAGGATAGTAGCAATTTCAAAAGTTAAAAAAAGAATTTAATCCACATGTCAGACTCATTTGTACATTTCACATAAATGTTTTCCAACACAAAAATCCATTATAATCTTGAAAGATCATGTCAGGTAAAGTTGTAAGATAAGTCTCCCTTCAAAGAGAGAATTACATATATATTTATTTATTTATTAACTTAGAACGATCTGTTTCCCCCATTGAACTACACACTGTTCTATTTGCCATTTGTATCACCTGTGTTTAAAAGAGTATCTAGGGGCCCCTGGGTGGTTCAGTCCATTGAGCATCTGCCTCTGACACAGGTCATGATCCCAGGGTCCTGGGATCCGGCCCCATGTCAGGCTCCCTGCTGAGTAGGGGAGCTTGCTTCCCCCCTCTCTGCCTCTCTCCTATGCTCATGTACTCTCTCTCTCTCTCTCAAATAAATAAAATCTTTTTAAAAACAATAGCTTTAAAAGAGTACCTAGCCCACTCAATAAATATTCATTGAATAAGTAAATTATTTCCACACCAAGAAACACAATCTGTGTATCTCTTACTTAGTTATTTCTTAACAGCTGTTAACTGATTGTTCACCATAACCAAAAAGATTTACTATAAACTAACTAGATTTAAGCTACATAAATTTTGCTTTCTGATTTTTCCTTTATTTTTTAAAAATATTTTATTTATTTATTGGAGGGGAAGGGGCAGAGGGAGAGGGAGAGAGGGAATCTTAACCAGGCTCCATGCCTAGCATAGAGCTTGACTCGGGGCTTGATCTTGGACCTGAGCTGAAATTAAGAGTTGAAAGCTTTACCAACTGAGCCACAGAGGCATCCCTGCTTTATGATTTTTCAAGTGATTATTTAAATTGCCAAGAATTTGTGAATAATTAAGTTACATGATATGTTTTCTTTTACTAAGTAGTTACCATTTCCCTCTCTTATAAATATATCTTCCAAAAACACTTTTTACTCTGCTTTTGTCCTATTTAACTCCTCTGTGTGCAACTAAAACAAATGACACAGATAAGATAAGAAGAGAGAGAGAGAGGCACACAAGATCAGTAAGATTCCAACATGAGCTATAATCTCTCCAAGGTTTCAGATTTGATGAAATAAAAGGAAAACAAGATGGACATCTTGTCACTCTGGGGGGCAGGGGGGTTTCCCTGCTTCTAGTGGGGTGGAAATCAGAGAGTCTCTTCATTTCGTTTTCTTCTGAATCTCTGAACACGCAAAGCCAAGGGTAAAGCAGATAAATTCTGAAACCCTGAAACAAAATGACTCAGTGACTACCCCAGAAAAAGCAGTAAGGATAACTTTATGGGTTACAGCTATACAAAATTGCATGAGGTTCAGAAATCTTTGGGGGAAAGAAATTCCTGTAATCAACTTATATTTTCAGAATTGATAAAATAAAAAGAAAAGCAATTTGCACAGGTAGCCCCTCACTCTATATACTTTCCAGATATCAAGATTAAGACAACTGACACATCTAGGAGCTGGTATTAAGTGAATTATATGCAAAGATTAATCTGCTTGTACATTTGAACTAACTCATGACTCTTTCATTTAAATGAATTAAGCACTTGGAAAACCGCAAGAATTGCTTACATACTCACTACAGATGCTGTCACACCTTCTCTAAAAAAATCCAGTATCACTTACTAATCAGCACAAAATTTTCCACATGATAATAATGAAGATAGATCAACAACAAAAATAACAAAAAGAGCTAATACCTTTGAGAGTTTCTCATATGCCAGACACTGTGCTCATCATTGTTTCACACAGAGTAGCACATATTCTAATCAGAACCCGTATACTGTGGTCCAATCACTGTTCCTATTTTATAGATGAGTACACTGATAATTAGGGAACTAATTTGGCCATAGTCACACAGATGGTAAATTGAGCAACTCGAATTTGAACTCAAGCAATCTCACACTTAAGCCAGAGCTGAGCTCTTAACTAATAAACTATATGTAAACCCTAAGAACTTCCATTACTTTGAAACAGATAGCACTTTTCTTTCAAACCCAAGCTTTTCTAAGATAGCCAACGAATCATGAAGCCAGAGCATGTCCTCATAGGTAGCATACCAGTTCATTATAGTAAACTGCGTGCTTCCTATAAAATTAAAGAGCTTACTTTGTTAACCAATTGTTGATGTGAAATATGCTCTGAGATGCTGTTCTAGACGTGATGATCCATCAACATTCTTTCACCTAGTTCAGCCTGGGAGCTGATACACAGGTTGAAACAAGCCAGAGGAATTAGAGGTGAAAGCTATGGCCACAAAAGAAAGCAGAGTTCACTGCTTCACAGTCTCATATGCTCAACTGGCCACAAATAACATTAAGATCTCAATAGAGGTGTGAACCATTCATCTGAAAATTAGTAATTCTATTAAGCCAAATCCTCATGATATTCAGCCTTAAAAGAGAAAAATTTAATGCTTCCACAAAGCATTGTTTTAATTTGGCTCAGTTATGTAAAATGATACATAGGCTAGTTTACTGGTATTCAATCATGATTTATTTCCTTCACATTCTCACAGCTCCCTTACTCATTTATTTATAATTTGTCTAATTTGTCTGCAGTTCAGACTACCTATGGAATGCTTTCTCAGATTTTCTTAGTGAAAGTCAACAGATTTGTGGTTAAGCTATGGTTGAATAAAACAGCAAATGACTTCCCAGTGTAATACTTATAAATGTGGTAGTAGATATGAGTCGAGTCTCCAGGTGCTTGAAAGGTGACTTGAGTCAATTAATGGGATTCAACTGGAAACAAAGAAAGACCTTAAGGGAAAAGCACCAATCCTAATAAAATGTTCACAGTTAAAGGATGATGATAACAGTGTCATTTAGGCATAGTACTTACTATCACATATTGTTTTTTTAATATAACTACATAAAATCTCAAACCAGTACATAAAAATGGGCAGAGTTCATTGTGATTATAAATCAAAACATAACTTTGTCTCTGGAGATAATAACTAATACTGGAGGTGATCATTAACATTTCTATAACAGTCTCAGCTTCAGATGGGGAGAAGCAGTAAAAGTAAACACAAATAACAAGTATTAAGTTATATTATTGGAGATCCTTTTTGTCTTGGCTGCCAGGAAGCTTAGAAATAAGTATTAGCACTCGTTCTTAATGAATGTATTAGCCCGGGTTGGGGAGGCATATTTATTTCCCTTTTCCTCTACAACTTTTGAAATTTTATTTCCAATTTTATGGAAAAATTTATCAATTTTTCATGATAAGCCACTCCATATGGTTCTTGGAGGCAGGGTGTAATTATAAAAAAATTAGAAAATACCAACGGTTGTGAAGGATGAGGAATGCAATTTGAACTTTAAACAACTACCTGATGAAAAACAGTTACACAAATCTTGAGTACATCCAGGTGCTAAACGTATTTTTTTAAGGTTTTTGATGAAATTGGTATAACTGACTCATAAAAGAGAAGGCTAACATTCCACTAATACGATGGTTTCTTTTACTTTGAGAAATAATGATATTTAATTAACATCTTTTCTTTGCACCATTTCAGTGAAATTCATTATCAATGAGTTCCTTTTTGTCTGTAATATTGCAAGTTTAGTATTTTTAATGCAGGTATTGAATTACATCCATGCATATTAGTTGTCACTGTTGCGACTGGTAATTCCAGCTATTCTTTATGGGTTTTGACCTCCAAAATCACTTTGTAACATACTTAAACAGTAAGTTATCAGAAGGGAATACAGATGAATGAGAGGGATTTAGGACATTTTTTGGTTCAATTTCTAGTTTCCAAGGACTTTTATTTACTTACTGTGCATAGTGGACTGACTGAATGGTGACCCCCAAAAGATATCAGTCCTCTGGAACCTGTGAATATTACCTTGTATGGTAGTTTTTGCAGATATGAAAAGATTAAGGTTATTGAGATCAGGAGATCATCCTAGATTATTTTTGTTGGGCCCCAAATGCTATCACAAATATCCTTATAAGAGAGAAGCTGAAGGGGATAAAACACACACAGAGAAGGCAATGTGAAGACAGTCAGAGCTTGAAGTGATGACGCCACAAGTCAAGAAAGGCCAACAGCCACCAGAAGCTGGGAGAGGCAAGCAATGGATTCTCCTCCCTAACACCTGGAGGGACTATAGCCCCACTGACACCTTGACTTCAGACATCTGGCTTCTAGAGCTTTGGGAAAATAAATTTTTATTTTTTTAACTCACCAAGTCAATGATAATCCATTACAACAGTTATAGGAGACCAATATACCATGTAATCTCTTTGGACTATAATCTGTGTTATATGTAGAATATGCTAAATAACCGGTTCCTTATATGACAGTTTCAACAACACAGATTTGAGGCCCATAGTGGAAACTTCAAAACTGATATAGCCAAGTGAAGGAGGAAGAGAACTAGAGAGCTTAATCTGGAAATCTGGATTCTATACCAGGTTCTTATCAGCAAGGTGACCTTAAAACAAATCATTTCCCTTCTCTGAGCCTTACCAAAATAAAAAGAGCCCAGCTGATCTTTAATACTACTTGTTGGCTTTGATGGTTTAGCATTTTCAATCAAAATGTCCTAACATTTAAAGCAAAAAAATTTTGCTGATTTTAGGGCATTTATTAATTCTAATAATGTGTTGCCTTTAAATTGTAGGGGTATAAATAGATCATGGCTGATAAAACATTTTTATAGAGACAGTGTTTCATCTGACACATCAATCCTCATAGCAACATCCCAGCTTTTAAATTTTTACTCTCCTCTTTAGAAAAACAGATTGTTATGCACTGTATAGCTGTTTCTACGTGTCTTAATCTGATTCTATTTTCTTCATTTATCAACATCATCATTATCATCATCAATATTTAGGAACATTTTAAAACCTTGCCATCCAAAGCAACAACTGTTTTCATTTGTGTAGGTTATCTTCTAATCTTTATCTTCATTTATCTATTTCTCTTTCATGGTATCTACACACATGAACTGTCTGCTTGCTATTGCAAAGCAATAGGGGTTTCCACTGCTCACCGAAGATCTTCCTAAGAAGCAACAGATGTCTTTCAAAGCTCATAAGAGTCTTTGGGGTCGTAATTCAGTTTCTAAAAGGCAAATTAATGATCATTCTGTGGGGCCTTTGCAGCAAAGGCAGCCCTCAGTTTCAATGCTTCAAAGAGCACCACACTCAGCAAAATGTTGCAGCCTCATTCTTGAAGAAACAGAAGCCTAGAACAAGGAAGCAGAATCTGGACTATAGGTCAGCAGGCTTCCTAAGAAAGGGATTTTCCATCATATTATTACACCCTCACCAAAGTTTCCAGACTATTGGGAAAATTAAGATTCTAAAAATATATGTGGTAGGAATGAACTTAGAATAAACATAAATATAAAAAAACATAAATATAAATATTGTATATGCAATGGTTTAAAACATGGAGAAATGAACCACTTATTCTCAAAGTTCTTAGAAGAAAAGACCCATCTTGTAGGGTGACTGGGATATATATATATTAAAGTTATTCTTTGCTCACTTGAAATCCAAATTTATAGGTATTTTATATTTCATGTACTAACTAGCCACCCTACCCTCTTTTACCAAAATTTAATTTGACCTCAAGTATGCACTTACACACATTCAGACCCACACACCCCTTGATATTTAAAGGGAGAAAAGAAGTGCTCATCTTCATAAAATCGATGTCATTATCACTGTTAACAATAATGCTGATAATTTACTTCTGAATCATAACATCACTAACTTTATTTTCTCATGTTTTCTGTCATGAGACATTTCACTCCCACTATTAGCAACCCCAGTCCTTTTATGTTACTTCTTTTGAAAGAGAGAAACTGTTAAACTGCCTCTCTCTTCTTTTTTGTTTAAAAGATTCTTTTCTAGACAGCCAGGAATCATCTCTGAATGTGTCAAGCATCCTTCAACTATTGGCCTAAGTGCCTTAATCAGCTCCCCTATTTTAATAAGTATTTATTAAGCAGCTTTTATATACACATATGGGCTGTGTTATACAAATGTGGATATACACATCTTAATAGAAAAGGAACAGTCTGAGTTGCAGAAATCTGTAATGTCTGCCCAGCTGAAAACAGGCCCTCAGTCCTCCACATCTTCTGGCATAGCTGTGTGTGACAATCCACTTTCCTAGCCACCAGCCTGGACTTCCCCTCCGTAGGGCATGCACCTGAGGCCTTTTTCTCTGCCTCTTTTGCCCAGTTAACCAGTCTTGGACTTCCCTGACCACCTGCCACACCTGCTACACACTCTCACGACACCACACACTTTCCAACACATTGTGTATGCTAATATCTGTATGAATCTTTAATTAATGTCTGCCTTTGCCTCCACTTCAACATTTTAATCTTTCAGATAGGACCCCAGGACCTAGCTTAGAGTCTAACATAAGTTAGGCAGTCAATAAATATTCTGTAATAAAGAAAAAAAAGAATGAAGAAAATACAGAGCTTTCTTGAATATTCACCTAGAGGGACTCTCTGGGTATAAACAAAGACTCCTCTTCACTCTCTCAAGACTTCCCCAACAGTGGGTACTTTCTGCTGCAGGTCACATTAAACCCTTGCACAAGAAGTACAGTTTCACCTTTGAAATCTGGTGGTGGGTTTGCTATAAGTTCTCATCTTTTTCATTCACTGCATATGCAGGGATAAGTGTGCCCTTCACATCACTTAGCAGTAGGAAGATCATGAATGTGAAGGGAGAAGAAGGGAAAATAAAGAGGTTAAAGTGAGGGTGGCAAGGAAGGAAAGTTTAAAAAGAAAATAACTTTAAAACTCTCCTCCCTACCCTATCTTATCTGAATATTTTATTTTCACTGAGCTATCTTAGGAAATGAAGGCTAGAAAAGGACTATTTCTAGACGTGTTAATGGCCTCATGATTTCGTTTCATGTTTTGCAGCTAATTGAGCAGTAAGTACTTTTATGTGCACTGGCTAAACTGGACCTTTCTATGAATCTGAAGTTGGAAAGAACTTAGATTTCAAATAATCATTCTGACATGGCAAATCTGCTCTTACTCAAGAAAAGTCCCATACAAAAAGATGCAGGAGATGCTTATGCTGGTAAATAATGCTGTAAGTTTAGTTGTTGGTATACGAGACTGAGACTTATATATGTTTAAATACTTGGGTTTTAACTATTAGGGTTGTTTTTTTTTTTCAAACAATCTATCCTCTCCGATATTTAACTTTTGATGTCAGGAAAAGTTGCAAAATTAATCATCTTATTCTTAAATTTATCATTTAAACATGACCACCCTAGATTTTAAAAACACTACTGACTATTAAATTTCTGCATTTTTTTCAAGAACCATAAAGGTTCTTTAACCAAAAGATAATGCACTTGATTTAGACATAGTCTCTGGATAAGTCAGCCAGAGCCTCTTATGGAGAAATATTGGAAACAAGCCTAAAAAATATCAGTAGGATACATTCAATATAATACAGACATTATTCAAAGAGTACTCTCAAATGACAAATTCATTCAGAACATTTTAATCACTTAAATGTTCTCTGGCATTGGTACATGTGAATGATCCATCAAGAAATTGAATGACTAATCCACTAAACTTCCCTGTAAACTTTCTCAATCTTTCTTGAAAGCAAAATGAAGAGTAATTTAAATGAACCAAATGTTTAAAATCTACTGTTTCCACAAAAGGCTACTGAGCAGAACATTTATAGAAATAGGCCTAGCTTCCAGACTTGCTTTTTAAAAGAATGCTAAATATATTACATTGCCTTAAATAATGCTTACAGTTTAATTTAATTTATAGGAATACAGCAGTTAAATGACATTTTAGTTCTAATTTTTAATTACCCGGTCAGTTTAATAACTTATTAGACAAGATTTTCTGGTCCTTTGTATGCACTAACTAATATTAATCACTTAACTTTCAGGAAAGTATCACACATATAAATTAAGCCACAGACTAGGTCAAGTTCCTGTTAATGGATTCTCCAATGAAGATCTTCAGTTGTGTGCCTGTGGTGGAAAGAGGTCTAAACAACTTGAACTCATCAGAAGCCCAACCTTTTCCAACCACAACACTTCTGTAATGGCTTCACCTGCAGTTCAAAACCGCTATGGAAATACTTGCAAAGATATGTATAAAGAGTGTAAAGTAAGAAGTTATTTGCATAGGCCATATATTTTTCTGCAAACCACTTAGACAGAGTGGGCATTGGCTAAAAAATATTAAGCATAGTTGGGCCAAGAAAATACCCAGGGGAAATTACCTGTAATATTAGAAGGTGGATGAGATGAAATAGATTGGTCTTCACGAGTAGAGAGTCTAAAAGCTAGAAGCAAGAGTATAAGTTTTTGTTTATCATGTCCCACATTATAACTAAACCCACTGAATCAATAAAGGATTCCAGAAAGTAACTCCAAAAGGTGGTAGTTTCAAGAATGGTTCTCATGCCTGGGTTCCCTAAGGAACATCACTATTATTCATTCATTTGCCCATTAGGAGCAAGCTCAAAGAGCAAAACATTCAAGATCCCACAGCCTGGCCATTGAGCTTTCCTATAACCTTTCTAGAGCTACAGAGTTCAGATTCCTCTAAGTCCAGGTGCATGTCGAGCTTTCCAGTAACAACTCTGTCCCCACAAGCTAAGTTAATAGAAGTAAGGATCTGTTGCACATAATCTGAGAACATAAAATGTCAACAGAAGAAAAAACCATATATCCATGTTTCACATGAGTCAAACTGTATTTTTGTAAAATCTTACTATGAATTTAACAGAATTTTACTGATATTAAAAATACTCTATTTGTGGAAGTGTCAATTGGTACCAAGACTTGGGAAAATTATTTGTCAGTATCCCTTAAAACCAAACATCTGTAACCCCATTCACCCAGCAATTTCACTCCAAGATACATATGCAACAAAAATTCACATATATGTTCTCAAAAAACATGTATAAAAATGACCAAGGCAGCACTATTCATAAAAGCCCCAGATGAGAAACAACTCTCATGTCCATCGACTGAAGAATGTATACATAAATTGTGGTTGGTATAATTCATAAAACAGAATACTCTAAAGCCATGAACTACAACTACATGGAAAAAAATTAATTAACCTCTCAAACACAATGGGAGCAAAAGAAGCCTGAAACGAAAGAGAACATTCTATATGATTCCATTTATTTAAAAAAATTCCAAAAATAGGAAAAACTAATCTATGGCGTTAGAAGTCAGGATAATTATTTTTGTGTTGAGGTAACAAAGGTGCCAGAGGGGCTTCTAGGATGTCCTATTTCATCATCTGGGTTCTGATTACATGGGTATGTTTACTTTGTAAAAATTCATTGAATTGCACTCTAAGGATGTGTATATTTTTCTGTACATATGTTAAATTTTAAAGAAAATTTATATTAAAATAACTATATATACTTCAAAAACTACTCCTTAATAGCAGTGTAACATTGATGCTTCATTGTTTGCGGTATCCTTTCCCATCCTCTGTCTGCATGGCAATCACAGGAATAAACATCACATACTTTATGTAGGCTACATCATTTTTACCTTTTAAACAACTCTGTTAGGAGGGACATTCAGGAGGCTCAATCAGTTAAGTGCCTGCCTTCTTCAGGTCATGATCCCAGAGCCCTGGGATTAAGCCCCACATCAGGTTCCCTGCTCAGTGGGGAGTCTGCTTTTCACCCTCTCTTTGTCCCTCTTCCTGCTCATGCATGCTCTCTCTTTCTCTCTCTCTCTTTCTAATAAATAAATAAAATATAATTTTAAAAAGTGTAAGGAAACTATTATTCCTCTGTGAGTTGGTTACACAGCTGATAAACAGAAAAACCAGAACTCAAACCACATCCTTCTACCTTCAAAACTCAAGTTTTAGTAATAAAGTTTACTAGGTCTATAGGAAACTTAAGGCTCTGAAAAGTTAATTAGCTTAACTAAGTTAATAATTGGCTTACGTAGCTCAATTATTACTACCCCAGTCTTCTAACTGTCAGTTCATGGTCTTTGAAGAGCAAAAGTGACTCAGCCTTCTCTACCACCCATCATGCCTGTGCAGTCTGATCTCACTGACCCCTTGTGGTTAGTGTTAGAGGAGTCTCTATTTTAGAGTTCTCTTAGAGTTAAATAAATAAGAGGATGTATATGGCACTCAGCTCCTGCTTTTACATTTGGGTAACTTAGTGCCTGGTATATAGTAAGCTATCAGCATAATAATTTACTATGGTGATTTATATTCTAACAAGGTAAATAACCGTAAGTCAACTGTAGCCACCATGCAGAAACCATGTATATTTTTTTATCACTATATATAGATTCTGTACCTAGCTCAGTGCCCAGCACATAATAGAAGATTAATAAATATTTTCAAATGAATAACCAAATTAGAACATTAAGATCTCATAAATATGGGCTTAAAAGAAAATTTGAATGGTCCTTTTTAATAAAATCTCCAAAATAAAAACTGAAAGTAAAAAAGGTGATAGCTGGTTGTTCTCTAGGTCACCAGTACTGTGACCTTGAAAAAGTCACTTAGTACCCGTGGGCATCAGTTTCCTCATTCAAAAAGTGAGGGTTTAAATCATATGACTCCTTTGATCCCTTCAAAATGCAATATGTTAGGCCTCCATGACCACACAGGACCCCACAAATGGATATTAAATGTCAAAGTACTTCTGATAAGTACATACTGCTATTATAGCATTACTTTTTCAACTTGGGGTTCACTAAGTTGGCCTGGGGGAGAAGGGAATATTCTTAATGCTACACTGAATCTCAGTTTTTTCTTCTAAAACTCCAAACCAAGCAGACATCTCTGCACTCACAAGAATCTGTGGAGTGCAAAGCATTGCAATGATAATGTACTGAACTGGCACAAAATCAAAGCCTCACTCTTTAACTACTCTGGTACCACCTTTCTTGTAAGTGATTTAAGAAACACTATAGGTGCACAAAAAGCTTCTACTGCAGCATAAAATTGTCATCAATTTAATGACAGGTCAAAAGTTATTGGAAATTATACTTTCAGTATTTGAAGTATAAATTGAGAAAGGAACAGACTGGGTATTTCTTTGTTATGGATCCCTTTAAGGTAGCAATGCCCTATGCTTTAATCTATAGAATTCTGTACAGTTGGAATTATAATTCTGTACATTTCCATGGGTCCAAATTAAAGAGGCATGTAGCTATATAAATTCACACCTACAGGTATGACTGTGACAAAACAGTCTCACGTAAGTATATTCCATAACAAAGCTGCCAGTTCCTATCCCAATTTTGCCACCATACCCTTGACATATCACCTCCCTCTCTCTTTCTCTCTGTCTCTCTTTCTCTCTCTCTCTCTCACACCACACACACACACACACACACACACACAATTTCCCATACAATATGCACAAACCCTACTCAATTCCTCTCGAGAAAACTCCCAGGGAAAAACTAAACCCACAGTGTTTCTCCTCTGGCCTCAGTTTTCATTTCTTGTGTCCCTCGGTGTCACTCTCCACCTCTCCCACCCAAGTCAGGCCACCAAACCCTCACACTTTCTCCTCCATTTGCCTTATCAATATCTGAGCTCTTTAGCAGTTCATTCATTATAAAGACTATGACTGATAAGAGTAACACGCATGAAATATTTATATTTTAACACAAGACAATCCTTGATCTAGTGTTACTCAATGCATTATTAATTATAAAAATTAAAGGAACCAGCCTTCAGTGTACTTTGGGGAGAGCAAAGGGACCCTTCTTGCAGCTCCTGAAATTTGATCACATGGGGCACGACCTCATCAGACTAATGCAAGGCTATCTTTGTTCTGTTTTTGTTTTTGTTTTTTCTCTCTGATGGCTCCACTCCGAAGGTTCATGAAATGGGAAATGAAGATCAGGAATGGCATGCTTTCTCAAACCTATAATGTACCAGATTCAATCCAACTTGACTAAATTAAAGAAACCAGGTAGCCCCTTCACACATAGAACTGAAGAGATTCAAGTCGCTAGCCTACTGGAATAGTCTATCCGAAACAGTCAGCATGTGCAGAGTCAAGGAAAGGCCTCTTGTGTGTGAACCAAGAAGATCATCCAGTGCTGAGAACAAGCTCCATTAACAAATGACCATTTCTATTACACATTGTTTCAGAACTGGAAGCGTGTGACATATCAAAGGACACAGCTCAGCTGCAGGCTAAGAAGGGAAACTCATCACCTATCTCTTCAAATTATTAGAAGCTGACCTCGGCAGACCACAAGAAACTACTCAGCTGCCATATCCGGACCAAAAAAGAGAGGAAGTGGGAATGGCCTGGCACAGAGCGGGTATTTGGTATTCACTGAGCATAAATAGCCACACTAAGAGTATTTTACAATTGAGTCTCCTGAAGGTAATAGAATAAGCAATAAGACAGCCTCTCTCTCTATCACTCCCTCTGTCTGTCTGTCTGTCTGTCTCTCTCTCTCTCTCTCCCTCCCTCTCTCAGTGCTAGAATCTGGTGTATGTATTGAAGACTCTTCCAGTGTTCTAATGAGACCCTAATAGCATTAATGCAGCCTTAAAAGCAAGCAACATCCTCCCTCCATTCAATTTGGGTTGCTTTACTAGTAAATCGGAGGAGTTAGAAAAACAGGATGTACTTCAGCCTGCATTCTGATAACTACTGATTTGTTCAACTGATTATTTTTCTTTGAGAGGAGTGTCTTTTTTTTTCTTTTAACTGTATTATATAAGCCTGAAAAGAGTAAGCTCACCAAAGAGATTCTGCAAAAGTGCTACACACATAACTGATCTTCACAGGCAATTTTTTTTTAATTAACAGACTTTTCTGGGAACAGTTTTAGATCTACTGAAAAATATACAGCAAGTAGAGTTCCCATATATTCCCTTACCCACACATAGCTCCACCTATTATTAGCATGAGTGTAGTACACTTACCAAGGTGTGGTACACAAACCCATATTTATACATTATTATTAACTAAAGTCCGTAGTTCACATTAGGGTTCATTCTTTGTGCTGTATAGTTCTGCAGATTTTGGCAAATACATAACATCATATATCCACCATTACAGTATCATAAAGAATAGTTTCACTGCCCTAAAAATGCCCATGCTCCACCTATCCATCTATGTCCCCTCCCCCTCGCACTCCCTGGAACCACTGGGTCTGTTCTTAGAAGACTCACAAGAGAGAACAGGAAAGCCTTTACCTAAAACGACAGCACATGAAACAGTGACTAAGAAGGCTGCAGTTATGAGTGCAAACAGAGCACAGTGACAACACATTTGCACCAGAAAAACAAAACTCAGTATTTGTAATTTATTAAAGTCATAAATAGAGGTCACAAGTTAAGTCTTCAGAGTTCTACTGAACTCATTTAAAATCTGAAAATTATGGGACAAGTATTAAAAGGATGTTTTGAGAAATGACAGCATAATATCTTGTTTCTGAATGCAGATGATAAATACTCTTCTCCAGTAGTGTTCTGCCTGGATGAGGAAACCAGTTCCCAGCATATATCTGCTTTGAGTGAATATATACAGGAAAAAGAAAATGGCTTAAAGCTCAGTCTAAAACAAATTCAAAAATTTGGCCTTCACAATTAGAACAAATTAAAAATATAAACAAATCAGATGAAAAATTATTTATTCCAAGAAAGATTCCTTTTTTTTTAAGATTTTATTTATTTATTTATGAGAAACACAGAGAAAGAGAGAGAGGCAGAGACACAGGCAGAGGGAGAAGCAGGCTTCATGCAGGGAGCCCAATGTGGGACTCGATCCTGGGGCTCCAGGATCATGCCCTGGGCTGAAGGTGGCACTAAACTGCTGAGCCACCCAGGGATCCTCTCCAATTAAGCTTCTTTATCGAACTTACTAGGAACTGAAGACTATTTTTAGTATGAACTTTATCTTTAACTTAGGTACTTTATCTTGAATTTAATTTAGTTTACCTTATTAAATTTGAAATCTTTTTTGATATACTTAATTTAGGTTTTAGCTTTTCGAAGCCAAATAACACTTGGGTAAATTCATGGAAATTATGAGCTATCCTAATTGATCTGTGTGTTTCCACCAGAAAAGCTTCCAAAGAAAACATATCCTATATCCCCAAGTATAAAGTGAGCCCAAATTTAAAGCAGTCTTTCTCATTGCCCACTGAAAGGACTTGAGGAAAATGCATTTACACTAACCCAAATATACAAACGTTTTAAAAAGATATTTATTTTTAGAGAAAAAGAGAGAGAGTGTTATGTACAAGCACAGGGTGTAGGGACAGAGGGAGAAGGAGAGAATCTCAAGCAGACTCCTCACTGAGTGTGGAACCCAGCTTGGGGCTCAATCTCACTACCGCAAGATCATGACCCAAGCTGAAACCAAAAGTCAAACACTTTAACTGACTGCACCACCCAGGTGCCTCCCAAATATACAAACTTTTAGGAATAAATATTGCACACAATGTTTGTAATGGATGTTAAAATAGAACTAAGTAGGGGGCACTTGGGTGGCTCAGTTGGTTAAGCCCCTGACCCTTCATTCTGGCTCAGGTCATGCTCTTGTGTGATGAGATCAAGCCCAGCACCAGGCTCTGTGCTCAGGGGGAGTCTGCTTGAGATTCTCTCTCTCTCTCTCTCTCTCTCCCCCTCTCTCTCTCTTTCTCTCTCTCTCTCTCCCTCTGTTCCTCCCCTGCTGCTTGCACTATCTCTCTTTCTCTTTCTCTCTAAGGAAAAAAAAAGAAGAAAAGAAAGAAAGAAAGAAAGAAAGAAAGAAAGAAAGAAAGAAAGAAAGAAAGAAAGAAACTAATTCAGTTCCAGTATCTGAAGCTAATATATTCCAGAATGAGGTATGAGATCACTGTGCAAGACCTGCAGTTTCATGGCTTTTACCTCTTTTCCACACCCACATGGAGGGAATAAAAGGCAAGTGATTAGAAAGTAAAGGAGAATATCTGAAGAAAACTACTGGTGTGCTGAGAGCCACTTCCTCCTCACAAGAGGGAGGGGCCAGGTAAGGACTTGTCCCTTTCCTCAAGTTTAGGATGAACAGCTTCGATAGAATTACTTACAGCAACATATGTTTCCTGGATGTGGTGGGATAGCAACCGACTCACACACCTGAGAATTAGGAGGGCAAGAGGTTGGCTGAAGCAGCCAGAGGCAGCAAAGGAGGGGTTGTGGTCTGAGAAGTCATCGCATTCCAAAGATAGGGAGAAGGTCCTGAGGACCAAATGGGAACTCCACACACAGGCTGGATATCTTGTTTACCAATTTAGATCCAGCCTCCACCTTTAACCATCCTTCTCTGTGCCCTGAGGGTTGACCTCTGTGGACTGCATCAACCAGGCTTCAAGAAGATAGGGTTGGTCAATAAAAGGTACCAGCAAGAAATCAGAGCAAGGGAAGAGGGAGAAGATGAGCTATTTATTTCCCTATTTACCTGCCTACTGGCTGAAAGTTAACTGCAGGCTCAAGTGAAGCCCATAACTCCTTCTGGGAGTCTTCTCCTGTGGATACAGCTCTCTCCAGGCTGTCATTGCTCCTCCCTTTTGTCCCCCAGGCCCAGGGGCAATAATGGCTCTACATCATTAACAAGGGGTGTTTCACATCCTTTATTGGTGTGCCATAAACCCGCCCACACCCCACCAAATATTCCTGGGTCCCTCCATTGGAGTGTGCCTTCTAGGTCCTTCTCAGATCTTGATGATACAGCACCCAGGGGCCAGCATGAGGTCACCTTCATTCCTATCTAAGGATGCTTATGCTCAACAACAAAAACACAAACAGCCCAAGTCAAAATTGGGCAAAGGACACAAAGGACATTTTTTCAAGGAGGATATACAAATGGCCATTAAAAGATGTTGACATCACTAGTCACTATGGAACTGCAAATCAAAAAATAAAACCACCGTGTGATACCACTTCACATCCATTAGGACGGCTATTATCAAACAACAAAAACAGTAAAAACAGAAAAAAAACAAGTGTTGGGAACCCCTTGTGCATTACTGGTGCACAAAGTAAAATGTGGAAGACAGGATGGCAGTTCCTCAAAAACTTGAACTCAGAATTACCACATTTTCCAGCAATTCTACATATGAACATATACTCAGAAAAGTGAAAGCCTGGGGCTCCTGGGTGGCTCAGTCGATTAACCATCTGCCTTTGGCTCAGGTCATGACTCCAGGGTCCTGGGATAGAGCCCCATGTCAGGCTCCCTGCTCAGTGGGGAGTCTACTCCCTCTGCTGTGCTCAGTCTCTCTTCTCTCTCTCTCTAAAATAAATTTAAAAAATCTTTTTTTAAAAAAGTGAAAGCAGAGAGTTGAACAGGTATTTCTATACCCATATTCATGGCAGGATTATTCATAACAGACAAAAGGAGGAAACAACCAAAGTGTCCATCAACAGATGAATAGATAAACAAAATGTGGTATATACATACAATATAGCATATTATTCAGCCTTAAAAAGGAAGAAAATTCTATCACATTCTACACCATAAATAAACCTTGAGGACGTTATGCTAACTGAAATAAGCCAGTTGCAAAAAGCCAAATATATTATGGTTCTTCTTGTATGAGGTATCTACAATCATCAAATTCACAGAGACAGAAAGTACAATTGTGGCGAGATGGAGTTAGTGTTTAACAGGTACACAGTTTCAACTTGGAAAGATGAAAAAGTTCTGGAAAGATGGTGGTAATTACTGGCACCACAGTGAATGTATTCAAAGCCACAGACCTGTATACTTCAAAATGATCAAACTTGTAAGCAGATGAGGGGCCTCAACAAAAGGAACTAACTATAGGGGTATAGCCAGAAGTTCAGATGACCAAAACAGCTTGCACGACCAGCCTGAAGAAATGCTTTTACCATGTGAGAAAATTACAGATGAGTGATCTCCAGTGATGGAGAGATTTCCAGAACCCACAGAAGATAATGAGTACTTTCCTGCTCCAACCTTTTCTCTCTGATTACATACCCCACTGTGCTTCAAGGTTAGCAAGTAGGAGAAGAGAAGAAATAGAAGCATGGAGTAGGAAAGAGAAGCTTCTCAGCAATCTCCCACTACCGTGAACAGTCTGCAGCAGCCCTGCAGGGCGTCGGGGCGCAGGGGTGGGGGGTGGGGGGGCTTTAACTTCAATAAAATGTGAGGTCTGGGATTGGATTGGACATACTAGTTACTAAACAGAGATTGTGTTTCATGAACTTCCAGGGGAAGTCAAAATGACTGGAAGAGTCACAGGCTACCTCTAAACTTCAAACAAGAACAAGGAATAGGAGCACAAAATAAATTGAAAAGAACAGTAAGTGACAAAATTCATTTGCTTTATGATGACCCTCCATGATTAATACTTGTTCAAGCCTAATGGTTACATGATTAATTTAATTGGTCATATTTTAAAACATACATCCTATAAAATTAAATGTTAATTTTGGAATGTTGCAAATTTCATGAAACAATTTTATCCAGACTCTCCATTTCTACCCACACTTTAAGACATCAAAGTTTTCCAAAGCACATCTTCACATCTGTCTCAATGCTAGAGAAATAACATTTTCTGAATCTATTCCTGCTGGAAATTTTATTACAAGCCATGAGTTCACAGTCATATTAAGTTAGGGAGCTGTTTTCCTTTTGTCCTGAGGGTGTATATTTGTGGTGTCCACAACATAAATACCTACTATATGGCTTTAAAAGGCACATTTAAAATCACATCCAGCACCTGCCATTGCAAACTCTTGCCTCCAGGAATAATAACAGAAAGTGTATTAAATTTCCTTGCCTCCTCTTTTACCCATCACGTCAGCATACCTCTATGAGCAAATAAAAATAGCACTGATTGAGGTCATTGCAGTGTAATGTATCTTCCCCAAATAGTACTTTGCTGTTCCAAATAAGATAATTGAGTGAGTGCCCTGTAACATGAGAGGCTTTATAAGGACTCCAATATAAGGTGACTCCCATAGGCATATACAGAAACTAAAAATAAAATAACATTCCAAATTCAGTATTGTCTTTAGCAAAATAGGATTCTCCAACTATAATCTGCTCCTGACAGGCATTCCCCTGTACACTTGCCTCTGGTGTAGTACACTGGTCTCTGCAGATCCTATGTTATGCCTTGGAGAGTCTCCAAGTGAACTCCAAATGAGAGTCTGGGGAGTTATTTCTCCTTGGGAAGGTTTGGATTCTCTCCCGAGCAAATTGTCTTGTAAACTGCAACTATTAACAAAGGCATTTTACAAAACTCTACCTAGAGCTATTCCTTTCCAAACACTGTTTAATGTATTCCATGATATTGGCACTGAGCTCCCTTGGTCAACTATGGAAACCATATCTTCAAAAGGCAAGTTTCTAGCCTGAGAGTCAAGACTTGTCCCTCTCTCTTCCACTCTGCCAGGAAGTTCACCTACTTCTGTCACATTTGTCTTCCTCTAGTGCTCTGCCACCAGGCCTCTGTTCTGCCACTATCCCTCTCTAAAGAAGCTTCTACCAAGGTGCCTGGGTGGCACAGTCAGTTAAGCATCCCACTCTTGGTTTCAGCTCAGGTTGTGATCTTGGAGTCTTGAGATGGAGCCCCACATCAGGCTTCATGCTCTGCACTCAGTGTGGAGTCTACTTAGGATTCTCTTCTCCTTCTCCCCCATTGCCCCTCCCTCATCTTTCTCTCACTCTTCAAATAAATAAATCCAAAAAAAAAAAAAAAAGCAGTTTCTACCATTTCTTTGGTATTTCAAATCCTTCTCATCCTTCAAGGTCTAGTTCAAATCCCTAGTCCTCATCCCTTAGAAAGTCTCCAGGTCAAGCCAGGAGAAGTGGTGTCTCTTTCCCTAAATGGCCAAAACGTGGACTCTTGTGGGCTTGTCTTACATAAAATTTTTCCTGACTAGATTGAGAGCAACTCAAAGGCAGGGACTAATGATTCCATCTTTGAATATTCCCCACTACTTAGTATGGGTCCCTACACATCTCAAGTTGTCATAAACAATTATTGAGTGAATGAATAACAACAAGAACAGCAATCATAGCTATCTGGAAATGTATTCATCTAACATTTGTTTTATGGATTTTAAAGGTTCATTCAAAAGAAAAATGTCAACTATTCTTTGTTTATTATAGTTGTTTTTGGCAAGTCCCCCAGTTAGTAGCTTTGCTCAATAAAATATAATTTATCCTTTTTGATTTAAGCTATATAATCCATCCTAGAAATTACACTTCAGAAAAAACAAATGATAAACATTGTGCTTCACTCAACCTATTTGTATACCTGACATCCTTTCTTATCACTGCATAGCTCTCACTTCAATTCCTTTAAACCGCATACACTCAGCCTCTGCAGATTCCTCCTGTGATAGTGTGCCAGGCTGCCCCAGCCTATACTTCCCTTTCTAGTCTCTCGGCATATACCCACAATTATGATTACCTACAGTTGCCTCTCTTCCCTGTTTCTCTTTAACATACACTATTGCCCAGCATGAGGCCTTCCACAAAGGAGGCATTTATCACATGCCTGATGATGCTTCCATCACACACAAGGAAAAAACATACTTCTTCTAAAACTGAAACTCAGTCTCTACCAAATCCATTCTAAATGCATCCTCCACAGATGGTAGCTAGACTTATTGTGGTGATTATTTCACAATGTGTAAAATATCACACCAATTTGTTATATATCTGAAACTAATATAACACTATATGTCAATTATACTTCAATTTAAAAAAATGCACCTTCTAACAAACTTCTCCAATTTAAGACAATAAACTTCATTCATTCAATTTGCATGACCATGTTTTTTGACCTGAAAGCTACAAACCACATAAAATATTTGAAATCTGGCTCATACAGCATAAATCTAAAATATATAGTAGACCCTCTACTAAACACTATTAATTTACTAAAAAGCATGATGCCAGAGAGCCCAAGGGCTCTATCTGAGAAAAACAAGGTCTAATCTTGGTGTAAATTACCTTACTACTTCAAATTTAATGTCTTTATTCACTTAAATATTCTAGTCTAGACCAGTGGTCACACATTCAAATGTCTACTTGAGCCACATAAGTACTATAAATGATTGAAGCAGGGTATGGCTGGAAAGACAAGAGGGAGTAAGAGACAGATGGAAACTAGAAAGCAGATGCCCACTCCAAAAAGGGCAAGTGTTTCAGCATTTAAATCCAGCCTACTGCTACATAGGTATGTGGACCCAGTATGGCCACATTGTGCAACTTGTCTAAAGAAGCTGGAAATTGGGACTGATTTATATTATTAGTCAATAGCTAATTCCATATATTTTTTATAATAAAACCATGTATAGGCGAATATGATAGAGGCTAAGCCAAGTCCATCTAGGCCAAATGGGACCTATGGGCCAACTGTTCACAACATTGGGTTCGATGATCTTTTTTTATTCCTAATATAAAATTCTCTCTGTTCTCTTTTCTAGATGTCTCTTTTGTAAACTAATGAGATCTTATACTTTACTTGTTTTTCAATAGGTAAATAAATACTTGGCTGAGAAGGAACATGAGACAAAAGTGACATGCTAGAGCCAACACAGAATATGAAGTGAGAAGACACATCCAAGGCCCTCCTACACCCTTCAGTGCTGTATGGCTTTGGGCAAGTGGCTTAACTCCCTGGGGCTTGAAGTTTTCATCATCTGCAAAAGAGGGATCATTCCAGTCCTTCTAACATGAATGGTGATGGTAATATTTGAGTACGATTGTGAAAATGGAAGCACTTTATAAACTCTAAGGCAGCTTTCAGGAGTGATTATTGTATTGTCTGACTTTTCAAAGTTCAATTTAGGAGAAAAAAAAACAGATTTTGAGAGTAGCTGAGTATAATTTATTGTGAAAAATGAAACATACTTATCAGAATTTCCAGTAGAGGCCAACAATTGTTCTGATGTTAAATCTATTAGAATTATTAAGTGGAATGTGGTTTCAAACCTTTCAGTAATAAGTAGCAGAAACAGATTTACCTACTTTGGCTCACTCTAGCACTTGGAGGATCTACTCCAATAACCAGGCAAAATCTACTCAATTCAGGGTCTCAGATATCTGGCAGCAATCTTGAAATTTATGTCTTAGAATGATACACAAGGATCTGTTGAGAATGACTGAATCCAAACTGTGTAACCAGAGCTCTGAACGATTTTCATAGAAATGTTCTGATAAAGGACACAATACAGTGAGATCTGATATCAGTCTCTAGTTCTCCCTACTCTGAAACTGAATCATGAGAAAAGTTTCAGTTCCACCCAAATCCCCTTTGGTCGGGTTTGGATTTGTTATTTCCAACTGTTCCAGGAGATCTCACCACTAATCACAGATAATCCTTAGACTTCTCTGGTTAACCCTGGGAATAGTCAAGTAATACTATAGTCTACTCCCCATGGCACCTCACTTAAAGTAGATCCTCCCACTTGCCCAAACCATGACACTTCATAATATCAATTAAGTAATCCCCTGACAACAGCTTAGATCCGGGGTTGGCAAACTTTCTGTAAAAGATCAGAAAGTAAAGATTGCAGGCTTTATGGGCCACAGTGTCTCTGCTGCGACTACACTGCTTTGCTAGTGCAAAAGCAGCCATGGACTAGACCTAAATGAACGAATGGATGTGGTTATGCTGCAATGAAACTATAGTTACCAAAATGGCATAAAACAATGGTTGGCCAACCACTAGCTTAGAATATTTTCTTCATTCTTTGAGTTATAGCCAATATCGGATAATATTAAACTTTTTTTATTTGGGAGACAGAGTATGAGTGGGGTGGGGAGGAACAGAGAGAGAGGGAGAAGCAGACTCTCCACTAAACAGGGAGCCTGATGCAGGGCTCGACCCCAGGACCCTGGCATCATGATGTGAGCTGAAGGCAGATGCTTAACTGACTGAGCCACCCAGGTGCCCCCATAACAAACTTTGGAAGAACTATTTTTATGAAAAACAATGCCAAGTAAAACTAACAAAACACTGCAAGATAGTGGATTTCACTTTCTTCTCAAAGCAACCTTAAAAGGCAGTTATTTTGCTCCCCATTTTATAAGTGAAGAAACTGAGATGTAGCAAGTTTAATCAACTGGTTCAAAGTTACATTGCCAGTAGGTCATAGAGCCAGGATGTCATCCTAGGTTTCTCTGACCCTATCTCACCCTTCCACCAAAGCACTCAGCTGCCCATGTGAATGCCTCTAAAAATTCCTGAGCTAATCTGAGATATGGATACTCATTAAACTTTCATTAAAGAATGTTCATAATGAAAATGGGTATTTTAAAAAATTTAGCTGAAATGAGCCATGCTTTAATAAAACAGGAATACTAAAACTGGATTCCATTCACTATTCTTTTCTTTTCAATTAGCCCTATAAAATTTTATTTACAAACTCTTTTGTGGAAGAAGCCAATGAAGTAATAACAGGACCACTTCTAATTTTTCTAGATAAATCACTTTTCTGGTATTTTCACTGGGCCTTCTTCCTATAAACAGTGTCACTAGAAACATGTTTTGCTTTTTTTTGCACTTAAGTTTGAAATACAAATCAATTTCGTAAATCTAACAAAGTCAGTATTATGGACCACCCAGGAGACAACCATTAAAAGGGAAGAACCCCATTATTAAAAAATCCAAATATTTAGCAAGAAGAAAGCGTGAACATGATACACTTTCTATTGAGGAACTGGTAAAATTTATTTAAATAGATTTTTAAAATATGTTTTCTTAATATTGAAAATGTTTTCAATCGATTTTAGTTCATCATTTGTAAACTCCAACTATTGGCTTTGATTTCTAAGGAAGTAATGTACCCTAACTTCCTTGGAAATCAGAGCCAGTTTTTGTTGAAAGTTTCCTAACACATCTGAACATTACCATTTTAGATGCTAAGAAAAATTAGTTTCAAATCTTTTTAAAATAACCAAATTTTTCTAACTATAAATTACCATAAGTGGTAGATGTAAAATTAATAAAGTAATTTGAAAGAGTTTCTTTGTCTTCTAATCAGTAATACGCCTTAAGCTACTGAAACATAGAAAGTAAAACATGTTGAAACAAACCATTAAAACATGTTTAGACTTTCAAGAAATTGGAAAGTACCCATTTTCCACAGATCTGCTTAATCACTACACTAATAAAAACAAATCTAAAAAGTCCTTCAGCAAAGCAAGATTTGTGCTTTGATAACCAACTAGATGAAGCTTAACATAAATACCACTGGTAGTTGTCTTTTAGTTATGTTCCCCTTGAAGGGACAGGGAAGATGCAACCGATAACAAAATCAAAACCCTGAGAAACATAGTCGAACTTTTTAACTAGAGAATGCTGGTGTTTAATGCTATGTCATGGTGAAAATATCACATTTTATTCATCCTCTGTAATCCTTTGTGAATTTCACAGATCTGTGTATTATTTAAAAGTGGATCCAGAAGGCTCTGGATCCAACCTACAAAACAGCCAAAAATCTATTTTCAGAGAACAATGGTAACTCCATCTCCATCCCTACAGGCCCATCCCATTGAAATGGTGGCCTTTTATCTTCTATCTTCAGTGCCTAACACAGAGTCTGGCAATAATAAGAGTAAAAACGACAACTAACATTAATTCTGTCCCTTCATATGCCAGGTTCCGTGCCAATAAGCCTTTCACAGAAAATGCTTATTTCCACCTCAAACAACCTGATATTGCTAAGTAAATTTCAAATAAATGAAAAAAATATATTAACTTATATATTTGGGTGTTTTTCTTTCTTTCTTTTTTTTTTTAAAGATTTATTTATTTATTTATTTATGATAGACATAGAGAGAGAGAGAGGCAGAGACACAGGAGGAGGGAGAAGCAGGCTCCATGCCGGGAGCCCGACATGGAACTCGATTCTGGGACTCCAGGATCACGCCCTGGGCCAAAGGCAGGCGCCAAACCACTGAGCCACCCAGGGATCCCCTTAACCTATATATATAATCATACTTTAAATGAAATAAGTTCACTCTTGCAAAAAGCTCCTCAGCAAGCCAATTTACAAACCCAAGACATGATTAACATTACAAATAATCACACCCCTCCTTACCTCATTTGAACAGCAGTGTAATGAGGAAGGAAAATATTTTAAATGATGAACTAAAATTCATTCTATCAAAAATGGTTAATTTTTGAGGCACCTAGGTTGCCCCACATTTGGTTGAATCTTGATTTCAGCTCAGGTCATGATCTCAGGATTCTGAGATTGAGCCTGGCATTGGGCTCTGAGCTCAGCATGAAAACTGCTTGGGATTCTTTCACTCCCTCTCCCTCTGCCCTTCCCCTACCCTCCCTCTTGTGAGTGCCTGCTTTCTCTCTCTCTCTCTCTCTCTCTCTCTCTCAATAAAATCTTTTTTAGACAATGGCAAATTTGTGAACCAATTATTTATATTTCCTCCTTAAAATTAAGCAGCCACTTATCTAAAAGAAAGATCATACCTTAAAGTTTAGACGAATAAAACAACCAATGAAGAAATACTGATATTTAAAAGGATTGGATCAACAAGTTTTTGAGACATTATTTGTTAATTAATTGAATTCAAATAAAATTTTTTAAAAATTGTTGAGGCTCTTCTTAAGAGAAACAGTTGACTTGTAGGTAAGGATGGAAGCAAGGTCATGCATGCAAGGCTCCTATCCTCACTTGTAGTATCCTGTATATATACTGTAGTATCCAGTCATCTGGATCACAGCTACCTTCTCAACAGCTCAGGCTACCTCACATTTATATCACAAAAGGAAACACAACAATGGTAAGGTTCACTTAATATATAAAGTGGTATATGAAAGTTTATACATGTAAGAGCCCCATAATTATCAGTAGTTTTCTTTTTTTTTTTAAATTTTTTATTTATTTATGATAGGCACACAGTGAGAGAGAGAGAGGCAGAGGGAGAAGCAGGCTCCATGCACCGGGAGCCCGACGTGGAATTCGATCCCTGATCTCCAAGATCGCGCCCTGGGCCAAAGGCAGGCGCTAAACCTCTGCGCCACCCAGGGATCCCTGATCAGTAGTTTTCAAACTTTAAAGATCTATAAGCTATAAATTATATATGGTAGACTATAAACTATAGATTGTGTCTATATTTATAAACCTATACAATTCAAGAAATAAAATGTGGACTAAACTGCAGGAGAATTCCAAGAGTTGGCCAAGCACCCAATGAAACAGACAAAAGAAAGAAATTAAAAATTAGAAAAAGTTGAATTTCTAAAAAGCACAGGGAAGAGATTTTTATTATTATTGTGATAAGAACAGTTAACATGGGATCTATCTTCCTAAAAAAATTTTAAGTGTATAATATAATATTGTTAACTACAGGCATAATGTACAACAGATCTCTAGAACTTACTTACTTTGTATAACTGAAACTTTATACCCATTGAATAGCAATTCCCCATTGCACCCCCCCCCCCAACCCTTGGCAACCACTATTCTACTCTCTGCTTCTACAAATCTAACTATTTTAGATACCTTATATAAATGGAATCATGTAGTATTTGTCCTTTGTGACTAGTTTATTTCATTTAGTATAATGTCTTCTAGATCCATCCATATTGTCACATATGGCATGATTTCCTTTTTCTTTAAAGGCTGAACAATATTCCATCATATGTATATACTACATTTTCTTCATTCATTCATCCCTTGAATTTAGGTTGTTTTCATGGGGGAGGTTTAAAGACAGTTAAAAGTATCACTGTCCCTATTGTCCTTCAGCAAATTCCTAACTATTCTCTGACATTATGCACTTAAATTTGCAAAATGTTTGGCCATCAATATAAGTGGAAAAAATGTGAAAATAGGAAGCCACAATGGCAGTAGAAATATACAGAGTATCTTAATGTTCATCGCCTTTTTACTTTGCATAGAAGTTTTAGACTTCTATATATGCTATGGACTGAAAGTTTGTGCTCTTCCACCCAAATTACTATGTTGAGGCCTTAACTCCACTGTAACTACATTTGGAGATAGAGCTTTTAAGGAATTAAGATTAAATGAGACCATAAGGGTGGGGTCTCATCCCAGATGATCAGTGTCCTTATAAGAAAAGACATCAGAAAGCTCACTTGCTTATTTTCTCCACATGCACACACCAAACACCATGTGAACACACAGAGGGAAGGCAACCATCTGCAACCCAAAGAGAGAGCTCTGACAAGACACCAACCCTGCTAGAACATTAACCTTAGATTTCCAGCCTCCAGAACAGTAAGAAAACAAATTTCTGTTGTTTAAGTCATCCAGACTATGTCATTTGGTTATGGCAGCCCAAACTGACTAATATATGTGCAAATTCTACCGATCAAAGCACATCACTTTTAATAAAAATTCAGACAAAAATCAATTGTTTTATCAATTTGGTAAGCCAAATAGAATAGCATGCAGCTTTACTTACCCATAGTGAATACAAACTGCCCATATAAATTAAACAATTGTTCCTTAACACAAAATAATATAATTAAATATAAAATTTATAACTGTATTACAAAGCCTCTTATTTAAAATTATCAAAATCTCTAAATAAGATCATAAATACAAAATTCTAGGTAAACTTGAAAGCCTACCAAGACATGCTATCCAGAATTCCATTACTTCAAGGCTGTGACTTTGGAATATTGGAAAGAGTTGATCTTTCCCCATAAACTGAGGCAACTGGATTAGAGTATCTCTTCTCAGTTTTTTTCACATTTTCACATTTTCATCATGTCTCTCATTTGTGAGGTCTTAACACATAGATTTATTTTACTGATTATTATAGATAAATTCATTTTGGAAAGTGGAATCTCCTTTCTGGAACAGACACATTTCAGGCCCTTGATGAACTTCCTGTCTGCTTTTAGTCATCATGGTCTTATCAAAAACTCTATCTGAGGAGGGCCTGGTTGGCTCAGTCAGTTAAGTATCCGATCCGGCTCAGGTCATGGTCTCAGGTTCCTGAGATGAAGCTGCAAGTTGGACTCTGCACTCAGCAGGGAGTCTGCTTGTGCCTCCCCCTTCCCGTCTCCCTCCCCATCTGCCTCCTCCCACCTCAAAAATAAAAAAATAAAGTATTTTAAAAATATTTTTTACTGGAGTTTGATTTGCCAACATATAGTATAATACCCAGTGCTCATCCTGTCAAGTGCCCCCCCAAGTGCCTGTCACCCAGTCACCCCATCCCCCCTGCCCACCTCCCCTTCCACTACCCCTTGTTCGTTTCCCAGAGTTAGGAGTCTCTCATGGTTTGTCTCCCTCTCTGATATTTCCCAGTCATTTTTCTATCCTTTCCCCTTTAATCCCTTTCACTACTTTTTTATATTCTCCACATGAATGAAACTATATAATGTTTGTCCTTCTCTGATTAACTTACTTCACTCAGCATAATACCCTCCACTTCTATCCAAGTTGAAGCAAATGGTGGGTATTCATTGTTTCTATTGGCTGAGGAATATTCCTTTGTATACATAGACCACATCTTTTTTATCCATGAACAGAAATTTCACCAAAGAAGACAAACACATGGCCAACAAGCAATGAGAAAACGCTCTGGATCACTTGCCATCAGGGAAATACAAATCAAAACCACAATGAGATACCCCCTCACACCAGTGAGAATGGTGAAAATTAACAAGACAGGAAACAACAATGTTGGAGAGGATGTGGAGAAAGGGGAACCCTCTTGTAATGTTGGTAGGAATGTGAACTGGTGCAGCCACTCTGGAAAACTGTGTGGAGGTTCCTCAAAGAGTTAAAAATAGAACTACTCTATGACCCAGCAATTGCACTGCTGGGGATTTACCCCAAAGATACAGATGGAGTGAAAGACTGAGACACCTGCACCCCAATGTTTATAGCAGCAAAGTCCACAATAGCCAAACTGTGGAAGGAGCCTTGGTGTCCATCAAAAAAATAAAATCTTTTTAAAAATCTATCTGAGAGCAGGAAGGAAAATAAAAGATATTTCCAACAACTAGTCTTCAGAGTTGCTCTAAATGGTTGACAAGAAGTTAAAGTTATGTGTCAATATGATTTCTTTGCAAAAAATACCTAGATAGCTGAGGGAAAAGATAAATTTAAGAAGGGATGGCTTATCAGTATGTTCTTGATAACTTTCTCATTAAGAATGTATCTGAGCAAGTAAAGCAGACATACCTCGATGATTTTTGTTTTTGTTACAAGTGTTTCCAAACTTAGTCTACTTTAAAATCAGAATCATTTCTCTACATTTGTTTTCCTATAATTTCCCTGATCATCTTTGTCATACATTAGTGTTTAGAAAGGTAAGACATAATTCCGCAATTCCCACCCACAGGAGTTGAGCAGGTGATTTAATGTACCTTGGAAGATCATTTACCCAAACCTTACATTGTACAGAAAGAATTACTCCTGGTTTGATTGATTGTAGGTGGATGGAGATGTAGTGTATTTGAAGGTTAGTGAATGTAACTTCAATGCTTAAGAAAAGTTTTTGTTCTTTTAACACTAAAAAATAATAAGGTTTTTAATTTACTTGCACCGTGCATAGAATATCCTCCCTCCAGATCTTCTGATGGCTGGCTCCTTCACAGTTCAGCTCAAATGTAACCTCAGAGAGCCTTCTCTGACCATTCTAACCACCCTGAGTCACTTGCTTCTGTACTATTCTATTTAATTCCCCTCATAGAATTTATTAACAACTGCCTTATAGGATTTTGTGAGGATTAACATTTTAAATTCATGATAAGTGCTGAGAACAGGGCCTGACACATAATAAAAACTCTGTGGTATTAGCTATTACCAATTATTGGCTTGTTTATTTACTTTCTTATTGTCCCCCCACTGTCATTTTCACTGCTGTATTTCCAGTGTCTAGGACACTGCCCAGTACATAGAAGGTGCTCAGTAAATTATTTACTAAATAACTTGATTACATTTTTCTCTCACTCATGATTAAGGCACAACTGAATGAACTCATATATTCATTCTCTCATGTTAAATGAAATTTTTATGTTCAAAAGAATGTGATATCACATAGGATATCAGATAGATTAATAAGTCTGTGTCTCCATGAAGGAACCAAATCATACCAAAAGATAATTATATTCTAATACAGTATGGAAACAAAAGACAGGTATAAAGCAAGTACCTGGTAAGTTCAGAAATGACCCTGCCCAGCCATCACCTGTCTTCTGTTTGTTGGAACTCCCCAAACCAAAAATTTATTTCACCTGAGCTCTTAATCCACATCTTTTATTGTGTGCTGAACATGTCCACTCAGAAATCTTAAAGGTACATCAACACTAAACTCACACTACCCACCTGGCCTGCTCTATCCTTTTATTTCCTATCTCTATGGATGTTCATATACCCACTTCATCACTCAAGACAGAAATCTAAGGATTATTCTATCTTCTTCCACTTTCTGCATTTCACCACATCTAATCAGGCACTAAGTATTTCTTTCTAATACATTGGGGGGTTTTCAAATTTGATCCCCTCCATTCCTTCTATGCCGTCATTTTCTTGTACTTTCCTCTTTACAGCCTCATATAGACCATATTTAAAGACTGGGTGTTATACATAAGTGAGGAATCACTAAATTCGATGGGAACTAATATTATACTACATGTTAGCTACTAGAATTTTAATAAAAACTTGAAATATTGTTTTTTAAAAAATACAATAAAATAAAGACATGTGTTATATACCAGCATTTGTCACCACCTGGATTTCAACAGATGAATGAAATGAATATATGGTACAGAAAAGGAACGAGTCTCTAAGGATGGCAGGAAAAGTCTCACGGACAAGATGATATTCGAGCTGGCCTTAAGTGATCGATGGGAATTGGCAAGGGTAAGAAATGAGGAGGGTATTTCAGACCTCAGAAGATCATAAGGAAGGCAATTGGGAATCTAAAGGGAATTTAAAGTCTCACAAGTGAATTTGGACTAACTTCTAGAAGCAACGGAGAATCAGAAAATGTGTATAGGCAGAGAAGCAGCATCACCAGATTTGTTTGGGCTGGAGACAACTCTTCTGTAGACAGCAGTGTAAGAAGCTAGTGGCAGAGAGAGGTGGTGAGCATCAGAAATGAGGCACCAGCAGTGAGAATGGAGAGAAGGAAATTGATTTCACAGACATTTTAAAGGCAAGATCAATACAGTTAAGTGATGTTTTTAAAAAACTGGGCACCTCAATGTTAACTTGATAATACTTGTTTTAATCTTGTTTAAATCTTTTTTGATATATATATATATATATATATATTTTTTTTTTTTTTAGTTAAAACACTGTATTATATTAAAACTGTAAAAACAGGGGCACCTCGGTGCTTAGTCAGTTGAGCATCTGACTCTTGCTTTCTCAGGGTCATGATCTTAGACTCGTGGGATGCAGCCCTGTGTTGGGCTCCACTCTCAGCATGAAGTCTGTTTGTCCCTCTCCCTCTGCTCCTTTCTCTCTATCTCTCTCAAATAAATAAATAAAATCATCAATAAATACTGAAAAGACACAAACAACCTCATATCAATAGAACTAAATACCCAGGGGAACAATTTTCATTATAGTGTTTTGGGCTTTTTCCAGGCAAAATTATGTACAGTCCCAGAGGGCCCCAAAGCCGGATGTCCTTTAAGCACATAACAGATACTAGGATCAGAGGCCAGAAAAAAAGTCTAAACAACAACTAAAACAAGCAAACACCAAACACTTGAAGAACTGTTCAAATAATATTAGTGAGAAATATTGAAAACTGGGGCTATGGGGCAATTAATATGGAAGTATGTAAAAATAATCATACAAAATAATGACCAAAAATAATCAACTTCAAAATTCAGAAAAGACTACAATTTCTTGCTGGGAATGAGAGAAATCAGAAAAGCTTTTACAGTAAGGACACTGGAGTTAGTGTGTATAGTAGTATGTGTAGTAATTTCATTTAAGTGTGTGGTAATTTCATTTGCAGAGTCGAGAGGATATTCTTCAGAAAAAGGGAACAAAAATAGAGGTGGAAAAAACTGGGAGCATTGAAGGAATAATCAGGAATTTTCAGTCTGATTGGCTCATTGGGTACATGAACAGGAGTAATGGAAGTTAAGATTGAAAATGTAGTATAGGGTCAGGTCGTAATGGACCTTGAATGTCACACAAAGGAATCTGAATTTGAGGGATTCATTGCGAGGGGTTGAAAAAGGTAACATACTCAGCACCGTGCTTCAGGAAGAGTCACTTATCAGGGGTAGGTAAAATGAAGTGAAATGGAAAGGGCCAAATGGTACTGGCAATAGAACAGATAAGGGAGAAAATTTTGAGGCAAAAAAAAAAAAGAAAATGGGTGGGGCTTGATTGGATTGGGATTGGAAAAAACTCAGACTAGTCCCAGTGGGGAACATATGTGGGAACTAATCAGCAGTGAGATTGCAATGGAGCCATAGGTCTAATAGTAGGTTGATAATTGTGGCAAGATCAATCAGACCGATTTTTCTGCTAAGTGCTATTTCTCTCTGGCCCTCAAAACTGCAGCAGCTGTGCTGTAATCATAAAGATAACCAGTTAGACTGAAGCTAACCTAATAGGAGCAACAGGTTAGGGGAGAATGGAAAGATCCCAGGTCTTCGATGTTGTTCTGAATCACTGATTTAACCAACCGTGACACTCTTGACTATGTGCTAAAATGTTATAATGAATTTTTCTTACTGAAAAAAAAAATAAGGGTTTGACTTTTTTTTTTTTTTTTAGCTCAGTTATATGAGAGCAGGAGTATCAAAATCAGATGGTGGAGTCTACTCAGAATTATAGATTTGCAGAGCCAGTAAAATAAGACATGGGAACCAGAAACTGAAGGCCATGAAGCTAGCAAGCCCTGAGTTTACATGGTGGACCAAAAGGTCCATTTGGATAGGAAGGCAGGTGAGGCCAACGTGACATGTCCAGGCAACAGAGAGGGCAAGGAGCTGTTACAATGAGAATACAGCCAAGATTCAATAGGAGAGAAGATTGAAAAGAGGTAAAACCATAACCAATGATCTGAGAAGATCATTTCAGATGACAAGTGCAGCGGTGTCTATAAGGAGCAAGAGTGTCATAAAGTTGCTTAAGGTCTAGAGGCCAAAGATCTGTGGAGACAGGGACTAGAACAGCAGATAAATTATCAGGTTCTTCAGATGCTAGAAGAATGAGAGAAGTCAGCAAAAACAGGTTCTCAACGGGGTGACAAGCATGCAGGAGGTGTGAGTTGAATACAAGATAGGAAAACTGTGGTATACAATGATAGAGTACAGTTCAAAACACAAGTTCTTGAGAAACAATGAGCAAACAATAGTCTGGGTATGATGGGAAGCAGGAAATTTGCTGACCCCTGCTCCTCCATCTGAGAACCAGAGAAAGTGGAAGAAGTGACCGCTAGTGACGAATTTGGCTAAGGAACTTATAACTTAAAATAAGGCCAAGATTCAATTTTGGCAAGAGTATAGGGAAATGTTGAAGGGAAAGGTTAAAGAATGTGAGGTTTGCTTAACTCACAGAATTCCAGAGTGTAGAAAAAGGGCATGGTTGAGGAGAAAGCAGGTACGGCAGGCGCTGAAATCTATAGATAGAAAGCAGAAGTATCAGAGAGTGGGCATGTGCATCTCCAGTGACCATTTTTAAAAAGAGAAACGTGGGTGGTAGCTAACTGGGTAGTTGGCTAGAAAGATATAAAAGAGTTGGTAGGGAAAAACAGCGCTAGGAGAATAAGGGAAATTTTGGTAGCTGAAAAACTTGGTAGAATAACAATTGTAAATTGTTTGGAACCAGACCTAGTGGTGAATCTCGACTCTGCCACTTACTAGCTATGTGACCTTAAGCTTTTGTTTACTCACCACTAAAATAGAAAAAAAAAAAAAAAGCCAACATTGCAGGGCGTCTAATAAAATTTCAAGCTAGCCTACACAAAACACCCAGCGTCATGACAGACATTTAGTGGACACTCAATACAGTGAGGCATCTCTATTATCACAGCTAGCTTGCAAGCCTCTAGGCCTGCAGGTACAAAGAGCTTTCAAAGGTAGAGTTCAGATGGTGGGGGGGGCAGGGTGGTAAGAATTACCCCAAAAGCATTTCTCCTGAAGTACACAATGTTATTAAACAATAAAGCCATTGGCTTACCAATGAAAATTCTGAATTCTCAAGAATTCAGCAACTCTGAGCTTATAAAGACATGAAGAGGAACTTGACTCACATGATTACAGAGACCAACTGTGCTCTGTATTTTGTTTATTCAGTGAGTCAGCCTATTATCAGTACTTGCTAATTAACTCTAATTATCAGATAAAAGTGATGTGGTTACTCTAATTGTCTGATAATCTACTATTACAAAAAGCCTAAGCAATAAGTAATAATTATCATATCATTCTATAAAAGATTTTTTTTTTCCTAACTGAAAGTAGCACACACTCAAGATAAATTACAGGGCTGGCTTATAATTTTATCTAGCTTTTCACAATTCATACTAAGTCAATGCCAATGATTCCCAAATTTAAATCTCCAGTCTGGGCTTTTCCATGGGAGTCCAAGCAACCTCTGTGACATCACCCTTTCAATATTTAATGGGCAGCTCAAGTTTAACAGCAAAAACAGAACACTTTATATGCTTCCAAACCACTCTCTCTCCAGGTCGTCTCATCCTCAGTAAACGGAACCACCAACCACCCAGTTATTCAAGCCTAAAACACAGGAATCATCCTTGATTTGTGCTTTGTCTTATTCTCCTATAAGCATCCATTAACAAGCCCCATGAACTCTCCCCTAGAATATGTCCCAAAGCCATGACATTTCTCTCCTTTTCAATTGTCTGAGTCACCATCATCTTTTAAATGCATCACTGGATTACTAACTCCCTAATCCTCCTCCATACTATTTCAATCACCCATTCTTCACCAAACAGCCAGAAGAAGCAAGAAAAGTACAAATCAGATGATATCCTTCTCTTGCTTAAACCCTTGCAATGCTCTTACAAGGAAATCCAAACTTTTCCCTACAAGGTTTACCTGACCTCATACCGGCCCACCTCTGTGACCTTAATCCTATCATTCTCTCCAGCACGCTGCACTCTGGCCATACTGGCCTTCTTTCTGTTCTTTGAATATATGAAGCTTATCCCCACCTTTCCAGAGGCTACTCCTTCTGCCTGAAATATTCTAACAGCAGACCTTTCTATGGCTGGCTCCTTTTCACCAAGGAAAAAATGTTATTTCCTCAATGAAGCTGTCTTAATTAGTCCCTTATTTAGTATCTCCTAGCCTTTCTCTATTGAATTATCCTGTTTTGTTTTTTCATTTTGGTGTCACCAAGATGGCATTTGGTAGACACTCAATAATGTAGAATTAATGAATAAACCATACAAAACTTTTCCTCAATTGGAGTATGGTAAACACATCAGACAGGCTTAAGATACCCTACTGCAGACAGTCAAGTCTCAAGGCCACCTGGAATTTATCTTCAATTCAAAAGTTCAAAAATCTGCTGGATTGACTCCTACCAGCTCTAAAACTGATGATGAGGAATGGAAAGAAATGGTTCTAGAGCAAAACGCACTTACTGCCTTCTATGGCTTCATAGAAGCCATACACACCTACATGTACTATTCTGGTTAGGAACCTCTCAGAGCAGCTGGAACTTGCCTGATAAAAAGGCCCAGACTGTGTTTCTTCAAGAACCTGAGCAAATTTCCCACCCAAGACAGGCAAAGTCACCATCAATAGGGTGGCTCCAAGAAGACTTGAGGGCAAGGGATACTTATCCTGAGATGGAGTGAATATTTCTGAGTCTCCAAGTCTGTATAGCCATCTTGTATTGGTTGGATTTTTCCTGTCAATGACCATGACCCTGTAGCAACCAAGCAAAGGCTTTCAAAGTTTGTGGAAAATTCAGAGACTTTGGGGGAAGTCATAGTTCTAGGCAATGCTATAAACTCACCCACAATGCTTTTCACATCTTAGAAGAACCAGATCTTAATGTAAAAAAAAAAAAAAAAAAAAAAAAAATTACTGATATATATCAAATAGTATATAAATATGTCAAAAATCATAAAAATAGTTTCAATATATTTTTAAAAATAAAACCTAGGAGAAAACATAGTAGGTTTTACAATCCAAATCCTCCATATAAGACAAATGAGAAAAATGGGACCCAGAAAATTTCAATGACTTGCTCAATATCACCCAGAGATTCAGAATGCTATTGAAATACATAACACCTCATCTTTTGTACACTTTTAAAGATGAGGAAAAGTGAACTGATAGGCTTTTTTTTTTTTTTTTTACTTTGTCCTTGCTCACGAGTTTCAGCAAAATTAACCTTACGAAGATGTTTCCTATGAGGTTGTCAGATGCATAATTGAATTCAACAAGGTCACAATCTCTTTGGGGGAAGAAAAACCTCCTTTTCTCATCTAACATCTTGTTGCACTTTGTTTTTACTTTCCTCTTGTTATATGTAATTTTTTGAAGTAGAATGGTTTCACACCAAATTTATCTTGGAAAGATTTTCCAAGAAATTAGAGTTCCAAAATTTCCAGATATTGCGAAACAAACCCCATATTTGCCTTTCTTTGACAAAACTTGGCACCCTGCCTCAAGAACTGACATTACTCAGCATGTGCCCTCATGGCATAATTCCCAAGTCCTTTATAATCTGACAAAAGCATTTTCTTTCTTTCTGAAGATTTGTTCACTTTCAGATAAGATAATCTGAACCAACTATTGCACTTTGTCAGTTAGGAAGGAAATTGAAGCCTAACTCATGGAAGAGGCTACCACACTTATTAATAGGTGCATTTAAAAGAGTCCCTGGTAACCAAAATGAATACATTCACTTAATACATTTCTAATCACTTCTTTTTTTAATTTATAATCACTAGCCAGTCATTTCAATAGAATACAAATAATAGAGACAACTTCTGATTGGATCCTTAAACTTTGTGCTAAACTTAAAACTTTGTCATATATTAAATCAGATTATTTACTGATTATACAAAATGCCCACTTGGGAAAAAAGTCAAATGTATAACAAAGAAAGTAAAATTATCTGAAATTCAACCACCACCTGGAAAGAGAATTATCACTAATATTTTGGTAACTGCTCTATCGTATGTCTTTTTATGCATGCACACATAACATAGGATTTTGTGCAAATTATTTATAAGTTGGTTTGTGGACAAGTCCTTGCTTATTCTACAGTCTTTTGATGGAGGCATCTATCTCTCCTTCCCCTGTGCCTCCTTAGCCAATGGAACAGCCTAGTATATGTCCTTCCATAATTCCCTCTAGGTTCATACAATCTTATGCCAAGATCTATAATTTATTAAGTGCTTATTTTTTCCACCATATTTGTTACTTTGTGCTTCCTCCACTCACTTTTTTCCCCTAAAAGTCTCAGCTTATTTTTTGATTGTTTGTTTGTTGAAGTATAGTTGACACACAATGTTACATTAGTTTCAGGTATACAACATAGTGATTTGATACATCTATGTTTAAGCCTAAATCTAAATTATGCTATGCTCACTGCAAGTGTAGTTACCATCTGTCACCATACAATGCTATTACAATATCACTGAGTATATTCCCTATGCTCCCCTTTTTTTTTTGAAGTCATGTTACTTTTTTCTATAAAGATTTTTATTTACTTATTTATTTGAGTGAGAGAGAGAGAGAGCGAGAGTGAGAGAGAATAAGCAGGGAGGAAGGGCAGAGAGGGAGAAG
The DNA here is from genome assembly GCF_048418805.1 of Vulpes vulpes. Classification (NCBI taxonomy): domain Eukaryota; kingdom Metazoa; phylum Chordata; class Mammalia; order Carnivora; family Canidae; genus Vulpes; species Vulpes vulpes. Next base: position 23,579,765 of record NC_132795.1, read on the forward strand.
GAGAAGCAGAGTCTCCGCTGAGCAGGGAGCCCCGATACAAGGCTCAATCCCAGGACCCTGAAATCATGGCCTGAGCTAAAGACAGACTATTGCCTATTGAGCCACTCAGACACCCCAAGACATGTTATTTTGAGGGCTCCTTTCACTACCTATTTTGCTTTCTGTCTCATTCATCTAGAACCTAAAAGCCTTGCTTCCTCATATGAGGAGTCATTCACATTTGATATTGCAGAAGGTCCTAAGGGTCTCTGTTTCTCCTTATTTCCTTTTGATTTGTAGCATAAGGCCTCATACAAAGGGCAAAACCATTATATAAATAACAGAAATGGATGACATTGGCAAATAAATAAAGGTCACAATATGACTACACAAACAGGACTACTTGGTTATTTTTACAATGATAAAAAAAATGCTGGCCATTAGGATTAACCATGCTCAAATTTTTATTAGGCCATAATCCCCAGATTTTTGCAGTGTGAAACATTTTAAAACATTAACATTAACACAAACAACACAAAAGCATAGCATAGCATTCAATTTTCTGATGGTTTAAAAATATTGAGTATTTTTATTCTTTAGCTAAAGGAACTAAAAGAGGAAATTATTAGACAGAAAAATACAAATAAGCTTCATGATGAAGATAGCATTATTTTTTAATGTTAAACTAAATATAAATGGAGTGAACTATACATAGTTCACTCATTAACCTTTTATTTATTTAACATATCCCATACCCCCAGATACTGTACAATGTCATAGGAGAGCAAGGGTGAAAGATAGAGCTCCTGTCTTCAATAAGTTTATGGTTCAGTGCAGCACTTTCCAACAAAAAGATAATGCAATCACATGTATAACCTCTTAAAAAGGCAACAAGTGGAATAAATGTTAATAATATATTTTATTTAACCCACTAAACCCAAAATATCATTTCAACACGTAAACCACATTTTAAAATTACTAATAGAATATTTTACATACTTTTTTTCATACCAAGTCTCTTCAAAATTCAGTATGTGTCTCATGCACATGGTACATCTAACTGGACAAGCTCTATTTCAAAATTTTGATAGCTGGTGTCTATCATATTGGAAGTACATGTTTAGTGCATTTGTCAAAACAAGCTAGGTTATGATGTGTATAAACAACCCCAACATCTCAGCTATTTAAAGCATTAAAAGTATATTTATTACTCAAACTACATGTTTTTTGCAGGTCCTCAGGGGCCTCTGGTCTTGGAAGTCATTTGGCATCTCAGATTTCATCCTATCACACAATCACAGTTAAGAGGAAGGAAAAGTAGAGTTGAACACTGGCTATTAAAAGCTTTCCCCTAAAAAAAAAAAAAAAAAAAAAGCTTTCCCCTGAAAGTGACATGCATTACTTCTATGCCAAAGCAAGTCACGTAGCCAAAGGTGGTGGGAAGTGTAATCCTATCAACTGCCCAGAAAGCTAAGAGCTGGAATATTTGCTGTCCAACACCACTGATTACCACATCTATTAAGTGAACATCATGAGTCAAACTATGTGAAAAGGAAGCAAGGAGATAAGGTAGATAGCTAGAGCTAAGCTACAACAGGGGGTGGAAGGTGATGAGAGCAGCAAGAGACAGATAAATGCAGAGGGAACTCAGGAGAAAACAAAGTTACTTCTGGCACCAATGGAGAAGCAACTATAAATAGTTACTATTTGCCTGGAACTATCTGACACATCTGGAAGACAGTTCCATCTAATTAACTCAGAGGCTAGCCTTGAGAAACCAGATACCTCATCTCTATTATAGGGTACAAATTGCCACTGCACACATCCTGTAAAAATGCAGAGTACAACATATACTAAACTCACACATGCACTTTGAGGGTAATTCTGTGTAAATTGTCTTTTTAAACCACTCACTCTGAAATAATAAAACAACCGTCTCTGAACCAACCATCAGATCACCCAAGTCATTCTAATATCTTCGAGAAGGAGTAAGGAAAGAAGTAATCTGCAGTTACTAACACTGCACTATGTTCTAGAAACCTCCAGCAGAACAAGAAATGCAATGAAAAGCCATAGTATCAAAAGGACAACTTCAATTTCCTAAGCAAAAAAATCTTGTGACATTATTGAGAGACTGTTTGGTTGAGAGACCTTCTCTTTTGCTCTTCTAGGCTCCCCTGGCCATTTGGAAAGGAGCTAGCTATATCTAGGAGTATTTCATATATTATGGAGTTGTGAGATTCCTGGATTTTAAAGTATCAAGGAACGTAGAACTTGTAGATGTCACCTTCCCAAGACTATCTCATGGAAAACCTGTCCTCGGGACGCCTGGGTGGCTCAGCAGTTGAGTGTTTGCCTTCAGCTCAGGGCATGATCCTGGAGTCCCGGGATCGAGTCGCACATTGGGCTCCTTGCATGGAGCCTGCTTCACCCTCTGCCTGTGTCTCTGCCTCTTTGTGTCTCTCATGAATAAATAAATAAATAATCTTTGAAAGAAAAGAAAGCCTGTCCTCATGTTTCTGTAAAGGTGGGTGGTTCAGTATTGTAAGTCTCAGAAAAAGACAAGTACACCTTGTAAAATATACTGATTTGCCATATGTGCATGACACATCCCATTCTATCAATCACTAAAGGGAGCATATTAGATATGCAAAACAACCGACAGAATTTCTCATGAAATACCACCTTATTCCCCAAACCACATCCTCATAGAGGAACCAAATTGGCAGACATTTCTTTATTAAACCTGGAAATGGAAGGGTCACCAATGTATAATTCAGGAAAAAAAAACAATACTGGGGAGCTTGGGTGGCTCAGTTGGTTAGTCTGCCTTTGGCTCAGGTCATGATCCCAGAGTCCTGGGATCGAGCCCCACATCTGGTTCCCTGCTTTACAGAGAGCCTGCTTCTCCATCTCCTCCCGTTCTTGTTCTCTCTCACTATGTCTGTCACTACCTCTGCATCTCTCAAATAAATGAGTAAAATCTTTATTTAAAAAAAAAGAAAAAAACAAAATAATACCAATGGGCAGAATATTATTCACCAGTCTACAGTGTTACAAAAACTGTGTCTCATTCTGTCAATCATTTAAGGTAAAAGTATACTAGATATTCATAATAACACATAGAATTTGTCATGAAAAAGAAACCTTATTCCCAAATTACTTTCACACCAAAAGCAAATATTGGACAATTATTTACCAAATCCTGAAAGCTTTATATAAATGCCAATATTGTTTGTTCTTAAAGTGCAGTAGATGCTAGAATTTATAATGTACTTAACATAACTGTCAGTAAGGTCATAAGAATCTACAAAATATCAACATGAATTAGCTATAACATCTCTGATAATCTCCTGCAACTCAAACATAATCACATATGAAACAACTAAGAATGTCAAAACTATAGGACCAAAGCCCATCACTCTTCCAGTCTTCCTCTGACTTCGACAATGGCATTAAGGGACACTGATCAGTTGATACTTTGTAGGTCACAGAGGGTATAAGATATAGTTTTGTGCTCTAGTTATACAGAGAGAAAAGGTACATACCCATGAAAAGATAACAATTTAAAGGAGAAAAATCAATTTAAATTAAGGTGGTCAAAGGACTCATAGGAAGCAAAAGGTAGCTGACTCAAAGGATTTCACAGCCAAGAAGAAGAAGAGACTATGGGAATAAATAGAAGTTCAAAAATGCAAGACTGTGCTGAAAAAAACTGGATATCCATATGCAAAAGAATGACATTAGACCCCTAACTCACTCTATACACAAAAATTAGTGGGGTGCCTAAGTGACTCAGTTGGTTAAGCATCCAACTCTTGATTTTGGTTTAGGTCATAATCTCAGGGTTGTGAGATGGAGCCCTGTGTCAAGCTCTGTGCTGGGTGTGGAGCCTGCCTAGGATTCTCTCTCCTCTCTGACCCTTTCTGCCTTCCTCCCCATCCCTTACACACACACACACACACACACACACACACACAAATAGTTCAAAATGGATAAAAGACATAACTGTAAGAGACAAAACTATAATATTCTTAGAAGAAAATAGAGGGGTAAATCTTCATGACCCCGGATTAGACAATGGCTTTTTAATTATGATAATAGAGGCACATTAAAAAAAGAAAAAAATAGACATAATGGATTTCATTAAAAATTAAAAACCTTTGTGTTTCATCATTAAGAAACTGAAATGACAACCCACAAGGAGAGAAAATATTGAAACTTATATAAGTGATTAGGGACTTTTATTTAGAATACATAAAGAACTCATAACTCAATAATATAAACAAAAATATAAACACAAATCCATTTTGAAGAATGGTAAAGGATATGAAGGATATGAATATATATTTCTCCAAAGAATATATACAAATGATCAATAAGCATATGGAAAGATGCTTAACATCATTAGACACCAGGGAAATACAAATCAAAACCACCATGTGATACCATTTCACACCCATTAGCATGGATATAATAAAAAAACAGATAATAATAATGGCAAGAGCATGGAGAAATTAGAACCCTCATGAACTGCTGGTGAGAATGTAAAGTGGTGTAGCTGCTGTGGAAAACAGTTTCATACTTCCTCAAAAGGTTAACCACAGAGTTACCATATATGACCCAGGATTTATACTTGTAAGTATATACCCAAGAAAAATGAAAACATGTATTCACAGAAACCTGAACATAAATATTCATAGTAGCACATTCATAATACCTAAAAAGTAGAAACAAACTATGTGTTCATCAACTGATGAATGGGTTAAAAATACTGTATATCCATACAATAAAATATTATTTAGCAATAAAAAGAAATGAATTATAGCACATGCTACAACATGGATTAACTTTGAAAACATGTTAAGTGAAAGAAGTCAATCACAAAAGACCACATATGGTATGGTTGCATTTACTCAAAATGACCGGACTGGGAATCCCCGGGTGGCTCGGCATTTGGCACCTGCCTTTGACCCAGGGCACAGTCCTGGAGTCCCAGGATCGGGTCCTGCGACGGGCTCTCTGCATGGAGCCTGCTCCTCCCTCTGCCTGTGTCTCTGCCTCTTTCTCTCTCTCTCTCTCTCTCTCTCTCCCTCCCTCTCTCTCTATCGTGAATAAATAAATAAATAAATCTTTAAAAAAAACAAAAATGACAGGACTAAGCAAAGCTATAGAGACTGACAGTAGACCAGTAGCTTATAGAAGGGTAGGTAGAGGAGGGAAAGGGAATGACTGCTTAATGAGTATGAGGTTTTTTGGGAGGTGGTAACAAGAATATTCTAAAATTGTGCTGATGGTTACATAACTCTATAAATATACTAAAAAAAAATTGAGTTATACACTTTTTTTAAAGATTTTGTTTGTTTATTTATTTATTTATTTGAGAGGGAGAGGGAGAAGCAGACTCCCCGGTAAGTAAGGGAGCCCAATGCCGGGTTCAAGCCCAGGAATCTGGGATTATGACTGGAGCCGAAGGCAGACACTTAACCAACTGAGCCACCCTGGAGCCCCAAGTTGTACACTTTAAATAGGTGGATTGCTTGGTTATGTGAATTGATGTGAATAAAACTTTTTTCCAAAAAAATGCAAGGTATGTTTGTAGGAAACCAAAAATAGACCTTTCTGACCAGATAAGATAATTGATTGCAGAGGAATGGAAACTAAAACTAGAAAGCTAAGTTGCTGCTATGATATGCTGAAAGCTCTTCTATGCAAAGAAAAGGAATTTGAATTGTATCCTACTTTCCCAATTGATTACCTTAGGATAATATATATAAAGAGTCCAAAACCTAATAAGTACCCCCCAAACGACAGCTGTTCTCATTATTATCATTATTAGGAGGTCTCTGATAATTCTATGCTACGCTTTCACCTTGCTGGAACCTCAAAATTAGCCTCCTGAGGCCTCCATAGTCTGAATTTTATGTGACCACTTAGGTTTAGCTCTCCCAAGACAGAGGTCCATCCAACTTAATTCAATTTACTTGTGAAATTTTTAAAAATAACAAAAAACAACTTGATTTTGGGATTCTTAAAAAAGTAGAAAATAATTTCAGAGCCTTGAAATTCTAGAGCACAATGTAATGTTCTAAAGCAATATCTACATAGGCAAAGTAGACTTGTAAATTATCTTAATGTAATAGAATGACACTAGAATAATAAGTGAAAGACAATTAAGCTCAACAATGGCTACATTACTAGAAGTTACTTAGCCAGACACACATTGCCAGCGGGAAGCTGTTAGAGAATATTAGTGTATGGAAGAGAGTCAGCCTTACAAGAATAGGGAGGAACTGAAAGTCACCCAAGATGACTAATTTTTACAGCTCTGATGGATCAGGCCTTTGAGCTACATGAGGAAGCATATAATTTTTTTCCACTGCTTCTCTCTATTGAACAAAATAATTCAGAGTACATATGCATTACAAAGTTCAGCATTTAAAGAGCACTGACATTGTATTAGTATTAAAAAATAAGCCAAGCGAGAAGACATAATTTTTCCTGTGGCTTTCTTACCTTTTCATTAGGATCATGAGGGAGACATAGCTTTTCTGACCAACTTTGAACTGTCAAGTAGTTAATGAATATGTATGCAAATCATCAGAGAATCACTAAAGAAACCCCCCAAGTTAATTAACAAACGAAATGGAAAACCGTATTCTACCTTTGAGCAGACTATTTCAGTTCTAACTACTCAGCTTAGAATGTATTCCAGTTGTCAGTATGTATCTAACGATACCCAAGTTACTTCTAAACTTAGGACCGTTATCAGTGAGTGAACAGAAAATGAACAAAACCTCTAACATAAAGGGAGAGTCACCCCCACGGTAGGAAAGCAGGCTTTCCCAAGGCTGCAAGGACCAATCCTCCCTGAGTTTCGACAGCTCTCTGCCCCTCTAGTTGCCACGCTAGACCAACAACCTCCTCTTCCAGGTTTGGTTCTGCCCCAGACTGACACTACTCGAAGGCCTAGCCTGGTATAAGAAATCAGATGGCATTAGTCAGCACACAATGACCTGCGGTTCAGAAGAACTCTTAGTTGAAGAAAAAAAACTAACGAAGAGATTTGAAAACCACCATGGATAACCCAACCTGTGATTAATCAAGTGGTTAACACAGAAAAACCATATGTATATTACTTCTCTTTAAATGCCTCAAACTGCATGTGGTAGATCTTGAGCTTCAGCAGTCTGCTCGTGGGGCCAGTAGGTGGTCTTTCCACTGACACCCTACCTATCAATACACATACCATTTTTTATTTTATGTTTATATATCTTTAAGAGGAGAAGGAGGACGAGAAGGAAAATAAAGGTATTATAAGCAAAATCTGCAAGCTATTCTGAGAACATGGAGTCTTTTACAGTTTATTTTTCCCTCATTTAAAAAGAAACACTTAAGGCTGGGTGGCTCAGTGGTTGAGCACCTGCCTTTGGCTCAGGGTGTGATCCCGGAGTTCTGGGATCGAGTCCCACATTGGGCCCCTGCATGGAGCCTGCTTCTCCCTCTGCCTATGTCTCTGCCCCTCTCTCAATCTGTCTCTCATTAATAAATAAATAAAATCTTTAAAAAAAAAAGAATAAAGAAAAACTTTACCAGATACTATGCCATATAAATTCCAAGGACAGTTTAATCACTTCTGTTATTCAAATACAACTTATTCATGTTTCCAATTATAATAAAATGGCTACTTTTGACAAATACAGTTTTCCTCCAAGTCCATCTATTTATTTGTCCAAAATACAATATATTTTTCCTACTTTCCAACATTTACCTGAATTGAAAAGGGAGGAAGTATCCAAGCCTTTGAGCCAAGAGAAAGTACCATTTTCACCTATTCTTGAAGATCAGAAATAAACCTCTGAAGTCTGAAGTTTCATTTACAAACCACCTCTCATATAGCGACTATTATCTGCTCGGAGGGAAAAAATTGCCATAGCCCTAAGCTTATTTTGTCTCTAAGCCAAACAAGACTACAGTTCCTAACAGAATGGCATAATAAGCAATCTTCTAAGAGCTACAGTCAGTAATTTACTAAAATTACTCCAAAAGACAGCATAGGAAGCATAAAACTTTTGCTAAGTATAATATTTCTCTTCCTATAACTTAAGGAAAAAGGAGTTAGAAATAAACTACTAGGTGGATTTAAAAATAAGAAACCTACAAATCTATTCAAGAGGAAAATAAGCAACTGGCTAGAGTAAATGATGACCTTAATATGTTCAAAATTAATAGAAAGGAAAAGTAATAGGAAATTCTAAGAATGGAAAATCTAGAGACAAGCCATATGCCTCCCAAGTGGAAAATCTAACATTAGACACTAAAACCTAGGCATTCTCTCTCTGAATGATCTTACAAATTATCCACAGCAATCCAAGTATCAGAGGAAAAAAAAAAAAAAACCCTGGCACACAAAAGTCAATATTCGAATATATACTCTGGGAAACGGAACAGCAAAACACTCTTGCTGAATGGAATATAGCAGTGATTTACAGCTAACACATTTAAGACTATTATAAACTATTATTGATTGGATTAATAAAGATAACCAAATGCTATGTTCCAAAATAAAATTTGGAAACATTCCAGAATACTTCTAAAATTGTGCATCCTATGGAAGAGCATGAATATATAATCGAACACTGTTTGCCAAGAAACTGACAAAGAATCTAACATTCCTGAATTACTTTTATGAAGGATGACTTCTAGAGAAACTATAATAATGCTATATATCTGAAACACATTTTTTTAAACACAGAAAAGGAGAGCATGTTTGCAAACCATATGCCTGATGGAATTAATTTTCAAGGTCCTGAAGGCAATTTATACATATTTTGTCAAAAAAAATAACCATAGGCATGTTTACTTGGAAAAAAAAAAAATATGTGGCTGGGCTAGCCATACTAAGTAGTCAGTAAAGTAAATTCTTTACTCTTTTTTCCTCAACTATTTTCAGACCTACACGGCCCCTGGGCTTCACCTCTTCCCTAGTCCCCCATCAAAATGTATTTGCAATATGGATCTAATATCACCACTCTGTTCCTTAGGCCCTGTGTTACTCTTCTCAAAGGTCTCTGCTTTCTTTCCCATTGTGAAATAAAAGGCTTTGTCCTGGTTGAATTTCAGCATTCAGAGAGCAACTGGGGAAGCTATAAGGCTATTTTACCTTTGAAATCTTACTATTAAACAACTGCTCATTCTATTTTCCTATAAAGTCAGTCTTGCTATAGGAAAAACAACCCTCACATTTGAAACTGCTTCTTGAACTATTTCAACTCCATACAAAAGTAGCAGGTTCTCTTTTTACATCAATGTTCCTCCATCTTTTTAATCTGGTTGACCCCATTCCATGACTGAAGAACCCACTTCACAATTTCAATCATCTCCTACCAAGAAGATGTACTAGAATGTAAAAGCATTCCTGTTGTTATTTCAAAAGAGGTAAGTGATCTGAGGAGCCCAGAGAAGGTAACCCTAGGAGAGCTGATAAACCATACTGCACACATTGAAGAAATAGTGACTTCCTGGCATAAGCTTTCATGTTTCAGAAATCCTACTTCTCCCTTTGTCATTTTTAATCAGGGAGGTGGAGCTGCCACAAATGTTTAGTAGCTAGGAAGGCAGTGGTCAAAAACTCAAATGCCTTTAGGGGCTCAGCAGCTCACAGAAAGAAAAGTCATGGACTCAGTGAGACACAGGGAGTGAGATACACAGAGGTAGCAAACCCCCCTACAAATGACATCTGCCACTCAGCTACACTGTAGCTATGCAATGTTGCCAAATCATTGATTAAAAAAAAGAAGAAGAAGAAGAAGAAGAAGAAGAAGAAGAAGAAGAAGAAGAAGAAGAAAACACAGTAAATTAACCAGTAATTCAATTTTTTTTTAAGATTTTATTTATTTACTCATGAGAGACACACACAGAGAGAGAGAGAGAGAGAGAGAGAGAGGCAGAGACAGAAGCAGGCTCCATGCAGGGAGCCCAACATGGGACTCAATCCCAGGTCTCCAGGATCATACCCTGGGCTGAAGGTCTCATTAAAACGCTGAGCCACCCAGGCTGCCCAGTAATTCAAATTTTAAAAAGTACTGGCTAAGATAACTCTGGGTGAATCAAACTAAAGCCATCAGCTGTCAGGGTGTGTCCCATTTGTCACCTATTTGGAGACTCTTATATAGTTATGATCACCTGTCTCAATTCCCTGATGATTTTACCAAAGAGATTTTACCTATGGAACCCAGAGAAATTGAGTAATATGATGTTTAATTTTATGTGTCAACTTGGAGGGCATTTTAGGATGAGATTAACATTTAAATCTGTGAATTTGAGGTAAAGCAGGTTAAGCCCTCCATAATGTGAATGGGACTTATGCAATTTAAGGGCCTGAAAAAAAAAAGACTGGTCTCTCTGAGCCAGAAGACTTCAGAAGAGTTCTGGAAGATTCTCCAGAAGATTACTTTTGGACTTTATCTATACTATCAGCTCTTCTGGGTCCCAAGCCTGCTAGTCCACACTACAGATTTTAGAATCACCAGCCTCCATAATAATCCTGACTAACACGAATGATTTAGCCAAAGTCACATAACTAGTTTGGGGGCAGATGGTGGGAAGAAATGTTCTAACTCCATCTAGAATATATTCCAGTATACTGTACACTAGAGCAATAATCCTGGTAGAGTGTAAGACATTACAGATATGTTTATTGTGTTAATGTACATTATAAAAACCTGAGATAGAATCATGTAGATGCTTGCTTGTATGCAGATTCCTGGGCCTAGATCCAGATCTATAGAATCCAGGTCTCTTGCATTGGGGCCCAAGAATCTGCATCTTGGAAGTTCCCTAAAATTATTCCTATGCACACCAAAATTTGAAAACACTGTAGTAATTAAGAGGCAATACAGATTAGTGGTTAAAAAACGGATTCTGGAGGCATATTTCCTGGGTTTGAAGCCCAACCCCACCACTTATTAGCTATATGAGTGACCTTGGGCCAGTTATAGAGATGATGTGAGGATTGAACAAAGAAAGGTTGTGAACACTTACACGTAATTAGCATTTAAAAAATGGCAGCTATTACTACTAAACTCTCTCATTACAGGTGTTTTGGCACAATTTCAGTATCATGTCAATTAATATTTATGGTGATGATCACAGTGGCACTTCAAGATCTTGAAGTACTTTCTAAAGCAAAGATCAAAGTGGTTAGATGCCAAGTATTTCGTTTTACATAAATTCTTTGTAATTTGGTGATTTGTGTATAATATTTACAGTAACTTTCTGGAGATTAAAACATTTGAACAGCCTGAATACCACATTTGACTATACAAGATAACAGAGAGTCTGCTGTATATGTGCACCATGTAGTGTGAAGACAGAAATATTCTTAGGTAGTATGGTCTTTCTGCAATCCACTGATATTTTCTCTATTTCTGTAAGGGTTGATGTTTATTTATTTATGTTTTAGCTCACCAGCCTGTAGCTCAACAGCTTCCCTTATATTTTTTCAAAATAACTTATTTCTTGAATTAAATTTTAACACTAACATAACAGCTTTGATCCAACATTCTTACACTAACAAATTCTCATGATAATATCTAAAGAAAAATATACATACAGTAGTGTAAAAAGCAAGCTAGAAATAATTCGGACTCAATAGTTAAGGGAATCCCCATGCCCCTTCCCCCAAAAAAGTTCAATTCACCTGAATTTTAGTCTTTTATCCCATCAAACTCTTAATCAGAGAGCAGTTATCAGCTAATAAACTGAACCTACCCAAATACAGAAGCTAGTATATAAGTAAAGGGAAGCCGTATGAGAGAAAATTGAGAAAGGCCAGACATGGGAGTCTTTTTGATCATTTAGAACTGAAAAAAATTGAGTCTCTTTGTGTTTGAGAAGGTCAAAAATCTTCTCTTAACAGATTGGATTTGCTTTAGGACAACTTAAAACATGGAAAATATTTTGCAGAACCTATGTGGCACAATTAAGGGATTGGTTGAAGGTGAAAAATAAAAATAAGGGAAACCAACAATTACTATAGGATTTGACTTAGAAGAGAGGGAATATGTCCAAGAAAATAAGGATGTGGGCCAAATAAAGCTTTGGGTATAAAAACTGTTATTATTCCATTGAGCACCTAAATCAGGAGGAAGGACTCTCCAGGAGGGAGTCTCCTGGTTGAGCAGAGGCAGATAGGCCAAGAGTAAAGTGGCTATTCTCTGTAGAGGCAATGATCTGAAAATAGGAGAACATCAGCAATCTGAGGAGTAGATTCAGGACGAGAATAACAGTAGTTACAATTTATCTGCCTAAGGGCAGACTAACACACCTACAGGTACCCAGTATCACACAAAACTCACCAACTCCACATTAGTGAGAGATTTCTAAATCAAAGAAAGAAGCAGCAAGAGAAGGGATTTTACCAGGACTCTTCATCCATTAGCCCATTCAACTAGCAGTTACCAAGGCCAATCCTGTGCAAGGTACTATTTAAGGAAAAAACAAAATGAAACCAAAACAAAACAAAAGATGGTCTCTGTCCCCAAAAGTTAGAATCCAGTCAAAGGGCATAACATAAAGAATATGCATATAACAACACTAACACAAAGGAATAATAATAATGTTTAAGTTTCAGTATTCTAGCTGAGTTAAAGGAAAGAAAAATTACTTTAATGGATGTGGAATTAGAAAGAATGAATGGATTTAAGGGTTTCTGAGATAGTTGAAGCTTGACTTAATTATAAGATGGAAGGACGCCAATATATAAAGAAGAGGCACAAGCAAATGCCTGTGGACAAAAAAACAGAACAACCAAGTAAAGCAAGTAGTCTAATCCACTAGGACACAGAGAGTACTGGCGGGGGGGTTATAGGGGACAAGGCTGGAATCCCACCTGACTATCATGGATCTTAGCTGCTAAGCTACAGTGTTTGGGTTTTATTTGCTAGACAGTAGGAAGCCACTTAAGGCTTTAATCTGATTGTAGCTGGTTTGCTCTATCCAGTACAAAGTAGTATTTAGAAAAGGGTGAGAACCAGAAGAAAAGCAAGGTGACTCCTACAATAATCCAGAAGAGTGATGATAAATGTTTAAATTAAGGTAATGGGTGTAGGCTTGAGAAGGAAAAGAGAAAATTTCTTTCAATACCTTTATAGCCTCTAAATTAAACTAAATCACCATTATCACCTGTCAGAAGTTCTCCCATAATTGCCATATAGAAAGACCAAGCACAGTGCTCATTGCAGAACACCAAAAACAGTCCCTGCCATAAATGAACTTAAACATAAAATTCATAGAAGTCTGGAGCTATTATCACTTATAAAGCTTCTCCTTTCCAAATGTAATCATACTTTAGCCAAAAAATTTCTCTAAAACCTTTATTCCCAAGATGCAAATATATTACATGATGCTACAGAATAATTGTAAATTACCACATAGTTCTTTTTTTTTCTTTATTTATTTATGATAGTCACAGAGAGAGAGAGAGAGAGAGAGAGAGAGAGGCAGAGACACAGGCAGAGGGAGAAGCAGGCTCCATGTACCGGGAGCCCGACGTGGGATTCGATCCCGGGTCTCCAGGATCGCGCCCTGGGCCAAAGGCAGGCGCCAAACCACTGCGCCACTCAGGGATCCCTACCACATAGTTCTTAACACTATGTTGATTGCTCATTAAAGAAACCACACATGTAAAAATACAATAAGATTAAAATCTTTCCCCATCATTTTGAAGGAAACGTGGGGCAAGCCATCTGAGAAACTAAGTTGAGACTCTCTGCAGACCTTCCTGTCTTCAATTTCTATCCCAACACAGTGAATAACATAATTTGTGGTGTTTTATTCTACTTCCAAAAGGCTTTGTGATCAGATACCAGAAAACAAATCTCTAATTCTCCAGCATTAGAAAATTCCAGCTTTTCAGTTGGAGTGAAATCTGCTGATCATTTCTCTCAGTCATCTCATTCTAAGGTTAAGAAAAATGAGGATCAAGGTTCTACAGCTGGTACAGCAAAGCTTTCTTATAGGCCTTTGGTTCTAACTACTCATGTACCCAAATGATGGGGTACCAGCTCCAGTGCATGTACTGGGACACAAGGCAGAAAAATAAAAGACCAGGCACACAAACAGTAAAATAGCTTCAATTTTGTACCCTCCTGGAGTTGTGTACTATATCCAGGTTGTGGACCAATCAAGATTCACTCAGGTTTATCCTACTATGGCATTGGTGTCTACTTAGGAAGTTAGCAAAAATAGGACAACATTTAAAAAATAAAAGTAAAACTCTGGAATACACACAGTGTTATTAAAAACACTTAGAAAATATAATAAAACACATAGAAAAGATTTTGATCCTCATAGATCTAATTGAATTTAGTAGAATATCAGTAATTTAACCCAGATGATTCTAAAATGAAGTATGCTGATTATTGACATATTAACATATTAAGCTAGAGTATAATTCTAGTCCATTTCTAACTTTCAGGTATGAACTATCTCTAACATACCTGTAGGAATCAGAATCATAAGAAGTTATTAAGAGACCCATAAGTTCTCAGTCAGTAATTCACTCATCCTAAGGTACCACCTAATAATTCCCAATAACCCCAAGGAATTAGCCTCTGATCCAAATAGAAGATGATCAATCTGCATTCTCTGTGTAGGAGTTAGTGATTCTTACTTCATATCAAGACTCTTCCACAGCTGGGTTAGATCATGATCCATGCAAGATGTCAGAGGACTTCTTCTTCCTTGGGATTACCATGGCAACCACCACCCACTCCCCACCTAAAAAGCCAGGTAAGGTGGTAACTCATCAGGCAAGGAGTCCAATACAAAAAACACATTGATGAGTGTCCTCTGAGTTATGCCCTCTCATTAGATGTATGACCTTAGCCAAGCTCCTTAACTTCTCTGTGCTTAGTTTTCCTCTCCTATAAAATAACACTGTTCTGAGGATTGAATTCAATGAGATAAAGTGTCTAAAAGCACCAGCAGTATCTAGCACATGGTGGTTCTCTACAAATGGTACATATGACTATACCATGTAGAAATACGATTAATTCACATAAAAGCAATAATGTAGGATCCTATCAGAATACATATATGATATAAAATACTATTTACCAAGAGTGGTTATGCTCTATGAGAGGCTCACCACTAGGCAAAATTTCAGCAATGATCAGTTTAATGGTTTCTCCGACCGTTAATTGGGTGCTGCTTCCACACACACACACACACACACAAAAAGTCTTCTCCCCTCCTCTTACTATCATACGTTAAATTCACTGAAGTAAAAGCTAAACACTAACTGGAAAGGGAAATAAAATAAGCCATTACCAATAAATTTCACTTCAGTAGAGAGCAGTTTATCAAATTCTTTGGCTGATCAGCAAGAGAGTATGGACTTAGACCTGGGAAGGTTTAAGACAGGACATAAAACTTCACTACTTGACTATATTGCCAATAAACAACCCCAAGTGTATACTCCAAGGCTGTCTGGACTCAAGCTTCAGAAAGGACCTATTTGCTCAGGCAGGGGACACAGTGAGAGTGTCCTATCAGTCCCAGTAACTTTATCATGAACACTCATCACAAAATGAGTTTGGACAACTGTCCGAACCAACCAAAAGAGACTACTTAGTCTTTATGTCTCTTGACTGGCCTTGTGGATTATTAAATATTTATCAGAAAACAATCACTTAATCAAAGGGACTTCTACCAACCTAAGTCCATGTTCTTCAGTCATGCCCAACAAGCAACCAATTCAGAGGATTATAAACCTCAGAGTTACTTTGATGCCAGCCTTCCAGCTTTTAATAAAACATCTTTCCTGTGTACAGTGCCTGTGTGTTCACCAGAATTCTTTTTGCTAAGTGACAGAGACCAAGCCTAGATCAGCTTAAGCAGAGTGAAAATATATAGGAATCAAACTAAAGTTCCTACCTATGTTATTAAAGGGACTAAACACTCAAACTGCAAGAAGTAGGCTTCTCTCCACAGTCTGACCCTTTTACTGTAGATTAGTTTCCTTCTATGGGAAGCAACCTGGCTATCAGAAGCTCTCGGGTTTCATACTTTTTAAATTCCTCAGCCCAAAGGAACTCTTTCCTTATTCATTTGAAAATTTCAGGAAAAGGACCAGCTTGAGTCAGAAGCTCACTACTGACCAGTCCACTGTGTGAAGTGTGGTGATAATAGAGAAATGATGGAGTTGGTGAGAGTCATATAAAGAAAGAGGCAGTACCCACTGGAAGCTTGAGCCATTACCAAAGGCAAGGAGACACTGCTCCCAAAGAAGGACTGAGACTACTGCTGGATAGACTACAAAGACGATCTACTACAGGTATTTATGTGCAATTTTTATTTTAACAATCAGCCGGTATGAAAATATATATGTTTGTTCATTTTGTTACTAAACCTTTACTAAATTTATTTTTTTAATATTTATTTATTTATTTATGATAGAGAGAGAGAGAGAGGCAGAGACACAGGCAGAGGGAGAAGCTGGCTCCATGGTGGGAGCTGGACGCCGGACTTGATCCCGGCACTCCAAGATCGCACCCTGGGCCAAAGGCAGGCGCTAAACCACTGAGCCACCCAGGGATCCCCTAAACCTTTACTAAATTTAATAATGGGCCATAAATTATACAGCCATCAAGTCAGGTACCCTATTGTATCCCTGATCTCAGCTCACTATTTCTACCATTCCCACCTCTAGACTCTGAGCTGAAACACAATGAACCTCCTAAAGTAGCAAATTCTACAGGAAGAAATGCATTTACAATGATTTCACAATCGTGCTTCTCTTGTCTAGAGCAGCCCTTAAGGCAAGAATTATTTTCTTGTTATTCTAGGTGTCTAATTTTGGCCTCAGATAACCTAAGAAGTTTTTGCAATGCAATTTTATTACTGGAAACAATTTCATTATAGGAGAATATTAAGCAACTGGTAAAGTCAAAAGGTCAGTATCCACATATAAAACACTTTCCTAGCTTACAATGCTGCCTGCTTCTATTTAGCAAATGCTGAAGTAGCAAAATAGACTCAGTAGAAATATTAATATTTTTAAATTATCTCATATTAGCATTTTTAATTATTTCCTCCAAAAACATACATGCTGATTTTGATGTCTGCAGTACACAAAATATTTTCAAGGAACTGGTTCTGGTGTTTACACGATGGCTAATAATGAATCTTTTGTTGTCTTCTTCCTCTTTTAAGTGAAATGATTTTTTAATATCACTTGATAAGCCATAAATCCTTACCTGTTTAAATCCATGTGATGATGGTATACATGATCTTTGGAAAACAAATGTCTACACATGTACAATTTCCAGAATATTAATCATGTCTGACCTCCCTTCCTGGGTGATCTTCCAGGTTCAGGTGCTGGACAGGGTACAATAGTTCCCTCCCCAGACACAGAACTGAAGAATTGATCTCCCACAAGACCACAAGAGCAAGAAAAGGAGAACCAGATCCAAAAACAAAGGGAGATCAGATAAGGGAGACTATACCAGTTGGAAAAGTAGATAGTGAAAAAAACCCAAGAGTCAGGAGCATGGGTTTAATGAACCATCTAGTCAAGCTGAAGAAGAGCCACTGGGGCTGGAATCACTTTAAAAGAGCATGAACCCTAGATTTTCCAAGAGAAATCATCTTTGCTATCCAAAATTTTACAACTCAAGAGTCACCTCGGGTTTGAGTCTCCCACCAAAGCCCTGTCCAAAATTTCTGAAGATTCCTTAGGTCTGTAGAGGGTAAGGGTGGGCCCGAACTTGCATTCTCAAGTTCAGTTCAACTCCTGTTTCCCCAGCCTTGTCTGTCCTCCACCATTAGACCCAATGCCAAACTCACACTTTCTTGAGATTCCCCATCCATTACCCCACTCACATAAAACTTCCATGTATATGAGAGACTTTGTCAATTATTTAAAGAGAGATATAAAAAGAGTTTATACAAGGGCAAAGCAAACAATTTCAAATTGAACATTGAGCATTTCTTCTTACCTTTTGGCAATCCTACCACTAGACTATTTCCACAGGTCCCTTCACCTAGCTTTGTGGCACTTGCAAGCTTCTCTCTCCTCTACTTTCTCTGTTTACCTCCTTGGAAAGAGCACAACCAACTCCCTTCCTTACGGCAGGATGTTAACTTACCCTTTCTCCCCTGCAACCTTGGGTCTAGCCTCCAAATGTTCCCCCATTTCACTTTGTGCCTCTAAGTGAATTATCAAGCTATTTTTACAAACAGTTTTTCCCACCCTTCAGAAGAACTTGGATGATAGTTATTAAGATATGGATTTAACTTCTAACTCACATTTTACAAGACTGAAGTAAAATCATTTGTCCCTGAATGGAGCTAATAAGGAAAAATGAGTTTAGGCAGCTCTCCATCCCATGATTTAGGAACAGGGCAGCCTAAACTAGGGAGTGACTGGCTCCACATGCTCATTCACAAGTTTGGGCATCTAAATACAGTCTGGCAACCATTCTCAGCTTCTTCTCTGATTTCTCTATTTCTGGGAACTGACTCTCCTTTTCAGAAATAAATTCTGACTTTTGATTCATCAGAAAAGGCAAATGTTGATCATCTTTGAAATATTAGGTAAGTCCTGTATGATCCCACATTGGACACTGCATCAAGCTGGCTTATAGGAATTCTTGCCCCTGAAACCTGTCCTCACTCTGGCATACAGAAAAGCAGGAGATCCTTCTGTGAAATTAGGTTCCATATCTGGTCTGATCCTGCTAAAACCACAGATGACACCAGCTCATGAGAAAAAGCAAAAAGACAAGGAGACATGGAATTAGAATTCCAGACAGGTCTTAGGAGATCCAACTTACTATCCCTTTGCCTTGGGTATCACAAGGAATTCAACACAGTTTACACCAAAAACCTTCTGCCCTTTTGGATTTATTTGACTGGTTAAACATTTTATGATAATCTAATTAGGACATAATTTTTAACCGCTGGATATTTGATATTCCCTACATAATGTAATCTGAAGACACATCACCCACCAAAATTATAAACAGGCTTGATATATAAAAGTCCCCAGTTCACTCACTCATTCATTAATTAATTCAAAAAATATTTTGAATTAGTTGAGTGCCTACCATGGGCCCACCAGCTCAAGCACACAAGTTTTCTAAAAAGCTCCTGCCATGATTGTGATTACCCATTTAAAAAGCCACACATTTCATGAGAGGTTACCATTTCCAATAAGCATGTGAAATCTACATGAACAATAATCCTATCCTAGCCAGCTATCACAACAGGCCTGTCAAAGGGGCAGGGCATCATTCCCACTTTCTTTCCCTAAAAAACATCTGGGTCTTCATTGTTCTTAAAGACCATCTTTGAGTTAACAAAACCAAAATAAAAGCTTTTTTATTTCTCCCCAAAGCTGTTTCTATCCCAGTGTTCACAGTTAATGGTGGTGTCATCTTTTATCAAGTTGAAAGGTGACCTTAGAATGATAGTTGATACTCCCACTCTCCTCCTTTCATATCCAATCCACCAGCAAGTCCCTTCTGTTCTACTCGAAATCCCATTTTTCACCATACCCACTGTGACTGCCTAAACAAAGCTTACATCACTTTTAACCTGAACAATTATAACATTTTCTGACTGGTCTCCTCATTCATTCTTAACCCCTTATGAAATCCATTCCAGCATCTAGAAACTAAACCCAGGTGTGTCCTCTACTTCTCAATGGCTTCCCATCACACCTGAAATAAAATCTTAACTTTACACAGTTATAAAAGGCCTATATCCATCATCCTCAGTTTTGGCTGCTCATCAGAAACACATAAAGAGCTTTTAAAAATACCTAAGTGTCACCCAGATTAATCAAATCAGAGTCTCTGGAGGTGGATTCCACATTGGTTTGTTGTTATTTTTAAGAGTGCTTTCAGAGTAGAGGACCTCTGCTCTCCATGGGTCTTCCTTGTGTCTTCCTCTCTGATTTCATCTCTTGTCCTTGTCCTCTCCATTCATTAGTAGCCTCACTGGCTTCTCTGCTTTCTTCAAACCACAGTTTCTCTCCTTTATCTGGAAAGCTGTTGATTCCCATCCTCCACTCCCCAAGCACTGACTATTTTCATCTCACTGGTTCCTTCTCATCATTTAAGTCTCTACCCAGATATATGAATTACCTCTTTGGTGGCTTTCTGAGACCACCTAATAACCTACCCCATTGGTTTTCAAGGTGTGGTCTCTACAACAACAGCACCTGAAAACTTTTAAAAATGTAAATTCCAAAAAAAAAAAAAAAAAAAAGTAAATTCCCAGGCCCTATATCAGGGCCCTATTAAATCAGAAACTCTGAGGGAGAGAGCACAGCAATCTCAATATTTTAATAAGTCTTACACGTGATTCTGATGCGCACTAAAGTTTGAGAAGCACTGTTGTGTGTGTATGTAATGTATATACATATGTATATATTTATATGACCACCTCCACTGTTCTACTCTTTATTACTTGACTTTACCTTCTTCACAGCAGTCTTCTGAAATTTCTATATAATTTTTTAAACTGCCTGTCCCTCCCCCCACCCAGAATAAGCTTCATGGAAACTTACATTCACTCTTATATGCCCAATGATTAGAATAGCATCTGACACATAGGAAGTACTCAATAAATATTTATTGAATAATTGAACCTACAAACAAACCAGTCTAGTCCCTTTCTCCCCCAGAAGCTCTAAGGGTTTTATTTGTTTTCTTCTAGAATCAGGGCCCCAGAGGAAGATGTATACAGGGATCTACAGCAGCAGGTCTCAGAAAACAATATCAAAATCAAACCAAATGGCCACATGCCAGCTAACTCTAGCTCTTCAGAAGGGGAGTTTTTGAAATGTTGAACATGCTTGGCTCATATGAATGTGAAGTAATTGCTATGTATGACTAATGCACAGCTGGAAGGCCTCATTAAGTCTCAGGTAACCTGCCAAGACATTTTTCCAAGGAAACAAAACGGCAAGGAAAGAGCATTCAAGAAGGTGTATTGAAAGCAGAGACAAGGAGGGGGCTGAACCAAAACAATCCCACCTCCAAAGGATAATCTCCCTTGCCTCAGGACCTGGAAATGGTGGCTTTCTCTACCTACGTGTGTCTCCTCCCACCCTAACCACACCACCATTTCCAATAAATGAAAAATATCTTTTGTTTGATTCAAGTTTCTTTAAAATATGGGCAGCCCAGGTGGCTTGGCGGGTTAGTGCTGCCTTCAGCCCCGGGGGCAATCCTGGAGACCTGGGATTGAGTCCCATATTGGGCTCTGCATGGAGCCTGCTTCTCCCTCTGCCTGTGTCTCTGCTTCTCTCTGTGTCTCTCATGAATAAATAAATAAAATCTTTTTAAAAAATAAAAATAAATTTCTTTAAATTTTAGTGAAGAACTTTGAAGATCTTTACATTTGTAACATCTTTTTCTGTGAATAGCCTGTTCTTGTAGTTGTCTTTTAGGCTGTTTGCCATTTTCCAGTTAATTGGTAATTAAATTTACTCTTGAGTATTATATGTGCTGTCATTATTTTTCCCAGTTTGCACTTCAGTCTTGACTTTGTTTTGATGATTCCTCCCTCGGTCACAACTTAAATTTTATTTAGTAAAATGTACCCATTTTTGCGTTGATGTTTCTGATTTTATGTCAATAAATCCAAAAGTTTCATCTATGCCAAACACGGTGAAATATTCACCCATACCATACTTCTGTGGCTCTATTTTTTTTTTTTTTTCGGTTTAACTCTTTGATCCATCCCAAGTTTATTTTGGTGTGAAGAATGAGGAAAGGTTCTGGGGCAACTGGGTGGCTCAGTTGATTTAAGCATCTGCCTTTCGCTCAGGTCATGATCTCTGGGTCCTGGGATATAGCCCCACGTTGGGTTTCCTGCTCAGTGGGGAGCCTGCTTCTCCCTCTCCCTTTTCTCCTCCTCACTGCTCATGCTCTCACTTGCTGTCTCTGTCTCTCAAATAAATAAATAAAATATTTTTTAATTAGAATTTTTTTTTAAAGAATGAGGAAAGTTTCTAATATTTTTTATCCAAAGAATAAGTTTATTTGGGAAACTATAACCTCAGCATTGAGCAGAGTAAAATTATACATAGTAGGTGCTGAATTTCTACTAAATTATTGGAAGGGTGATGAAGCTACAAAGAAATATGGATAACATAATAACACATTCCAGTAAGAGGTGTGTGCATTATGGGAAGCCTGAGTGGCTCAGTGGTTGAGTGTGTGCCTGAGTTGTGATCCCGAGGTTCTGGGATCAAGTTTCCCATAAGGCTCCTTGCAGGGAGCCTGCTTGTCCCTCTGCCTATGTCTCTGCCTCTCTCTGTGTCTCTCATGAATAAATAAATAATTTTTTAAATGTGTGTGCATTATGACTTTAATGTGACATTAATGTATATTAATGTATATTTAATAAGTAATTAATAGGTAATTAATAATTACTTTTTTTTACTCTTTACTAGTTTATTGAATTTAAAAGATTGTAGATCCCGCATTTTTAAAAGGCCTTTTTATACATAAAGTAGAATTTCTAATTGACAGATATGGAAATCTATCTGAACTGGACAAACTATGGATTCAACACGCAGATGAGATTTCCTCATACCATTACCTTGACATGGATTCGATACTCACCCTCAAAAGAATCCTATAAAAAATTGCTTCAAAGCCCCTTTGAAATTGGAATAGTGCAGCAAAACCACAAGTAAACAACTGCCTGTTAACCTGTTATTTCAAATATAGACTGAAAAGCCAACAGGCATATTTTTGTGCAATTTTTTAAAACATCATAAGTTGAAATATCAAATCTGCACAGCGCTGTCCCTTCACAGAAGGCAAGAAACTACCAGCACTTGATGTTGGAGGCCGTCCTCGGTGCTGTAGGCTATGAAAGTGGGCCTCCTTCAGGGTCTGGTTGATGTGGAAGTAAGGGCCTTGGCACAGTGCAGACTGCTCGGGAACAGGCTGAGGGGTGTGAGGGCCGAACTCAGCAGCCGTGTGGTTCAAGCTGCTCTCTGGCCCGCCTGTCCTGTCCGGGCTGTTGATGCTGTTGCTGCTGCTGCTGCTCCCACCACTATCACTGCTTAAAGACTCTGTGTCCCAGGAATCATGAGAGACAGGGTTTCCTATTAAATAGGTATTAGCCAATGCCAATTTGGTTATCACTAGTACCAATTACAATAGTAACAATAACTACCATTTATTGAACACATACCATGCTTTACACGCTTTGCCTTAAATATGTTAATTTACTTGATCCTCCAAACAAGCCCATAAGGAGTTTCTATTCCTATCTTAATTTTACAGATGAAAAAGATGAGGCACCAAGAGATGAAGAAATCTGCTCAAAGTCCCATGACAAGCATCTGGCAGAGGCGTACTCTGAGACAGAAGCACTGAGAATTCTATGCCTTAACCACTATGTTATCCTGTCTTGCAGATCATTATTGATCACAGAATAGAAAAAAACAACAGGATGTTTTTGGTATTAACAACCCAAGATGTACACAGTTTATATTAGAACATTCTATGTTTCTAATTCCAATCTAAAAATTGAATAGACATGCCCCATCCCCACCCTCACCCAACCTCCCTCCAAAATTACCTTCCTCAGAATTCAATATTGCCTTTGGCTACAATATCTGATAAAGGACCTATGAGGGTCCAACACAAGGTTACTCAATACTTGATCTATATCTCCACTAACCCACATTCCTTCACATCGTTTAAGTTCAAATCCCCACCACAAATTGTTGTAATTTCCAAGCATGCCTTGATCTGAAATGTACATCCTACAGAGTTGCACTGAATAATGTGGTCTATGTAGCAAAGTCAAAAATTACTTCTTAGCATCTTTTACTATATGTTAGATTCTTAAAGATTTAGACAAAATCATTCACAATATTAACAACAACAGGTGTCATTTTGTAACTCTAGTTTTTATTTAGAAAAATGAGTAGAATTTTTGGTTTCATGATGGCAAAGTAAGGCATTTTTGCTCCCTTCTGCTCTCAAAATTCTGAAACCACAAAGACGACAGGGAACAAAAACACAAACTCCAGCTTTAGTGAAATGAAGAAGTGACTATAATCCAACATTTGAAGATGGAAAGCAGATGGAGGAAACATTTTAGCAAAGAGGAGAAAAGTCAAGCCAATGACTACAAAAAGCAAGCCAATTTGCCCCTAGAAATGCTTACGAAATGGAGATGCTGGGTACTTTAAAGATGAAAGTAGTTGCTAAAATGAAGGGATTTTTAGACTCTCAATCACTGGTGGCCTGCAGCTGGTTTGTACCAGCTTGCAAGAGTGAACTCTGCAGCGACCTCATGTTGGTAGTTTGAAATCAACTATAGTGTGAATATTTGGAGAAGCTGGCAAATGCTACAAATCAGAGTTTTGTTTTGTTTTTTTAGAGAGCTAGTTGTTAAACATTTACCAGCACACAACAGCTCCCAAGTCCTAACCTTCATCACCCACTAGAAATCTGATGTTGATTTTCCAGTAAACGGGAACAATGGCACAGCAGTCACGAAAGAGGGCAAGTGAAAGGTACAATGCTAAAAGTAAGTGTAACATGTGAAAATCTGTAAATGACCACAGAATTCCTTTAACTCCAAACATCACCCTCCTGATGCATTCCCCTTGACAAGAGATTGAGGATCCTTCTCTGGTGAAACTAAACTGCTCAAGAGAAAAGATTTATGTATAATGATACTTTGTGGGTGAGTAGGCCCCTCAACAAAGGATCTAGCTAACTCGTCTGATCATCTTACAGTGAACTAGTTCACTTAGACATGCAAAGTCTAAAAATTAATTTCCCAAACACACTTTTTCAAGAAGTCACTACAAGTTATGCCTTACCCAAACCAAAAAATAAACCAAAAAGGAAGAGGACATGGATTTAAGAAACATGAAGAGAGGCAGTGGGCATTCCCAGAGTGACAGCTGTGCCTCAAGCCCTGTGAACTCAGTGCACACTGGAGCAGGAGGCAGAGGGCTCTAAGAAGCAGGAGAAAAAGGAAATTCGCAAATTATCTGGCTGCTTGACCATATAGAATACTGTACTGAGGGATATTTTGCAGAACTGTTAGAGGGTATTGGAAGACATAGCATCCAAGAACATTAAAGGGGGGAAAATAAGGCAATTATTAACCCCAGCTAAAAATAACAACAAAAAAAGAGAAAAGAAATACAGTCATACAGATCATTCAACTGTGGAAAACATTTACATAGTCATAAGAAGATACTGGGGAAAGATATAACTACACATTTAGACATAATAAATTATATACGAGGAAGTAAAGTTTTTTTACTTTACTACATAAACCAAATTATATAGTGCAGCTTTGTAGTGTTTACTACATGTATTTACATTTCAGAGCAGGGCACACTTGGAAATAACTGCAATTTAGGTAGGATTTTGAACCTAAAGAGGAAGTAGGTATAAATAAGTAAAGATCCTCATACAGCCTAATAGAAATGATTAATCAAGAGGCATATTATTTTCAAATAAGGAAGTAAATGCCAGAACAAATAGCTAAAAACATTGAAGCAGTCTTCTAGTAAGTGAAACACGGCAGTAAGAGAAGAGAAACAAGAATATTTTTTTTGATATATGCTCTATAAGAATATTTGACTTAAACATTTTCATATAATACTTTCACCATGATATTTAATTTAAATAATTAAAAAATAAAGAAAAATAAAATAGTTTATAAATTATGGGCAACTCCAGAGACTGTGGTAATTATTGATATTCTAGTAAGAATGAGATTCCTGCACTGTAACAAGACAAAAAAAAATTCCAAATCAGGAGAGATCTATTTAAAACATCCTGTAGTAAACTGAGTATTTATCATCAGGTACTATAGTCAAAGCCTTAATTATGGATCATTAGACAAGAGTACTTGTGATAACTATGTCAAGGATAAATTAAGACAGATTTAGGGGCATCTGGGCGGCTCAGTGGTTGAGCATCTGCCTTTGGCTAGGCTCTTGATCTAGGAGTCCTGGGGTGGAGTCCTGCATCAGGCTCCCTGCAGGAGGCCTGCTTCTCCTTCTGCCTATGTCCCCACCTCTCTCTGTGTGTCTCTCATGAGTAAATAAATAAAATCTTTAAAAAAATTTTTTTTAATTAAAAAAAAACTGATTTATCTCCCAAACTTATCTTTTGGGGGAGGTCAGAATCTTCACTGGGATAACCATATTTACTCATCAAATGTTCATAATAGATAAAATTTATGTATCCTTTTTGTATTTCCAATTTCTTTTCTAAAGATGGGAAAAAATTTCTCTTTATAGTTTTCTTCATACTTTTTATTTCCTGCTTTGAAATGTCAATCTAACTTCTAGAAAAGAAAATTTATTTCATAATTAGAGGAAATTACTGGGGGGGGGGGGCAGGTTTAGAGTGGTAAAAACAAGAGCCCAAAAGCTTAGTGGTAAGGAAGAAACACATCGTTCTTTCTGGAATTTTGGTGGGGGAAAAGACCGAGAAACTCAGTGGTATCAGGGGACATGGGGGGAAGAATTTTCCAGATAGGGGAAATCTATGTTGTTCAAAGGCAAAGAGAAATGATGCAATTAAGAGAGAGAAAGCGAGGAGAAGAGAAAGAAGAGAAAGAAGAGAAGAGAAGAGAAGAGAAGAGAAGAGAAGAGAAGAGAAGAGAAGAGAAAAAAGTTAGATGGTGGTGTGAAGGGAAATTAAAGATGAAAATGGATAGGGGCACCTGGGTGGCTCAGTCTGTTAATGTCTGGCTTTAGCTCAGATCATGACCTCAGGGTCCTGGGATTGAATCCCAAATTGGTCTCCCTGCTGAGGGAAATGAAATGTATATCTCCCTCTCTCTCCCCTCTTCCTTTCCCCTGCTCAAGCTCTCTCTCAAATAAATAAAATCTTAAAAAAAAAAAAAAAAAAAAGATGAAAATGTATAAACTGAAAAGCAAGAGTTTACTTTTTGACTCTTGCTGAAAAGCAAGAGTTTACTTTTTTACTTTTTGACCAGAGAGCTCTTTCCTGTGAAATTCAAAGCAAGACAATAACTAGAGACATGTTTCTGAGGTAAACAAAAGGGAACATGAGGGATATTTTCAGAATGGCCTTACTTTTGAGTGAAAGGAAGAACCCAGTCATCTTCCGAGAAGGAAGCTAGGACTGAAAACTTAGAAGAGTGGAAGGAATTGTGAACAAACATTCTCCAGGAACAGACCAGTAGAAGCCCCCAGAGACCATTCCTGGATCACTGAAAACCTGGCCACACCAGCAATCACCCAGGAGGAGAGCCAAACAAAGATTCTGCATCCTCATCCTCAGAAACTCTGATTCAATAGATCTAGGATGAAACTGAGGATCAATTTTTGAAGGCTTCCTATGACATCTTTATGAGTAGTTAAATCTGGAAGCCACTGGATGGTGATCCACAAGATACAGATTAAACAAGATTAAAGGCACGAGTGAAGCCAAAGTGCAAATGTTTGCCAGGTGCCATATCTATGAGGTTTTGTTATTTCCTCCAACAGCAAAAGGCAGAGAGAGAGAAAACAGAACTGTGAGGGCTAATAATCCACACAACAACTGAGAATTACAGCCGCATTGAGCTGCTGACCAAATCTCATCTCCCAGTTCCATGGTAAAAATGATTAAAACTGAAACACAACAACAACAACAGAAAACAAAAAACAAAACAAAACAACTGAAACACAAAACCTCATTTCTCTTTTTTTTTTTTATTCAATCAGTTTTTAACCAGAAGTAGCTCCCTTCATTAACAAAAGCACTACCACACTCTGCATGGACACCTGTGTCCCAGGTTAGGCCTCAGTTTGAGTAAGAGAAAAATATACTATTTGGTTCCCCCATCTGGGGGCTTTGATAATGAATTTCTAGGACTGCATTCTTAAGTGTTCTTAAATGAGGTACCTATGCTTATTGATATACTTGGGTCTAGTTTAATCTCAGCCCCTGGAATTCTTGTAGTTTCAGCAAGACATGGGTACTCCACAATTTTAGAAAGTCATTAAGTGCTGCACATTTGTAATAATTGTAGGGGTTTTTCTTGCTTGTTTTGTTTTAGTTAAAAGCTCACTTCCTCAGATCTGTCAAAAATCAACAGAGAGAAAGGAAAAATAAAAATCAACCACTCTCCTGGAACAGTATATTTATATAATTCAACTGATGTTTTTATGATCTTAAATACTGCTTCTAATTCAGTAATTCAGTCAAAATAGAAATTATAGTATATAAAAACAAGTTTCAAAATAAACTGAAACCAAAAATATCATTAAGGCACAATAGGAAAGGCAGTGTAACAGAGCATGATAGAAATGGTCTTTTATCAATGAAACAATAATACTGTTTCCTATCTAAGTGTAGCCTTCTTTTTTAAGCCCAGAGAGTGAAGAAATGTACACATAATCAATTATAGCAAGTTACAAAGGCAGCTGATCCATGATTTCATAAAATAATCTCTGCCACAGTACTGCATTCTGGGAAGCAGCCAGTTGTTGTCAAGATGTAATGAAAAATACTACATAAGTGGCTTCATTTCAAAATACAGAAATTGGCCTGATTAAATCAATGAATTTCTATCAGATTTTGATATTATCTGGAGAGGAAAATCCAGCCTCCTTCTGAAAACTGAAAAACATCGTTTCTTTAATCAAGAAATTTCCTCACTTGTAATAGGTAAAAGTGATTAAGAGGTATAAACTTCCAGTTAATAAAATAAATAAGTCATGGAGATGAAAATACAGCATTGGGAATATGATCAATAATATTTTAATAACGTATGGTGACAGCTGTTGACTACACTTATTGTGGTAAGCATTGAACAATATATAGAATTGTCAAATCACTAAGTTGTACACCTGAAACTAATATAACATTATATGTCAACTATACTTCAATAATAAAAAAAAAATTTTAATAAACTTTCCATTTGCTGAAAGGGAAATTCTGTGACCTAAAAAAGTTACATTAAAAAAATTCCTCACTAAAAGTTTTGACACCTTAGTCAACTTAATCATTAAGTAAGTTATCTAACTTCATTGGCTTTCTGCGTGATATGCCCAAGTAGCTTTGATTTATTTTCACTAAGCAGAAAAACAATAAGTCTAATGCAAAATTATATTGCAAAACCCATGCTTGACATTTGAAGCTATACCACCTTAGAAGTGCTTAGCTCTTTTTTTAGAACTGAATACTATTTTGTTGAATACACATCTTTCATTTAAAAAAAAAAAAAAAGGAGTTTGTGGGAACGCCTAGATGGCTCAGCAGTTGTGTGTCTGCCTTTGGCTCGGCTCTTGATCTAAGAGTCCCGGGATCAAGTCCCGCATCGGGCTCCCTGCAGGGAGCTTGCTTCTCCCTCTGCCTGTCTCTCTCTCTGTGTCTCTCTCTGTGTCTCTCATGAATACATAAATTAACTCTTAAAAAAAGAAAAAAGGAGTTGTGTTTCTTATGAGTTTTCAAAGAAAAAATTTAGAGGAGTAAGAAATATGCTTTCATTTACACAGGTAAGAAATACAACCATTAGGACAGTGGTGTTCAAACCCAGCCTCATATTTACGTTACCAGGGAGCTTTTAGAAACTAACAATACTGCATCCCACACAGATCAAATCAAACCTCTAAGAGTCATGCCTAAGTGTGGGTATTTTTTACTTTCTTAAAGCTACCCAGGTGATTCTAATGGAGCTAGGTTTGAGAATCCTATATAGGCCACTGTCCAATTTGGCTGCACCTTGGAACCACTTGGGGATAGGGGTTAAAAACAATGGTTCTTTGGTCCTGTTTTGAGCTGAATTGTATCCCTTCAAAATTCATATGTTGAAGTCCTATACCTAGTACCTCAGAATGTGACTATACTTAGAGATGAGTTCTTTAAAGAGGTAAAATGAAGTCATGGAGGTAGGCCAAAATCTCTATAAAAATAGAGAAGAAAGTGAAGAAGAGGATATTAGGATACAGACAGGTACAGAGGGAAGACCATGTGATGGAACAGGAAGGAAAGGACTACCATCTACAAGCCAAGAAGAGAGGCCTCAGAAGAAACCAACCTTCAGACACGTTGATCTCTGACTTCTAGCCTCCAGAATCATGAGAGAATCATTTATGATTTATAAATCATAAAAAATAAACAAATAATTGTGAACCACTTCGACTGTGATGCTTTGTGATGGCAGTCCTAGTGAACTAATATAGGGTCCACCCCCAGAATTCTGATTTCATAGGCATGGATATAGCCAGGGATCAGCATCTAGGGTTGAGGCCATTGCTTTAGGTATCATGAAGTCTGACTTCACTTGTTCTCTACTTGATGTTAACTTGAGAGACCAGCTACTGACACTTTGTAACACCTTGCTACTAAAGATATTCAGTGAAAATAGCCGAGAAATTGAATTGAAAATTAAGTTTTTAATTTTATTGAGGACTTTGCTCTACACAGTTAAGAGCACCCACAAGAGAGACCCTTTCTCACCTGTTTCCAACATCATTAGCAGAAAGGGAATATTTTTTCCTTATGGTGGTGATATATTTATTTCCTATCATCCACAGACACAGTTTTCAAGTATTCTTATTTCTCTTTATCTCTTCACTCTTAATAGTGCCATACTCTAAATAATTCAAAACTTTACATAATTATTTCAAAATACGAATTTTAACAGGTTTAATGTTAATTTGGAGTGTAACTGCTATACGTTTTCTTTCCCCCTAAGAGTGGTCTCACAGCTTCTGAGTTACACACAAATCTCGGATCCAATCAGCTCTGTCATCAAATAGCTCTGTGACCTTCAGGAAGTTACATAAATGCTCCAAGCTCCTAGGCAGTCTTCCTAAAAGAACAAGGTTTGTATTCCGCTAGCCCTCTCCCTCCTACCTGCTGGTAAGATATAACTGGAATCTGGGGCTCAAAGTAGAAACCATGTCTTGAAAATATTAGAACAGACCATTCGCTGAAAACTCTCACCTAGATTTATTATTACTTGAGAGAGAATTAAATGTTTACCTTGGTTGAAACACTCCATTTTGGAAATACCACAATACAGTAATGTGGCTCATCTAGTTCTAACCATTGTGTGGAGAAGAGTTTGAAGAAAGAAAAACATGGAAGTTAGCTTTCTTTTTGTCTGACATCTTAGCAAGGCTACAGGTGTGGCCACTGCTCTCTGAGCTTCACAATGTCACCCAACAACAAGGACAACAAGAAAAAGAAAGATGCAGAAAGTCCGGCAAAAAAGACAAAGACCCAGTGAACAAATAGGGTGGTAAGAACCAAAAGAAGAAGTGATCCAGGGATCCCTGGGTGGCGCAGCGGTTTGGCGCCTGCCTTTGGCCCAGGGCGCGATCCTGGAGACCCGGGATCGAATCCCACGTCGGGCTCCCGGTGCATGGAGCCTGCTTCTCACTCTGCCTGTGTCTCTGCCTCTCTCTCTCTCTCACTGTGTGCCTATCATAAATAAATAAATAAATAAAAATAAAAAAAAAATAAAAAAAAAAAAAAGAAGAAGTGATCCAAAGGCAAAGTTCAGGACAAGCTCAATAACCTGGTTCCTTTAACAAAGCAACATATGACAAACTCTATAAGGAAATTCCCAACTCTAAGCTTATAACCCTAGCTGATCTGAGAGACTAAAGATTCAAGGTCCCCAGGCCAGGACAGCCTGACAGGAGCTTCTTAGTGAAAGACTTATTTTTTTTTTAATATTTTATTTATTTGTTAGCAAATTGAACTCCAATAAAAAAAATCTAAAAAAAAAATTTATTTATTTATTTATTTATTTGACACAGAGAGAGAAAGCACAAGCAGGGGGAGCAGGAGAGGGAGAAGCAGGCTCCCACTGAGTAGGGAGCCCAGTGTGGGGCTCCATCCCATGACCTGAGCCGAAGACAGATGCTTACCTGATTGAGCCACCCAGGTGCCCTGTAAACTGGTTTCAAAGCACAGAGCTCAAGTAATTTACACCAGAAACACCAAGATGAAGATGGCCCATCTGCTGGTAAAGATACATACATGAACAGATCCCACCAACTATACATTTTGAAAAATAAAAATTAAATTAAAAAAAAACAGTAAAACATGGAAATTATAAAATCAGTTAAGAGGTAACTACAGAAGTCCAGGCTTAGGAGTTGTTGGCTTGGAGGTGGGATTGGGAAGTTGGTGGAATAAAGGTACACTTTGGGGTGTTGGGTTAAATAGTTGATGAAGATTAAGGAGTGCACTTGTGATAAGCACTGAATGTTGTATAGTAATGTTGAATCACTATATGTACACTTGAAACCAATATTATACTGTATGTTAATTAACTAGAATTTAAATGAAAACTTTTTTTTTAAAGGTACACTTTGGAAGTGCAATCAAGGTGAACTGATGATGCACACTAAATGTGGAGGGAGTCATCAAAGATGGCTCCCAAGGTTTTAAGAAGATAGAGGCATTATTTACTCATGAGGATGAGAAGAGATGCATATTTCTAGGAGAAAATCAAGAAATTCAAACGTAAAATTTGAGATATCTGTGAGACATAAACATGGAGCTGTCACATCAGAGTTGAAGGGATAAGTCTGAAATTGAAACAAGTTTATTCCAGAGGTAATTTGAAAGTAACCTCTCTATTCATCATCGCCTTGGAATCATTGTCCAACCCATTCCAAGTACAATGTGCAAAACAAGTACAGCCATCCAAATACCATCTTAAATTCTTAAGGAACACTATGGAGGGCCAAGTCAACCATAAGGAACACTATGGAGGGCCAAGTCAACCATTCCTCCACAAGGAAAAATCATAATTCTTTTGATCTTTCTATTGATTTTATTTTACAGCCTTTTCTGTTTGGAGTTAATTGACTTTTAATAAATTCTTTAATCCTTGTATCAAACATTGATTGATTTCTATTTAATCTCTCATTGTAATTGTGTATATTTTATGTGCATTTTCAAAATTCTATGTCTAAAGCTTATTTCTAAAATGTCTTTATCCAAACAATCTTTGTAATATTTAGATGCCAGAATGGCAGAGAACATCATAGGGTGCTTAGTGACCACAATCAATACAAGGAGCTAGTTAATCATGCTTTTGAATATAAGAAAGAGAAAGAAAAACTTCTGACTTGACTGCTGTGGTTATGGGAAAGGTGTTGTGGATGTGGATGTGCTGCCTTCACAAAGTCAAAGGTAATCTTCTTGGCTCTAAAGAAGACTCCCCAGCTGCACATTTATAAACTTCCATGAACTCATTGAAAGTAGGTTCAGAGATCCATTAAGCATTTTATCTTATTATCCCTGGCTAACACTACTTTTAAAAGAGCTAAGGAAAGGAATCCCTTGAAAGACCACTTCCTGTCCATTGTCCATTTATATCCTAGCAGGGATTCTAGCAAGCCAAACCACTTATCTTGAGATAAGAGAAGGAACCATAAACAGTTCATTTTAAAGTATTCATCATTTAACTACAGGCCACTAACATTAAATGACAGCTGCCATAAATGCTAATTGGCTAAGGTGCAGTAAATCCAAAAATACTCTCATATTTGCCTTATAGATTTCTGGAAGCATCTCACAGCATGTATCCTTGCAGCTATAACCATTTTAACCCAGCTTACTCTTCCAGGAAGTTTATTTTAGACTGAAATTTAAATACTGCACTCAAAAAACAAAACCATAAAGACTTTACAAAATCATTATATAATGCAGGCTAGTGGGACAATATATAAAATAAGGGAAAATTATGAACTGTCAAGAACCTTCCTCCTACACCTTGATTTTAAGGCATTCAGCAGGCCCAGTTCCATCAGTTTCCATCAATCATTATCCATGATGATGATGAAGCAGAATAGTCAATTTACCAATTACCCTCATTTTGCCCAAACATCAGAGCTTTTTCCTAACAAATCTACCTAGAGGTTTGTAATTAATCTTTTTATTCTCCTTCCTACCAGCAATGGAGGAATTAATATATAAAAGGGACATGAAGATCAGATGAGAGGCAAAAATAAAAGGAGGAAAAAAAGAGGGCAACTTAGATAATGAGCTCCTGAATAATTAAGAATCAGCTAAGAAATGGTGCCCACCCCATTCACTGAATTTTTTAAAAGCTCTCTTTTAAGTCAAGGGCAAACCCTTTAAAGAGCCAGTAACTCTCCACTCATACTTGCTTTGTTCCTAGGAGCAGGTACTTTAAAATACTCCCTTTATTAATTTTTTACTTTTTACAGATTGATCCCAAGTCTCATCAAAGAAGGAGAAAGCATAAACAAAACAAACCAGCAGACCAGAGAAAATCATGAGCCATCCCTAGTAGATGGGATCTTCCTTTCCTTTAATACAAAAAAATGCTTAATATACTGTCATCTATTTCTTCATCCCAAACCCCATCTCCTCACCCCACTGTAATATTAACTCCAGGCCACAGTCTCTATTTCTCACTCTGAATCCCTGCAGTGCCTGGAATAGTGTCTTCATCATAGTAGGTGACTAAGGAATAGCTCTTGAATTATCAGCTATATTAAAAACACATTTCTGCACACACACAACACACACACACACACACACACACACACACAACAGTGAGTTATCAAGAAAGCCAAAAGTATCTAGAAATGGAGAATAACTGTGTCTGGTATGGCAAAGAGATGTCTCAGAATAGCAATTCCTAAACCATCACAAGCTAAAAAAAAAATACTAAAGTTCTCAGGACAATCCCCTTCCACAGGACCGCAGCACTGAAACTAGTCACATATCATCAGATTGTGACTTTGTGTAATGAGTGACTATTGAAGGGCCCTGTATGAGTAGCAAGGGTCAAACAGAGGAAGTATGAGGAGGCTCCCAGAAGGCTTAAACGAAGAACTTGGAAATATTTTGGATCCTTTGGTCATGCATGTCTTACTCATTCAACATTCAAGAGAATTTATTCTAAAATAACCCAGTTTTGATCCATGAAGGATATTTAATAGTCTTGCCATAAATAAAATTGGGAATATACACATAAAGTGACCACAGCTCTGTAGCTTCAGTAATTTCCCTGAACATCTTTATTTTTTTTTTTATTTTTTTTTTTAATATTTTTTAATTATTTATTTTTGATAGTCATACAGAGACAGAGAGAGGCAGAGACACAGGCAGAGGGAGAAACAGGCTCCACGCACCGGGAGCCCGACGTGGGATTCGATCCCGGGTCTCCAGGATCGCGCCCTGGGCCAAAGGCAGGCGCCAAACCGCTGCGCCACCCAGGGATCCCCTCCCTGAACATCTTTAACATCTCCGTTTCCCCTGCCTTATTCAACTGACCTTATAATAATAGAAACATTCAAGAAACAATTTTACCATAGTTGTTTATACTTCACAGTGGCTTTAAACCTGGGACTAAAGGGCTCTGTCCCATGGTAAAAAGATTGGTTGGTGAGTTGATTTGTAGTTGGTTGGTAGGTAGGTTAGTTGGAGGAGGGCAAGAAGTCCATTCTAATACCCCTGAAATCACACTCAATAACGCCATCTCTAAACAGGAAGACAAACTCCATCAGGACCATTTGTGTCAAGGTATTGATAGCTTCTGCCATGAAAGGGACAAGAATGGGTGAAATTTGGGTGGAGAAATTGATGACATCATTAAGGACCAGCCTTATAAGGTGCTGCCCACAGCAACAGCTAAGTCCCCTGTAATTCTAGACCAGGTGTATGACTTTATCTTCTTTTTTTTTTTTTTTAAAAAAAAGAATATATCCTCTGAGTAGTATGAATAACAGCAACTACTCCAGACTGCTGCTCTGCAGGGAGTGGGGCAACAGGGAAGACTATAATGAAAATTACTTCCACAGGCCTGTTCTCAACACTTTTAGAGGGACAAAGAGAGCCCAGGCGTGGCTGCTGGCAATAGACACTGCCTTCCGAGACATCACCCACTTTCATTTACCTGTCAAGGTGGCACTTATTTTCATTCCAGTCAGAATTTATCCATGTTAAATCTAAAAGAGCAAGCACAGAATGTGACTTAGCCCTAACCCCTCATTACCTTCCTGCCACCCCAGACAACCTGTCCCTCATAACCCTGATGTCCACAGCATCTGCTCTCTCAGAGCTTTGATACAGAATAAAGCATGAATATCATAAAGAGTAACTTTCTACACAATTCAGCAGGCTACCTTTATAGAAAAGGAGATAACAGAAGGTACAATAAACCAAATAAGCCCTTTCCAGGGCTTTGGAGAACTCTGAAGAACTTTACCCATCCTTCTCCGTATATAAGAATTTCTGTGAGTTACAACTGCAATTAATAAAACAGCAA
Source organism: Vulpes vulpes (assembly GCF_048418805.1). Lineage (NCBI taxonomy): Eukaryota > Metazoa > Chordata > Mammalia > Carnivora > Canidae > Vulpes > Vulpes vulpes. The sequence goes on from NC_132795.1 coordinate 23,616,041, forward strand.
ATGCCCCTCAAGACATGTTCTGGTAGTGAAAAATGGTTTTCTAAAAATTATGGAGGCAAATGACCTACTGGATTACAGAATTCAGAAATTTCAATGTCCTTACTTTACAGCTCAGCAGGCCTGTCCACTGATACAAGCAGATGTTTGATACAAATTGATAAACATACATCACCTTTCTTAAGCTTGCAGGGAGATGAAAAGTATCAAAGGAGAAAACATAGTAGGAAAAGAGAGTCTCTTTACACAATAAACTATTAGGAAGGAAAATAAAAGCCTCAGTTATTTCATTTTAATTTTAACCCTTTATTTTTCATACAAAGTCATTAAATAAAAAAGAATCCAAAAATCTTTCTCTCAATATACCACACCAAATAGCTCAACTGCAAAACATCTGAGGTTTAGTTCAGTCACATAGTTTGCATGTATTCTACTTTGTGAAGAAAAGTTGGAGTAGTGTTTCTACTCTATTGGACTAGTGTTTCTAACAACCAAAATTGTATGGCTTCTTGAAGCAATGTAGTAATTAAAGATTCTCTTTGATATTTTCAAAAGCATCTCTTTTTAAATGTTGCTTTGGGATATGTGGTAAGTCTTATACTCTAAAAGGCCATTGTCTTCTCTTTATAAAAGCATAATCTGGTTAAAGGAAACCAAGTGGCACATATTCCATTGCAAGCTACTTTCAGTTACTTTTACTGCTTTTACCTAAAGCAGTAGTAATTAATTTTTATTTATTCCCAAAGTTCTATGACTAGTAGTCATTTGCCAAACTAGTGTACACTCTTCCATGTAGATCTCCCCCCACCCCGGGAATGACTTCCTCTTCTTTCTTACTCAACGAGACACGTTTATTACAGGGGGGAAAAAAAAACAACTTTAGGCAATAAGTTTGATTCAGTAACTGGCATTAGGTATATTGTTTTCTCTTTTTTCCATTATTCTGTAGCCTCATATGACAGACTAGAGAAAGGATGAGAGATGATACAAGTCGAAGAATGAGAAACAGAGATGGAAAAAGCACATGGAAAAAGTATTGTGTATCATTTATTCTGCTAGCTACCTACCACTGTTTTTACCTTTTCCATGGTTATTCATGAGAATTTGCATCTGCCTAGAATCCAAATGCATAGTTTTCCTGTCCTATACTACAGAATCAAAATGTATAAAATGCTCAGCCTTTGACTATTCCTATAAAATATCCTTCAATCACTCACATTCCTTCTACCTAAACTTCTGAAGCTCCTGAAAGCTAACAAGAGTAAGAAAATAATTTTTGCTGAGGATCCCAGTGAGCTACTGGAGTCACAGAAATGGCCCAGGCCACTCCTGCTAGTCTGTTCATAACAGAGATGCATCATTTCCAAGTGAAAAATGGGAGCCTTTGTAGCCACAGAACCAAGAATAAAAGAGAGGAAGCATCTCCATTTATCAGTAGAGGAACATACTGCTTCATCACCTGGAAGGTGGAGCTGTTTCCCCCTGGAGTATTCATAATACCACTAATGTAAATGTATAAAACTAAAAGGAGAGAAGTATGTATAATAATTGTCACTACAGCACAAATGAAGCCAGAAAATGACTGACCTGGAAACATTTTCTTTAATTTTTTATTCATGAACCTAATTGTAAAACTAATATTAAAGCTGAATAATAGGGATCCTTGGGTGGCGCAGCAGTTTGGCGCCTGCCTTTGGCCCAGGGCATAATCCTGGACACCCGGGATCGAATCCCACATCGGGCTCCCGGTGCATGGAGCCTGCTTCTCCCTCTGCCTGTGTCTCTGCCTCTCTCTCTCTCTGTGTGTGACTATAAGAAAGAAAGAAAGAAAGAAAGAAAGAAAGAAAGAAAGAAAGAAAGAAAGAAAGAAATTAAAAATAAAATAAAAAATAAAGCTGAATAATAAACATTAGTGATTATAGTATCTCATTTAGTTATTTGACACATGCCCGTGCAAAAATGTTCTCATTCCAGAAAAGTTAAAATTAAAGAAAAGCATAAAGAAAAAACATCACCAAAGGGAAAAGATAACATCTAAATATATTAAGACAATGACTATGGATATTCTGGTATACTTTCTCCAGCTATTTTTCTAGATATATTTTTTAATGTTATTGCACCCGGATGTGTACATAATTGTGGATCCTTTATTTCATTTACTGTTTTAACATTGAAGCTATTAACAACTCTTTATAAATATCATGTTTATGAATGAATTTAATCTTGAAGTTAAGCAAAAGTAGAGACAGTGACTCATCAGTGCTTTAACACACACGCAAAAAAGAAAGTTCAAAGAAACATTTCCATAATTTACACTTTGTCATATTGTGCCCATAAATACTTTTTAAACTGTGGGATCTAGTATAATTTAAGAGAGGAAAAGAGAGTTCCCTATCAGTGCTTAACAACTTTCAAAAAATAATCCATCAGATATCTTCAGAGCTAAAAACTATAACAGTGACAATGTTAGCCTGGATTTCACTCAGAACATCTCAAATATTTATCTAAAACATATCTCAAGCACCAGCTAGTATCTATCTTGCTTTTAAATATCTAATGGGGTCAAGAGAAGTTCTGTATCAGAAACTGCCTGGAAGCTCCTAACATCTCTTTACAGTTAAGGCTTAATACCAAATAAACATTTACTTGCTTAATGTCATTGAGTTCAGAGCCAAGGAGATTTAACCTTGACAGTTAGGCCATTTGTGCTGAATGATAATGTAAATTAGAAAAAAATTGCTTGTTCAAAATGAATTAATATATCATTCAATGTCTTTATTGAGCAATGCTAAAGGAAAAACTGACACTTACATGAGAGGAAAGTTCTGAATTTGTGTATTTTTAGCTGAAATATATGCACATAATAACATAGATGTAGATATAGAGCAATATACCAATTCAAAAAAAAATCTCATACCATCAATCTCATATTCAATCGGTATAAATGACTTTGATTCCAAATTTAAGCTTAACAGCTTCTGCATTTCTCAAAAAACAGGTCCTTTTATGTACTTTTCCTAAAAGAGAAAAAACTACACTTTATTTGTTTATCAATTTTCACAAGAGCTTGCCATAACTTCACTAATGCTGATTATAAGTGTTTGTTTGGGTTATTATTTCCAACAAACTGCACAACCTTAAAAATTTCCATAATAAACAGATGTTGGTACTCAAACCATTTTATCTTAGAAACAAAACCATACCACCTATCCCCTGGGGAAAAATATTAATATTTCACACATACACATTTGAGTCAGAAGTCTGACCCACAAAGAAAGTTGTCTACTGAGAATCCTCCTCTCAAACAGTCTTTCCAATGAGCCAGAAAAATTTCTACTTCTAGAAATTATTGTAGCTGTTTCTCCAGAATTTTTGTAAAGACACTCTTCAAGTTGACTTACATAATATCTGGATGTCTGCCTTGAAAAAGGTAATTTTGTTCATTATAATGCTCCTTTTGGCCTTCTACCTTTCTTCTTTATATTACTAGCATTAGCAAAAGGCAGAAGGTTACTCTCAGAATGAGAAATGCAAAGAGAAGAGACACAGAGAGGAAAGTGGGGAGGGCTTACTGCCAATGGCACATCAAGATGAGTTTAGGTGATAAATGGAGTCAGAATTAAATAACATTGAATTACACAGGAAGAAAGCCATTCCCCCTTTTGGTTCACTTTCAGTTCTGATTACATCATGGGGAACATCTCAGTTTGGTGCCAGTTTAAAACCACTCTAACAGTAGCTGTGGTAGATTAAAGATAATTTGCCATTCTTCTTGAATCTAGACTGGCCTTAGTGGCTTCTTAACCAAGATAAAGTGACTAAGGTATTAGAGGACTTCAAAGGCTAGGTCATAAGAAGCCCCAGAATGTCCACCTAGACCTCTCTGGACGCTTACTCTTGGAACTTAGCTGTCATGTGTGAGAAGGACACACCACATAAAGAAGCAATGTGTATGTGCTGCAGTAAACAATCCCAGAAGTCGTCTCAGGAAACAGGCAACATCTATTGCCCTCTGAATGAGAGAACCATCATGACATCCATCCCAGTCAAACCTTCAGAAGACTCTTCCCCCAGCTGCTGAGGGAAACCACATGAGAGACCACCAAGTGAGAACAATTAGATGACCTGAGTCAACCCACAAAACCCTGAAAGGTAGTAATAAAATGTTACTTTAAGCCACCAAATTTGGGGTGGTTTGTTTTGCAGCAAGTGATAGCCAGAACACTTCCTGCTCTCCCTTTTCAATAAAAAGAGAATAAGCTAAGGTTTAGCAATTACACAAGCCAATAATAGTATATATAAAAAGAACATTTTCTTTCCATCTTGTTTATGTTTATGGCAATTGATAATGAGTTTTTTTATTTGTGATCATGATTAGAAAGAGAAATTTCATACAGATATATTTAGTTCAGACAAATTTTTAAGATATCAAGCTAATTAAAATTTGAGTCTGGAAGCTTATAACAAAATATGTGATTATGAATGGCTGACATATGGGAAACATTGCACAAAGAGATGAAGAATGTAACATGGGAAGGTCCTAAAAGAAGAAAATATGATCAGAATACAGAAATCCATTATTTCATTTAGGAAAGGTAAAATGGCAGTGCAAGATCCAGAAGTGGGCTCAGCCTATGCTTGATATGTTCTGATGCCTTCTTCAGATGCCACCACTTATTCCTAAGTTTTCATTGCAGGATCTGAGGGCAACTCTGACCTCTCCCACAGGGGTTGTTTGGGGGCTCTGTACCACTGATGTCCTGATACTGTTTACTCCATATACTCCTGAGGGGTTAAAAAAAAAATCACTAAATGCCCATGGAAGTTTGACAAGTTATTTGCTGACATGCTATGAATAGGAAGTTCACACATATTGTAAAGCAGCAAATAAGGATCCATAAAGATGAAAGAGAAAACAGGATTCATGAAAATGAGAAAGAAAGCAAAGACAAACCAAAAGCCATAACAGGCAGACAATACAATTAGAATACAATGAAAGATGACTTTCAAAATAAGATTGACTTTGATTCAGAACATGTTTGGAATACAGAAGAAAAGAAGATGGATGTGCTAGGAAAGAAACAACTTTAAATATTATACTTAAGAGCATTTGAGACTGAGCAGGAAAATCAGATAATTGATTAGAAGAGGTATCAAAATGAGACGAGAATAACGGCAAAGGTGTAGGAAAGGTTTGGCAGGAGGTTTTGCAAGTACAGAAGAGGTCTCTGTGAGCAGATAAGTGAGAGAATGAATGATGGTGTGAGTGAATGGAAAAAAATGTAACTTAAGTAGAATTAGTAGACCATTACCATTAGTGATGGATATACTTGGGCTTCTGTAATTACCAAAAGATCATATGATTTCCTCTATAAAATACACACTTGAGTGGCACTTAGGTGGTTCACTCAGTTAAGGGTCTGCCTTCAACTTAGGTCATGATCCCGGAGTCTTGAGATCAAGCCCCACATCGGGCTCCCTGCTCAGAGGGGAGCCTGCCTCTCCCTCTCCCTCTGCACCCTCTCCCCATTTGTGCTCATTCTCTCTCTCTCTGTCTCTGTCTCTGTGTCTCTCTTTCAAATAAATAAATAAAATCCTTTAAAAAAATACACACTTGAAAAATGTGGGTACAGACTCTCCTTGGCTGTGAGAGGCTCAAACACACCAGCCTTGCATTCTCAATGTCATATTTACAATTTGACAGTTATAAATCAATGCATTGCAGAATTTAAGATCCATTCCAAAATACTGGAAACTGAAAATTTAAATCTGGGAAAGCCAAGAGTCTACTGTACTCACTTGGGAAGAAGTTTCTTCCCAGAAGCTAAACACTGATGATTAACTAAGCAATCCACTGGCTAGAACTTAGCTACCCCACCCAAAATTCAAGCTAACTGATTTTTTAATCCCACTGATTTTTTAAAAAGATTTTATTTATTTATTCGTGAGAGACACACAGAAAGAGGCAGAGACACAGGCAGAGGAAGAAGCAGGCTCCATGCAGGGAGCCGGATGTGGGACTCGATCCTGGAACTCCAAGATCATGCCCTGAGCCAAAGGCAGATGCTCAACCATTGAGCCACGGAGGCATCCCAAATCCCACTGATTTTTAAAACTTCCCCAACATACTTTTATAGCATATAAACAAATGTTTCAAACGCTGAAAATTTTATTATACTTTTTACTTTATCATTTAAATTTATACTTTTTACTTTATCATTTAAATATTTGCAGGCTTTTTCCTAAATGCTTAAATGTTTTCAGTGAAGGAAACTGCATGCATTGTTCATAATTTCCTAGCCAGTACATGCATAATTTCATTTTTTATGAGTTAAGATTATTAAAAATTATATCACTATTCACAAAAGTCTATCAGAAAAAAATCAAGACACATTCTTAATCTTTTTATTTATAAGCCACTTTTTCCATCTTAAAAATAGCTGTTTTTTGCTACATGTCAGGATGGCCTACTGCTGTAATTTATTCAACAAATTGGTAAGAAAACCAGAGCTAGAAACTTGTATTCCCTTCACTTTATACTGTTTTCAATTCCAGATCACCCCCAATTATTGTGGGAACCCTAAATGTTTAATCTGTAAGTGCTCAGAATTTTCAGTCAACCATTTAGATCCTTATTATATGAATAATATTTTTCTACTTTTACCCCACATGTTTGTTTAACAGAGCCACCTGTCCCATGGTGAGAGTCAGGTCAGCATAGTGCTTGGCAGTGTGGCTTTGAAATTGTATCATTCATGGGGTTGCTGTGAGAACTAAATGGAGTAATGTGTGTAACATACTTCATATAACATACTTCACATATGTAGTAAGCACTACATATATTTTAGCTGCTTCTCTTGTTACTAGAATTTACCATGACCAAAATTAACTCAAATCTAGAAGGTGAATATATCAGAGATAAATATATCAGAGCTCCCTTCACTGTCAATACCAATGAAGATTCACCTGAAAAGATCTTTGTAATATAACTGTTTTTGATTCCCAGCAATTAAGAATTTATCCATCTCCCTGCACTTGATATCTCTATCAGTGTCCAGAATTCTGTATAGAGTGCTTTCCTTAAATAACAAAGCCCAAATGCAAAGGGGAAAAGATACAGAAACATAAAATACAGCTATAATAATGCAAGACTGCATAACTGTTAAGTTATAAAATACCAACTACAACATTTGTACAAATTCTAAGATCAGTGTGGGCCAGAGAAGTCAGCTGATATTTTGGAACAGATACACAATTTCTATTAGACCTTAAGCTCCAAGAAGTGCATTTCTTGTGGAGAGATAGTATGATCAAAAGTACACAAGTGAGAACAAGAGTGTAGCATGCATAAAAATTAAGTGACAAAAATGGAGATTATGGTTGGTAAGTACCGGTGTGCTTCTCCAAGCATAAGCTAAAGGAATATTTGTTTGTTTATTTATTAAAATTTTAGAGATGCCTGGGTGGCTCAGTGGTTGGGTGTCTGCTTTTGGGCATGGTCCCAGGGTCCTGGGATCTAGGCCCACCACAGGCTCCCTGCAAGGAGCCTGCTTCTCCCTCTGCCTATGTCTCTGCCTATCTCTGTGTGTCTCTCATGAGTAAATAATAAAATCTTTTAAAAATTTCTTACTTATATTTTTATTTTCACTTTTACCTATTTAATTAAATTGCCTTTATTAGAAGCTTACATCTGTAAGAATTAAATATGACTACATTTTCTGCATGCCAATATTGATGATCAAGGCATTCTTACCACCTCTAAAAGCTTTTTGTCCTCCCAAACTTTGAAATTACTAAATCCTATTACTAAATGTGCCTCTTACATTTATATTTCATAGGTTCTATGCCATTATAACACTCGAAAGATAGATACCTAACATAATCTGAGTGCCCCTCTAAAATTCATATGTTGAAACCTAACACCCAATGTGATGATATTTGTAGGAATGCCTTTCAAAGGTAATTAAGTCTTGAGGGCAAAGTCCTCATCAATCGGCTACTGCCCTTATGAAAGAGGCTGCAAAGAGCTCCCTGACCCCTTTGCCTTGTGAGGTTACAGCAAGAAGACAGCTTTCTATGAAGCAGGAAGCTGCCTTTTACCGACATCAAATCTGCTGACACCTTGAATCTTGGACCTCCTAGCTTCCAGAACTGTTGTTTGTAAGCCACCTCGTTTATGGGATTCTCGTCTAGCCACCCAAATGGACTATGACACTTGCTATCATTCAATATAAACCAACTTTTCAGAAGAAATATAATCACTAGATACTAAAGGCATAAATATACCCTCAATTTCATTTCTATATTCTTTTTCATTAAGCTGGAAATTAAACTGTCCATAAATCAAACTACGAAGGGCTTACAAGCTTTGGTCTGCAATGAACATTAAATTGGCTTGCAAATAATGTTGGATATTCCTCCACTTTTGGAAAACGGACGCAAGAAATTTATAGAAAATATGCCAACTCATTTTACTCTTAGATATATACATATATCCTTCTAGAGGGCACAAGACCATAGCAGCTGTATCTTTTTATACTATACACTATCCATAATAACTATAATAGTTTGAATATGCATGACCTATGTGAACAACATTAGATACTTTATCATATTTTATTGTATACTTGTTCTATTTTATAGTCATTTCATTAACTTCAATTACTCCACTTAGCAGAAATGTTACAAGTAAAGCAGTCATTTGGTTAATAATAGTTTTTTGAAAGATAAGGATACTATTTCAGGAGCTAGAAAAAGAATAAAAATTTCCAATTCCAAGAAAGAAATTTCCATCTTCCTCAGGTGCTCTGTCCTCTGCCTGTCACCGATGCAGCATCTCATACTAGCCTGTGGTATCCACTTTCTTCATGTTCCATAAACTACTCAACATAAAAAGCACTAGCAGGAAAGATGATACAAGTGAGCCTCCCAGGGAGCATTCTGAGACAGTCAGTGGAACATCTGTTTCTACAACACTACCCTGTATGATTAGCTATACTATTCTCAACAACATTGTACTTACTCTTTACATTAAAAAATATAATTTGCAAGACCAATAACAAATTTTGAGTTAAAGAACCAAAAAGACCAAAGGGTAAACAAGAACCCAGTTGTTATTAACTTTGTGTCGAAGGATGGCATATATTAATTCATCATCACAATGATATCACAATATTACATCATAGACATTATTATCCTCATTTTACACATGAGGATATTTAAACATAGAGAGGTTAAGGGGCTTCCCTAAGATCATTTTTTTAAAAGATTTATTTATCTATTTATTCATGATAGACATAGAGAGAAAGAGAGAGGCAGAGACACAGGCAGAGAGAGAAACAGGCTCCATGCACGGAGCCTGACATGGGACTCGATCCCGGGACTCCAGGATCATGCCCTGGGCCAAAGGCAGGCGCCAAACCACTGAGCCACCCAGGGATCTCCTTCCCTAAGATCATTAAGCTAGTAAATAGGTGTAGCCAAGATTCAAACCTAAGCAATCAAATGTAAGAACTTCTCATCTTCTAGTGACTTAACAAAGAAATTTTAGTCTTATTCATGCTATAATAAAGTTATATAACCACAAGCAGCACAGATCTATACCTACAAGGTTCCTCAGCTACAGCAACGAAAACTGCTCTATTGTTTGATACCAATTTAGCCATTTCTCCATTGTCCTCTGAAAAACCTTATGCTAATTCTAAAAATTACAGCATCTAAGATACCTCAGAAACCTGTCACTGGCAAAAGAACGACTCCTGTATACCTCCCAGCCTCCCCAACATCAAGTCCCTCTAGCCATCTGAGGTGGAGCTTTGAGTTGAAGGGGAAATCACCCCCTTATCAGACACAAGAAGGGTGTCAGCACCTCATGGAAGTGAATGCTGTTGAGCTAGAAATCAATTTTAGGCTGTCTGAAATCCTCACTGAGGATTAGCCAGCCACTATTATAAGGAGCACATGCTATTAAGAAGAAAGATACTTGGGGATCCCCGGGTGGCTCAGCAGTTTGGCGCCTGCCTTTGGCCCAGGGCGCAATCCTGGAGCCCCCGGATCGAGTCCCATGTCAGGCTCCTGGCATGGAGCCTGCTTTTCCCTCTGCCTGTGTTTCTGCCTCTCTCTCTCTGTCTATCATGAATAAATAAATAAATTAAAAAAAAAAAAAAAGATGCTCTACCTACTTCTACTTCACTCTTCAGCACCACTCACCTGGGCATTTCATATACTACCATCACAGGAACTTTTTTTTCCTTTTTAATCTCCCTCTAGAAAGTAAAATGTTGAGTTTGGGTAAAAACTTCCCTCTATTCACAGAGTTCCTGGAAAGAGTGTCTTCTATTTCTCCTCTTTATTTCACACTTGACACTTAAAAATCCCTCCTGAACACATTTTCCATTTAAGTACCATCAGGAAGTAAGATTCAGACTTCTTGGCTTTCTGTAAAATGGACTTGTGTACATACAAATCCTGCTACTTTATATTGCATTGTTGAAGCTGCCATGACATTTTTTTTACTGGATGATCCTTAAGATTAGCTTTAATCACGTGAATCATTATTGTTTCCAAAGATTTAAAAAAAAAAAACAAATTAGTTGGAGATTAAACCCCTTCTGTGCTCCAAGTTTATTAATCAGTTCAATCTCATTAAGAAGATGGGATTGTTCTTACCTGAACTGTAAGCTAAGGAGTATAGACAAAACAAGAATTCAGGATCTCTGGAACTCTAAATGGTATTTTGGCTCCTTGGGATGAGATCCATGTCCTGACAATGTTTTAAACAAATGCTCCTTTATCCAACTCTTACTTTCAACAAGATGAGTCATGTTCCAGGTTACTTTAGAAAGAAACAACAAGCTCTGCTCAGCCACCGTATTGCTCCTCCCAGATACTACATCAATGCCCATTGTTCATTTATAACAAGTGGTGTCTCCTTGGGGTGCCTGGATCACTCAGTCAGTTAAGTGTCTGACTTCAGCTCAGGTCATGATCTCAGGGTCCTAGGAACAAACCCCTGGAATCAAGCCCCATCAGGCAAGTAGCCCCTAACTATTAGCTCAGCAGGTAGTCTGCTTGTCCCTTTCTCTCTGCCCCTCCCCCCCACTCAAGCTCTCCCTGTCTCTCTCTCTCTCAAATAAATAAAATCTTTAAAAATAAATAAATAAATACCAAGTGGTACCTTCTGGAATTGTGCAGCAATTGCCTTACATCCTGACCCTATCTGTACCAGTAAAAATGGGCTGAGAGCAAGAACTGCCCCTTTCATCTCTATCCCCTGCACAGAGTAGGTACTCAATAAATATTTATTGAATTAAGTGACTTAATACAGCCCTGAGACATACAGGGCTCTTATTTAATAAATCTGTTTCACAATATCAATCTCTTTCATGTGCTAAGGACATGTGTCTACATAAAAATATAATATAACAGCAAATAGGACTATACATTTGGACAAAAATATAAATCAGATATTTACTTTTATTCACTTTTCCCTTTTTCTTTATACCCCATTTCACAAGGGTTGTAATTTACTCTTGAATGCTTTAACATTATGAATGTGCAAATTAACTTAAGCTAAAGTGTCTCAGTTACCTTAATCAGGGACTCACACTCCTGGAAAGGTTAGCTAACAATCTTCCAATCTCTTTACATCTGGTCATAACTAGAGGCTTTACTAATAAGCATAATAAATGTTAGAAATGAGGATTCATAAGTTTAAAAAATGGCCTATTATTTAATGTAATGAGTGTTTAAAATGTCATTGGTAAAATTCAATACATTCAAGACATATGAATGGGTGGGTTAAAAAGTATAGGAGACACTCTGCACCCTTGCATGGAAAGGGCATAGGAACCCAAAGACTCTTCATCTTCACCCTCCAAGGTGGCATTGAAGGCTGATCCGTAAACAATCCTGTGTCCAGGCATAAGTTTGGAAGATTCTAGGAAGGAGTTAACTGAATCCTGTCCCTAGAATATTGTCTTTTTTACCTTGAGTAAAGCTGTCATGCGATGTGTGGACAAAGCATTTCTTCCCTGATTACTCACAACTCCATCAACAAGTTTGAACAAGTTGTGTAATAAATGTTTACCTAAAACTTGTCTCTGTGTGTGATGGGATTTAGTTAAGTCTTACTTTCCTTGTAACCTGGTAAGGTAATATAGTGGAGAAGCTAACTTGTGCTTATCCCTAACTATTAGCTGCTATCTATCAAAAAGACCCTAGTAGTCCTCCATAACAATTGTTTTAGGTCAGTTTGCAACAGCCTTGTAAACCAGCTGCTGTTTGTTCCCGCTTTTATTTCACTTGCATTTATGCTAAAAGAGCTCCATGAAGCAGCCTTTTCTACAGCTGAATATCACTGATAGAGAACATAATTAGCAATCACATTAGGGTATGGGACTCCAACTTGGCAAAGTGGCAATGAGAGCACCAAATATGATTAACATATACACAAAAGCCTTCCCAGTTACTAGGCATTTTTTGCCTAGTAACCAACAGCTACCTTTGACTCCAGAAGGAAAGATTGAGGAAGACCCATGAAGTCACACCCTAGGGAAAGCTGTTCACTTTCTATCCTTTATGCCAAAGCACACAGTTTTAGCTTTGATCCCAACATTTCACTTCAGCATATTTAAGCTTACATTGTTAAAGTCAAAGGACCTTTCCCAAACTGAAATCTGAAGGTTCAGGGAAAGAGAGAAAGATTTTAATATTCCTTGTCTAGTCAGAAAACCAAGTTGATAGTTCACAGACAGAACCTTCTTCTTCAATATCACTTCATGTGATACCAAGGGAATGAATATAGCTTCAACATTCCCTGTAGCAGTGTCCAATGGTGTAATTCACATTAATTTTCAATGAGGCCCCTGAAGGCTCTGGTAGTAGGAAATAACCCTAGAACAGTTAGGATGTATGAAGTTGTAACACCTCCCTCCATTTTCTTCAAAAGCATAACTTTCCAGAGATTGCTATGCATTCAAGGAATGCATTCTAGGGGGGTCTGGAATGCTTCTCTGTGTGTTCTGGCAGGGACTCAGAGGCAGCAGATACTGGAGCCTGGGACAAAGGCACAGGCTGTGTTACAGGTCATTGAGCAAATGCCCAACATCTTACTGAAAACTATTATTGTTCCAATCAATATTAGATTCTAAAAGTGTTCAGATACCAGACTTAGAATATTTTGCATTCCACACAAATTAAGTAGAATATAAGAGAAAGAAGAGGAGGAAGAGGGGCATGATAAACAGTATCAGGAACTCCCAAATTTCACCTACCTAATACTCATGATATCTGCAAGCACTGAATGATCTTCAAAAGGCAAATAAAATATATTGCGCCATGCAGTTCTAAACTGTATTTAAGCTCGAGGGTGTTTAAGAAAACTTACTCTAAGAAAATCTGATTTTTTTTCATTCTTGACAAAAATTTGATTTTTTTTATATTCTCTCAGATGTTTCTCTTTTCCAAATTGCTAAACTATTATTAATAAAACCAGTGAATCAATATCACAAATATGTGTTCTTGAGGCTTTCAAATAAGGTGCATTGTACTCAAGACACCAACATTCTGGATTAGGATTCATTTTACAATGTGTGCAAGCTTAGTTTGTTTTAAATGAACACCATGTCCATTAATTTTACATTAAAATGCAAAGCTTTTATTTCTTGATAGTCTTTATTCTAACTTCTCTCTTAAAATTTTGCAGACCAACAATGAAGACACAAAGTTACTGGACTTACAAGTAAATACCAAATGTAAAACATATTACATTGAACACAAAGCTATTTACTTCCCTAGTGATTTATTGCAGGATATTTGACTTGATAGGAAAGATTTAGAAATTAACTCTGAAAAAAAATAAATAAATAAAAAATAAAAAAAAATTAACTCTGGCTTAAGCTGGAATTCAAGTTTAAGAGAATTTAAGGGGATTTTTTCCAGGTTGCTGGGAAGAAAGATGTGGTTTAATATCTAAGGCCTACTGAAACAAAGAGATGAAGATTCCTTTTCCAAGTAATTGGCATCAAGTAGAGAAGAGGCAGACTTGCAGTAAGAAACAGAATAAAAGAAATTATGAAGCAAGATCATTAACAAAAATGAAAACAAAAAACTGAAAGGGCAAGACAAGAAATAGGGGGGAAGAGGGAAGAGTTGGGAAAGGCCTTTGGAGAAGGGAGTAAGAGATGGAGCTGACATTTGTTCAGAGTCCTTTAAGTGCTGCCCAAGTAAGAAGGACAAGATGGTCCACTTAAATCTTGAAATAGCTCTCTGAGTATGATACAGTTTTACATACATGAAGGTGGGGATTATAGGATGTAAATGCTTGGGTGTCTTTAGTTAGAGATCAAGCAGCCAGGGAAGAGCAGAACAGAATAGAACCCAAATGTGAATGGTTCCAAAGTTCATACTCTGTTGACTAAAAACACTTGCTTTCCTAAGAAGATTTACTAACCACTTCATATACATTAACCCACCTAATATCCTGTAATCCTCACCTAAAACCGTGTGTAATAGGCTCTGTTAAGCCCTTTTTACAGAGAGGAAAACAAGTCCAAAGAAGCAAAGTAACTTTGACCAAAGCTCTATACTTTGCATAAGGACCAAGCTTACCTACAAAGGACCTACCACAGTAGGTGGATTTGGAAGAAAAGGTATAAAGAGAGGTCCCTTCTCATTTCCCCATACTGATGCCTGGAGGTCACAGTATGCGCAAAGCCAGGACTGAAGATCTACTGGATTTTTCATTTTCCCAAAGAATATTTACTACATCATATGACCCTTATCAAAGGGCAGACAGTATAAACTTTATAAGCTGACTGCTACCAGCACAACTTTTCCCTAGAGAACTCCACTCTCCAAAATTCCAGGCCACTATCCAAAATTCCAAATATCCTCTCAGAGAAGCAACTCTGAGGTAAACAGATCCCATCCTCAGAGAGTAAGTGAGGAGCCTCTGGCCATGACTCAGGAGATTAGGCACTGCCTTGATTCATCTCTGTAAAGCCTTCTCATGGGGCTTCCCCAGAGCTATGAGTAGGAAGTGGGCCAGGAAAGAATCAACAACTGCCACCCACAGATGTACACATAAGTGCTTTGAAGAGAGTGACCGAGGACACCTAGGGAAGGTTCTCAGAACACACAGCCAGGCCTCTGTGTTGGAGCAAATCTTAACTCTTCCAGGCACAAAATTTTCAGTGTCCACTGCTATTCCTTGGCAAAAAAGAACTCAGGAATGAACTTTTAATAACATTCTCTCAAGCCAGAATGGGCGACAAAGGTTTTTTTCATCTATATATGGAAACATGTCCTGGCTTTGCCAAGTACCTAAAGGAGACTCTCTAATTCTTCCCTGACGTATGAATCATGATCTAAACAGCAAATTCCAAGCTCAAAACAGTTTCCAAGGGAAGAAAAGGGAGATCACTTATCCAAATGTGTGCATGCATACCTTCTGGAATAGAAGCAGTGGGAAACTGAATGCCACATTAATCCTTGAAGATTAAATCTTCCACAAGAGGAAGAGCAAAAATCTCATGTTTGGCCTTCTTTTAAGTGACTATGCTTTTCTATAACTTTACAGACTTTTAAATGACCACTATCTTCACTCCTGAAACAACGAGGTCAAATATTTTTCCACACTGAGATAAATTCTTAAGATAGTTAAAAGTGATCTCTTATTCAACAAAGTATAACATATTTTACATAAATTTTCTATCTTTAAATCCAATTATTTTTCTAAATGTAATGGAGTATAGAAAGAGAGAAAAACATGTATTTCAGAGAAGTATCACCTCTTCTATGCTGCAAGAATATATTGAGGGTTTTTTTTAAAGAGTTATGATATGCCACTAGGTGAAGACTGATCGAGAAATGTTTATTTCCTTTACTAATCAAGTTTAATGTATTTAACTAACATTCATGTTTTAGCTGACTTGGTAAGAAGGTTTACTAGAGAGTATGGCTATTTCAAGCATATTAAGTGAGGAACTGGTAACCTTGAGCACAAGGAAAAGAACATTTGAGAATAAATTTCTTCTGAGGCATGGAAGAGAAAGTGGACTTTCTCTTTATGAATAGCTCCAAAGGAAAGACAGGATTACTGGATAGAGGTTAGGAGCAAGGCAGATTTGGGTCCAGTATAAGGAAGGATTTCTGAATTATTTTACAAAGAATTGGCAATTCATTCTCTATTGCTAGAAATATTTGAGCAGAAGTTGATAAACATCTGGCAAGGAATATTTAATAAATTTAGCAATAAAGAATAAACCCCTATTCCAATATTGGTCAGGTCATACATTTTAGATATTCTTTCTTATCTCCAAATGGATGTCTCATGGGTTGCTCAAATTCTCAATCCAAAACTGAATCATCATTTTCTCTCCTAAGAACCATGCCGATTTTTGCTATATCAGTAAATGTTAGCATCATTCATCCATTGAACTAGCTTAAAACCTAAGCAATGTCCTATGCACCTCACTCTTCCTAATCCTAAACATGTTATCACTCCCCAAGTTCTATCCATTTCCCCACCCAAACATCTCTTACATCAAATGATAGGTTAAAACAGATAACCCTCTTGTACTGGAGCAATGACTCTCATCCTTAGCTGCTCTTTAGACTCATCTAGAGACCTTTTAAAAATGTAATATGATTTTATTTTTTTAATGTAATATGATTTTAATTTGCCCAGACCATACCCCAGACCAATTAAATCAAAATCACTGCAGGATGGATGAGGCATTACTATTTTTTTAAACCTCAGGTGATTCCAATATGCAGCCAGAACTGAGAACCATTGATAAAGAAGTGAGCATGCCAGACAGGAAGGTATTAGAGTAATTGAAATATGAAATGATAGTCTAGGGAAGTAGCAACTGGGGTGGCAATCTGAAAAAGATATTTTAAGATAACTGAGAGAGACATTAGAGAATGGTACCAACCTCTCACAGCAAAATCCCAGCTCTTTTCATCCCATGCCATGGTCAGAGATATAACCCACCAACCAGTCATCTCACAGAGGGACCAGACAGACAAAGATATGTGGATGAATTGGCTCAAATTTTTCACTATCCTTTGGAATAACCTATAGAGCACCAGATAAATTATCTACAGATGTATAAGAGAAGAAAGAAAGAAAGAAAGAAAGAAAGAAAGAAAGAAAGAAAGAGAAAGAAGAAAGAAAGAAAGAAAGAAAGAAAGAAAGAAAGAAAGAAAGAAAGAAAGAAAGAAGAGCATTTGTATAAGTAGATTACAAAATGCTTTCATACAAAGTCATCAAAAGTATGTACTGAAAAAATTAAATTCTGGAAAAGTTTTGGGTTCTTAGAAAGCAAGGAAATGTATCCATCTAAGTCATATTCTAATAGCTAATGTTCACATATCTAATACGTATAAATAGCACTAGTTATATTTTTTATTGTTGATCAAATATTATTCTTGAGATTGACTTTTTTCATTATGTGCCACAAAAAACTTTTCATAAAAAAATTTCTCTGAGTCTTATAACTTGGAAAAGTTATGGTACTATCATACACATTTAGTTCAAAAATAAAATCACTGTCAGACTAAATAGACCCTGCCATTCCTAGAAACAGCCCTGATTTACCACAGCAATTTCCTCAGGAAGGAGGGTGGGAGTAGACAGCCACTAAACTCCTACACTTGTCTGTCAGCCCGTGACGTTCTCCATTGTGGCAGAAGAAATCCAAAATTTGGCCATGAAATGAATTAAAATCAAATAATGTAGGTACTCTACTCTGGCTTCCTGGACCTTCTCAGCATATTACCAAGAATAAACCCAAAGAGAAATGTGCAGCTATTCACTAAGCAAGATTTGGCTATCTTCTGAACACAAGAGAAATGGAAAAAAACCGATCTAAGAATGACTTTTAAACACCACAAAAAGGATATAAATATATGGATAAAACCATGAAGAAAAACAAATGAATAAAAAAACACCAAATTCAGGCAAGTGAATACCTCCGGGGTAGAGAGAAAAAAGGGAGGGAAGGAGAGGCACACACAGAGCTTCAAAGGAAGTGGTAATGTCCTCCTTTTTAAAATGACTTTGTGATAGTAACACAGATGTTCATTTTGTCATTATTCTTTATACCTTCTATGCATCCAGTGAATATTCTTTTGTAATTACTTAAAAATTAAAACCAATTCTCAAATTTTTAATGGAGTAGAAAAAGAGATGTCTAAATTTCTGCCCCAATTCTGCCATTGTGTAACCTTTAGCCAGATACTTCTGGGACTTGGTAAAATAGTCTTTGGACTAGAGCAACAGTCACCAAACTATGGCCACCATCTGCTTTGAAAAATAAAGATTTATTAGAACATAACTAAGTCCAGGGACACTTGGGTGCCTCAGTGGTTAAGCGCCTGCCTTCAGTCCAGGGCATGATCCTGGAGTCCCAGGATGGAGTCCCACGTCGGGCTCCCTGCATGGAGACTGCTTCTGTCTCTCCCTGTCTCTGCCTCTCCCTCTTTCTGTGTGTCTCTCATGAATAAATAAATAAAATCTTTTAAAAAAAAGAACATAACTAATTTCATTTGTTTGCATATTGCCTGTGGTTGCTTTTGCATTAAAAGACTAGCTAGCATTAAGTAGTTGGAATAGACACCATATGGCCTATAAATCATAAAATATTTGTGACCTGGTCCTTTAAGAAAAGACTCCAAAGCATGAGTTAGAGAATTATTATGACTTCTCCTAACTAATAAAAACTAATATTAAGGGGGGAAAATTGTATCAAAACAAGCTAACATCAATTGGCCCATTAATCAACCAAAATTTCTTTTGGGTACTTTCCATAAATGGTTTGTTTAGATCAACTGCCCCACATCCTGTAAAATCTCAAGAACTATATCAATAGATTTTAGACATGAATTCTGTGCAAAATATAGTTCCCTCTAGATCAGTAGTAACACAATGCCAAAATCAGAACTCTCCTGCCCTCGATGCTAAGGTCTGTCTCTGAAACTAAATCTCATAACTGAAATCCTAGTTGGGAAATCTCAAAACCTAAAACAACCTCTTGCAGAGTCTCTGCTCACTTAGAATCAGAATGGTTCATTCCCCGGACTTAATCCAATTTTTTCCCCATTTGCTGGCCCAAAGAATATCAGAAGGAGATTTTCCGTCTCTTAGCACACACATGCTTGCACATGGAAGCCTGACATTTGCCATTTTTAAATGATAAGGATGGTAAATCCATTCTGCTCTTCATCCCAGCAAGTTCACTTTTATATCTGTGCAAATAATCCTTAGATTATAAAACCATTGGAGAGCTGTTCTCTGCTAGAGATAAAGAAGAGGGATATATTGTCTACTGAAACTTGTTCCTCTATACCCTTAACTCTTTTTTCTCTTCTAAGGCCTCTTGTGTTGCCAGTGATGCAATGTTGCATTCACACTTGAAATGACAGCTTCAGGGCACCTGGGTGGCTCAATTGGTTAGGCCTCTGACTCTTAATTTCAGCTCAGGTCATGATCTCAGGGTTGTGAGATTAAGCCCCATGTCATTGGGCTCTATACTCAGCACAGAGTACGCTTGAGATTCTTTCTCCCTCTCCTTCTGCCCTCCCTACCCCATGGATGCATGCACACCCTCTCTCTCAAATGAGTAAATAAATAAAACCCTTTTTAAAAATTGGAAGGAAAGAAAGAAAAGAAAGAAAGAAAGAAAGAAAGAAAGAAAGAAAGAAAGAAAGAAAGAAAGACAAGACAGACATCTGTCAACCCCAAACTTGCCACACTGCCTAAAGCCCACGAACTACTGATGTTATCACCTCATCCTTGGATTATGAAGTGGCATCAATGACCCCAAACCATTTTGCCTCTGTAATTTCCAACTATGCAAAACCCTCAAAAATAATCAAAATGAAGACATTGTTTAAAACTATCCATTTCAGGGTCCACAGATGCACAAGAGTAATAGTTTTCTTTCTTAGTTGTGCCAGGATAATTAGATACCAGGCCTACAAAAACAATGTGATAATAAAGAAAATGGGGCTACTTAGTGGACCCCAGTAGTCTCCTGAGCCATAGCCAGAGGCTGTCCTTATTTAGCACACAGTGCTTCTGTTGTGGTCTTTCAGTTGAAAGCAATAAATCTCCTTTGTTTTCCTCTAAGAAGAGATATTTATAAGGGTTCATCTGATTTCTTTTATAGCCGGAATTATCACATTCTCAGATCAAAATTACTTATTTGATGAGAAATGCTTAACTTAGAAAATTATTTTCAGTATATAGGTCTTTGGGGGATTTTGACCTTTGCCAAGAAATACTTGGAGTGGAAATCATAAAACCTGGTCTCTAGTTTCCTATATAAATGGTCTCCTTGGACAAGACCATAACCTCCCAAAACATGTCTCTGAAGAAAAGTTCTTGGAATAAATGGATCTGAAGATAACATCCATCCCTCTCCTTCTCAACAGATGACCTTACCCCCTAATATAATGAGGTCTAACTCCTCTACCTCAAATGACTCTTAAGATTGACCCAGTAGGTCTTTGTTTCTCTCTCTAAATTGGAAGTATATTTCTTTCTTTTATTTTTTTAAAGATTTTATTTATTTATTTGAGAGGGGGAGAGAGAAAGGGAGGGCATGAGTCCAGTGGGGAGGGGCACAAGATTAAGGAGCCCCATGTGGGGCTTAATTCCAGGACTCTGGGATCATGACCTAAGCAAAAGGCAGAGCTTAACCAACTGAGCCACCCAGGAACCCTGGAAGTATCCTTCTTTCTTATCACAGGCAAATATTCCACCCTGGCTCTCAACTGCATCCCCTTCTGCCTCTTCTGGATCATTGCTGTTGCCTAACATGGCTCATAATTTTCCACTTCCATGCCTCTGCTCATATGGTTTGCCAATCAATTCATCAGAAAATCTTATTCAAGATCCAGTACAACATCACTTCCTCCCTCTTGCCTTTTTAATTTATTTTTCTAAAAGATTTTTATTTATTTGTTCATGAGACACACACAGAGAGAGAAAGGCGGAGACACAGGCAGAGGGAGAAGCAGGCTCCACGCAGGGAGCCCGACTTCGGACTTGATCCCGGGTCTCCAGGATCACACCCTGGGCTGAAGGCAGCACTAAACTGCTGAGCCACCCAGGATCCCTCTCTTGCCTTTTTTAAATCCTGACTAGTAGGAACCCCTTTGTCTTGTGTGCCTCATCAACTTCTATTTTATTCATTTATTTTGGTATGAATAAATTGTATATTTGCTTTATCCATTCTGCTAGATTATAAACTTATTTCTTACTCAACTATATATATCTTATAATGTCTCATGCACAATGAGCCTTCAACTGGTATTGACTAATAATGATTATATATATTGCCAAGTCTCATGTACCATTTCGAGATTCTGATTAGTAAAAACTTAATTACTATTGTCTATAGTCCCTACCATGAAAGGTATACACTTTAGAAATACATATCCTTATTGGGTAAATTACCTGTCAATCACAGATTCATTGCCCAAAGACATCACATCTGAATGTGTATACACCTAATCAATTTTTCTGTTTCTCTAGAGAATTTTTCTCAATTCCAGCTGACAAAGTGGAGTAAAAGAGAGATTAGCAATAAAAGGCTAAGAAAAATGTTTATAATCTGCAGAGAAAAATCACTATGGATGTGGAAACTTTGAATGTGAGGACTGGATATCCGCACTTCAATCAACTTTCGCTTGCACTTCAAACAAGCATTTGCCTGCCCTTAGGTTCTACTGGTTGTTGAAAATTAAGCATTTTCTGGTTTTGAAAAAAGTCATCTATGGCAACCCTTTCACTTTGTGAGCAACTAATAAATATTAGTTGAGTGAGAAATAAAAACTTACCAATTAAGAGCACAGGAGACTAAGAGGTAGTATTAAAAACTGAAATGAGACACCAATTGCTCAATTTATCTTGCTCAGATTCTTCAGAGATTTCATATCAGAGCTAAGTTAGACAATGATCCCAAGATCCAAGGACTGTTTGTTCTTTCACGTACTCATGAGAGCCATAGCATCTTCAGCACTAAAATGTTTCTGAATATTTATACTCTTGGACAATGTATTCAAATGAATAAAACTAAATTGCCTGCCCCATTCCTTTTTCTCATTATTTTCTAAATTTCCCCAAATAAGATTTACTTCATGTCCTCCAAGAGTCCATTCTATTTCATGGTAATCCGTATTTGCTTTACGCCTCTTACAAAAGCAATCATGATCTTTAGCTCCATTTCACTTAAACTTAATACATTCTAAGATGTATTAAGAATTAATGTCCTACTTAATACATTCTAAAACATTTCCTCTGCAAAGTCAGTAAACTCTTTTGCACTGATTTATTCACACAGTGCATATTTATCAGCTACTTACTATATGGCATTCACTACTCTAGGTGCTAGGAATATAGCGAAGATCAAAACACAGTTCTTACTCTCAGTGAGCTTACATTTCAGTGGGGGAGACAGATAATAGACATATGTATATCAGAAGGTGTTTGGGGCTATAAAGAAAAGTGAAGCAGGGTAAGAAACTAGAAAGTGCTATTTGCAGTAGCATGATGGAGAGTAAAGTGGGGAAGCATACCTCACAAAAACCTAGAAGAATATTCCTGGGAGAAATATATATAATACACATGAAAAATAAAATATATAATGAGTTCAATTTTGAACAGATTGAGTCTGTGATGCCTACAGAACATCAGGTGTAAGGAAAAATATGTTAGTCTCATAACATGTAAATAGTACTAGGAGCTACTGGGGGGGAAATGAGATGTTCTTTCTTCAAAAGCAAATGAATTTAAATTTTTCAAAGTTCAAATTGTTATATGAAATCTCTCAATTTTTGAAAGTTAACAACTCATTTTAAAAGTTCTTTTTGAAATTCTGTTCAGGCCAAAAAAGCACAAAAGCATACTGGATTTATAAACAGGACACCAGTTTA
Source organism: Vulpes vulpes (assembly GCF_048418805.1). Lineage (NCBI taxonomy): Eukaryota > Metazoa > Chordata > Mammalia > Carnivora > Canidae > Vulpes > Vulpes vulpes. The sequence goes on from NC_132795.1 coordinate 23,638,985, forward strand.
TAATCTCTGAGAAAAGAAAGGTAGAAGAAAATAAATCAGGAACAGAAACCTAGGGAATAATTTTAAAAAGGTGAAGAAATTAGATCCAAAGTCAAAGAGAAGAGTCAGAAAGTTAAGAAGGGAATCAAAAGAAAATAGGATATTAAAGCATTCAAAGGAAGAGAATTTAAAGAAGGGAATAATTAACAGTTTAATATATTAGAACACATCAAATAAAAGCAGGATCAAAGAATCCTGCACATCTTGGGGGGGGGGGGGGGGGGAAGCTTGCTGGAGTTGTTAGTTGATGTAATTTTACCAAAGTAGTGGAAGCAAAAGCTTGACTTTAGTGGAGACTCTGTTTTGCTCAACATTATTCTCAGGGCCTAGAAAACAATCCTGGAGCTGTCCATTAAACACTCAATAAATATTGAAGAGCAAATAGGAATAAAACCAAAAGGAGATAGAAATGTGTTGCATTATTTGGGTCAAAAAAAGGCTATGTTGGTGTGATGATGACTGTAACAAGATTTGTAATATTTTTGTGAGTCCATAAAGGATGGCAGGCACTGTGCTGAACACTTTGCAGTGCCATGTGTGCTATATAAAATTTCATGAAGTAGGTACTATTATTATACTTATGTTATGGTTGAGGAAACAGAAGCTGAGAGAGGTAAATGTGACCAATTTTAAGTGCCAGAGCTCAGATTTAAGCCCAGGATGGTTGAATCAAAGAACAAGGAAACACACACACACACACACACACACACACAAACAAATCTTATTTTAATAAATTATGGATATATGGGAAATGTTCTAACAGGAACATGAAACAGGAACAGAGCACAGTGTTGTGGGTGAACAGGTACTTCTCAGATGGAAGAAAGGCAAAACATGAGGGTTCTCGGAGTGATGCCAAGACCAGCCTCGCTGTACATTTTATAAATGGACTAGAAGAGACTGAGTAATCTGATGTTTCAAATTTTGCAAATGACACAGTAAGCATCTCTGGGGTGTGAAATGCCAACCTGACAAAAATAAAACAAAGTATACTTAGAGAATGACGAGCTATAAGTTCACAGGACCCAAGAATGGGATCTGGCAACTCCATGAAGCAGGTAGGTATCTCTCCACTTTCTGTTTCAGTAGTGCTTCCCTGTTTCAGCATGTTGTACAGTTCTCTGACCTATTGAAGCCCTTGGGCCTGGTATCCTAGCCCATGGTAAAACATAGCCCATGGCGAAGACTAAAGGTCTCAAGGACCCACAAGCTGGCCAAGAACTGAAATTCTACTTAATCAAAGGCTGGGGGTTCTGAGTAGGATAGCAAGCCCTATTCCCAAGGGAGCAAATACCAGAACACTGCAGCTAGCTTAAGCTGTACCTCCTCAAAGTGGACAGAAACCTTTTCAGCTGAAGTTCCTGGCTGTTCTGCAGACAGATGGTCAACCTGTTGAACTCATTACAAGAACACATGGCACAAACCGAAAATATAAACATGTTTAAGAGCTTCTTAAATGAATTTAAATGATATTTAAGGCAAACCAGGGCCACTTCTAAGATGACAAAGAAGAGCTTCAACTCCCATGACATGTTTCTGAAAGCAACATTGTATATGCTGTATATCAGAGCAAAAGAAATCACAGATCTGAAGTATACAGAACTTATCACATAATATATTCTCACATATATATTCATAATATATTCAATTGCCTCTTACTACTTTTTTTAAGCTTTTATTTATTTAAGAATGCTTGGGTAGCTCAGTCAGTTAAGCCACTGCCTTCAGCTTAGGTCATGATCTCAGTGTCCTGGTATTGAGCCCCATGTTGGGCTGTCTGCTCACTGGGGAGCCTGCTTCTCCCTCTCCCTCTGTGCTTGCTCTCTCTCTCTCATATAAATATAATCTTTTTTAAAATATACTCTATCTTCCTTATCCATCGTTTTAAAAAAAAGATTTTATTTATTTAGAAAGAGAGAGAGTGAGTGGCGGGAGTGGCGGGGGTGGATGAGGAAGGACAGAGGGAAAGAGAGAAGAAAATCCCAAGCTGAGTAGGGAACCTACTATGGGGCTCAATCCCAGGACCCTGAGATCATGACCCGAGCCAAAATCAAGAGTCAGATGCTCAACCGACTAAGCTACCCAGACATCCCTGCTTCTTACTACTTTTAAACCTATAATGCACCTTCACCTGACATCTAGAGAAACCAATAATCCTTATGTTTTAACATCTTTTTGTTTTAGATCTTTCAACAAGTAATTATAGCATTAACAAATAAATATTTTTATTTAAGGGATCCCTGGGTGGCGCAGTGGTTTGGCACTTGCCTTTGGCCCAGGGCGTGATCCTGGAGACCCGGGATCGAATCCCACGTCAGGCTCCCGGTGCATGGAGCCTGCTTCTCCCTCTGCCTATGTCTCTGCCTTTCTCTCTGTCTCTCTGTGACTATCATAAATAAATTAAAAAAAAAAAATTTTTTTTTAAATATTTTTATTTAATTTAAGCCAAAATTAACGATATTTTTAGTTTGTTTTTATCTCATTCAACCCATATGCGAAAAATATAGGAGGTATTTTTATTATCTCAATATTACAGATTAGGAAACTGAGGTTATGAGAAGTCATATGACTGAGGCAAGTCCATATGGCTGTTACTTGGTGAAGCAAATATTCAAACTCTGGGTAGTTTGATGCCAGAAACCACAACCTGAAACACAAACACACAAGAGTGCCTCCACTCTTCTCTACAAAAAGAAAACTTCATGATAATGTAGGTCCTCACATGATAATCTGCAAATCTATCCATGTCAAATCAAATCCTCTAATCCAACACAACTATATATTGCACATAACAGAATTAACCAAGAAAAAGAGGGTCATAATCCCGTCTCTAAAAGTGTCATTATGAAAATGTTCAACTTTTATTTGTAGTTTGATCAGAAAATATTGAAAGCAATATACAGTTTTCCAAGTTAAAATAGCATGTCTTTTTAAAATCCCAAATCTTAAATTTAGGGGTTTTTATCTCCTTTCCATCTGCTCTCAAATACAGGAGGTGGTTTCAAGACAGAAGAACACTGTTGGAGAGTAATCAGAGGTCATGTGGAACCATTCTCAGAGATAATATTTCCATATAAAACAAGATCAACTATTCAGCAGAGACAAAAATTTCCATCTGGAAAAAAAGTCACCAATGAAAGGAAAAAAGTGAAAGCTGTTTTAACATTTTCAATAAATTATATCTACACAAAGACCACCAAACATTAAGCAGCAAAAGTGGTAGTTTGCAGAAAATAAGCTTGGACACAGATGCGTGAAAACCACGTGGATGTGAAATTTAATAGGTTTGATGTTAAGTGTCATTCTCATGTATTACACGTCTACCATATGAAAAACCCATTTTAAACTGTTTAACATTGAGAATAGTCTTTATCTGTAGTATAAATTAGCATATCATTTCATCCATATACTTAAATATATATTATATTTATACTGAAATATACTGAATTTATATATTATATTGAAATATAATATATATAATATATTTCAGTAAGTATACTGAAATATTTATGGATGAAATGATATGATTTGCTTCAAAATAATCTGGATTGGGAAAAGCGGGGAGTGGAAGGAGTAGATGAAACAAGGTAGGTCATGAGTTGGCTGTAAATTGTTGAAGCTGGGGGATGAATGCATGAGTGTTCACTACATGGTTCTCTTTATGTTTTATTTATACTATTCTACTCATTTATGCATATATCTAGCATGCCCCATAATAAAGGGTTTTTTAAATCAGATTAAGAGTTTTAAAGTATATACTACACTGGGTTAATTTTAGTATGTATTTGAACACCAGATAAAATAATAACTGCCAACAATTTCAAATTCAGAATGTGAGCAGAATGCAAATGCCTCCAACAGTGTATAATTTATAATCTGCCTCACTTCATTCGGTGAAGCCTAGACAACTAGATCAAACTCATAGGTTCCATTTTTTTAGACCTATTTTGATTTCTTCTGTTCCTCAAATTTAACATTCTAATCTCAGCTAGCCATTTCAAGAATGCATTCTGGCCTGTAAAAAACAAAGGGTGATATATAATTCTTGTAAAAGACCAGCAATTATTGAAAAAAAAAAATACCTTGTTGTTTCTGGCAGTATCACCAAGAGATGACCAAATGAATAGGAATTGCAGACTATGGTTCCAACAAGCTTTAAGCTACCACACCTTACAGCTCACTGACATATTTCATTTTTCTTTATGCCTTCTCACTCACTGTCCATATTTCACATGTTGTTCTCATGATCATTCTATGACACTAAACTACAAAGTCTTACACTTTGATTCTACTAAATACAAATGACTTTTGTATGGTATGATCCAACCTATTACTGAAGTGTTTATTGGTTGTTTACCAAAGTTGTGTAAAAAAAATGTTTTCAAAGTACACTGTTCAAAAATAATGAAATTTTCCAAAATGCCCACTGAAACCAGGAAACCAAAGTGATGGCACCATTTAATTACGTTCTATAACTTGCTTTATAAATATCGCAAAACCACTGCCTCAGAAAGTAGCCCTCATTGACTTCAAGAATGAGATGAATTTCTAAATATGAAAATTTGGTTACATATATACGAAAAATATGCAACAAAAATAAAAATTAAAATGATCTTTGATTTACCTCTATTCCTCCTTCAGACTCACACATTCAAATTAGTTGTTTCCTTTCTAAAGGATACTAGAATGGCATTTTTTACTTTCTCTGACTCAAGTTAGCTTATGTGGTACAATGAAGGGGAAAAAGGGTAGCAGTGTGCCTTGGTGGCTCAGTCAGTTAAGTGTCTGCCTTCAGCTCAGGCCATGATCTCAGGGTCCTGGGATTGAGCCCCATGTCAGGCTCCCTGCCCATCGGGGAGTCTACTTGTCTCCCTCCTTCTCTTTCTGGCCCTCCCCCCACCCCTCACACTTGTGTGTGTGCTCTTGCTCTCTCTCTCATTCTCTCTCTAATAAATAAAATCTAAAAAAAAAAAAAAGAAGAAAGAAAGAAAGAAAGAAAGAAAGAAAGAAAGAAAGAAAGAAAGAAAGGGAAAGACTGCATGGATTCCATTTTGAGGGCACACTTTTATCCTGGCTAGAGAGTATCCTTTATCCAACATGATAACTCTATGATAACTTAATTGGGTACTTGCCTTTCTTTCATTAGACAGGATTGCTGCATATTGAATCATAAGGGAAGTCCACTGGGCCAAAAGTTCTAAATTACTTCCCCTTTCTGTAAGAAACAAACACTAACCCTTTTTATCAAGGGAAATAGATAAACTGCTTCCAAGTTTTTTATTTTTTTATTTATTTATTTTAGAAAGGGAGAGAGTTGCAGGGGGAGAAGGGCAGAGGGAGAGAGAGAGAATCTTAAGCAGGCTCTACACCCATTGTAGAACCTAACTCTGAGCTCCATCTCACAATGCTGAGATCATAACCTGAGCCGAAATTGAGATTCAGATGCTTAACCAACTGAGCCACCCAGGCGCCTCTAATTGCTTCCAAGTTTAACAAGCCAGGATGTTTTAGTGAACACAAGGAACTAGAAAGAGAAAGGGGGGGGATCCCTGGGTGGCGCAGCGGCTTAGCGCCTGCCTTTGGCTCAGGGCGTGATCCTGGGGACCCGGGATCGAATCCCACATCAGGCTCCCGGTGCATGGAGCCTGCTTCTCCCTCTGCCTGTGTCTCTGCCTCTCTCTCTCTCTGTGACTATCATAAATAAATAAAAATTAAAAAAAAAAAACGCTTTAGAAAGAGAAAGGGGACAACAAACACCTGTTCTAACTCAGTATTGTGGTGCTGCCAGTCACATGTATCACTCCACAAATCCTCATAGCTTCTAGTGAACAGTGTTACCTCACTTGAAAAGTGACAACAGTGTGGTTCCAGAGGTGATTGGAATTATAACACTAGTCCAAACCTTCTCCTTCTACTCCACAAACATAGGAAAAGTAAACTGCTATCACTTTGCTACAATTTAAGGTAGCTTCATCAACAGGCCGGTGCTTCCTCATAAAGTGGTCCTAGGCAAACAACACAATCCAAGATCTGCTGATCCTACATAACCATTCCTAGAAATGGCAAACACATTTTAATTCCAATTCTTTATTAATTTACAAGCATGCAGAAAACAAATGTTTACAAAGGATGATAAAGTAGATGTGTAACTATCTCACAAATAATCTCATGAAATAGATATGCAAGCAAAGAACCACTAGGCAGAGATAAACAACCCACCCTCCCACACATACCCCCACTCGATGTAATTACAACAACAACAACAACAACAACAACAAAAATGAAGTGGATGTTATTTAAATTTGACTTTCTCTGGAGGTGATCAGGAAAAAGCTGCCTACCACCCAGAAGCACATATCACAAAATTCATGCAGTGGCAAGAATGTATAGGGATGTTCACTCAATGTTCTCCGCTCCAAAAGGAATTACAATAAGCTTGGGACAGACACTGTAGGCTAACTCACTCAACACCATTGCCAAGTAACTTTCTCCTTTGTCTGTCTCTACTCCTTTTTTTTTTTTAAGATTTTATTTATTTATTCATGAGAGACACACACAGAGAGAGAGAGAGAGAGAGGCAGAGACACAGGCAGGGGGAGAAGCAGGCTCCATGCAGGAAGCCTGCCTGACGTGGGACTCGATCCCAGGTCTCCAGGATCACACCCTGGGCTACAGGTGGCGCTAAACCACTGTGCCACCGCCACCGGGGCTGCCCTATCTGTCTCTACTCTTAAGGTTGACAAAGCTAAACATTGACTTTTAGGGAACTCAAGGTCTCTATCCCCTGATAAGACTCAAGGTCATGGGCCAGCTCTCTGGTCAACTTAAATAGAAGTCAACTGGTAGAATTTCTGGGCATCTGTGTGCTTTCCTGAAAAGAAATGGATGAAGTTAGCATCCACTCTCCCACACCCACTGCACACACTCCAACCCCTTTCCACCCAAAGCTGGAACAACCATCTTGCAACTATGAGACAAGCATGAGAACAAAAGTCCATGAGTACAAGAACAGCAGAACAAAAAGAAAGAGTCTGGATCATTCAAAAGCAGAACTAGCACCAATAACTGCCTATCTCCAGGCTTCTTATTATATGAAAACATTGAACCTCTATTTATTTAAGCCACCATAAGTCAAGCTTTCTATTGCTGTGAGTTGAACATTTCTCTAATAGATAAAGTGTCAGTGGTAAGTAACCACCTAAAGCCCAACTAACCTAGAGCATTTAAGCATCTAACCTACTTTGAGTTTGTGTTTTGCATATTGAGATGGATAATACACTGAACTCTAAACTAGGCATTGACCATGGCTTGCTTTTGACCTTAGGCAGATCACTTCACCTCTCCATCTTCTCACATTTGTAAAATGGGCATAATAATGCCTGCCCTGCCAATCGCACATGATTGTTACAGGGATCAAATGAAGGGCTTGACTCTGAATAAATCCTAAAGTGCTATGTGAATGTAAAAGTTGTATGATCCTTGTATATATCTAGTTGCCATCTCCTCTACGCTCAAATTCTATAGCAAATATACTATGGCACTGAGTTTACTGAGCACTAAACAAGATACTACTTAATAGGTTTTTAAATTTCTCTTCCCTAGAAGATATTTATGGTACCTCTAGCCAACAGCGTCTGTACACCAGAAAGGGTTCAAACCCAATGACAGAGGGAATAAGTATAGTCTAGCAAACAAAAGAGGCATTCTAAAGTTACAGATCTTTTAAATCCTACTCTTCAGTTCATCTGTTGGTTGAATTTGATTAAGGAACAACTATATCGAGAGATAAGCAACAAAGGCTTTGTGACTCAGTACAAGTAACCAACTTCAAACCACTGGATCTGTGAAAGCTCAATAGTATTTTCCTGTTATTTGAAAAGCTTAATATTTATCTCAAAAATTGACTGGGTTAAATACATATATTGGTTGGTTCTACACGGAAGCTTTCATGTAGTACATTTTGAGTAAACAGGAAGTTACTTGCATTGATAAAGGGGTTCAATTGAAATATAACTGTTGGGGCTGTTACCATGACAGACTGCAAAGTGAACTTATTGAAGTCCTAAAATCATAGGGCACACTCACATGTAAAGACTAAAATGGAAATCTTCACTGCACTAAAAACCCTCCCTGAACACATCTTCTACACTAACATATAGCCCAGAGATCATGGCTTGTTAGATCACCTGGGAGCTTGTAGGAAAAGCATAATCTCTGTGCACTTCCCCATCCAACGTACTGATTAGGAACCTACATTTTAACAAGACTCCAGGTGAATCTTAGACACATTAAAATTTGAGAAACACTGATCCCTGCCCAGCCAGCATTTAGCTCTGATTTATTATTGATAAAAATAACCAGGAAACCAAGAATAATTCATTACCTCTACACAAGAAGCTGGGAAAACACTTTCATAATATTCTATCAGATTAGTTTACCTAAAACACAGTTCTAATAAGGACACTCAAAACCTTCAGCGACTTCACATCACCTAACAAATAGCCTAAAGCCCTTAGTTCTACAGCCAAAGTCCTCTGTCATCTGACAGCAAACCCCTTTCCAACTCCGTGTTCCATGTTAACCCCTTCACGTGCTCTATGCTTATTTCACAACGTGTCAAGAGACCACCTGCAACAGAACCACCTGGGGCTGCACCCTTGACCTTCCGAATCACATCCTCTAGGGAATAGAACTGGAAAGGAGCAATCTTCACCAGTTCTCCAAGGTGATTCTTGGGAAACATTTGCCCCTCCTGTCATCCTACATCTCTCTTCCTGATACATCCAAGAAGAGGGAATCACTCCATCCTCAGTACCAACACTGGTCCCATACACAGCTGTGCTATTGCCCACCTTACAAAGTATTGCAATTACGTGTTTCCCCTTTGAGTTCCTGAATGTAGGAAACATGTACCATGTATCCTCATATCCCCAACTTCCAGCTGTCTGACAGAGTAAGTATTCAATATTTGCTGATTTACTGCAGCATTATTTATACTAGGAAAAAAAGAAAAACTGAAACAACCTTAGATTCCATCATTTGGAAAATACCTAAATTAATTATAGTACAATCATGCAGTGGAATGCTAGGTATTCATTAAAAATGATGACACTGATTACTAATTGATTGGAAGCATACCCAGGATATATATAGCAAAAAAAGGCAAATTGCGAAAATCAGTATTAAATGATGGGAAAAATCTACACCAAAATGCTAACAGTGGTTATCTCTGAGTGGTGGGATTATGAATGACATTGTTTTCTTCTTTATATCTATGATTTGGACTTCTTACAATTAGCATGCATAACTTTTCTACATTTCTTAAAGCTATTCCCATTTTAAGTGCTTGTGGAATGAATGTTATTATAGTAAATGATAGCTTCACTTATTCACCTTCCAAGGACAGGGATTTCCAAAGGTTGGCAATGATTCGACGGTTGGCAATGTTGTTGCTAAGAAGGAGAAAGTAGGAAATGGGTAGTCCTTAGCACCTGGCTCTCACCAATGTTCCTCCTATTATCTGGGATTTAGAAAAATATTTAATATTACATAACACTTTCCTAATAAAAACTGTGCCTTCCAGGGGAAACAATTTTGACAATATCAATTAGTCTCAACATAAAGAAACTGTTGTCAATTTTTTCAGTTGTGAAAACCAGCTTCCAACCCCATCTCACTTCCCTGTTGGCTCTTTCTCACTTTTCAGAATGTTCACTGTCCAAGAGGAATTTGTTAAATACTATGTTTTATTTTATTTAGCATGATACCAAAACTGGATGTGCTAGCTGATGTCAATGACTTTCAGCTACTATCACCAAATTGCTTCTGCTATAAGAAGGCTGGGTGTGCAGGGTAAAGGGATGCCTCCAACCTTTTCTCCTCTACTATAAGGAAAACCTATAAATAAAATTCATTTCAATTAATATCTTGCATGAAATAAAGATGGTTTAAAGAAAAATAACTAAAATAAATTAAAGTCACACCTCCAACAATAGGAAGAACATGTCAATCTGGTATTTTTTTCATTAATTTCAACATTTAACCTAAAACAAAAGCAAAGTGAAGATTTGCAAAGAAAAAATAATAATTTTGTTAGTCATTACTAGGATTTTATTACAGTTTCCATTAATTTCAAATGCTTTAAATATACATTCTGTTTGCATAATATCAACAGAAAAATATGTATTGTTATAGCTTAATTACTTGAACCATTTCTTATTTGGGTTCTCCTAAAATGTCCTGACTCCATGAAAACATAAAATAAACAGGAAAAAAACCTTCAGGGGCTTGCTAGAATATTAAAATTCAGTATAAATTGAAATATAAGAATTTTTAAAAGTCAGCTTGGTTTTTAACCTAGTTCAAAATGATCTCACCAAAAAAGGCAAAATATGACTATAACTCACTACCCCTGAGGTTCAAGAAACATGGCTGCTCTTTTAACAAGTTTAGAAGTACAGCCATTGTTATAAACCCCAAACACACAGACATGTAACCTATAGGTCCAAAATACCGTAAGATAGTGAAAGGGCCTCCAAGTAAAGAGAAAGGAGACAATGAGTTCTTCCCTTTTGCTCCGCAGTGACCACATGACTCAGCTAGTTCATTTGCTTCTCAGAATTCCTGACTTCCTCATCTATAAAAACAGGCATTGGCCTAGATGATGTCTAAGTTCTTTCTCGACCAAAACTTTTTAAGCTCTAATTCTATATATTCTCTCTACACATATCTAACCTGCAAATACTGTATTTTTATATGAAAGCTACAAATAAAAGAACTGCATTTTAGCAGATTTTTCCCACTAAAATTTTAAAAAGGAAAGAAGATACAATTCTACCACTCTATTTCACCTTTCAATATTAGTATCATCCTTTATAACTCATTAGCATTATTAAACCATATTTTTTCCTACTCCCATAACTAGAGGAAAAAAACGGCCTCCCTCACTATTAAATCAGCAGGAATCATGAGATGAGCTAACAGCAGAAAAATATCTGAAATACAATGATAATTAGTTTTGTTTTCCAAAAAAAAATAATAATAATAACTGAAGGCAGAAATTCCATTTACCCAAATATTATATTCCAATGTACAAAACAGCTTGGTTATCAAATCAGTAATAAAAGCTAACATTCGTTTAGTATATTTATGGAGCACTTCCATATGCATAACCAAATCTTCATGACTCTATGATTAAGTATTATAATCATCCCCACTCTATAGTTGAAGAAACTGAGACTCCCTGACATTAACTGTCCAAGGTCATAAGTCTAGGAAGCACCAGATTCATGTCTCAACCTCCTGACCGTTCCTTCTAAATCTCTTGCTCTCTTTGTGACATTCTGCAAGTTCATAAATCCGTAATGTTTCAAATGAAGCACATTTTCACCTAATTTAAAGTAGATGGTTGCTCATAAGCACCACAGTTAAAACCTATATGACAGAAAAGCATTAATTTCCTATCTGTAATATACATTGTAGCCTATAAAATTTTTAAAAAAGAAAAAAAAACAACTCATTAGAAAATTAGGATAGTAGGAAAGAAAGATAACCAGAGTTTACCACAAAAATTCAAAGCAAATAACTTTGAAATATTTTAAGTAAAAAGGCTCAATCTCAGTCAATTAAATAAATGCAAGCAAACAACTTTTTTCTCACTTTCTCAATAATAAAACTTTAAAAATTAGTCATGTGCTAAAATGATCATGGTGTAGGGAAAAAGTTGTTCCCCTATACCATCGGTGGGGAATGCACTGATTAAAACCTCTCTGAAGGGCCATTTTACAGTAGTTAGCAAAACTAAAAATATACGATCTGTGACACAATAATTCTACTCCTAGGAATTTATTTATTATTTATTTTATTTATGTGGGCAAAGGAAAAAAATATTCATCACATAAAAGATGTTCCTGAGAAATTGGCTCTTGCAGCAAAATACTGAAGACAATCCAAATATCCAGAAGTAATTAAATTATCAAAAGTAATTAAACATTTTGTGCACCTCATATAGTAGAACACTATACTCCAATGTAAAACACTACTCTTTAAAATAAAAAAGGCAGAACACTATTGTATACTTCTCCTTTGTATATGAAAACAGAATGTGAGGAAATCATACCCTAAAACATGGGTGTGAATGCTTAAAATATTTCTAGAAAGATTCCTAAGACATTCCCTATAGAGAAGGAAAATGAGCATTCAGGAGTCTGATTTGGGAGCAAGATTTACATTTCAGTTATTTTAAAATATAATACTATTTGGAGTGTCTAAATCTTTGCATGCCTGGTGGTTATTTGTGGGCTACAGGCAGCTTCCATGCTTATACTCAACTTGGTTGAGGTAAAAATCCAATTAGATAAAATAATGTATGTTAAAGCATTTTGCCAACTGAAGGGAAAATATAAATGCACAGTTCAGGAACACTTTTTATTGCCCAGAACCTACTGCTAGACTCAGCAAGCACAATTCCTCAATACACACTTCACGATGCATTAAAGAATAATGTATTAAAATACAAATATCCACCCAAGAGGTAACCTTAAAGCAGTGTTTCTTGAACCTCGCCACTAAATTGCCGCTAATGTCAAAGATCCTGAGCTCAGTCCTCCAAAGACCTGGAAGGCCCTCAAACTATTAATATGTCTGTACTATCTTTTAATAAAAAATATTGTTTTCTCATAATCCTTCAAATAAAATTGATATTCCAGGCTCAGTGGTTGAGTGTCTGTCTTTGGTGCAGGGCGTGATCCCGGAGTTCTGGGATCATGTCCCACGTCAGGCTCCCTGCATGGAGCCTGCTTTTCCATCTGCCTATGTCTCTGCCTCTCTCTGTGTGCCTCTCATGAATAAATAAATAAAATCTTTAATTAATTAATTAACTAAATTGATATTCCAGGAAGATATATTAGGTTGGGCCTGAGGCTTTGTTCCAAAAACCTGGATACACCAGTTTAAGGAATTTGACTTTAAGGGATATATGTTAGCCTCTTAGCAGAGGAGAACCCAAATAGGGGATGAAGAAGAAAGGAGAATAAAAACCGGAATCAAATGTTTTGTGACTTAATCCTCAGAACTGATTTGCTCTCATGAAGCTATAGTTTTTAGTTCTAATAGATACTGTAAAACTTCAAACAGGTTTTATTTTTTTATTTTTATTTATTTATGATAGTCACACACACAGAGAGAGAGAGAGAGAGAGAGAGAGAGAGAGGCAGAGACACAGGCAGAGGGAGAAACAGGCTCCATGCACCGGGAGCCCAACATGGGATTTGATCCCAGGTCTCCAGGATCGCGCCCTGGGCCAAAGGCAGGCGCTAAACCGCTGCGCCACCCAGGGATACCTTCAAACAGGTTTTAACCAAAGCACTCTCCACTGATGGTGTGTGAGAGTGCTTCTTTCCCCACACCATGGTCAATTCAGCACGTGACCACATATTTTGTCTAGTTAGCTGACCGGGGTGGAGGTACACATCAAGCACTGAATTAAATATAATTAGGTAGTGTTACAGAGGATGATCAACACGGACTAGAAAAAACTACTTAAAATAGTGAAGACCTATTTGAGGGAGGGATATTTGAGCTGAGACTCAAACTGTAGAAAGGAACTGGCCATGCAAAAATGGGGAAGAATGTCTTGGGGCAAAAGTCTGAGATAGCACATACTTGGTACATTTCAAAGGACAGAGAGGTGGCCATGATGATTGGAGCATGAGAACCTAGGGAGGAGAAGTAGATAATGAGTGTAGAGAGGCAGAGGCCAAACTGTGTAAGGCCTTGTAGGACAAGATAAGAAGGTGACATTTTTATTGGGATGGAAAGCTACTAGAGGGCTTTATGCAGGAGGATATGATCTCATTTATTTTTTGAGAAGAATAATTCTGTTTATTGGGCAGACAATATTCCGTAGAGAATCAAGACAAGAAGCTAAAAGACCAGTCAGAAAGTAACTGAAAGAACCTAGATGAGAGATAATGGTGACTTAAATTGTGGGTTTTATAGTGGAGATGGAGAGAAAATTCATATTTCAGGATATATTTCAGAGCTGTGGGAACTGGTGATAATTGGGGTATGGGGAATAAGTTGAATTAATCCCAGATTCTCAGACTGAGCTATCTGGTAGATGGTGGTACCATTTACAGATAGGGAGAGCAGGGGAGAGGTGTTCTATTTGAACACTGTGGCTGAGACCCCTAATTACCACCCAAAATGCACTTTTTACTTCTTCCTAAGCAATCAAACCCCAATTTCATTTCATTCAAAAATCACATTTCCCATCCTCTTTCTACTGCTAAGTAATATTATGTAGCTAAATTCTGGCCAATAAGAAATAAGTAGAAGTATTTATAGGACTCCTAGGACAACTATAAGATAGCTCAGCTGAAAATTATACCTTTTTTTGCTCTATGCTCCACATCCCTTCTTGCTGCCTATAATGAGGAAGATGGCTAGAGATCCAGTACCTATCTAAGTCATTAGGTAACCCTCAGAATGGAACTCACACATGGAGAAGAGCAGATTAAAGAATTTATTTTTTTTTAATTTTTTTTTTATTATTTATTTATGTAGTCATACAGAGAGAGAGAGAGAGAGAGAGGCAGAGACATAGGCAGAGGGAGAAGCAAGCTCCATGCACCGGGAGCCTGATGTGGGATTCGATCCCGGGTCTCCAGGATCGCGCCCTGGGCCAAAGGCAGGCGCCAAACCGCTGCGCCACCCAGGGATCCCGAGATTAAAGAATTTAAATGGAGCTTAACTTTCTGGTGACTTCAGGGAGTGGACATACCAGTGCTAGACTACCTATCTCCGGGCTTCTTGTAGGTGCAATTAAATTATTGCGTGCTTACAATTATTTTGAGTTTTAGGACACCTGGGTGGCTCAGCAGTTGAGTGTCTGCCTTCAGCTCAGGGCATGATCCCAGAGTTCTGGAATGGAGTCCCGCATCAGGCTGCCTGTGGGGAGCTTGCTTCTCCCTCTGCCTATGTCTCTGCCTCTCTCTCTCTCTGTCTCTCATGAATAAATAAATAAAATCTTTAAAAAAAAAAAACAATTATTTTGAGTTTTCTGATCATGCAGCCAAACAAAATCCTAAATGATATAAAGATAGATATCATATGCCTATTAAATATCCCTGTTAGGTAGAGTCCCATTTTAAGGATGAGAAAAATAAATGTCAAAGTAGTTATTTACCCAAAGTCAAACAACTTGAGATAGAGGTGATTTAAATCAAAGGCAGTCTCACTTCAAAGTTCATATTTTAACACTATATCATCCTCTACTGAAAAAAGGAGAGAGAAAGCACCAGAGTAAAATGTTTCAATAGCACAATCATGTCTAGGATCAGTTGTGCACATGGTAACCCAATATAGCCCTATTCAGTCTGATATATAAACATATAAAAAGTGTCACTATTTACATGTCAGTATTGTATCATGCTAGCTTTACTCTTTTATTAAAGGCAATGTATTTTTAACGATATTCACCTGATCCACTTGGCTCTAGATTTATTTCTATTGTATTAAAATGCTACTTTTAGGGATCCCTGGGTGGCGCAGCGGTTTGGCGCCTGCCTTTGACCCAGGGCGCGATCCTGGAGACCCGGGATCAAATCCCACATCAGGCTCCCGGTGCATGGAGCCTGTTTCTCCCTCTGCCTGTGTCTCTGCCTCTCTCTCTCTCTCTCTGTGACTATCATAAATAAATAAAAATTTAAAAAAAAAATTTAAAAAAAATGCTACTTTTACTGGGTGGCGGGCACTGAGGTGGGCACTTGATGGGATGAGCACTGGATGTTATTCTGTATGTTGACAAATTGAACACCAATAAAAAATAAATGTATTAAAAAAATAAATAAATAAAAATAAAATGCTACTTTTATTTATGCTATCTGAATGGTACATATATTTAAGCTCTGTCTTGCAGTTAAATATATGCTGAACTTCATTCTGAATTTTTCTCACCATACTGAGGTAATTCTGGATTCTAATCCATACTCCAATACTAAGCCAGGACCTTCTCTTACACGACTCATTAATAATGCCCCTTGTAAGATAATACTAATAGGGTCTCCAGAGGTCCCAACACCAACAGATCTGACTAGCAGTTCATCTTGACAACAGTTTCACAGTTTATTGACGATTATCTCGTGAAGCAGAGAAATAAATGTTTTTGTACAGTAAAAACATTATGCATCTATCACTTCTTCCTCAGTCTCAATCTACCAATTTTGTTCTATAAAAGAGAGAAATCAATAAGTGAGGCAAATCTTGTTTCTTATAAGGTCAGATGACTGGCTTAGACTTTAGATGTTCCTTAAGTAGTCAAAAGAAAAGGTTTTTTCTTTTACTTTTACACTGAAGTACAATATACATACTATGAAGTATACAGATCTTCAATGGACAGCTTGATGAAATTTTACAAAGTGAGCATATTTGTGTGACCACCACCCAGGCCAGGTGATGGGACATTTCCAGTACTCAGAATCTTCCCCATGACCTTCCAGTCATCATCTATCCTCCTATAAAGTTAACTACTATCCTCACTTCTGATTCCACAGATTCACTTTCCCTGATTAGAAATGGAACAACACAATATATAATCTTTCCCTTAAATTTCTAGCTGTAAAAACCATTCACATTGTTCCAGATAGCCATAGCTTATTCTTTTTCATTACTGCATAGTATTCCATTTATCCATTCTGTTAATGGATATTTGAATTATTTGCAGTTTTAAGTATTATAAATGCTACTATGAACATTCTTGTCAAGTCCTTCAGTGTATACTAAAGAGATATTTTTCACTTTGACTTTTTTATTCTTTTGTTTTATTCATGGTGTTATATAAACTACATTGCCTACACATTTGAGAGTAATACATCCAAAGCAAGCACACATACTTTGGCTAAAATGTATTGTGCCTAATCCAATGCTCTGAAACTCCCACGGGGACTTGAGCATTGTTAGGAAAGTAATGAAAAGAAAGGGGGTAAAGAGGCTGCTACAAAGTAGATATAGAAAGCTTGGGAAATAGGTAATAGAAAATGTAAAATACAGAGAAGTAGCTGGGTCAAGTCCTTCCTATGAATTTTGAAGTCCCTGATGAATTAGACCATCACAGTCTGGCCTTTAGGCTGTATCATCTACTACTGCTAAGACAGTTCCTCAGGATGCACCTGTAAAGTTGGATGGCGTTTGCTGATCTTTAGCATGTATCTTGACTTCTTAGAGCATGGAGGGGAGGGGTAATTACCTGAAATAGGTAGGAAAAAAAAAAAAAAAACCCTTTAATATCCTAGCCACATAAGGATTTCCAAACTGGAAGCCTTAGCTTCTCCTCCTCTACTCTGAGAAACTGAAAGTTAACAGATTTGATTAAATGTTTAAAATATGTAGAATTTTGGGTGTAAGTTGGGAAGCCTAAATTCTTCCCCTTTCCCAGGCCCCTCTCATTCATTTATTCAAATTTTATCATGTTGTTGTCTAATGTGTATAAGGTTCTGTGTTAGATGCCTGAAAGACAAAACGCACAAAAATGAAATATTTACAGATTAAATAACATATATCTAAGACTTGCTCCTAAATACAGGAGAGTAAGAGAATGGGGCATGATGGGACAGGAATGACCATAAAATTATGGATAAATTATTGGAGCTGGGTGATGAATTCTAGGGGGTTCCTTAAGCTGATCTGTCTGCTTCTGTGTGTGTTAAAAATTCTCTATAATTAAAAAAAATTTAAATACACACACACAAAAAAAAATGTGTAAGACAGCCTCTGGCCTCCAGGAGCATGCAGACTAATAGAAACATGAATTCATGCATTTGAGCAGGCAACTGGAATTTAAAGGGGCCATAGCAGTTATGAATCTGAAGCCTGACATTTTAAAATCAAGACAACACCCCAGAGAATTGTGACTCTGAAGCCTAAAGGTTAAGTGATTTGCCAAGATCACACGGTTGGTGGCAGAGTGATATGGAAAACTAGGTTTTGTACACACACAAACATGCACACACACAAGAGGCACTGCTCTTTCTTCTAGTCAGACTGCTGCAATGCAGTGGTATACAGCAAAAAGCCATGAAACTAGTCCAAACTAGATGCCTTATAAAAAAAAAAGAGAGAGAGAGAGACACCACCTAGGGCTGAAAATCATGGGCTATTTCACAAATTGTGCTCTGCTTGCAAAACCAAGAGGGCTGCCCCCCTTATAAAAGAGAACAAATCTGATTAGTAAGGCAAGAATTTTATGTTTATTTGCATGATTGTTGAGTTAACCTCTGTCTCTCCTAAAGTCACAGTTTCCCACAGGGTGCTAAGACCTACACATTGGAGCAACAGAATCTCTAGCAGCTGATTGCCCAGTCACTTGTCATGCAGAAAAGATACAGCAAGCATTTTCTATATGCTAAGAAATGTGTTAGGAGTTGGAGGTTCTGCAGAGATAAGCACAGTCCTTGCCTTTGGGGAGCTCACAGACTGGCAGAGAATCATTAATCCAATAATTCTGAAGGAGAACCACAGGGTACTCTAGCAATCTAAAATTTCCTATTATAGCTCCAGATTCTGAATGACTTACCTCTGAAAGGTATACTTCTGTACTTTTAGACATTTTCAGATGTGCATAATTTAAAGAAATAAACCAGCATAAATAAATAAACCAGATATGGTTCTACTCCAACCAGTAAATCATCAGGCACTAATAAGGCACCTATAGGAATGTCATAAAAACTGTCAGGCACTGGTACATGTTTGCCTTTGATCATGATTCCCAGCCTTTGAATATATTCCCAGGTGATGTTCCCAGAAGGGAGCAATATGGGTGACTTTCAAGGATATTTAAGCTCTCTGAGGATAAAGTCTATGCCTTTAGTCCTTGCAGGATAAACTAGAACAAGATTATAAATGTTCCGTTTTCCTTCTGTATACAAATGTTTTTCATGCTAAACCCCAGAAGTGCTAGATAAAACCTTAACCAGACACAGTCTCATCTCTAGTTCTTTTGGAGTAGATTGCTTTCTCCTAATAGATTAGGAAAGGAATTCAATGTTTTCCTTCTGGTTTTGACTGTATATTAGATCATCTGAAGACAATAAAACAATAATAAAAGTTTAAAGAGTGAAAAAGCAGTAAAAATAATTCAACTCTCTTAAGGTATCTTGTTTTAACTTTGCGTATAAAAATAGATGCATCCTCGGGGATGCTTGGGTGGCTCAGCGGCTTAGCCCTTGCCTTTGGCCCACAGCGTGATCCTTGAGTCCCGGGATCGAGTCCCCCGTCGGGCTCCCTGCGAGCAGCCTGCTTCTCCCTCTGCCTGTGTCTCTGCCTCTCTCTCTGTGTCTCTCATGAATAAATAAATAAAATCTTAAAAAAAAATAGATGTGTCCTCCGGTCAGTCTAAAAAAATCACAGAAATAATATAAGTTGAACTCAGAACATTCTACCACATATCCAAAAATTTCACTATTGAGGGAAATTTAGCAAGTTAAAGTGGCTTGCTCAAAGTCCCTTGGCTGACCATATGAGAAACAAAAGAAAAAAAAAGGAAAAAACTCAAGACACTTATTTTCATAATCATTAAATCACTTCTGTTCACATATAAGTATTGTCAAAGTGATTTATAGATCTAAAAAAATGTTATTGATTTGGACATTCATAATTCTGTGGACCTTTTATTCCTAAAGTTGAATAATAGTTCTTTCTTTCATTAGAAGACATTTAATGTAATACCCAACCTTACATTCAAATCCTGGGTATTTATGCTATTATGCTTCTACAGCATTGTTAGTCTAGCAGTGTATAAAAACCAAATTGTTTTGAAGGAGTTGAGTTACTACACTTATAAAGTTTTTTATTTTTCTTTTAAAAATTAAATACTAATTACCTTTACATTCATTATCCTACTAAACACTTCATGTTTCAGCCCCTTTATCTTAACTAAACTTCAGAATTTACTGGGATTTTTAAATTTTTTAAATGGTTTGCATAGACCTTAGATAACAAGCTAAAGGCTAGTCTTCCAATAAGCTAAATATGAGTTCTAGCAAGATTTCTCTATCTTCACCACAAAGAGTTATTTGGAAGAATTGGAAAGAAAGGGTGCCTGATTTGCCTACCCCTTCATTTTGACCAAAATAACTGAAAGTTTAGAAATTAGAAATTTGCAGCCTCATCAATTAAAGAGACAACCAAAAAAAATCTATTAAATTTTCAAGATTCCGTTCATTGTACTTTAAAGCATAAAGAAATTATAATGTCCTAGGAAATCTACATGCTTCAGTGCCTTTCAAATGATTCAACTGTTTTTCATAATGCCAAAAAGAAAAAAAACTCATGATGAAATTCCAAAACCAACAAGCACAATTTAGTTACAGCACTACTAAAATTACAGTATCCAACCGGTTTTGGTAGACAACAACAACAGAAATTGGATGTTTGTTAGGGAAGATAATCATTTTAGGCATTTATGTTCTCTTTATCTGTACTAACTGCCCATCCTATACCCAAATTAGGAAAAATGCTTTGAACCTGAAAATTATTAGATTTGATGGCCAGATGTCAAGGTTACACAATAAATAATAAGGCTCTCAAGGATTAAGAAGATAGTTGCTACCTAAAACCTGGTTATTATCAGAAAACTAAGGTGATCTCAAAGGCAGCCTAAGACCAGTCTCAAATTCAGATGCTTTCAGCAGTACAGCAGGCAAATAACTGTACAAGTACATTGTCAGATGGAATAGGGGGCTCTTGAAAGACCTACAGAAGGAGACTGTGGCCCAGGCGGTGGAGGGCTGGCTGCCCTTCAGCTCTAGCCAATTGTTCTCTTATCTTCAGATTTCTCAAAACAAGCCAGAAATGCAGATTAGTATGTGAAACCTTCCTATTAAAATGTTGGCAAAAAATTTTTAAAAGCACTGCATGGGCCAAATAAAACAAGTCTGTGGGCAGATTCAGCCAGCTGGCTGCCAGTTTAAGATCTCAGGGAAACTATGGAGAAGAAAAGAAGTAAAATATTTCCTTGATTCTCCCTCCGCCAACTTGGTAATGCACAGTCTTGGAGATCACTGTGGGAGTCTAGTCAGAGGAGGATTAAAGATGCTTTGGAGATTTTAATTTGATCCTAAAGGAGACACTACTTTTCTGCCATAATTTTTTCAACAAATTTTATACACATAAACACACTTTTTTTTTTCATAGATCCAGGATTACAAATCATTTCTGAAGTGCTTCCATCATTAAATTAAAAGATATCGTGTTTGTATGTACCCAAGAAAATGGAAATCCATTAAAACACATTTATATCCCAAAAGATAGACTGACCTTAATTACAGTTGTCTTTGCTCTTAACAAAAAGCAAAATGTACTTAATAGCTGCAAATTGTTCTCAGAGGTATGAAGCAACCGGTTACATTCAAAATCTAATAAGCTCATTCTTACTAACAAATAAAATGCTTGCTGCTAAAAGGTCACTCTTGATTTATTCATCATTCAGTCCATGATGCGGTACAAGCAAAGTGGGGTAACAGAAGAAGAATAAACCAAAAAAAAAAAAAGCTCAAACTTCAACTTACATACAGCTCTGATAATAAACAATGTTATTTCTCACTGTTTACAGAACAAGACAACATGGCACAGAGGAAAATAAAATTTTACATCTCAACCAAGAGTAATCTATGCAAACATTTTAATAACATAGGCATCATTTTATTGCATTCCCAGAAATATAAGCACCTTTCATCTTTGTTGCCATATATATAGATGTATTTTACAGGCTTGTTATATTTTCCAATTATTTACCCACTATTTCTAATAAACACACAGTGCTCACTTTGATTTAACCAATGGTTCTTAACTAAAGAACCTGATAAAACCAGAGGACTCACCCTGTCCCTTAAAAAAAATGCTTTGATTTTCCACATTTTGCATAAAATTTTAAAATATTCAAGGATCCCTTGACGAAATCCACCCAAAGGCCCTCATTTAAGAACTCCACTGTAAAATCACTATAATTTCATTTCTGTTTAACTTACACTTGCCTCCCAAGAACATTTGCTTCGAGATATGCTCTAAGAAATTAAGGCAGTGTATTTGCATGCATTTTTCTCTTGTTTATATATATTTCATGTATGAGAATTACATTTTTAAACCAGTCAGGCCTAAGCAGATAAATTAGGTTATTGTATTAGCTAAGAATGGGTTACCATTCACTTGCTAAATGTATACTTTTTTTATTTGCAGATTCAGGAATTAAAGAGACAACCTGGAATCTATTAAATAAGTGCTTTTCCTTTTCCATTAGTAGATTGTTACAAATATATAAGTGAAGTGGAAAGGTACAAAGTGTAAGAATATCACTGTCAAAAGATATTTCCCTCATCTAACATGTAAGATGGGGCAATATTTTCCATTCTTTTTTAAATGGTATAATCAACTTTCAAAATCCATGAATAAACACAGTCCTCAAAAGTCCTCTTCTGCTTTATCACAAATACCCTCCTGTTTCCCACCTGAACTTTCAAGGCACTACTACTAAAAAAGAAACAGGATTTAAGGAATTACCTGTTTATTATCTCACTAGCAACAATTACAAAATATTTTAGAAAGACACCTTAGTTAATAACATTAGCAATATATGAATATGTCTATTGGGAAATGCAAAATAATACTTCTGAATAAAAGTTTTGATGCTATTATATTTTCCTTCTGTAACTGAATCTCATTGCTGAGATTTGGTTAGGTCTGACCTTAGTTTACAAACAAGAGATCATATACTGAATCTAATAAAAACAACAAGAAGATATAGACATCAGATTTGAAAAACAAAAATGTCAAACTTGCCTGTTTTGGCAATATGTTATATACACAAATTTCCCTCCCCTCACCTGGGAACTTTAAGCTCATTTAAATGCCTATAAATGAAATCCATGGCATAGCTTATTTTTAAAAATTATTACCATAAAGGCACTATGCAGCTCAACTGAATTTATTTGCAGTTAAATTTTAATATGTATGATTTGACGGCATTAGAATTTGGCTGAAATAAAACATCTGAATAACATTGAACCTAATAGCTCAGCACTTTAGATTTGCTGACAAATAAAGCAAATATGGTATAAAACTAAAGAAATTACTCCTACCAAAAATAGCCCCTCTCACAGGACACAGGATTTTTACGGCAGTGAAAACACATGATACTATAATGATGGATACATGTCATTACAGATTTGTACAAACCCAGAGAACGTACAACACCAAGAGTGAACCCTAATGTTAACTATGAACTTTGGATGATTATGATGTGTCAATATAGGCTCATCAATTGTAACAAATATATTACCCTGGTGGGGGATTTTGATCACAGGGGAGGCTGTGCAAGTCTTGGGGAAGGGGATAAATGGGAACTCTGTATCTTCCTCTCACTTGTGCTATGAATCTAAAACTGCTTTAAAAAATTAAGTCTTTAAAAAACCAGCTTCACAACAGTCTTAATGTTGCTGGATCCTATGAGATAAAGTGTTAACAAGGAGCTTACCTTCCAGCTGCCATTTTTGAAAATTCAATCTGGTGTTTCAAATTCAGAAATATGTATGTACTCTGAGAATCTAAAGTTTCCTAAAATTGAGAACTGGAAATATCACAAGGCAGAAATGTAGGAAATCTAATTGATCTAGCTAGTTTTAAATATAACTTCATATATTTAAGATTAGATTCAAGCATCCTCTCCTTCAAAAAACTCCCCAGATACTCTTCATATGAAGCTGGTTACTGGCCCTTCCTCCTAGGTCCCCAAAGTCCTGTGCAGACCTCCACCATTTCACTTATCAATTGTATTATGGTCATACCCCTGGGTCTGTTCCTCTCAAAGGTGGGCACAATCCCCGTGTGCTCAGAAATGTTTGCTGAATCAGTCAGTACCTTCCCCACACCTGCAGTGTGCTTAGGCATTATCCTTCAACACAAATGTAAATTTAATCTGCAAAATTATTTTTAGAGTTAGTGCTTGTACATGCTCATGGAAATCTTTTTTTCCTGAGAGTCCAAGGTTTTTTGAAATTCTGAGATATCTATGACTGTAGCAGAGCTCTATAATCAGACAGCACAGAGAAATGTCAAAAGAACTGCATTCCAACTCCAGGCTTTGGCCAAACATTCATCCTCCCTGTGTCTAGTTTCCTTATCTGAACAATGGAGACAGCAATACCAGCCTATCTCACACATCTGCTGTGCAAAAGAATTAATAAAATTTATCAACTATCTGAAAATATTTAAATAAGTTGGAAATTTTATCATAATAGAGAAAAAACAAATAGCAGCTCTGCTTTTTTTTTTTTTTAACTCCAAGCATTCTTGGAAACCACAAATGAATAACAATAAAGTAGATCAGTTTCCCTGAGGAAATGATATGAAGATTAAATGTTATTTAGCTAGCAAAGAGTAGACACCAAATAAATATGACTTCTTTAATAATTATTTACATTTTTATATTGAAGTATATCATACATAAGCAAAGTACACAAAATGTAAATGAAATTTAATGAGTTATTTTTAAAAGTAAATATACTTAGGTGAGCATCACCTAGGTCAACAAATTAATCATTTTGATGTTCCCCTCTGCCTTTCCCAATCACTAAACCCCTTCTGCCTCCCCCAAAATAGCAAATATACTGATTTCCTAACTATACTTGACTTCCTAACTATCCTGATTATCCCAACTGTAGTTTAGTTATACCTTTTTTTGAACTTTACATATATATAATCATACAGTACATTTGGCTTCTTTCAGACAACATTATATTTGTGAGATTTATCCATGTTGTTCTGCAAGGCAACAGTTTACTTATTCTCATTGCTGCATAACATTCCATATAATAATACAAGCCATTATTTATTTATTCTACTGTTAAAGACTACCATTTTGACTGTTATAAATTTCAATAAATAAAATTATATTCCAAATCTTAGAAAGTAGGCACAAATACACCATGTACTATAAATGTATAGGAAACTTCAGCATATCATCCCAACAAATTCAGCAAATTATCCCAACACAAAATTATGCTACATAACATAAAAATATAATTATTGAATCATTAACTTGATCTAAGTCTAAAACAGTCTGTAAGAAACATTTAATATTTAATTTGCTTTGCTTTTGTTTTTTAAAATTTCAGATAAGGGGCAGCCCAAGTGGCTCAACAGTTTAGCGCCGCCTTCAGTCCAGGGCCTGATCCTGGAGACCCCAGATCGAGTCCCATGTCAGGCTCCCTGCATGGAGCCTACTTCTCCCTCTGCCTGTGTCTCTGTATCTCTCATGAATAAATAAATAAATAAAATATTTTTTAAAAATAAAAATAAAATAAAATAAAATTTCAGATAAGATTTTTCTTAAATGTTTTAGTGATTTGTAGGATTCAGACCTCTTTTGAAAAATTTATCATGGTTAGCCTAAACAGATAATCTCATTTTCTGTTAATACATTTTCTTGTAATAAATAGTAATTTAAAAAAATCATTTCATTTTAAAAACCAAGGTTAACAATGGTTTTCTCTGGGTAAAGAGAGTATTATTTTATTTTCTTCTTTTATTTATCTATATATCCTAAAAATTCTAAACTTTAACTATTATGTTACTTTTTTCTTTGATGCATTTTCATAAGTTATTTTCTCAGTCTTCAAATTGCAATATTCAGAAACCTAGTTTCCTTTCCCCACTGAATGAAGTATGATTGGATAAATCAATAAATACATGGTTTATCCATTTATTTTCATCTTTGAGGAGGGCAAAAAAAATTTTAAGTGAAATTTCAAAAGCCTGCTTTGAAATTATGCTTATATTTTGATTACAGAACCTCATTCTAGATACCATTAACTGTATCGTGTTACTCACGTCAATGCTAGAAAATACAAATATTGTTTCCTATAAGAAGAAAGTGTTATCAGTTAACAATTGAGTATGAAAATGAACTAGGGTGGGAGAGCAACGAGAAATAAATAAGTAAACAGCTAGAAATGCTAAGCCATTGAACTTCAAAGATATGTTTTTATTTTTTTCAATCTAGGGAAGTCTTGCCCAGAATGTTTTGCATCACAACTTAAGCCTTGATTGTGGTGTGCCATGAATCTAGCAAAGATTGAAACACCAATTTCAGGCCTTTAATTTGTTTTACTTTTTTCAGATTTTCCCATTCAAGGAAGGTGGTCTGATACAGTGGTAAGGTACAGAGGTAATGAAGAGAAACTGCCTGAATCTGAATGCTCTACTCCCCCATCCCCACCCCTGGCTGTGTGACATCGTAGACCATATGGAAGCATGAGTTGTGACTCATAAGTCCCAGGGATAGCCACAAATAAGGGTTCCATTATTTGCATATGCGTAAACCTCACAGGCAGATGGGTGGGGGGGGTGGGGTAGCAGAGCCCACATGCTTGCTACTTTGCAGAGGCCAATTATAGCCTGGTTGTGAGCAGCAACAGCCCAAAAGAGCCTCTCCAAGCAAGGGAGTTCTCCACCACAATTTAGGAACTTGACCACCAAAGCTTGATGGCACAGTTTTACTACAGGGTCCATACTGCCCACTGGCCACAGGCACATGGAGTTCATGGTGGATATGTGACCTCAACAGCCACCAGAGAGAAAAGATCACTCTGTGCCTGTAGGTTCCTACCTAGAGGTTAAGATATCAAAGCTTATTACCCATACTCCCAAAGGACATGTGTTTGTGATGTGTGTATTAACAGAAAAGTTTTTGGAATAATTTTGTTGTTGTGAATAATTTTTATTGAATAAACATAGCTCCACACTGAACAATTCTATAACAAAAATAACTGATTTGGAAGTGTCTCCTCTATTATTCTGTTGAACCAGTGGAGTTACAGTAACATGGTACATTGTAGAAGTTTTAAACAAGTTATATGATCTCTCTGTGTTTGTTTCCTCATTAGGAAAAAGGAGTAATAATAACAGTTCTTACCATACTATGATAATTAAATGAGTTTACATATGTGAGGTCCACTAGAATTGTGCTGCCACCTATTAAGAGCCTGTTCATTATTTCCAAATAACTGTACCCAGTCTATCATCCTACAGTCATTTACTTCTTTCCTATTATGAGAAATATTTTTTCAAGTTCATTTTATATATGTTTTAACCAGAATAGAGAAAGCAGAGTTTGGACCACAAGCAACAACAAAATAACAATTATTATAATAATTGTCATTACAAAAGTATCTAACACTTGAGAGCTTATTATGTGCCAAGAACTCTATAAGGATTACCTCATCTAATCTTCTCAATCATCCTGTGAGGTAGGTATTAATACTATCACCATCATTATCATTGTCCCTATTTCTCAGATGGGAAACCTAAAGCTTAAAGAGGTTCAATCACCTGCCCAAGGTCACAAGCTAGTAAATAGTAAAGCTAGAATACAAACCTGGATTTGTGCCATGGCCCTTAACCAGTAGGGTGCAATACCTCCTCTAACAAGGGATGCCAATCATATGTTTGATATAAACATATGGTTGACATTGATGTCTAGAACAGTTTGAAGAGGTAAAACAAAGACTGAGATGGAGAATATAAATGGGGAAGGTAGGAGGAAATAGTCAGGCAAAGAGATTTGAGATCCCAAATGCCTTCCAGACTCAGCATAAAGGAATTAGATAGGTGATTGGCATTATGCTGATTTTGCTCTATTTAACTCAAAGAATTTCCTCTATTTGCATGGAGCAGGAAATCTGCCACCTAAACTAAACTAAGGTCACCAAAGAACCAGATGAACTAAGCAGAAAGTTCTTGGATTGGGCCAGGTGGAAAAACCTAAGAAATTATTTCAAGTCAACTGGCTTTTTTTTTAATTTTATGTCTTCTTGCATTGTAAATATTAGTCAAAGAGTTGTTCACAAAATCTTTTTAACCCAGACTGGAATTTAGTACTGACAGCAATAAATCTGCAACCACAGCTGAGCAAACAAGAAGTCAGAGAAGCTAAGTATCAGTCCCAGCCTGTCACCTATCGAAGGCAAGTACTTAGAAAGGTCACTGGGTTGATTGGCTAAAGAGCTTCTCAGGCCTTTGTGGGGTGGTGGGTGATGTTGTACACAGGAGAGAGCACAGATTTCGTCATCACACACATCTGCATTGCAGTCCCAGTTGTCTTATCAGCTGAGTGGTTACAACCAGACTGATCAGAGTCTTCTGCAGAGCACTGGAGGAGGGAGCCACTAAGGAGATCGCCTAACTTAATTTAGGTTGTAGATTTTCTTGTTTCTGTTTTATGTTGTTTGAGATCAGAGGGTGTGAAGAGTCCAAAGGTTTCCTGGGGGGATTATCCCTAAAACGAATAGTGTTTAGAAATTGCATCGCAAAGTGGTTCAGTGTTCTAGCTTAGCTATCAGAAAAAAACTGGGTTCAAATCCTCACACTGTCACTTACTATTGTAAATGGCTGCCAGTTCCTTAACCATTTGAAATGAGACCATAATATCTCTCTCAGGGTATTGTGAATATTAAACAAAATCATGTACATTGAAGTATTTAACAGTACTCAATGATCAGCAGCTACTGTGGCACATGGGTGGCTCAGATGAGCAACTGACTCTTGGTTTCGGCTCAGGTCATGATCTCAGGGTCCTGAGATCTAGCCCCATGTCGGGCTCTGAGATCAGCTGGGAATCTGCTTGAGATTCTCTCTCTCTCTCCCTTTGCCCCTCCCCCAGCTCACAATCTCTAAAATAAATACATACATAAATAAAATATTTTAATAATAATAACTGGCAGCTACTATCATAGAAAATTATAAAAACAATTTGCTCTTTCAAGAGTTTATGGTGCAAAAGAATCCATTCTGGGCAACCCCAGAGACTGGCATGCCCACCCCACTGTTTCTCAAAATGTACTCTTCAAACCATCTGTGTCAGAATCACTAAGAAATTTATGTAGGGATGCCTGGGTGGCTCAGTGGTTGAGTCTGCCTTCGGTTCAGGTCATGATCCCGGAGTCCCAGGATCAGGTCCCACATTGGGTTCCCCACAGGGAATCTGCTTCTCCCTCTGCCTCTGTCTCTGACTCTTCCTCTCTGTGTCTCTCATTTATAAATAAAATCTTTAAAAAAATAAGAGATTTGTTTAAATGCAGGTTCCTAGACATTACCTATAGTGGGTTGAATAATAATATGTCTACCAAAAGATACGTCTACCCAGAAGATATGATGTGACCTTAATTGGGAAAAGGGTTTTTGCAGAAAGAATTATTTAAGGATCTCAAAATGAGACTATCCTGGGTTGAGGTAAGTGGGGGGATGTAAATTCAAGAACTATGGTCCTTAGAAGAAAAGCACAGAAGACACACAACGGAGAAGGAATGTGAAGTTAGAGGCAGAGATTGGGGTGATGCATCTACAAGCCAAAGAACATGAAGGATTACCAGGTGCCACCAGAAGCTAAGAGAAAGGCACAGGACAGATTCTCTCAGAGCCTTCAGAAGGAACCAACCCTGCTAACATCTTGATTTCAGCCTCCAAAACTGTAAAAGAATAAACTGTTTTAAGCCACCAAGTTTGCAGTTAATATGTTATGGCAGCCCTGGGAAAATAACACACTACCCTCAGGAGATAAAAGTTGGTGTCTGGGAATCCATTTTACCAAGCTGCCCAGGTGATTCTCATACCCATAAGCATAGGAGAACCTCTGCCCTATCCTATTCCCTCTGGCCTCAGGAGGCTACATTGCCCCCTCTTTTTATTACCATCTTTCTGAGAATGAGTCCAAGAGACATCTGAAGCCAGGGCTATGGCGAAGGCCAGGAATTTTTTTTCGCAGCTTGAACATGAGATCTGCTTGGGGTTAAGCCAGTGAGTTTGTAGCACCAAAGTCCATTTACATCCCTCAAACTAAGTCTCCAGAATAAGTCTAAATTAGAATCCAGAAGTTTGAATGCATCTCCTCATTCCTACTTGAGGATAAGTACCAAACCTCTTTGTTTTATGGTAGATCCAGGAAAGTACTCCCAACTCCAGCACAAGCCCAAACATGGAATTTTTTTTTTTTTTCAGATTTATTTGAGGAAGAGAGAGAGTGCCCCAGAGAGGGGAGACAGAGGAGGAGAATCTCAAGCAGATTCCCACCTGAGCATGGAGCCCCACTTGGGGCTTGATCCCAGAACCCTGAGATCATGACGTGAGCCAAAATCAAGAGTCAGACGCTTAATCAACTGAGCCACCCTGGTGCCCCAAACATGGAATTTTATGCAAATACAACATGTTCACTCTTGGTCACACACTCCAATCTCTAGAAAAACAGCTCTACTATGGACTGAATGTTTGTGCTCCCCACAAATTCATATGTTAAAAGCCTCCCCACCAACGTGATGGAGTTAGGAGATGGGACCTTTGAGATGTAATTAAGATTATATGAGTCATAAAGGTGAATCCTTCAGGAATGAGATTAGTGACCTTATAAAAAGGACCCCAGAGAGCTCTCTTGCTTTCTATCTGCCATGTGAGGTACAGAGAGAAGATGGCTATCTGAAAATCAGGAAAAGGGCTCTCAACAGACCCAAAATCTGCTAACAACTCGATCTTGGGCTTCTGAGCCTCCAAAACTGTGAGAAATAAATTTCTGCTGTTTATAAGCCACCTAGTGCGTGGTACTTTGTTATAGCAGTTCAGATAGACTAAGACAGGTCTTAACCAAGGGGAAGCATTTGAATCAGTTACTGGATATAATGAATCAGAATGATCAGAATGAGAAAGGGGGAAGGGCATAGGGGCAGCTGGTCTTTTTCTTTTTTTAATAGTGTTTAGGAATCTCTGTTCTAGGAAGTGTCATTCCCATCCACCCCATCTCAATCCCATACCTGAAGAGAAAGAACTCTATCAGCACAAGGAAAATATGAATCTTAACAACACACAATTAGTCCAAGGCAGTTGGGCTTAAATATTTGGAAATATTCTGTTTGGAAATAAAATAGAGAAGTTCAAAGTGCTCCATGTTTCAGGTTGACACTTTTCTCTCATTCCTCCCTCCCAACAAATAGAGTAACATTCTCTGAAGCTTAAAAGTGTGCCACATATATGGGAGGTGCTCTCATACTTAGGAGGCCTATGCAGTAGTTCTCAAACATCCATGAGACTCACCTGGGGATTATATTTAATATGGACATTTCTAGGCACTAAACTAAGAGATTCTGATTCAACAGGTCAAAGGTGGGGCTGTAACTCCAGAAAAAGGAAAAACAAGATAAATAACTGAAATAGAACTCTAGCCGAACTTTTATGCTAAAATCAAAACACAAGGTCAATCTGGCTCACGATAGAGGTTTGGAGCCTGTGTGTGCTTGGCTGCTTCTTGCATGGAATCCCTCTGGAATCAAATGGATTGATGGTAGTAAGTGACCACATCAGAATTCACAGCAGATCAAAGATTCCAGAAACAGGAAGACATCCTCTTAGGTTTACTTCAATTTCTTCATTTTCTTCATGCTTTACTGATTCTAATTCTGGCACAAACCAACTCTAATTAGCTTTAAAAAAAAAAAAAACTCATTTTTAGCTGAAGTTCACTAGAAGTATTAAAACCAGTTAACTCCAGAGAGAAACGAAACAAAAGCTCTATAGCACTTAGCCTCCCAGCCACACAGTAATTGTTATTACCTTTCATGTTTGACAAAGTTTGGTTTCTACCTCTTATGATTTCTGATAAATAACACCATGAAAAAGATGTACGTTCCCAATCTTTATACTAAATCAGATAAGAGCTAGAAAATAATGTGGCTTTCTTTCATGTGATCTCTGAATTATGTAAGTCGCACCATGAAACTTACTGTTGCAGCATACCTTGTACTATAGGTTGTCACCACTGTTTTCACATGACAGATAAAAATCAATAGTATTAAGAGCTGGGGAGGGATTAAAACCAAACGTTAGGGTAACATCAAAACTTCTATCAGTCACACCTGTCTCCGTTACTTTGCTCTCTGAGTCAGTGATGGCTCAGCAAAGAAATTACATTTACATCACTATCGGTTATCTTTAATCACCATACAACCAGTCCCCATGGCCCAATTATCTTGAAAAGGGTTCTGATGCTTTTCTGGATGCTCCTTCCTTCACAGGATCCCCCACAACAAACATTGAAAGAGCAAGTATATGCCTCCATGAGTCAAAAAAGCATCAGGTCTCAGGCCAGAAACAGTATTATTAAAGTCGCTAATTAAATCTACACACACTAGGAAAGTTGTTTATACCAATATAAACCAAAATAATCAAGATTTCTACATATCCATTCAGGGGCAGAAAAGACAAGATGTAAATTCAGGAGGCTCACAGGAGGTTACTATTAAGTCCCTCTAAGGAGTATATTTCTCTTAAAACAATAATTCCATTAAGTACAGCAGGGAAATGTTCCATATGGAAGCAACCTGGTATGGCAGAAGCAATTGAGGATTTTAAATCAGACAGTTCTAGTTTTAATTCTGGCTTGGTCACTTACTCCTTGGCTTTGAGCAAATCATGTCACTCCTAAGAGCCTCAGTTTTCTTATTTTTTTAAATGGTAATAAGGTCTATCTCAAAGACAAAGAGAAAAGATTAGTAAAGAGTGCATGGCGGGGGGCAGCCCCAGTAGCACAGCGGTTTAGCGACGCCTGCGGCCTGGGATGTGATTTGTTGCATTCCCCCCCCCCCAAAAAAAGAG
Organism: Vulpes vulpes; assembly: GCF_048418805.1. NCBI lineage: Eukaryota > Metazoa > Chordata > Mammalia > Carnivora > Canidae > Vulpes > Vulpes vulpes. The sequence goes on from NC_132795.1 coordinate 23,671,706, forward strand.
TGCATGGCATTGCTTGGCACATTAACAGGCATGCAATAAATGGTCAGTTAAAAGCTTTCTAACACAATTGTTACCAGTTTTACAATTACATTCAACTAAAATGCCTTCTTCCACTAAATTTAACAAGCTAGTTTAAATATTAACAAAGTATAATTTCTTAGTGTTTTTCTCTGGTAGTCTCTTCACCCTCTTCTCATTTGCTACTAATCTGAAAATGATTTAATTAAGCCACACCTGTTAAAATAATATGTAAAATAAAAAATAAGACTTTTGTACAGCATACACAAAAATAAACTTGAAATGGATCAAGGATCTCAATGTGAGACCTGAAACCATAAATATCCTAGAAGACAGCACATGCAGCAATTTCTCTAACATTGGCCATAACAACATTTTTCTAGATATACCTCCTGAGGTAAGTGAAACAAAAGCAAAAATAAACTATTAGTACATCAAAATAAAAAACTTCTGCACAGCAAAGGAAACAATCAACAAAACTACAAGCCAGCAAACTGACTGGGAGAAATTTGCAAATGATGTATCTGATAAAGGGTTAGTATCCAAAATATATAAAGAACCTATACAACTCAACACCCAAAAAACAAATAATCCAATTTAAAAATGGGCAGAAGACATAAACAGACATTTCTCCAGAGAAGACATACTGAAGACCAACAGACACATGAAAGGATGCTCAATATCACTCATCATCAGGGAAATGCAAATCAAAACCACAATGAGCTATCACCTCACACCTGTCAGAATGGCTAAAATCAAAAACCTAAGAAACAACAAATGTTGGTGAGCTTGTAGAGAAAAAGGAACCATTATGTACTGTTGGTGGGAATGTAAACTGATGTAGCCACTGTGGAAAACAGTAGGGAGGTTCCTCAAAAAGTTAAAAATGGAACTAACCCATGATCCAGTAATTCCACTACTGGGCAGTTGCCCAAAGAAAATGAAAACACTAATTTGAAAAGATACATGCGCCCCTATGTTTATTGCAGCATTAGTTACAACAGCCAAATTATGGAAGCAATCCAAATGTCCATCGATAGATCAATGGATAAGGAATATGTGGTGTAAGCATACAATAGAATATTACTTAGCCATTAAAACAATGAAAGCTTGCCATTTGCCATAACACAGATGGATCTAGAGGGTATTATGCTAAGTGAAATAAGTCGGTCAGAGAAAGACAAGTACCATATGATTTCATTCATAGGTAGAATTTAAGAAACAAAATAAATGAACAAAGAAAAAAAGAGACAAACCAACTCTAGAGAACAAACTCATGGTTACTAGAATGGAGATAGGTGAGGGGGTTGGGTGAATAAGGGAAGGAAATAAGAGTACAAATCTTAATGAGTACTGAGTAATGTACAGAATTGTCAAATCACTATATTGTACACCTAAAACTAATATAATTCTGTATGTTTATTAGACTTAAAATTTAAAAATTAAAAACACAAAAAATACAAAAGAACAGACTTTGCATGGAGGTCTTCAAAGGGCTTTTTAGCAAATAAAGTATGCAAGAATAGGCATTGCATAGACACTGAGATACCTCTTAGGTCATCTCACAAGACAAATTCAGCTTCCTACCTATTCCTTGGCTACATTCCATCTAGTTGAGGTTGCTGGATAAGCAACAGCTGATAAGACAGATGCTGCCATAATCAGCTTACTTGCCAGTAAACGCCTAACAACGTATTTAAGTGGAAATATATATATATATGAACATTGTTTAGCTTGAAGCAATATCCATAAGCATATGAGAGTATAGAGTTTTGACTGGACACAAAAGGTTCACAGAACTTCCAGAAGGAGTTATAATAACTAAGACTATACTCATTTCTAATGAATAATGCAGTGGTAATGAGGTGGAGAGGCTTCTCAATTATAAAATTCCTTGCCCCTTTTTCAACTGTCATTTGGTATTTTACTTATAGGATCAATCATTGTCACGTTTAAAGTATACAGTACACTCATCCAGTTGTCACTAAGACGATTAAGAGCAGTTAAAGAGGTATGACTCCAAACTGAGAAAAGCAATTTACGGCATATAGTAATTCTCAAATACTCAGTGAATATTTCTGTGAGATCAGTCTGACAGTGACATCTTTAAAGAATTGTTGATGGGATGTCTGGTTGGGGATGGTGAGCCATGCCGGAAATCCCGAAGCAGAGCAGAGGAGAGTATGACAGTTTTCACCTAACTACTGCCCTAGGCATTCCAGCAAACCAGGGTCAGAACAGCAAGGTGCAGACTGGGGTGTGTCAGGACCAGCTGGCCAGGCTGCTGCCGTGGAAAGCTGGAAGATTTCCTTAGCATATATAGGTTCCCACTCAAAAGACTTTGCATAGAACTAATGAGAGTTGAAACAAAATGTCAGAAGTAGTACTTATTTCACTACTATTTCATCTCTAGTTTTCAAAAATAATTAGAAGCTAATCTTGCCAGGACTCTTTGAAGAAAAAATGGAATATCTGACAATGTTCTATAATATAATAGCAACAAAGACCATCAGCTTTATCATCCAAAAGAGAACCACAGATGCTAAGAGTAACTGACATAACAGAATTTGATATAGTTCCTGAAGGCACAGTGTTCAGCATGTAGCAGCCCATTGATCAACAAGTATCCACTATCTATGTATTTAGCACTGAGAAGAATTTAGGAATAAATAATAAGATGAGATTGTTGCCAACATCAGTCAAGCAAGGAGGGAAATAACAAGAGTGAAAGAGGTCATTGCAAAAATCCTCCTTCCTGGACTACTAGCTCCACAACAAATCCAAAGCAATGTTGACAGTGTAAGGAAGGTTCATCACTCTAACTGGACTTACTCTCCAGGGTCAGGGCAGAAGCTTCTTCCAAAGATCAGATTTCCTGTTTTTGCTAATGCATCTTGGGTCACACTAGATAACTCCTCCAATCCATTAGTGTGAACTATTGATCCTTCAAGGCCTTCTTTTGCTTTAAGAACAATGGCTTTTATGTAAAACACTTGAGAACTCATGAACCATGCACTCCACAGGGTTAATCTAGAAGGTGCTTGGAAGTGTGATCACAGTGATGTATAATGTTGTGATTTAGTTTAGTTTCTCCAGAAGCAGACCACAAGACAAGGGTTCAAGTGCAAATTATTTATTTGGAGGTATAGGGAACAATGACAGGGAAGTGGGAAGAGAGAAAAGGAAGAAAAGGCACTCAATAAAGGGTGAGCTTTCAAATCAGCTATGATGGTGGGTGCCTAGAGGTGAATTCCCTGGGGAAATGGTGCAAAACACAGTCTCAGGATTATCTCATTATGCTAGCCCTAGAGAGTTACAGGATGAGGCCTGCTGAGGAAGAGGAGTATTAATTCCTCAGAACCAACCTGCTGACCATGGACAAACTGTCCTTCGGGATGGAGGGGAGGGCAACTCTCAGACCCAGAGAAGCAGATCCTGACAGCTGGTAGCCCACCACAGCAGAGCGAAAGAGCCCAGAGATAAGTGTAGGGGCCAGCAGCATTTGTCACAACACTCCTGTAAATTAGCTACGTTTATTTGTCCACTAGAATGAGTGACAGATTAATTCAATGTGAAAGTACTGGGAAATAGAACTAATCCTTTTTTTAAAAAAGTAATGAAAACTGAAGCTTTTTTCAGAACATTTTCAGCCAACGCAAATGTTCAAGATATTTTTAGTGTTGAATCTAAGAAAAGCTATCATAAATTTCTGCCTAGCTATTCAATTTTGCTCATGTTCATCTACAATAAATATTTTAAATATTAAAATATATCATTTGAAGCATGAAGTTTGGTTCCATTGATATGATTCATTTATTTTAATGTGCTCATTAGAGCTTTCCATCTATATTTGGAGGTTTTTTTTTGTCAAAATTGTTTTTGAAGATTTAAGTAGGGTAAATTCAAGAAGTGTTCACTGATCCTGTTTCTATCTAGAATATCAGTGATGTGTCCAATGGATTCCCAATATTATATCAAACATTTACAGAGGAACACAAAAGAAAGATTAGATGACTCTCTCTACCCTAAGAGAGATCACAATTTAGCAGGTGGGGGTGAGGGTGAGGGAGGAAGGGGAAAACCACATAAAAAACTATGAATACAGGGCAGCCCCAGTGGCTCAGTGGTTTAGCGCCGCCTTCAGCCCAGGGTGTGATACTGGGGACACCGGATCAAGTCCCACGTCGGGCTCCCTGCATGGAGCCTGCTTCTCCCTCTGCCTGTGTCCTGACTCTCTCTGTGTGTCTCTCATGAATAAATAAATAAAATCTAAAAAAAAAAAAAAAAAACTATGAATACAGCCAAAAGAGCAAGAGGAACTCAGAGAAAAGAGGCCAGCTGGGCTACGTTCATTCAAAATGAGAGAAGATAAGACCTAAGCCAGGCTTTTAAGAATGGATAGAATTTGGAAACAAAATAGAAAACATTTCAGTAAAAGGGAAAGCAGCATGAGCAAAGGCCTCTAGGGGGCATGACAGGGTAGAGGTCTGCCAGGAGATTCTCTGAAAGGGAACTGGGATACAGATCGGGAAGTTACATGATCTGGCCCCTCTGTTTCTGAGTCCCATCTCTATGTTGTTTGTTTGCTTGCTTTTTCCTATCACTGCCTCTGTTCCAGTCCCTCTGGTCTGATTTTTGTTCCTGCCTCAGTCCTTTGTGCCTCCTGTTTGTCTGCCTGGACTACTCTTTCCTGAACTTGGCAAGTCTCCCTCTTCTCTTCATTCAGATCTTAGCTCAGATGTCAACCACCCCTAGCATAAAATGCTGTTTTGTCTCTCTGTGGTATTCAGCCCAATTGGAAATATTCTTAATTAAGCTAATCCAACTACACTACTAAAAGCTAAGTTCCACAAAAGTAGAGGTCTCATTTGCCTTCTTTTGTCACTTATGGTGCCTGGCACATGCCTGCCACATGGCAAGATAATGTGCTAAATAAACGATGGAGAGTCATAGGCATAGAGGAGGGCCAGACTGATGGATCCTTGTAAGCCAAACAGAGAAGACAAAAAGGAATCTCCTGGAGGTGACTGAGCAGTATCTTAGGAAAAGTAGTATAAGAATAATACCTACATACTAAGCATTTAACAAAATCGTCCTTGATTTTCAAGTATCCTGCAAGGTAGACAGGTAACTATTATTTCCATTTTACAGATGGGGAACCTCCCTCACTCATCAGAGGGAATAACTGGGGTTCAACCTTTGATCACCCTAAAACCCTCACTCTCCCCACCAACCATACCACAAAAGAAAAGACCTCCTTTTCAAAACTGGGATAATAGTCAATTTTTAGTAGAAAAGGTGGGAAAATCAATGGAACCCTAGCAACAAGTAGTAGTACATTTACTACACATAAAAAAATTAACATACATCTTGCTTTTTCAAATCAGTACAGAAGGATGGATCCTTCCTTATAGTATGTGGCTAACATTTAACTATTTGGAGGAAGGTTAATTTATATAACTAATTCATATTATACTACAAAGTAAATTCCAGATGGATTCATGAGATAAATGTAAAATATGTGTATGTCTGTGTGTGTGTGTGTGTGTGTGTGTGCGTTTAAAGCTAGAAAAGATATGGGTAGGTATATATCTTGTCAAACATTTCACAAGAAGTTAGGTTTGCTTTTTAATTTTTTTTTTTAATGATAGTCACAGAGAGAGAGAGAGAGGCAGAGACACAGGCAGAGGGAGAAGCAGGCGCCATGCACCGGGAGCCTGATGTGGGATTCGATCCCGGATCTCCAGGATCGCGCCCTGGGCCAAAGGCAGGCGCCAAACCGCTGCGCCACCCAGGGATCCCTGCTTTTTAATTTTTTAAAGCTAGTCTTGGTGATGGGGTTTGTTTGGTTGTTTTTTTTTTTTTTTTTGATAGTTTAAAAAGGAAAATCAGAATCTAGTTGGAATTTCTCTTGTGCTAAGAAATGCCCCTTAAAATAATCTACCTGTAACTCACCTTTATAAATGTTTGACCTATCTCCCATGCTAGTTTCTCCAGTTTCCCTGAAGACAACAGGCCTAGAAGAGGTCTCCTCCCAGCAGAGCACTACAATGGGCAACAGCAATCTTGGATTTTATTATGAATCCTACCCTTCAATAAACCTCTTATCTTGCTCTACCTTAGATTCTCAATTACAAAAAAAAAAAAAAAAAAAGCGTCCTGCTTATTACCTTGAATCTAGCACTGATTGAGCACTAAAGTGCAAGTCATTATACAGAATTAAAGGGTCTCTGTGCAGTGGGCTCAAGATCCAACTAACTTTAAATAAAATGGCTTAATGTAAAGTGGCCCAGATCAAGGTGCAATTAGTGTTAAGAGCACACAACTGACTTAGAAGATAAGTACTATGTGCACTGTACTTTCACAAGGAAGATCCCAACCGTTTCTGTAATTGCTAGGTTTTAACACGCTTTTATGGCTTTTAAAAATGTTATTGACATAAGAATTCACACTACTTAATATTACTAAATTATTATAGTAGAACAGATCATATATAACAAAGACACTCCATTCTTTAAAAAAAAAAAAACACACACACACAGAAACAACAGAAACAGAGCAACAAAAAAAGGGAAAAAAAGTTAATATGAGATTTGTTGTCTTCATTCTTTGGCCATTACCAAGATACTAAAAAATCAAATGCCACCCAGAGAGACAAGGATGTAGGAAAGACAATTTCTGTGTGACATTGATATTGGCAGGGCCAAGGGGACAGCAGTAGCAGACCTCTCAGTGTTCTGCCAACCTCCACTGCCTTACTGAGGTATCATCAATTAGGTTATCAAGAGGTGTTTATCAGGCATTACTCTCATCATTTACCTAGTGCAATTCAAGTTAATCTAGTAAGTGACCAGGGACATAGTTGGAGAACTAAATCTGTCACTCAAAAAACAAATTCTTCATCTTACTAAGTTCTCCGCCAGAAAATGCAGAAAGAAGGACTTCCAACACTATCACAATCTGTAAGTGTAAAATATCAATATTTCTTAAAGGAAAAACAGTCCATGCCAAAATGTCACATGACTAACAGCTCACTTATTAGAGTGCTTTGTGGAATAAAAAAGTACTCTGACACTGTCTCTCATATGGATATTTTGAGTGCACTATTTTTAAACTATTAAGATGTAATTTACAGATCATAAAACTGATCCATTTAATTAGTTCTCTGTATATTATGGATACAAATCCTTTATAAAAAATGTGATTTGCCAATATTTTCTCTAAGCCAATGACTTCTCTTTTCATTTTCTCTAATGGTATCTTTTGATGCACAAATTTATCCATTTTGATGAAGTCCAATTTATCAATTTTTATTTTTTTATTTTTTTAAATATTTTTTAATTTAAATTCAATTTGCCAACATGTAGTATAATGCCCAGTGCTCATTGCATCAAGTGCCCTTCTTCCTTTTTTAAAAAAAAGTTTTAAAAACTAAAAAAAAAATTAACCCATTTCTCCCACCCACCAACACCTGTCAACTCTGACAGTCATGTGTGTTTATATATATATATATATATATATCAATTCATCTTTCCCTGTATGACTTATTTTACTTAGCATAATGCCCTCAAGGTCCATCCATGTTATCACAAATGGCAAGATTTAATGTCTTTATCCATTCATCTATCAATGGACCCTTAGATTATTTCCATAACTTGGTTTTAGAAATAATGCTGCAGTGAACATGGGAGATAAAATGAATAATGAGCATATATCTTCTTGAAGTAGTGTATTCATTTTCTTCAGATAAATACTAGAAGTGGAATTTCTGGATTATACTGCAGTTCAAATTTATTTTTTAAGGAACCTACATACTATTTCCCATAAGAAGATGCACCAATTTTACATTCCCACCTGCATGGGTTTAATTTTCTCCACATCCTTACCAAACTTTGTTATTTCTTGTCTAGCCATTCTAACAGGTATGAGGTGATATTTCATTGTGGTTTTGATTTAATTTTTCCTGGTGATTAATGATTCAAAATACCTTATCACGTACCTGTTGGCCAACTGCATATTTTCTTTGGGAAAAAGTCTATTTTCTGCTAATTTTTAATCAGATTGTTTGGTATGAGTTCTTTATATATTTTCGTTATTAGCCCCTTATTAGATATACAATTTCCAAATATTTTCTCCCAACCAATAGGTTGCCTTCCAATTTCATTGATTCTTTCTTTGGCTGTGCTAAAGCTTTTTGGTTTGATATAACCCTGCTTGTTTATTTTTGCATTCCTTTTATATCAGATTCAAAAAGCCCACCAAGACTTAGGTCAAGGAGCATACCACCTATGTTTTCTTTTAAGAGTTTCATGGTTTCAGGTCTTACATTCGAGTCTTTAATCCATTTTGAGTTCATTTTTGTGTATGGTGTAAGATAGTGATTTAGTTTCATACTTTTGCATGTTTCTCAGCTTTACTTATTGAAGAGACCATCCTTTTATGCCAATGCCACACTATTTTAATTACCATAGCTTTGTAATATAGTTTGAAATCACTGAGCATGATGTTGTTTTTCAAGATTCCTTTCGCTATTCAAGAACTTTTATGGTTCCAAAACAATTCTAGGACTATTTGTTCTATTTCTGTGAAAAATACTATTGGAATTTGATTGCTCTGGGTAGTATGGGAATTTTGATAATATTTATTCCTCTAATCCATAAACACAGAATGTTTCATTTTTTTATGTCTTCTTCAATTTTTTTCTTTTTTAAAGATTTTATTTATTTATTTGAGAGAGAGAGAGAGGGTATGAGCAGTGGGGAGGAGCAGAGGGAGAGGGTGAAGGGGACTCCCTGCTCAGCAGAGGTTTAATCCCCAAACCCTAAGATCAATACCTGAGCTGAAGGTAGACGCTTAACCAATTGAGCCATCCAAGTGCCCCTTCCATTTCTTTCATTGGTGTCTTGTAGTTTTCAATATACAGGTCTTTCGCCTCCTTGGTTAAATGTATTCCTAGGTATTTTATTCTTTTTGATGCGATTATTTTCTTAATTTCTCTGACAGTTCATTATTATTTAATAAAAATGCTACCAACTTTGGAGGTATTAATTTTGTACCTTCAACTTTACTGAATATATTAGTTCTGATGGAGTTTTTAGGGTTTTCCACATACAATATCATATCATCTGCAAGTAGTGGCACGTTTACTTTTTCCTTTTCAATTTGAATGCTTTTATTTCTTTTGCTTGCCTAATTGCTCTAGCTAGGACTTCCAAAACTATGTTGGATAAAGTGGGAAGAGTGGGCATCTTTGTCTTATTCCTGATCATATAGGAAAAGCTTTCGCCTTTTCATCAGTGAGTATGATGCTAGCAGTAGTCTTGTTATATATAACCTTTATATTACACTGAAGTACATCCCCTATATATAGTTTGTTGAAAATTTTATGAAAATTTTTTATCATAAATAGGTGTTGATCTTAACAAAAGCTTTTTTGTGTCTATCAAAATGATCATATGATTATTAGCCTTCATTTTGTTAATGGGGTGTATCATATTGACTAATTTGCAAATGCTGGACCATCCTTGCATCCCTGGAATAAATCCCACTTGATAATTGTATATGATCCTTTTAATGTATTAGCAAATTCAGTTTGCTAATATTCTGTTGAGGGTTTTTTGCATCTATATTCATCAGGGATATTGGATATTCTTTTCTTGTATCATCCTTGTCTGGTTCTGATATCGGGGTAATACTGGCCTCAAAAAAATGAATTTGGAAGAGTTCTCTGTTTTTCTAATACTTATGAGAGTTTGAGAAGAATTGGTATTAACTCTTTGAATGTTTGGTAGAATTCACCAGCAAAATATCTAGTTCTGGACATCTATTTATTGAAAAGTTTTTGATTACTGGTTCACTCTCCTCATTTAGTAATTGGTTTGCTTTTTAATAATTGATTTAGTAATTGGTCTGTTCAGATTTGATATTTCATCATGATCTGGTCTTCATAGGTTGTATGTTACTAGGAATTTATCCATTTCTTCTAAGTTGTCCAATTTGTTAGCATACAATTGTTCATGGTAATCTCATGATCCTTTGTACCAGTTGTAACATCTCTTGTATTTGACTTTTTTTATCTGAGTCTTCTTTTTTTTCTTGATGAGTGTCTACTTAAAGGTTTATTTATACATAATTTTTAAACAAAAAAATAATTGTTTATCTTTTTAAAGCTTTTACTTTCATTTTCTTTTCTATTGTCTTTTTAGTCTCTATTTCATTTATCTCTGCTCTAATCTTTGTTATTTCCTTCCTTCTACTAACTTTGAGCATTTTTAGTCTTTTTCTAGTTCCTTGTAAAGTTAGCTTGTTAATTTGAGACTTTTCTTGTTTCTTGAAGTAGGTATAGATGCTATGAATTTGCCTCTCAGAACTGCTTTTCCTTCACCCCATAAATTTTAGTACACTACATTCCCATTTTCATTTTCTCAAGATATGTTTTTATTTCCCTTTTGATTTCTTCTTTGATCTTTTGGTTGTTTCATGGCACATTGTTTAATCTCCACATATTTGTGAATTTTTCAGTTTTCTTCATGTCATTAATTTCTATTTTATACCAATGTAGTCAGAAAAGATATTTAATATGATTTCAATCCTTTTAAATTTTATTAAAGTTTGTTTTATGGCCTACCATATGATCTATCTTGGAAAAATGTTCCTTATGCTGCACTTGAGAAGAATATTCATTTGGCTGCTTTGGAAGTAATATTCTGTAAATATCTGCTAAGGTCATCAGGTCTAATGTGTCATTTAAGGCTGATGTTTCCTTATTGATCTTGTCTGGATGATCTATCCATTGATGGAAGTGGGACATTAAAGTCTCCTAGTAGTATATTGCTGTCTATTTCTCCCTTCAGATCTGTTAACTTTTGTTTTATATATGATGTGTGCAAATATTTACGAATGCTATATCTTCTTATTGGAATGACCACTTTATCATTATGTAATGATCTTTGTCTATTATTGTCTTTGTCTGAAAATCTATTTTGTCTGGTATAAGTATAGCTACTCCAATTTTCTTTTTGTTGACATTTTCATGGAATATCTTTTTCCATCCCTTCACTTTCATTCTGTGTTTGTACTTACATCTAAATTGAGTCTCTTGAGATGCTGGGTGGCTCAGCAGTTGAGCACCTGCCTTTAGCTCAGGGCGTGATCCATGGTCCCAGGATCAAGTCCCACATTGGGCTCACCATGGACAGCCTGCTTCTCCCTCTGCCTATGTCTCTGCCTCTCTCTCTCTCTCTGTCTCTCTCTCTGTCTCTCATGAATAAATAAATAAAACCTTAAAAAAAATAAAATAAAAATAAAGTGAGTCTCTTGTAGGCAGCATATTGATAGGTCTTTTTTTTTTTTTTGGTCTTGTTTTTTATACATTCAGCTACTATGCCTTTTGATTGGAGAATTTAGTCCATTTGCATTTAAAGTAATTATTGATGGGTATGTATTTATTGCTATTTTGTTAAAATTTTTGACCATTTTTTTAGTTCCTCTGTGTTCCTTTTGTCTTCTCTTGCTTTCTTCCTTTGCAGTTTAATAACTTTCTTTATGCTTATCTTCCCTTCTCTTTAGCTTTTGTGTATTTATTATGGGTTTTTGCTTTGTGGTTACTATGAGGCTTACATATAACAGCTTATATCTATAACAGTCTATTTTAAGTTGATAACAACTTAAGTTTGATCCCACTGTAAAGTCAACATTATTATCACCCCCTCCATGTTTTATATTTTTAATGTCACGTATCAAATCTTTTTATCTTGTGCACCCCTTAACTAATTACTGTAATTATAGTTATTTTTATTACTTTTGTCTTTCAACCCTTTCCAGTGAGATTTATTCTTTCATATGTATTCTTGTTACTAATTACCACCCTTTCTTTTCAACTTAAAAAAGTCCCTTTAACATTTTTTGTAAGGCCGGTTTAGTGGTGATAAACTTTCTTAATTTTTGCTTATCTAGAATACTCTTTCTCCCTCTTTTTTTTTTTTTAAGATTTTATTTATATATTCATGAGAGAAAGAGGCAGAGACAGAGGCAGAGAGAGAAACAGGCTCCAGGCAGGGAGCCTGACATGGGACTTGATCCCGGATCTCCAGGATCAGGCCCTGGACTGAAGGCAGAGCTAAATTGCTGAGCTACCCCAGGCTGCCCCTCTTTCTCCCTCTTCCATTTCTGAATGATAACCTTGCCAAGTAGAGTGTTCTTGGTTGGCTGTTTTTTTCTTTCAGCACTTTGAATACATCATGCCACTTCTTTCTGCCATACAAAGTTTCTGCTGAATACTTCGGGATCCCCGGGTGGCTCAGTGGTTAAGCGCCTGCCTTCTGCCCAGGACATGATCCTAGAGACCCAGGATGGAATCCCACGTCCGGCTCCTGGCATGGAGCCTGCTTCTCCCTCTGCCTCTCTCTCTCTCTCTCTCTCTCTCTCTCTGTCTATCATAAATAAATAAAATCTTTTTTTAAAAAAGTTTCTGCTGAAAAATCTGCTGATAGTTTTATGGGGGTTCCTTTGACATAACAAGTTGTTTTCCTCTTGATGTGCCCTGAATATAGATTTTAATATTCAGTTTACAGTTAATAAAAATTATATTGGTTATACATAAGGTAACTATACGCCATGGTTTGTCTAGATTTTACTTGGCCTCCCTGTGAAATTTTCTCCTTTCATTCACAAAAATCTCCTGGCTTAGGTGATAAGCATATGACCACCTATTTACACACTAATCTGTGACAATATAAGAGGCAAAATCATGATACCTTATGATATAAAGTTCTAAACATTTTAAATAACCCAAGCTGGCAGAAGCTAATTCATGTCTGACTTGAATTTTACCAATAGCTAAAATAAATTATAATAACTATTCTAATAAGTTGTGTCCAAAACTTCTATAAATTGTATCATATGATAAGCTTCCCAAAGGCATTCGATAACATATCCCATATATCTATCTGGTATCAGACTAAACTGTCACAATCTTTAAAAATTTATTTGTGCCAATAAAATAAACATAGTTATCTATTTTGAGTATTTTCTAAACAGTTTACAAAATTTCCTGATGGAGAAAACATTTTTGTCTCAATTCGTCCAATACTGCATTTTAGAAATTGTATCAAGCCTCTTTATCATGCACAGTGTCTTCTATCCATCAAATAGGAACACTATTATTGCTAAATAACCAGGTGGAAGGAACATAGTCATTAATAAATGCTTGGTGAAAAAAGTGCAAATTTTTATCTGTATCTACTTAGCAGAGGTATGAAAGCAAAATAACTACACAAAAAAGTACCTAAAATATCCTTTGCTTACAGCTATCTCTAATTCAAAACATATTATGGAGCTTCTACTATTTGCCGGGAATATGTGCATAACATTTATAATAGATTTTAGTTATGGTTGGCTTGCCATCATAGTTTCATCTTAGTTCCAGCAACAGCCCCCAGTTGTTGTTTAGGATATACTCTTTCTCAGCCTCAGTCTGTGCTGTTGGAATGAGTCCCAAAAGCAAAGCATGTGAAGCATGAGAGGCCTGAAATAATTAATATATTCCATCCTCCCAGCCATACAAGTTTGTCTGGGGATGGACAGATGTGTGACTCATGCCAAACCCAGCGCAACTCATCAGAGCTCATCTCAGGGACTTTTCTTAAACAACCCACTCTTTTCCACTGTACTTAAACCTAAAAGGATACAGGGATTTAAACTACTATAGCCAAATTGTTCCCACATCAAGCCTGCAATGACACCAACACAGATGAAGGAGACACAAATCATGGAGAGAGAAAAACTGGGTCCTGATTTCCTACGAGGTCCCCTGCACCCAGCTCCACCTAAACATCTTCTTGACTCACCTGAATAAGCCATTTCCCTTTTTCATTTTCTGTCCTTTGCAATTTAAGAAACTAAAGACAACTAATAGATTATACCTCCTTTTCCTTTCATTTCTGTATCTCTTTTCACTCATTACTATCTCTTCATTAGTCATAAAGTCAAGTTAGTATTCATAAGAGAAACATTTATTATTTTCAACTATATAAAGAACAAGTGCTTCAAACTCATTCTCCAAATGATTGTTTTTAGTTGTGATGATAATTATTATGATCATACATCATCAGGAGGCCCTGGTTGACTCTCATAACCATTTAACAGGCTTTTAAAAGTTGTAGATGCTGCTTAATCATTAAACACAGCATGTAACTCATCTATCATTAGACCAATTGGTTTAATTACTCGATAAGCAGATAATTATCATTTACAGAGGAAAATCCCAGAATTTAGCTTTACTGGATTGCTCTTTTTTTAAGATTGATGTTGGTTGATTGATTTTACATGGAGAGAGAGCAGGGTGGAGAGGTAGAGGAAAAAGGAGAGAGAGAATCTCAAACAGACTTCCTGCTGAGCATGGAGCCCGACTTGGGACTTGATCCCAGGACCATAAGATCACAACCTGAGCCAAAATCAAAATTCAGCCACTTAACTTACTTGAGCCACCCAGGTGCCATGTTTTATTGGATTATTTTAATGCCAGGTATACAATTCCACCAAATTAGAAGAGTGTCATAAGTTTTATTAATAAACTGATGAATACATCTCTTTTTCTGTATTTTCAATTATTAATACACTTTCATTACAAAACTAAGCTTTCTTTAGAAAATTCTTTTATATACACTGAAAAAAGGCAAGACATTTAATGTCCTATATAAATGTTATTAAAATACCATAAAAATTCTAAGCATTTTATTTTTTTAAAGGCATGAATAGATTAAAATTCTATTTAATTTAAATAGATTACAAATTTACAGGGAGGGGGAATTGAATGAAGATGGTCAAAAAGCACAAACTTCCAGTTATATGAAAAATTAGTATTAGGGATCTAATGTGCAACATGATGACTATAGTTAACACTGCTATGTGATACATAGGAAAGTTATTAAGAAAATAAATTCTAGGGAACCCTGGGTGGTGCAGCAGTTTAGCGCCTGCCTGTGTCTCTGCCTCTCTCTCTCTCTCTCTCTCTCTCTCTCTCTCTGTGACTATCATAAATAAATAAAAATTTAAAAAATTAAAAAAAAGAAAAAAGAAAATAAATTCTAGGGCTATGTGGTTGGCTCATTTGGTTAAGCATCCAGCTGTTGGTTTTGGCCAACATGATCTTAGGGTCATGAAGTTGAATGCAGCATCAGGCTCTGCGCTCCGTGCTCAGTGCTAAGTCTGCTTGGGATTCTTTCCCTCTTCCTCTCCCTCCTCCTCTGCCCCTCCCCCCCATTCACACACACACACTCTCTCTCTCTTTGAAAAAAATAAATAAAATCTTAAAAGAAAAGAAACTCTAAGAGTTCTTATCACAAGGGGAAAAATATATATTTTTTAATATACACACATATATATCTCATATGAGATGATGAATATTAACTAAACTTATTGGTATTCATTTCATGATGATATATGTAAGTCGAACCCTTATGCTGTTTACTCTAAACTTAACTGTGCTGCATATCAATTATATCTCAATAAAACTGGGGGAAAAGAATATATAAAATTAAATCTCAGACACATTGGTGGAAGCTTTATTTTTTTAATTTATTTTTTATTGGTGTTCAATTTACCAACATATAGAATAACACCCAGTGCTCATCCCATCAAGTGCTCCCCCTCAGTGTCCATCACCCAGTCACCCCCACCCGCTGCCCACCTCCCCTTCTACCACCCCTAATTCGTTTCCCAGAGTTAGGAGTCTCTCATGTTCTGTCTCCCTTTCTGATATTTCCCACTCATTTTTTCTCCTTTTGGTGGAAGCTTTATTTATTTTTCTCTTCTTCCCTGGAAACCTCTCTCGAATTCATGTTTATTTACTTTAGCAGAAATAAGAAGTGATGTTGAAAGAGAAGAAAAAAAGAAAGCTAAATAAATCAGCACCTTCTATTTGAGGCACAAAGTTTGTGGTAGATTAAAAATGGCCACATATTCTTTGCACTCCTTCTATCAAAAAGTAGAGTCTATTTCTCCACCCCTTAAATCTGGATGACCTTGTGACTTGCTTTCACAAGCCAAATGCAGCACAAGTAGCTCTGCAATAGCTGTAGACCTTGCAGCATTGACTCTTTCTCTCTTGGAATGCTATGCCAATGAACACCTCTGAGCTAGCAGGGCCCCAGGGGAGAAACAAGATAATTGGACTGTCAGCCAGACAACCACCAGACATTTGAGTGAAGCCATCTTAGGTCATCCAGTCACTACCAAGCTACCAATGACTGCTACCACAGCATTGAGCCCAGGAAAGACCAGCAGAAGAACCAAACTGAAGCCCAAGTCAAAGTGTTGAGCAACAGAATTGTGGCAAACTGTTGTTGTTATAAGCCACTAAATTTGGGAGGTGGGTTGTTTTTAACAAGAAATAACTGATACGGTGCTTTACATGCTTATTTCATTTAATCTTAGTATGAATCCTATGATGTGAACCAGAGCAGACCCAGGTTTTGTGAGGCATAAAGTCTATCCAATTTGGAATGTTCTCCTTAAGAAAAATAGTACACATGATACAAAAATAAGAAAATAATACAAAATTATAAATACAAAGGATATAAACATGTAGCACTAAATCCAAAAATGTCCATGGTACTTCAATGCCACCTCACACAAGAGGAATGTGATAGGGAAGAAATCAGAATGGAAAGGGGCTTAAAAAAAAAAAAAAAAGAATGGAAAGGGGCTTAATAAAAACATA
This sequence comes from Vulpes vulpes, assembly GCF_048418805.1. NCBI lineage: Eukaryota > Metazoa > Chordata > Mammalia > Carnivora > Canidae > Vulpes > Vulpes vulpes. Next base: position 23,688,444 of record NC_132795.1, read on the forward strand.
TGGCAAGGGAACACATGGCTAGTGCTCTTTCCGGGTGACTTCATCAACTAAGCTTCAGTAATTTCATAGGAAATTCATTTCAATAGTTAAGGTTACTAATCCATTTTACAAAAGAAGAGCTACGACTCTGAGTGGCTGTCACTTGTCTTAGGGCCCACAGATGGTGAGCTAAAGAACCAGGATCTGAGCTCAGATTCCTGTTTCCAAAACATGAGCTCTTTGTACTATATGTTTTCATTTTTACCTTGTGATCTACTCCACACCAAGTTCTATATCAATTGAAAACACTTCTACTTCAGTATCCCCAAGTGTATCCCCATGGAAATGGAAGTTCTCTGAAAGAGCTCATCTAAGTATTTCTCATCCCATTAAGTATGCTCAACAGCCCTATGAAGCAGGGGCAGGAGGACTTGGCTTCTACCTACTTCTCTGATTAGATGAATCAACTGCAGAATGAATGCCCTAAATCAGGGACACTTTTAACTCCCTTTCTTTCAGGATCTCTTTCACTATATGCCAACTTCCTCATAGGCAAGATTATATAATGCCAAAAACATTAAGTACAGCTATCTCGCTCTCCTATCAGGTATATACCCTTGCCACTGTACTTTTTTTATTCATTTCCTAGCAAGGTCTCATCATGCCTGGTCTATTTATATCAGGTTCCTACAAGAATATATCTAAACTTGCCTATGTAGTATAAGCCCTAAGTGAAGCCAGCTTTTAATAACTTCTAATCTTTCTTTGTCCAGCTATAGCCATCACTGCTCCCCTTCCTTTCAAATGACCTCCACTAGGAAACTGGTGAATCATTACTGCAACCTGGAAACCAGATCTCTTCTCCTCTAACATTTACATAGGCTGTTTGTGCAGAATTCCTAGCTTTTAACCTCACTAAGCTAATCCAATCAGCTGATCATTTGTTTTGCACCTTGGTGTCAAGGTCAGAAGTCCTGATTGCCAGTTATGCAGTAGTTTATTCAATGTACCTATTTGTATCAGAGAACATACTCTCTGCATAAGGTTTAACCTTGGGAGAAAAATGAAGCTTCTGAGGAAAATAGCTGAAGTTATCCACAGAGGTTGTACTGGTGGTAAGTGAAGAGTGAGAGTGCCAGGCAGCCTGGTGTAGCACAAAGAATGCAAGGAGGAATCAGAGACTTCAACTAGCCACAAGCCATCTCTGAGTCTCCACCTGAAACAGTTGGTCCAGGTGACCTTTCTGGTCCCCTCAGCTGTAAAATTCTATGAATCTACTCTGACTTTCTCCTTTATCCTTATCAGTGTGGTCTTTTTAAAAAAGTGTTCAATCCTCAAGAAATATTTTTAAAGTATGGGGATTCTAAATATACAATCTTCTCAAAGTTGAACCACTTTGAAAAAAACTTCAAACAGCCTTAACAAAATGTATTTCAATAAGTAGTTTAAAGAACAGAATAATGTAGATAATAAATGCTAAGTCACAAATACTGCAAATAAAGGTGAAATAAGAGCTCATTTTACCTTTATCTATAGGTTGGTTATAGAAACTTGGCAACAAATCAGTGAAATGTCCTTTAAAGAGGTTTTCGTATCTAATGCATTATATAAACCACTGGGCTAGCCATAATTCTTCAACTTCCAATTAAAATATTTCAGATCTAAATTTTAATAAAATTCCAAATGATTTAAATAAAATATGGTCTTTGGTTCCTAGCCAAAATTCATTTTTATATAATTTGTAACTGCATACATACAATAAATGAAAAATGTTTTGACAATAACATTCTGTTCACAATAAGTGCTTTCCTTATTTTTTTCACATTCCTTCCATGCATATGTAGCTTTTGAGAGATTGTTTTTAAAAAGTAACATTCATAAAACTATCACTGTAGTAAAACAAGCCAAACGGCATAAATCCAAGAACCCATAATGCTACAGAAATGTTAGCATCATTCTCCTCTAAGTTATTTCAACTTTATCTCATTTTTTTTTTCACCCAAGAGAGGCCTTTAATCAGGAAAATCCATTTTCATCTCATTTATAGATTGCCTTTACATGGTTTATACGACCACCATGAGAGTAAGGGAAAGTTACATCACAGCATTACTGTGTCCTATGGGGCAGCACCTATTAACCTCTAAGGGGTCCGTGAACTCCTAATATATACAAAATGCTATGCATATGTATATTTTCTCTAGGATCGATATGATCTGCTAAACAAACAAATCAAAATTTCCTGCTGTGCTTTTAAAGGTGAGTTCAGAATCACATTAGAAGGTAAGGCTTATGCAATGGGAGAAAATTATTGGTGATCCTTGCTCAGATGTGGCTGAATTCTATTTTAGGTCAAAAAGAGGTAGGCAGGCTAAAACAGATACCCTTGAGGAACATTCTAAAATGACATTATTTTATTGGGCTCAAATGGCACATTTGAACAACTGGCTGAGACACAGAGGTTAACCAGGACATTTACAGTCCAGTGATCAAAAGCACAGATGTTGATAATTTCACCACTGAATGGTTCTCCAAATCAGAACTCAGCACAAGCAGAATGGGCCATATTAAGGAAGGCTAGGACACAAAGACTAAGTAGACTCACCCAGGTAGGAAGATATTTTGTCCTTGGATGAAGGACATCAAGTGCCAAGCCTATGTAGGCAACCAGTAGAGTTAGATAAGGTCTGAGTAACGAAAGCTCTTGGCATTAGCAAGATGTGTTAGCAGGTAAATTAAAACCAGCCAACTAGGCAGTTCCAGAGAAAACAAGTAGGAATCCAGGCCCAGCATAACTAGGCTACCAGATAAGGTGAAGGGAAGGCAATAACAGAGAAGTTTTTATCACAAAGAATAAGAAAAATGTCTATTATCAGAATCAGATAAAATCATAGCAAAGCCAATGGAAGGTTGATTTCTTGTAAACAAGCAAACTAAACCCCTGATTAAGAACAGGACCGTTACTAAAACCTAAAATATGGCAGAACTGACATGTATAGATTAAGTGGCTTCAGCTCTGGAAAAAAAAAAAAAAAAAAAAAGCCACGTTGGGAAAGAAGACAAAGCTAATGTGAAGAGTAGATTTAGTTAGAGAAGAAAGGGTAAGCATTTCAGATGAGAGGAAACTAATGCCAGGCGCCAATCAGAAGCACTGATGCAAGGAAAGAGCTTATTCTCTTAGTCCAATGCTCAGTTTATCAAAATTCTTTCCGTATTTTCCTTAAACTAAATGAGGAAATCAGTTTACTGACCTGAATAGTTATGAGTCTTTATTAAGTTATTTGCTCCCAGGATATTAGCTGAAAGAGGGCCGTGGCTACCATAGGGATATTTATCCTAGTGCCTGACCAATTCTGTTATTCAAAAGAATATTTCACAATGACCAGAAGACTGGCTGCAAAAATTCTGTCTTTATCTCAAACACAAGTAATTTTCAGGATGGTATTTAACTTAAGCTCTAAACCAAGAAACCAAAGAAGGAGGAAAGCATAGCATTTTATTAATACCAAAAGAAGTGTCAAGCCATCCAATTGAGCCACTCCATAATTTACTCAAGTAGATCTTGACTGCTAGTGATTTCAGGCCCTTAAATAATTCATATCTACCCACCTTTTCTCCTTCACACTTATGTTCAAAAATAAATCTATCTCTTCTACACTTCAGCAAAAAAAAGTATAGTCTACAAGTCCTAGTATACTAGTGTCATCCCAGTATACAAGTTTTTATATTCTGTGCGTATAAACTACTTCTGCATATATAAATGTTAACATAAATTATGACATTCAGAGAACTTAATTTCAAACTCTTGCACAATACACCCTTTCAAGCACTGCAACCCTTAATAAAAGCTAATTTGAAAAGATTTTTTTCCTGGGAACTAAAGAAACATTAGCATTTAAAAAACTGGCATGAAACTGCGGTAATTTAAGGTAAACATGACCCATCTCCTTCCTTGAGGAAATCTCCTAGAGACTAAGCTGAGGCAGAGAGAAGCCCCACTCAGCAAGAAATCAATAACTGTTTAGAACTCCTGGACTGACTTGATACTTCATTGCTGGGAAAAAAGTAGAGTTCACCCCCACCCCATACTGCGGTTAGCCATGCCTATTGCAGGACCCATAAGGAGCCCGTGTTGCTACAACTTCATTTCAGTTCAGAATACCCTACTTCTGCAACAAATATTTTTTGTGCTCAGAGCTAACGATGAGCTAACGATGCCTACACTAATGCAATCTCCCAGCTTACAGGCCAATGTTCACAGAAGCCATCCAAGACAAATGTTAACATTTCAGATACCAGGGCCCAGAGTAGGTCACCCAAATTTCCAAGTGATTCTGATGCAGGTAGTCTTTTAGACCACACCTTGAGAAACCAGATGGAGCTCCCTGCAGAAAGATTCTATATGTGTTCATCACTACTAGATCCCTACCACTGAGCACATAGTAAATATTTCCATAAGCATTAAATGAAGCTACAAACAGGAGATGGAAGAAGGAAGAGACAATCCTTACACAAAAAAGTAGGTAGAGTTTTACATTATTATAGAGTATAAAAGCATGAAAGGGAGCGTACAATATAGCTCCAGGAGAAGCAGGGCAACTTTCTGGACAAGGCAGTCCCTGAGCTAGTCTTATGGGTAAGTGGGAGGGAGTCATCAAGAGAGGGTATCCATAGAGGGGCAGCAAGAACAAAGACAGGTGAGAAACAGCAAAGTTTGGGCAGAAGATACATGTTTTGTTGCTCTAGTCTCCTGAGGCAAGAAATGATGCTTAAATTTCATCTACATTGTCTCTAATCCTCTTATTCTACTTCAGAGAAGGGATTATTATTATTTCTATTTTACAAATGAGAAAGTGAGGCTTGGAGAAATTAAAATTGGTCTTAGGAAATAGTAAGACTGTGTCATGAACTGAATGCTTGTGTTTCTCCAAAGTCCATATGTTGAAATCCTCACCCCCAATGGTATTTGGAGGTGAGCCTTTGGGAATTAATTATGTAATGAAGTAAAGGCCTTACGGATGAGGACAAGGCCCTTTATAAAAGAGAACCAGAGAACTCTCTCTCTCTCCCCTTCCACCATGTGAGAATACAGTAAGAAGATGGGTGTCTGCAACTAGGAAGAGGGCTCTCATGAGAGTCAACCATGATCTCAAACTAGCTAGCACCATTTTCTCAGACTCCCAGCTGCTAGAATGGTGAGAAATGAACTTCTATTGTTTGTAAGCTACCCAGCCGATAACATTCTGTATAGCAGCCCAAGCAAAGTCAGGCAGTGCCTCAGAAAATTAGATATGCAATTTCCATATGATCCAGCAATTTCACTTCTGAGTATAGATATGCAAAATAATTGAAAGCAAAGACCTGAAAAGATACTGATAAATCCATGTCCACAACAGCATTGTTCACAATAGCCAAAAGATGGAAAACAACAACCCATGCCCATCAACAGATGAATGGATAAACAAAATGTGATACCTACCTAGAATGGAATTCATTCATCCTTAAGAAAGAAGGAAATTCTGATATATGCTATAACATGGATGAACCCTGAAGACATTTTGCTAAGTGAAATGAGCCAGTCACAAAAGGACAAATATTTTATGATTCTACTTATATGAAGTATGTAGAGTAGTTAAATTCATTAAGAATGAAAACAGAAGGGTGGTTGCCAGTGACTGGAGGAGATGGGGAGCTACTGTTTAATGGGCACAGAAGTTTAGGTAGGGAAGATGAAAAAGTTTTAGAGATGGATGGTGTTAATGGTTATGCCACAATATGAATACACTAAATGTTATAGAATTATACATTACAAATAGTAAAAAAAAAATTGCAAATTTTGTTACATATATTTTACAACTTTTTTATTTTTTATATAAATTTATTTTTTATTGGTGTTCAATTTGCCAGCATATAGAATAATACCCAGTGCTCATCCTGTCAAGTGCCCACCTCAGTGCCCGTCACCCAGTCACCCCCACCGCCCACCCACCTCCCCTTCCACCACCCCTAATTCGTTTCCCAGAGTTAGGAGTCTTTCATGTTCTGTCTCCCTTTCTGATATTTCCCACTTATTTTTTCTCCTTTCCCCTTTATTCCCTTTCACTATTTTTTATATTCCCCAAATGAATGAGACCATACAATGTTTGTCCTTCTCCGATTGACTTCTTTCACTCAGCATAATACCCTCCAGTTCCATCCACGTCAAAGCAAATGGTGGATATTTGTCATTTCTAATGGCTGAGTAATATTCCATTACCACAACTTTTTTAAAGGATTTTTTTTTAAGCATTTCTCCTAGTGTTTGCACTGGAACTCAAGCATAGCTCTGTTTCCTAGAGAGGCTATCTAGTTTCATCCTCAAGGCCAAAATAAAAGACTTTTAAAGAGTTTGGGCCAAAGCTACCAACAATCCCACTACCTTAGAATCATAACACTATCAGTGACTTACACTTACAACATCTCTGCATGTATCTGAATATTGAAGAAAAATCAGTCAATGCAAAGATAAAATTTATAAATGAAAAGAAGCAATGGGACGCATTAATCCTGAAAGCAAACTGTTTTAAAAGGATAGTTACAGGGACACCTTAGTGGCTCAGTGGGTTAAGTGTCTGTTTGGCTCAAGTCAGGGTCTTGAGATCTGAGCAGGGAGCCTGCTTCTCCCTCTTCCTCTGACCCCCACTCGGGCTTGCTCTCTATCTCTCTCTCTCTAGTGCTCTTTCTCTCAAATAAATAATTAAAAATCTTTTTTTTAAAGCATATTACAGACTTTCATCTCTTAATCTACCATCAATGCAGATGAATGAGCATATTAAGGGCCACATATCTTTTAATCCCTACATGTATGAAGATTTATTCAAAAGGTATAATAAACAGACAATAGTTAGAAAGGTGGTAAACCAATATATAATCCCATGACAATCTAGAGCCAGAACTATGTAGTCTCCAGCTGATGTGTCAGTTTGTTGAGCTAGGTAGGCTTGTGTACTCTGTGGTGCCATCTCCCTGTCATCCTCTCTGCTCCCTCCCTTACCTTCCCACATTGCAGCTATGCAGCAGAGATTGCCAGGAATTAAGAGGTACACTCCCTTGAATGACACTGTTGCCCTCATTCTGCATACAGTTATGTCTCTTACCTCCAACTTTCACCACCCAGTACATCAAAAACATGGCCAAAGCCATCACTGAATTCATTCACTGCATTTGCTACAGATTCAAATACACAGCAAAATCAAATGCCAACTATCCTTATTTACACATGAGAGAAAAGTCATTTGGAAGTTGTTCTACATTCACCTTTCACTATTAATGGCAAATCCAAGTGCCAGCCCATGAGCGATTTTTCACACCTCAGATTAGAGCAGAAATTCTCTTAATATGTAATCATCAGAACTTGGGAAAAGGGAGTCAGGTGAAAGAAGCCAAGTGCCAGTTCTCCTTTTTCACCTTGTGTAGATTTAAAGGTCCCTTGAACTTCATCCAAAGCTGTACCTTCCTACTTTTCTGGCTTCCCCTGAGAGGCCTTTTTCTGTATCAGGCCCACGAGGTGAGGGGTGAAAGACAAAGTGTCTCCCCCTGAAGCCACTGTGTTTTCTCCCCCACTGTCTCTGCTGCTTTGCACCACTTTCCTCCATTCTTATCTCCTCTCCCTCCTCTCAGTTGTACCCATATTTTAGATATCATTGGAAAAGTCTTTCTTGTTATTACTTGGATCATGGAAAACATTTCCCAGAGCAACGACATTAAACATGGTGGTTCAGGCACCACATTTTCTCATAAACACCAATTGTTTCATATATGTCTTCAAATAAAGACCCCTGCAGCCAAGCATAACATTATTTTCCTTTGCAACTCGTTAAACAATACTTCCATTAGTGTCCAGTAGAAAAAACTCTTCAGGTTGTAGGCTGGTTATTCCATGATATTCATAAGCCACTTCATTACCAAAAATATATGTACTGAATTTTTTGTTTTATTTCTATGTTAAGAACTGCCCCGCCCCAAAGTCTGAAGTTCCCAGAAACCCTATCTCCATATAACAAAAGTTATAGTCATATGAAACAAAGACCTTGAGTAGCTAAGTATGGCTGTTGTATAGACAGTATGATTTATCTTCTTCAGGATCAGATTGGGAGAGAAAAGTATAAGCAATAAAGTAGCTCTTCTGAAGTACGTACGGCTTTCTGGTTTATTATCTTTATAAGACCCATATTCGCATCAAGTACTACACAATCTTAATCTTTCTCATTCCAAATATCACTAAAAATTGTAAGCTGGCTCATCAGTTCACATCTTCTGTATGCATTCTCTATGTCACACAAACGTACACATATGCATTAAGACAACTTGACAATTGCCTGTTCTAGATTCCAGGCCAGATTTACACTTTCTCAAATCATTCCTGCACTCCTTAAGTTCATATGTTCAGAAAAGCACTTGACTCACCATGTGAACTGAGAATAGTTTAATTACATTAAAGGCAAGGGAAATGATGGGGTGAAACAGAGAGAGAATGAGATCAATACCTTAGAACAAAAGGCTTAGAGCAGAATGGGACCTTGGAGAAAATCTGATTCTATGCTGTCACACTGCTAATAAAGAAACTGCTAAGCCTCAGAAAAGTTAAATTACCTGCCCAGGGGAATGCCACTACCTGATAAGTGGGCCAGGTTTCCTGGTGGCCAATATGCTCATGCACATTTGTGTTGAATGGAAGCAATGAAAATTTGGATGAGAAAGTAATGTCAGATCTGTGCTTATTAAACAGTCAGTGGCACTTTGGGAGCAGTGAGCAAACTTGAACCAGCTTCTCAAATGATGATCTAACTCTCATTTTAATGACCTCCCCAGAGAGATCTTTCTTTGGTAGATATTTCTACATTTGGTGGACCTAACTTAAGGCCAGTTCTACACATCCTAAAATGTGTCTGATCTCTTTGAACCCTCTTGAACCCCTCAATGTGAAGCATCTTCCCCTCAACCCATTCCCCGCCCCCACTATGGAATATTTTAAGAAAAGAATATTTTACTTTAAAATGCCACTTGTTACTATCAAGTTTCTCTAAATCTCATGCATTAAGCATTAATCATTCTTATAACTGGGGGAGGAGGGAAGCAATACTGACATATTTTTAAAATTCCATTACTCTGAATCAACTAGACATCCCATAATTATCTTGATCGAGATCAGTAAATGTCCCTTTAAAATTCAAGGCAAAGTTTAAGAAAGACCCTCCCCCTCAGAAGAGCTATTTTATTTTCTATTATTGTTTCCTTGTAGATTTTAAACCATGCTAATGCCAGAATGCCAACAGTACTGCAAACCTACTGTTCCCTGCATTTGCTACTCTTCTTGCCTGCTACTATCATCCGGGGATTAAAGGCAGCAGGGAGGAGAGTTATACTCTGTGGACTGTGGCCTTGGGAACAGAGCCTGGCCTACCCTTCAATTCCCTCAATACCAAATCTTTAGCATCAACTTAGTCAAGCACCTATGACATAAAGGATACTTTGCGAAGTCTATCAGAGACGTACAGATCTGCAAGTATTTAGGTTGGCTGCAAGGACCATTCCCTCTAGTTAAAGAAGGGAATGTTTCTTCTCTTGATTTCCTGCTCTATCTCCAGGGCAAGCAGTATTTCTACTATCTTCATGGCCTTTTATTTCTCCAGGTAAAGGGTCTGGCTTTCCAAACACCATCACAAGAATCAGTCCTAAAGCAATTTCCACACAGCAACACAACACCTGCTAGCTGGCTTGACAGTGCCACTTGCCTTAACAAGTCTTGACCTTGTCTGTTTCCATAGCCATGTATTCTGGTTTATTTTCTCCATCTGCCCTTCTCCAGGATCTGCCTTGGATAACTTTCCACAAAGTTTTTGTTTATTTTCCTTCTCTGTTTCTTTTGTGAACACTGTTCTCCAACAGCAGTTTATTACAGTTTGTAACAAATGCTTGTCCCTCTTTACATCACACATACCTCAGCCTCCTTCTTACCAACATAAGAAAACCCTCAGAACAGGAAAGTTTCAACAAGCTCTCTTTTACCTCTTTCCCAGGAATCCATATCTAAGTTTCAAATTCTATATTGTTCACATTTTACCAGGTAAGTTGGATTTCTACATTTTCTTCTACTCTTCAGAAATCTTAGTCTCTCTCTGCAACTCTTCATCATAAACAGCATGTTCGTGTAGAATTTTGTGGTTAATGAATGAATGCCAAGCCCTCACCTGGGCCAAGAGGTCTGCACCTCCCAAACCCAGTGTTTTCTTTTCAATGAAACAGTTCAGAAATTCATCTGTGTACACTGAGCCCACCTACATTGATCTGACTTAAATTCCCTGGTATACTTTAATATATATGTGTGCTTTAGTAGAACTCATCTATTTCATTCTATCATGTGGGTTCCAAATATTTGGCTAACCTCAACACTTTAGAAGTCTGATTATAGTTTCATTTCATTTAGCTCTCTTTAGAGGCTGGAATAAGAAAAATCATCTTAAATTGCACAGCTGCACTCTCTGATTCAAGCTACCTAGCAACTGTCAAAATACAACCCTAACCACAAAGGTGTTTGAAGCTGCATGTGAAAGCTTATTCTAAGACAGACACTGCCAACCTTTCTACTGTCTTAAACGCAGCTTGTCATTTCAGCACAAGTACAATGGAGAGAGAGGCTTATAAGTAGGGAGATGTGGTCTCAAATTTTTATTTTAAAATGAAAAAATATAATTAGAACCAAACCATTAAATGCCCATGTTTTGATGGGAGGAGAAAAATGACTATTAAGTTTAGTTCTTCCAAATGTCAGTATCAGTGGAGATGTGTCTTCACAGAACTTCAAGTATCTCTTGCTTTGATCAGAGTGCTTAATCCTGCTCCTCAAAACTCAGGTTTCAAAGTTGAAAGAAAAGTTAAAGATCATTTACTGACTGCATTGCTGGGGAACTATAGGTACCTTCATGCTGTCCCAAGGTAAGAGAAAAACCATTCTCACTCTGAAAATAAAACATCCGTTATGTGAAAGACCATTAGAAGCTGGTAACAGTGATTGCCTCCAGGGTGTTGGGGATCTGGGGCTCACTATTCCTTATATACCCTATTATATTATATAACTTTTTTTTCATGTTCACTTGTTGCTTTTACAATATTAAAACAAGCATTAGGAAATAAACTGACTTGAATGTTGCACAGGCTTAGTAATGAGATTATCCCCCTGGGCTCAGGAATGGAAACATATTTATGCTGGTGCCTGCAGACAATCACAGGTTCCTACAGTAAACATTCCTCCCCAAGTGCTTTCTGACCATATTTAAGAAATATAGCTTTTCTCATTGGGACTACTGAGAAAATAAACTGGAGTTCTATTTTGAGAATTCAAAGTACATACCATTCATGCAAACCAAAGAACACACATTTGCTCAATGACCCAACCCTCTACTTCATAGTTATAAAATGTGGAAAAGAAGCCACAAGTCTTATACCAGCAGTACAACTGCACAATTCCCCAGATCCTTCCCTAAAGAACAGGGTTCATTTTTCATCATCAATATATTAAACTCATAAAACATCTTTGAGGGTCTATCATCTGTATATGGGTCTGCCTTCTAACATTTATCATCCAACCACTATATTTGTACAATTTTTCTTTTTTACCCTAAACATTTACACTACTTCTTTCTTACCAATGTCAAACTAAATTCAGAGACAATTATGTTCTAAATTGTGAGGCACTCATGCATCACAAAATCTTATCTTTTATCCCAATTATCCTGACCTTTTTACTGGATTTGACCTCTGTACTTGAGGCCTAGGGGATACCATCTTATTCATATTTGTCATTTTCCTGACAAAATTATATACTCAAAGGAAGGAATTTAGAGCTCCTATGTTATTTTTCCCTATATCTTGATTTTTTATCTTATGAAATTTCTGCAAATATTAAATGGTTCAAATCTGAAAGCAAAGCCATAAAATTGACTAGCTTTTTAATCTCTTATAACCTATATATGCAGCACCTAAACACTCATCTATCTGTCTTGAGCTGAACAGAGTTATGTATCTATATGTATATCTACATCTATACATCTATATATCTCTAGCTCTATATCCATCCATATAGATCCAAAGATCTATACATTTTGTAGTTAGCTAGCTACCAACCTACCTATCTATAAATGGTCTTTGGACTCAGATATATACATGTGGCTCTATCCTATCCTTCCTTACTTTGCATACATTTTAGGAGAGTTTCTTCATCCTGCTAGAAGATGGCTAAGAGTGGGACTCTCCATTTCATCAAGACAAGTTTGAGAAGCTTGAGCCATGACAATATCTTACTTACCCACTCTAAGTCTTCCCATAACACACAAAGCAAAGTAGCTTAAAAGAGTGGGCTTCAGTTGGCAAACAGAAGTTCATGAACAAGACTATATAAAAATTGAGATTAGAAAACATATTTTATCTCACCTATGCTGTATATGGACAGATCTCCAAAGCTGACAAAATTGAAAATATTTTCTCACCAAAAGGTTGCTATCTGCATTTTAATCAAGCAGTGAGGTTTTGTAAAATCTCTGAAGGTGAAGTACCTTACTGATGTGATACGGGGAAAGTAAATTGCAGAAAAATTTCCAAAGACAGTGAACCAAACTGTCTTTAAAACATCCCAAAATTTCAAGCTCTGTTCTTCAAATGCAGCCAAGTTTCAGAGTGAAATAAGGAAATTTCCCTTCCTTTCTAGCCAACTACTTCATTTACCCTTCATAAGATACATTCTTTTCTGGGGCACCTTGGTGGCTCAGTCAGTTAAGGGTCAGACTCTTGATTTCTGTTCAAGTCATGATCTCAGAGTAGTGAGATTGGGCCCTATGTTGGGCTCCACACTGGGCCTGGAACCTACTTAAGATTCCCTCTTTCTCCCTCTACCCCTTCTTTCCCTCTCAAAAAAAAAAAAAAAAAAAAAAAGAAAAGAAAAAGAAACTAGAGTATTTTGTATTTAGAGATAACCGTGCATTTTTACTATAATGCTTTATATAGACAACAGTCTTCTGCTGCCAGGCTTTAAACAATTCTTATAAAGAAGAAAAATAAATTCAGGCTGTATTTCTGTTTACATTTATTTTCCTAGAATTCATCTCTAATAGGTATTTCTAGTTGTACTTTACAAAAGTTAAAACAAAAAAAAAAGGAAAATAAATGCAGCTTTGGAACATACTAATGCAATTTTTTAAAAATAATAGATGGGTAATTTTTCTGAATAGTCTAACTGGCTCAAAGGATTCCCTAAAGATATGAAATACAAAACCTGTTTCTTTAAACAACATTTTACTCCATAATGCACTATATTCTTGCATGTGATATTAATGTAGCTTGTTAAAATTATTTAGAGTGTAAAATTTGTTTGACATGAACTCTGAGTCTGGACTATTTCTCATGGTTCTTTTCAAAGTTTTTAATATTTTGTACACTACTGACAGGTAGATAATAAATAAAAAATCTGTGTTAGAAATGTTTTTTATTTTTATGTATTTAGGTGTAGTGTTGAAAAAGACTGTCTTGAAAAATAGATATAAGAAGAGATAATGTGGTATTCAACATATCTTTTATAAAAATTGACAACATTAGGGATTCAAATTGAATAGAGTGGATATATAAGGCAATACTTTTAACACTGAATAGTTTTCTACTTAAATGTATATGAACTAAAACAGTGAATTGTTCCTTTTTACAATTTTATTAGTTGTCATATTTCTGAGATAAAGTAGGTTCCTAAGACAATTCTCAAAGTGGCCTTTTTAGATGAATCAGAGAAAAAAAACTATTCTTGGGTCAATTACAACTGAACCATTGTTTCTACTGTGGACTAGGATGTGACCCATTCTGGCTCATGTTACTGACATATCCATGTAGAACCAAGTCAGTTCTTAGGCTACCAACTCCAACCTCCCCTATAAATTGGAAAGGGTATCCAGTAGAAACTCCACTGCTTCTCATCCATTAAAGTCAAATTTCAATCATTCTGTGATGTCCATGTTTATATTTCCATGAACAGTGTCCCCAGATGTAGGTTCTAATGGTATAGAAGTATTTAGTATAAACAGAAGGCTTCTTAAGAGTTTTTCAATTCATGAATTTTTTTCTTAAAGAAACTGAGAACATGTTCATGTTCTTTGTGATCCAATACTTCTCAAGGTACAAAGTCATTCAATTCCTGAAAATTTCAACTTCCTCCTTTCCCAAGACTAAAACTGAGAAAATAACTACTATCTAGATTTTCCTGCCTCTAGGAAGTAAAATTTAAATATTAACAATGAAAACATTAGGACTCCTATGATTCATTAGTTGCTTAAGTGCTTTTCTTCTGAGAAGCTAAAAGCTCTTCAAATGTCGAATCACACGGGCCCTCCCATCTAAGTGAGGAAAGCGAAAGGCAGTTTATCAAACTGTCTCTTGAGATAGCCACAGGAAACTAAAATCCTGAAACATGGCTGGCCAGCACTGCAAGTAACAATAGAACTTAAAAATTCACAGACCCTGGGGTGGGCTTCTTCAGAAATAAGCTGCCTCCTCTAACACCAGTTTCCATATTAGGTGTTTTCATCTTTAACTTAACCTGCCAGTTTAAGCCACTGAGGAAAGAAACCTTATGCATCATATACAAATTTAAGAATACAAGAATTGCTAATTCCATGGCTATTCAATTTACTAATGACATTTTGTTCTTTGAAAAAGTCAGATTATAACAATCTTTGAAAAAGGTAATTGGATAAAGAAGCCCTCAATTTCAAACAGAAATATTGCTACTCTTTCCCTTCCTTGGTGATCCTAAATTGCATAATATTCTAATTAGGATGAGGGTGCCTGGCTGGCTCCATCTGTAGAGCATCCATGCAACTCTCAATTTCAGGGTCATGAGTTCAAACCCCAAATTAGGTACAGAGTCTACCTAAAAAAAAGAAAAAAAATTAAATAATACATACATACATACATAGGATGCCTGTTTTCTTCCATTTTCAATATGGACTAAATGATACAAACTTTTGAAAT
The DNA here is from genome assembly GCF_048418805.1 of Vulpes vulpes. NCBI lineage: Eukaryota > Metazoa > Chordata > Mammalia > Carnivora > Canidae > Vulpes > Vulpes vulpes. Next base: position 23,703,468 of record NC_132795.1, read on the forward strand.
AAAATCCCTAAAATTTTCCAGCCGTCTAATTTTAACTGACTATGCCACCCTCTAACTTTGCGTATTGAAATTCTCCACTCAGTTGATTCAATGGTTCATCCCCTGGACACTACTGAAAGCCTTTCCATCCACCTGAGTCAATTCTGTCTCTCCATTTCCCATACTTATATTCCCCCCTTAATGCAGCCAAATTGGATTTTTGGCATCCATCTGTCCAGAGGAAGTGATGAAGATATATGGCCTGAAGTGGGCTGAGTTTGAGGTGCAATCTTAATATATTCCTGATGCCTTTCAAACAAAGATTCTTCTACCTTTAAGAAGCCAGTGATTTAAAAAAAAAAAAAAAAGAAGCCAGTGATTTAAAAAAAAAAAAAAGCAAGTGGAGACCACAGAGAGAAGTAAAGCTTAAACTGGATCAATTTGTTGAAGATTTAAAATACATTTATTATTATTTAGGGAGTGAGATTTGCAAATTGTGTCAATGTTGCATTTCTTTCATTAATGTGTATAAACCCTTTAGGTAGCTACCTCTCCCATCTTTTGTCATGAGGCCCAGGGCCTCATTTAAATTAGGATATTCTATCTTCAATGCAGATACAATGTGAGTACACCCTAAATTGTCATCTTTCTCTCAAAACTCATGGTCCTGAACTTATTATTGAACTACAACCTTAAACTTTAATGCACGGGCAGCCTCCCCTTCCAAGGAGATTGTAAACTCTTTGATGGAAGAGATCATAATTTAAACTTTTTTTAAGTCTTTCATAGAAACCACTCCTTAAATTGGACAGCTATATGCAGAAGAATGAAACTGGACCTTTCTCTTAAACCGTACACAAAGATAAACTCAAATGCATGAAAAATCTAAATGTGAGACAGGAATCCATCAAAATCCTAGAGAACACGAGCAGCAACCTTTTTGACCTCAGCCACAGCAACTTCTTACAAGACACGTCTCTAAAGGCAAGGGAAGCAAAAGTGAATTATTAGGACTTCATCAAGATAAAAAGCTGTCGCACAGCAAAGGAAATAGTGAACAAAACTAAAAGGCAACCAACAGAACGAGAAAAGATATTTGTAAATGACATATCTGATAAAGAGCTAGCATCCAAGATCTATAAAGAATTTATCAAAGTCAACACCCAAAAACCAAATAATTCAGTCAAGAAATGGGCAGAAGACATGAACAAATATTTCTCCAAAGAAGACCTACACATGACCAACAAGCATATGACAAAATGGTCCACATCACTTGTCATCAGGAAATAAAAATCAAAACCACAATGAGATACCACTTTACACCAGTGAAAATAGCTAAAATTAACAAGACAAGAAACAACAAATGTTGGCAAGGATGTGGAGAAAGGGGAATCCTCTTGCACTGTTGGTGGGAATGCAAGCTGGTGCAGCCACTCTGGAAAACAGTATGGAGGTTCCTCAAGAAGTTAAAAATTGAGCTAACCTATGACCCAGGGGGTTGTACTACTAGGTATTTACCCCAAAGATACAGATGTAGTGAAATGGTGGGACACCTGCACCCCAATGTTCATAGCAGCAATGTCCACATATGAGGAATACAAAACAGTGAAAGGAAACATAAAGGAAGGGCAGGGGAGAAACTGAGTGGGGAAAAAATTAGTGAGAAACACAAACCATTAGAGACTACTGACTCTGGGAAACAAAGGGTTGCAGAAGAGGAAGTGGGTGGAGGATGGGGTAACTGGGTTATCAGCACTAAGGAGGGAATGTGGTATGATGAGCACTGGTTGTTATACTATATGTTGGCAAATTGAATTTATATCTTAAAAAATCAATTTTTTTAAAAGAAACCACTCCCTAACTCTTTCACAAAAAGATGCTAAGTAAGAGCACCTGGGTAATTCAGTGGTGATTCAGATAAAAATCAGTGGTGGGCATTGACTCTTGGTTTTGTTTTGCATCATGGTCTCAAGGTGGTGGGATCAAGCCCCATGTAGGGTTCCTCCCTAGGAGGGAGATTTTCTCTCTCCCTCTCCCTTTGCCCCTCCTCACCCCTCTAAAATAAATAAATAGGTTTTTTTTTAAGGTGTTAAGTAAATACTTGTCAATGGTCAAATCAAAAATGGTTAAATATGTAACTTAACAATATAAAAATTTGCCTAGTATATATAACTTGATTATTTGGGGAGTTTAACATATTTGATTCCTGCAATACAAAGGAACTATTTTATAAATCTTTACCAGAGCTAACAAAATTTGGCAAACTGAAGTTAAATCTCTTATTTCCTCTGTATGCTCTAAGAAATGACAAATAGTAAACAGGACGAAAGAACATAGACTGTTTTCTTTCTGTTTTCAAACAGGATAATTTGAATAGGAAAAATAGAGAATGATTTAAAAAAAAAAAAAAACTGGTGAAAATTCCTAAGTTAAATCACTATTTACTTCTCTACTAGCAATAAATAAAAAATTTTATTTCTATAGATAAATCAAAACACTGTTTAAAACTTAAATTCGTGGGAACCTGGGTAGCTCAGGGGTTTAGCGCTGACTTCAGCCCAGGGCCTAATCCTAGAGACCCGGGATCGAGTCCCACATTGGGCTCCCTGCATGGAGCCTGCTTCTCCCTCTGCCTGTGTCTCTGCGCTTCTCTCTCTCTGTGTCTCTCATGAATAAATAAATAAAATCTTTAAAAATAAAAAATAAGACCTAAATTTGTGAAATGCAATCATTTGCAATTTCTACTTTCCAAGGTAAAAAAAAAAAAAAAAAAAAAAAAGTCATTTCTAACATATAGAAACCAGATGGATTTGAATTCATCATACCCTAACATTAAACTATTTTTTACTAGCTCTTGCAGAAAGCTAGTAAATGAAATGAGTTTAATATTTTAAGAGCATGCTATATATGTGATAATACTATTTATTAAATGCCTATTATGAGCCAAATGCTTTACATACATTACCTCATCTTTGCCCCCTCAACAGCATAATAAATTACTAGTTCTTTTTTTTTTTTTTTTTTTTTAGATTTCTATTTAAGAGAGAGAGCACAAGTGGGAGGAGGAGCAGAGGGAGAGGGGACAAGTGGACTCCACACTGAGCATGAAGGCCAATGCAGACTTTAATATCAGAACCCCAAGATCATGACCTGAGCCAAAATCAAGAGTCAGATGCTCAACTGACTGAGCCACCCAGGTGCCCCACTAGTTCCATTTTAGAGGTGAGGAAGCTGATCCCCAGAGAAGTCAGATAATTTGATCCAGATGACAAACTGGAAAAATGGCAGAAAGGGTTTGACTCCAGTCCCAGATTTTTCCCATCTTCTTATGCACCTCCTCTTAATAGTGGGTATCGATTTTTAACACTATTAAGAAAGACCTTCACAAAATCATAGAGACAGAAGGTAGAAGAGTTGTTGGCAAATTGAATTTAAATAAAATATAAAAGAAAAAAAGAAGAAGAAGAAAGAAAGCAGAAGGGTGGTGGTCAGGGGCTGAAGGCAGAAGGGAATGGGGAGTTATCAATTAATGGGTGAAGAGTTTCCATCTGGAATGATGAGAAAATTCAGAAGATGGACAGTGGTGATGGTTGCACAATAATGTGAATGCACTTAATGCTACTGAACTGTGAATTTCAAAATGGCTAAAATGGTGAATTAATGTTATGTATATCTTATCACCATAAAAAATAATGATAAACATTTTTAAATGCAAATATTGTTATCACTGTCACTGATGCTTTTCATACCACTCATTAAAATCTGTTAAGTTCTCAGGCACTGAGGGGGGCACTTGATGGGATGAGCAGTGGGTGTTATATTATATGTTGGCAAATTGAACTCCAAAATATATATATACAAATTAATTAATTAATTAACTAATTAAAATTTGTTAAGTTCTTTCATAAGGTTTGTTTTTAAAATATAAAATGTAGACTAAGAAGGAAAACTTGGAAAAAGAGTCCATTTATTGCTGTAGTCTAGTATCAGTGTGTTAACTTAATTAGTAAGAAAGCCCTTTATTATCTTTCTAAATAGTTCCTAGTTTGTTTTTCTATTAACTAATCAAAGTGTCTCCTTCTCTACATTTAAAATTCTAAATCAGCATTACTGTTGAATGTCCTTATGAGGAAAGATTCTCTGGCAGTCAAAAAAAAAAGTTAAAAAATGAAAATTAGAACTAAATCATTTCGATCACTCTCAAGAGCTTATTTTTTAAAGATTTATTTATTTATTTTAGAAAGAGAGAGCAGGTGGTAGTGGGGGCAGAGGGAGAGAGAGAGTCTTAGGTAGACTTCATACTGAGCACGGAACCTAACCTGAGGCTTGATATTAAGACCGAGATCATAATCCCAGCCGAAAGCAAGAATCGGTTGCTTAACTGACTGTGCCACCAGGTACTCCTCAAGAATTTATTTTTAACTAACACATCTTGCAATGTTTTCATCTCTGTATTTAAGAATTTCAAGTTTCAAAATTTTATGACTGTTAGATTTTATGCATTTATATTTATAAATGAATGAATGTAGATCATGAATTATTCTGAGATCTCATATATGGTACCTACCTAATTATTAATGAGCACTAAGTCATAAAAGGCAACCACTGTCACTCACGGGAAAAAAACAAACCTGTCCTATAGCATGGAAGGAGAACTGGATGATTGATGGCTACAGCAGAAGAGGCAGAGGCCAGCCAAGCTAAAGAAACAAGCAAAACAGTGTGCAGCTCCAAATCATGGCTGCTTCCCAGTTGCTTGGTGCAAATATAGTAATTCAGTCTTAGCACAATAATTCAGTCTTAACACGAAAATTAAAAGCAAAGCACTATTAATCATACAGCAAACAAAAACATTTGGTTAAACTAATGAACACCACTTAGAATAGCAACAATCTACATGTTTCTTGGAAATTCTCAAGTCAAAAATACTTAACTTTAGAAAAGAAAATAATTCAATTTATTAACTAAATTAATTTCTCAATATAAAATAAAATATGTGTTTTAATGGCCTTAATGATGCTAAACTTCAAAATAATAAAGGATAAAATGAAGTGGAATATCAGAATTATTTTTAATTTCACTAATATAAACAGTACTATATGAAAGGCAGTGATAGAGCATGGCTCTTGCTAAGTCCCTGGGTTCAAATCCAAGCTCTAAATTGACTTACCAGTTGGGTGACCAAATTGTCTTTATTTGATTTTGGAGGAACTTTATGGAAAAATTCTGTTCCATTAGAAAAGCTGTTCTTTTGCCATTACCTATATTTTACCTAATCACCTACAGCTAGAGTTGCCAGTTTTAACAAATAAAAATGCAGGACATCCAACTAAATTTGAATTTTTGATAAATAATGAGTAATTTTTGCAAAGAACAAACTTATCCTGAAAAATTATTTGTTATTTATCTGAAACTCAAATTTAACTGACCCTCCTAAATTTTGTCTCACAACCCTACCTATAGTATTTCTACTAATACTATGCTTTCTATTTTTTATTCTACTATTTAGTAAGTACACTAAAAAAATAGTCTCATAAATCATGCTTTGTGCTATATGGCATGTAATTATACAATCAGCTGGCAGACTGTAAAGAACTGAAATGAGTTCAATAGGATTCCTAACTTTTGAAAGAAAGTGATAATCATTTATAGAATTGTTTTAGGACAGTTAAAGACATTCTATTTCCATCTACTCTTGATACACTTCTTAAAACAGCATAATAGCTTTTACCCAAATAGTAAAGACTGGAATATTCAATTATGGATTTATGTACATAATTATAAAATTGATCTTGGTAATCAATTTTCTGTCCATAAAAGTGCAATTCACATCACTATTTAGATAATTTTACAAAGGGCCCTGACATTGTAAAGTTATGAGAAGTTTTAAAAGATTTATTATAAACTTCCAAATTACCATTACTAAATGTTTTACAAAAATCCATACTCAAAAAAAGAAAAAGATCCATACTCAATTGTTAAATGACAGTCATCTAATCATAAGAATTTTTAAATCTCATGCTGGATAAACAATTCTACTTAGTCAAAGATATTGAATTAGCAAAAAATTAAAACTTTGAATCTAATTTAAAAATTCAAAGATATTAAATAAAATGGGTTGTTTTACTGACAATTTTCTTAAGTTTTGAACTCAAAGGTAATTTTGATCATTAAACACATTCAATCCAAAGTATAGCAGGACTACAGAATAACAGTAGTGAAAAACTTGTCTCTATCTTTAAATCATGATTCAACCTCATGTTATTAATATTTGTCATGCTAGACACAGAATGTTAACCAAATTACATTTTATTTCCTCCCTTACACACAAACACATTTGGTAATCTGTGAGACTAATAGAATCATAGACTTTTGACCACATAAAGATAAAGATCAGTAAACTAAGAAAACAGTTACATTCCCTGTGAGTCATCATATTCCATTGACTAAAAATCACAATTTAAGGAAATTCTGTAGCCAACTAAACACTTAACAAACAGAACTGTAACCATTTGGGGACACTGGAAAACAATGTAAATCTTGAAGAGTGAATACCTGGCAACTTTGCTAAACTAGATTATAATCTCAGGAAACAATAAATTGTAAGATCCAACAAAGTCCTTTTTATATGCTACACTAAATTATTTTTCAAAATCAACCCCAAAAATGCTTTTCAAAAGTTTAATGGATTTAATAATTTCTTAATCTCTATCACAGTATCCATTATCCATTTAGTGGCCAGCACCTAGCCTATTTGATTAAACCCTCTTCTCAATTCTGAGCTTCTGTCCCTCCCAATCTCCCTGGTTTAATGCTCCTAAAATCATTTTTTTCCCAGTCGTGCCACTTTCAGAGAAGGCAAAGAATAGCTAATGTATATTGAGCGCGCTATGAGCTGGGCACTGTGGTCTCTAATATACTGTCATCTCATAGAGTAGAATGTGAGAGGTAGGACATAGTAGGAGATGGAGTGGAAAAATTAACAGGATCCACATTGTACCTGGCCTCTTGAACCGTATAAAGAAATTTGTACTTTATTCTGAGGGCAGTGGGAAGTTAACAAAAAGTTTCAGCAGGAATATGATACAACGAGATCTGCCTTTTAGAAATGAGACTCTACCACTATTATGATGAATGGATCAGGGAAAAGAAGGTGGGTGGGGCAAAAAAGCTAGCTAAAAAGATGCTGTAGTGAAGCCAAGTGTGGAAGCAGCTGAAACTGGAGTAGCAGTGAGAACCATTCAGGAGGTAGAACCAAAGAAACATAACAAATTGGATGTTAGAGGAGAGAGAAGAAGGAAACAAAGATCATGTCCAGATTGCTAGAAGGGCACCTAGGTATATGCGGAACACAGAAAAGGGGAAATCTGGAGATTGTGGAAATATCCAGCAAACTGATATATGGGGCTAATACATTCGTTTGTTCAATAAGCATTTTTAAGTACATAGCTTGGAGTTCAGATCTAAACCCCTTTCAAAGCACTTATTTTCTAGATGAGATCTAGTTTTAATAAATTGGGTACAAAGCATGTCTCCCATCATCACCTTTGAATTTCTATTACAAAGTATATTCTTATCACAAATAGCAGAAGTATCAATGAACAGTTGAATGAATCAATCATTAAAAGTAACTTTGCCAAATGTATCATAGCATGAAAAAAATTGATGGGCATTGCCAAAAAGGCTGTTAGAAAAGTCAAATTTCGGTGGCCTTGGCACCACAGCAGAGATATTAATTATATATTTAAAGATACAATAACATAAAACATTGAATAATGAGACACTAGACCCACATCCCCCACCCTGGCATATGTAGTATTATATATCAAATTAATTTTCAATATTTGAACAAAAGAGACAAAATTTGTCACAACCAAGAAATCTCTTTATATATAATTACCAAAAGAATTACTTTCGTTTTTATTTTAGTTGTAACTCACAGAATGAGGTGTAGGTGGCAGGGCTCGGATGTCAGACATGGCCCATATTCGCACACATTAATTTAAATTATTGTGGGGAAAGCATCTAATGATAACAGAAGTATAATTTGACTGAATAAATGTCATACATGGTTTGATCAAGAGATGGTGGCAGACCATCGGATTGCACAGGATTGCTTCTTAGAACACTAGCACACTGCTAGTGTGAGTGAAAAGACAGAAGAAATACCACAGCTGCCAGTAAAGCATATAAAATGTGCTGTAAAGTTTATAGAATTATAGACTTTTCGGGTGCCTGGGTGGCTCAGTGGTTGAGCATCTGCCTTTGGCTCAGGTCATGATCCCAGGGTCCTGGAATCAAGTCCCACAGTGGGCTCTCTGCAGGGAGCCTGCTTCTCCCTCTGCTTATGTCTCTGCTTCTTTCTGTATCTCTTATGAATAAACAAATAAAATCTTTTAAAAAAAAAGAATTATAGACTTTTCATTACTACCCAATGGTCATATTTTTCTTAAAGAAGCTGCTAGTTAAATGTCTTGTCAAGTCCTCCTTTTTTTTAGGTACAGCCTAAAATATATCTTAAATATATCTATATAGACTTTGCAACCCTCATCTACAGGCCTTATAGCAAACTTGAAGAACAGGCGTCATAACTCCCATTTTTTTCTTTTCTTTAAATTTTGTTTAAATTCAATTAATTCATATATAATATATTATTGGTTTCAGAGGTAGTAGAGGTCAGTCATTCATCAGTCTTATATAACAGCCAGCGCTCATTACATCATGTGCCCTCCTTAATGTTCATCATTCATTTACCCCATATCCCCATCTCTCTCCCTTCCAGCAACCCTGTTTGTTTCCTACAATTAAGAATTTCTTATGGTTTGTCTCCCTCTCTGATTTCATCTTGTTTTATTTTTTCCTCACTTCCCCTATGATACTGTTTTGTTTCTTAAACTCTACATATGAATGAGATCATATCATAACTGTCTTACTCTGATAGACTTATTTCACTTCATAACTACCATTTTAACAAAGAAGAAACTGAGGCTTAGAAAAAGTTTTAAAACTTGCTCATGAACACACAATTTTTAAGTAGCAAAGCTGAGATTCCGGGATCCCAGATCAAATTCTCAAGTCTCTGTCCCCTTCCCCACCCAAGCTGACTCCCAAAGATTTAAGTTCCTTTTAAATAAAGTGAATCCAGCAATAGTAGACTGTGTAACTCAGGTAAAGAATTCTTTCGGGAATATAGAATAGAGTAAGTGATCTTGATTCAGTCTGGGAGAGAAATAAACCAAGACTGTGCCTAATGCTTAGTAGGAGCTATAGAGGACACAAGAAAAAAAAAATCTAACGTGATCTCTCTTGTCAAAGTTGGCAAGATGAGACTAATAATAATAAACTAAGGATGCTATAATTTCCCAGTGTTTATAATATAGGTTCTAATTGATTTCCTTCTGCCAAAATCAAGGTAATAGCTGATAAGCTTAAATAATAGTGCTTATATGTTCTACTAAAAGAGTTTACAGCCTTTAAATTTCCAGAAACACTGGCTCCTCAATTAAGTTTACTGATAGGTCTACTTTGAGCCCAAGGTCATTCAGCAGCAATATATTATCTTTAGTTCTTACTACAAACTTCCAGATTGAATTCATTGGTTTGTACATGGATTCTAGCTAAAATTCCAAATACCCAGGATGCCTTAATAAAGGAAGCAGTGGATCCAGCAATTCATTTCTGAGTATTTATCTAAAAGAAATGAAAACACTAACTCAAAGAGATACATGCACCTCCGTGTTTTTTGAAGCATTATTTACAGCAGGTAAGACATGGAAACAACCTAAGTGCCCATCAATGGATGAATGGATTTAAAAAAGTGACATATAGATATATATAGGTATATATAGAAATATAGATATAAATAAAATATATCTCATTCAGCCATTGTTAAAAAAGGAAGCCATGTCATTTTTAATAACATGGATGGAGACCCTGAGGGCATTATGTAAAGTAAATCAAGTCAGATAGAGAAAGAAAAATCTCTCACTTATATATGGAATCTTAAAAAATATCAAAGTCAGAGATACAGAAAACAGATTGTTGGTTGCCAGAGGTACAGTGTTGAGGGTAGGTTAAATGGGTAAAGGTGGTCAAAAGATACAAACTTCCAGTTATAAAATAACTAAGTGCTGGGGATATACTTTCCAGCATAGTGACTATAGTTAATAACACTGTATTGTATATTGGAAAGTTGCTAAGAAAGTAGAACTTAAAAGTTCTCATCACAAGAAAAAAATTGTAACTGTGTGGTGATGGATGTTAGTCAAACTTTATTGTGGTGATCATTTCACACTATACCCAAATATCAAATCATTATGTTGTATACCTGAAACTAATATATTACATGTCAGTTGTATCTCAATAAAAATAAAAAACATGAGGGATCCCTGGGTGGCGCCGCGGTTTGGCGCCTGCCTTTGGCCCAGGGCGCGATCCTGGAGACCCGGGATCGAATCCCACGTCGGGCTCCCGGTGCATGGAGCCTGCTTCTCCCTCTGCCTGTGTCTCTGCCTCTCTCTCTATCTCTCTGTGACTATCATAAATAAATAAAAATTTTAAAAAAAAATTAAAAAAAAATAAAATAAAATAAAAAAATAAAAAACATGATACAAAAAAGACAATAATTATAAAATAAGCTATGGTTTAAATCTAATAAGTATAAGGAGAGAGACAGAAAATGTTATATATCCTCTTCTAATCTAACTTGCACCTCACCTATAAGAACCTGGCAGGTGGCAACACCTAAGACAGAAGATGAGGGGAAAAGTCCTGTGGATTCTTAGCAGCCTTGCTTGAAAAGGCTTCAGAAACAAAAACAAACAGCACTGCCCCTAACCATACTATTACTCATAATAAATTGAGCAATAGCTGCCAACGTTATAGTTCACTCCTTTCCTTAATTTTAAGGATTTATTTAAAGATTGGTCATTATTTATTTAAAGTCTCCATCTTTACAAAGCATTATACTTTGCATATTATACCCTTCTAAGGACCACAAACCAAACAGCTTGGAAGAGTTCTTGCTTTTAAGGAATTCACAGTCAAACATGAAAAACAACAGAAAACCTGAGTCTGAGTCAGACATGATTTTCTTAATACGTAGTCAAGTTTTCATTCACATTTTGTATGTATTCACAAACTTTCCCAAAATGTGCCTCATTCCGAGAATAAAAAGACTCGAAGTAATTATCCATGAGAGGTCTTTTGTTCAATATAAAGCAGATTTAGTTGAATCATAAGGTGAAACCAGTTCAGCTAAATTAATAGGAAGCTATTTCTAATGCATACCTTTACTAAGTCTTAGGTGTCCCTTAAGGCTGAGTTAGTGCCAAGGTGGGGGTTATGGGGGCTTTTTCTAAATTTTAAATCGACTTGAAGCAAGAAAAAAAAAAGCTCTATTATATACGGTTCTTAAGATGAGATTTTAGCTAAGAGAATGATCAAAACTGAGCACACAGCAGTGTGTCAAATGCAGCAGGCACTTAAAAAATCATTTGCTGAAATAAACAGAGCTACGCTAAACTCACAAATGCTCATTCTTTCACTCTAGAATTTGTGGAAGTTGAAACCCATCTTTGCACAAACTTGACCCTCTAGCAAAAACTGCACAATTGTTTATCAGAAGGAGCAAAGAAAATAACAATTACAAATACTGCTGGTTGGTTTACAGAATTTTTTTGGTAGGGATGGGAAACTTTATTTTCTTTAATAACTACATAAACCAAAATCAAAGTTTCTGTGCACTCTTCTTTGTAATGCTGCAAGAAATCAGAGAAAAATCAATGACAACCAATCTCTACAACACCAAAGACCATGAGCAGAGACACTGGAGTCCCCAACACTTTAGAAAGGAGATCATCCCAAACCCAATTAGATTTTATACAACAGCTAAAGACAAGTTTTGCTCCACAACTCAAAAATACCACTCTCAGGGCAGCTGGGTGGCTTAGTCAGTTGAGCATCTGCATTTGGTTCAGGTCGTGATCCCAGGGTCCTGAGATCGAGCCTCACATCGGGCTCCCAACTCAGTGAGGAGCCTCATTTCCCTCTCCCTCTGCCACTCCCCCTGCCTTGCTCTCTGTCCCTCAAATAAATAAAATCTTAAAAAAAAAAAAAAAGAAATATATAGTAAAAAAAAAAAAAAAAAAAAAAAAAAAACCACTCTATTCAAAGACTTCCATGATCAGAATCTTAGGAATTACTTTTACTTACTGATTCCTGTATATCTCTGAAAATTCATGACAATTCCTACTTCAATACTAGTCTCAGATTTTCTTTTCCATTTCTAAATGATAACTAACATTTGTTGACTATCTACCATGTGCCAACCACTTAGCTAAGCACTCTATATAAATTCTCTCACTTCATCTGCCCAACCACCCTACAAGGTAGGTTCTGTTACAGTGGTAAAGCTGAGGGTCAAAGAGATTAGGTAACCTGCCTGACATCACATAGTTCATAAACAAAGAATCAGGATTCCAATTCTAGTAGTCTAATTCTAGAATCTACCCCTTTAAAGGTAGTGCTACATTACCTCCTGGACTTAGCACCTAATTCTGGAAACTTTTAGCCACTCTCTTAATCCATAATTCATCTCCATTGTTTCACATAGCTATTAAGGAAATCTTCCTTAACTACTTTTTTTTTTAACCAATTACTCCTCCCCCCATTTAAGAAAATTACAATGGCTTTCCACAGCATATTAAATTTAATGGAGCTGCCATAGCCAGCCTGTGTTTAGTCAACCCATCAGATCCTCTCAAATTCAGGAGCAAAGCCTCTAGAATACAAAGACAACTTGCTGAACTTATATCAATGAAATATGGGTGGGTTTTCTTCCTCAGAAGAACAAAGTTTTAAAATACTGATAAAGAAGAGTACATCACTTACTTGCTGTGTTAATCTGGGCAAGTTATTTAACTTTTCTATACCTCAAATTCCTCATCAATGAAATGGAGTAGACAGTCCCTAATTCATAACCCCAGTGAGACTTAAGTCAGTTAATACATGTAAAATGCTTAGAACACTTAGACCTGTTAAGAACTCGATAAATGTCAGGGATTATATTATGGTGGGAGTATGGGATACTCCTTTCAAATATGTCAAAAGTTGTCACATAAGTAATTAAACTTAAACTAGCTATTGAGATAGATTAAACTTAATCTAGCTACTGAGATTAGTTAAATTAATTAAATTAAAATTAATTAATTAAAATTAATCTAGCTACTGAGATAGAAATCATACTGACAAGGAAATGCATCAGAAAGGAATTTTATTTGGGCTCAACATATGAATATTTTCAAACGACAGTCACCTGAAAATGAAATTGGCTCCCCTGTGAGTGAGGGAGCTCCCTACTGCCTGGAGGCCAATATCTACCCATCTACAGAGGTTCCAGCTCTACTGTGGTTAACTGCACATGACAACCTCCAAAGGCTCACTGAAGATACTCCATTAGATTCTTTCCCACAGTGTGGGGCACATAGTAGTTTTTCAAGACATACTGTACTGCTCTTGTTTGGAGTTTCTCTATGATTCACATATGGTATACATTTGTGAGTCAATAAAAAGTGCAGTCCATCTCTGTGAGACACAATTTTGAAGTTAACTGGTTCATACAGGTATGGAAATGTGGTGTTATGCACATGAGTTATTTTCTCAGCAGTTGCCCTAACCAAATCAAACAATGTGAATCCAAAAACATATTACAGAAATGTTGAACTCCCTCATATTACAAAACACTATGATTCCTTCTCCAAGTTAAAAATATATTCCATGACTGGGATGCCTAGGTGGCTCAGTGGTTGAGCATCTGCCTTCATCTCAGGGCATGATTCCAGGGTCCTGGTATCGAGTCCCGCATCGGGTTCCCCACAGGGAGCCTGCTTCTCCCTCTGCCTGTCTCTGCCTCTGTGTGTGTGTGTGTGTGTGTGTGTGTGTGTGTGTGTCATGAACAATTAAATAAAACCTTTAAGGAAAAAAAAAGAAAGCATTAAAATATACATATATATTCCACGACTGGAATAAATAAATATATATACATATTTATTTTATATATATATAATATATATATAACTAATTCTTTTAACCTTAACAAAACTTCTTTATTTTACTAATAAAAATCTCTTAAACTTTAAGCTGAGACACACAGCCACCTATGTAGAGACTAGCATTTCCCAGTCTTTTGTAGCTGGGGTTATGGCCATATCAATAATGGGCCAATGGGATATGAGTAGAAGTGACATGTGCAGCTTACAGATCACTTCCTTTAGAAAAGCTACTTGCCCTCCATCTTTGTTTTCCTCCTTCCTATGGGCTAGAAGGGGGATATGGTGGTGGTGAGACAGTTTAATCAAAGGTACAAGAAAACAAACATGCCAAGGGGATGGCCCAAAAAGAAGACAAAAGAATCTGGATTCCTAAATTCCTTTATGGAGCACAGCTGCTTACCTGATTTATAGTCTGCCTACTGGTGGAATGTTACCTATTAGAGAAATAAACTACCATCTTGTTTAAGCCACTATATGTTTGGGGATCCCTGGGTGGCGCAGCGGTTTAGCACCTGCCTTTGGCCCAGGGCACGATCCTGGAGACCCGGGATCGAATCCCATGTCGGGCTCCCAGTGCATGGAGCCTCCTTCTCCCTCTGCCTATGTCTCTGCCTCTCTCTCTCACTGTGTGCCTATCATAAATAAATTTAAAAAAAATTTTTTTTTAAATAAAGTTGTTTAAAAAAAAAAAGCCACTATATGTTTGGATCTCTTTGTTAGAGCAACTTAGCTTCCTAAACAAAAATAAATGAAATGAAATGAAAAACTATTTATAAATATGGAGAGTGAACTCCTTAATTTCAAAGGCTCAGAGATCTGTGTACAATATTCTCAATACAATATTCTCAGCTAAATTCTACCTTTAATAAAGCTTTTTAGAGTGAAATTTTAAATTCTGGTGTATATCAAGCCAACCATTTAAAGCAAGCAGTACTTTCAAGGGCTGGGTACCACCACCAATGGTACACTTTTTGAAAGCTGGAAACAGAATAGTTTAGGAAGGAAAAGACCCAAGTGATAGAAGAAAAAAACACTTGAAAAAAAATTACAAAGATAGTCCCTTGAAGGTCATAGCACCGAGATCCCTATAAGAATAAAACAAATAATCTACCTTAGTCATCTACTTGATCTTTACAATATTCAAACCATTTCCAACTGTTTTCCAAAAATTAAAAATCAAAATCAAAACCATGAATTAGAGTTCAGAAAGATTTAAGACATAATCAGATAAACACAAAGTTAAGCTTTTATGTCCATAAGAAGCCTCAGAGCAACGTTTTGTACTTTGTTAAAAAAATGTTTTAAAGATAGTAAGATATTAGTCATAATTATTAAAGGACTTAAGCCACAGTTTGGTTTCCTCCAGACTTTTCTTGAAGGAGTTCAGAACAACAAAAATATCCTGTGCAGTGTTTTTGTTTTATGTAAGTAAATATCTAATATCTACATCCAGGAATTTCTTATATTATAATGCCAACTTTTTAAATCTTGTTTAATGCCACCATATCCATTACATAAACATTTTATGTCCTCAATTGATCCCAAAGTCAAAGGAGAGTACCCTTCTCTCTTCTGGCTTTTAACAGGCTTTATACAATAGAAAACATTCCATCAGTTGATCTTATTATCCATAAAACCAGATAGCAATTGGTTCTCTATGTTGTAAGCTTACATGGAAATTACACTTTAATATATGCAGCACTAAAGAGACTGTAAACTTTATTCTTATTTTAACACTTTACATTACCACATGGGCAGTACTTACACTGACAATCTACAGAAAATAATGACCCAAGGCTCAGGTAAGTATGTGCTTTGTATAGGTCTTACAAGTAACTTCTACAATGTGATTCTTTTTTTTTTTTTTAGGATTATTTATTTATTTATTCATGAGAGACACAGAAAAGAGAGAGACACAGAGACACAGGCAGAGGGAGAAGCAGGCTCCACGCAGGGAGCCCAACATGGGACACCATCCCGGGTCTCCAGGATCAGGCCCTGGGCTGAAGTCGGCGCTAAACCGCTGAGCCACCTGGGCTGCCCACAATGTAATTCTTCTAGTGGAACTCACTAAAGTTGAAAAAGGTAAAATAAATAGTTGATTTTACAAACTAGCCACCAGGACTCATCAACATCCTCTTAAAGGAAAATTAAATAAAGTCTCATTCCCTAACAAAACTACCCCCATCTTCACCAAAGAAAATCTTCCTCTGCCTGCAACGTCATCCCTTTTTCACCAATTATGATTTGGGAAGTTTTATACTTTTAACAGTGAGGGTAGAGGTGAACATTTGCCCAAATATATAGATCAGTGGTATCTATTTTCCTCAGAGAGTTTCAGAGCTACATTCTACTCAGAATCAAATCAAACATGCAAGAATGTTGTGAGAACCTGGAAATTGTCCTTCAGTTGTTATGAAGGATATAAATATATATATTTTAAAGATTTTATTTATTTATTTGGGAGAGAGAGTGAGCCCAAGTGGGAGGAGGGGCAGAGGGACAAGTAGACTACCACACTGAGCAGGAAGCTGAACACAGAGCTCAGTCTCAGGACCCTGAGATCATAACCTGAGCTGAAGTCAGATGCTTAATAGACTGAGCCATCCAGGTGCCCCTGTTGTGAAGGATATATTCAGAATAAACTCAGAAATGTGAATCCTCTTTTTTTTAAATCTTGTAAGATCATAAAAAGCAGTTCTCTATCAATTTATTTTATGGTTCGAGGAAGTATGTAACCTAAGTCTCAGTTTCCAAATCTGCAAAGAGGTGGATTCAACTAAGTAAATTCTAAGGATTCTTTCAGTTTGATTTTCTATTAAAGTTCTATATTAAGGCATAAAAACGTAGATCATGTAAAACTACAGATGCATTTAGAAATGAAATGTTCCTAAAATCCATAAACTAGTTGTTTTTCTTTAAAACTGATATCAAGGGGCACCTGGGTGACTCAGTTGGTTAAGCATCTGCCTTTGGCTCAGGTCATAATCCCTGGGGGTTTATGGGTCCTGGGATTGAGCCCTGAGCATCTGGTTCCCTGCTGAATGGGGAGTCTGCTTCTCCTTCTCCTCACCCTGCCCCTCCCCACTGCTTGTGTGCCTGACCACACGTGTGAGCACACTCTCTCTCTCTCTCTCTCAAATAAATAAAATATTTTTTAAATAAAATAAACTATCAAAATCCCAACTCTTAACACAATGGACAATTCATATTTGTTAACAAATTGTCATTTTGTTTAAGGAATCATAGAATTCATCTGAAATTGGAGAAAATCGTCACTATAGCCATTACCTAGTTATGAAACTAGAATGTGATAGAATCCTGGCCCCCAAAGATTTCCATGTTCTATTCTCCAGAACCTGTGAATACATTTGTTTCTATGGCAAAGGGGAATTAACACTACAGATGGAATTACGGTTGCTCATCAACCAACTTTAAAAGAGGAAGATTACCATGGATTATCTGGGTTAGCCAGCCTAATGTAATCCCAAGGATCCTCTAATGTGGAAAAGGGAGGCACAAGAATTAGATGGGGACAGGCAGAAAATCAAAATTAAGGTAGATGCTGTGAGAAAGACTCTACCAGCCAGCACTAGTTTTGAAGATAGAAGAGTCCATGATCCCAAAAAAAGGAGGCAGATTCTAGACACCTACAAAGATCAAGAAAACAGATTTTCCCAAGAATTTCCTAAAAGGAACATAGCCCTGACGATACCTCGATATTAACCAAGTGAGGCACATTTCAGAATTCAGACCTCTAGAACTATACGATAATAAATTGGTGTTGTTTGAAGCCGCTAAGCTTGTGGTAATTTCTTGCAGCAGCTATATATTTAGGGTTTCTAAAATGTACATTTGGATGAGTAAGAACCCCAAACTCTCAATCTAGGACGTGTGCCAAAACAATCACCTTTGATTTATTACTGTTTTTTAGATCCCTCTGAATTCCAACTTAAATGAAATGATGTATGTGCACCTAGCTCAATAAATGGTGGTTGCTTTTATTGCAGAACAATGCAAGGTTGAACCGCCTTAACTTTGTTTTCTGCCTGGCCCCATTCCAACCAGATCAATATGTTCTTAAATCACTGTTTTTTTTGTTTTGTTTTGGTTTGGTTTTTTTTGGAAATTTGCAGGTTTGTTGAATAAAAGAAAATAGGGACAAAAAAAAAATCTGTCCTCCCACCCACCTTAATAGCTTGAGACCTAAAACAAGTTTCCACACCTCTCAGAGCCTCAGCTTCCTCATCTCTAAGGTTAAAATTATGATAGCTGTGTCTTATCAGGCTATCAGAAGAATTAAAGGTAAGAATTAAAGGTTATGTAAGATCTTGACAATATTAGTACCTGTTATCGTTCTATACCATGAAATCTTTAAAGAATCCTCCATTCCGTATACATGGTATCACAAACTGTTCTCTATGATGGTGCCCTGGATATATGGGGGAGTTGGTGGACAGCCATGCTTAGTAAATGAAGGGGTAAATTTAGAGAATGATCTGTAAGGTCTCCAACTCTATAATGATGTCATTGATAATTAAGCAATCTCAAATTCTTAAGACTTTAAATGTGAGTTTTCTTTTTCCCACAACTGGTTTCTCCCAACTATACCATCTTGGGTCTTCTTTTCCTCTGGATACTCTGATTATTACCAATAGCTCACTCAGACTCCATATTGTTTGTCTCTCTCAATTATTAGAAGGGTTCTTTCAAGTTCTTAAAAACTCAGTCCTATTCATTTTAAAACGTCAATTTCATGTTCAATTCAAAGTCTCCTCCTTACCCTATTACCCACAAGGCAAGCTAGAATGGTGGTTATAGTGACTGGACCTGGGGGTTGGTCTACTCTACCCACTTCTCCATTTCTCTTCCTCTCTGCACTTCCCTCCTAGAGCTCAGCTGGAAGAGGGATAGGAGAGGTCCAGGTCTTCCCAAAAGTAGTCCCAGAAGGATGTTGCAGGCCTCACTGGGTTGGTTTTCTCTGCTCCTCAGGTTAATACTAAACTGACCTGTGGCTTTCTCTGTGAGGCAGGCATCCAAATACAGACTCTCTAGAGTTGCTGGTTCTCCACAGTCTCCTTCTTTCCTGCATATTCATTATCCTGGCATTAGAGGTCTGGCTTGGATACTGACCTCTCCTCTTACCCCTCACCCAGCCCCTGTCCTAGCATTTTGTTAAAAGTCCCTCTACCCCAAATGGCTTCTTTGGGTGGGGCACCAGCAAGAGGCCTGGCCATCTTCTATAGTGTCCCCTTTCTTCACACCCAGAACAGCATTAGGGGCTCTGATAGTCCCTTCCAAAGAGGGACTCAGTACCTTCTAGAGAGGAGATAAGCACCAGTCCCAACTTATTTGTAGACTTGGTAGAGAGGGAGATGTTGGATGCTACCACCATTACACATTCTCTCCAGTCCTTTCTCAGCCTCAGCAAAGGTCATGAGCTCTTACCCCTAACAATGAGGAAGGTGAAAGGAAGAGGCTCTTCAGGAACCATAACTCAGCTCTAAGATTACTTCCTCCCTCTCAGTCGTCCCCCCATTTAGCCTGGGGCAAGGGCAGTAGTGAAAGCCACTTCTCTATAAGAACAGGGCTAATGGCTGAACACAACAGTTTGTGGTCCCCTGAAGCTGTAAAACATCAGACCTTTTGTCTTAAGCTATAATAGTTAATTCCAGCACTCCCCGCTACTTCTATCTGGTTACACTAACTTCTATATTAGGCCTTTTCATCAGAAGCCATTTCTCTGTAGTGGTGAAACTGTCATGCTGAGGGTGCAACAATGAAGAATTTCCTCGGACTTTCCTGGGGCTCAGGCTAGAAAATCAGCAAAGCAGACAAAACTTATCCTTAATGCCAAGTATTTTGATCAAAAACCTAGACCAATCCTTCCTAGATCCTTCCCAGGAATCTCAGCTCAAAGTGCTTTGTGCCCACCAATTACGGTTAGGTGTGTTGAGGTATGAGGTGTTAATTAGTTAAAAGGCTCTCCAGAAAGCATCAAAATCCAAAAAAACCTGAATTCCCAAATGTGCAACTTCTGGCAGAGTGATCCAGGTAAAGAGACATTTTTTAAGCCATTTATCCTGTCCATTTATAAATATGGTCCATCTGACTCTATTCCCCTTTAACACACCCTGATCCTTAGTTTTCTCTTTTCTGGCAAACTCCAGAAATCTCAACGTCTGGTCAAGCTTAACTGTTAACACTTCTGAGTATGACTTCTCATAGCCCTTGCAGCTACTTTTGTGACACACATCTCTGGATAACTTCAGACGTAGGACAGACAGCTATAGGATCAAAATGTCATCTGCTATTGAGGCTTCGGACTTTCACTGTATCTAACACAAGTGTGTACACACATATACACATCATGTGCACTCCACTGCATTTATCACACAACTAGCTTGATACTATACTTACTGAACATGAGAAAGTATAGGAAAAATATTTCTTTTAAGTTTCAGGTGTTTGGGGAAAGCCTTATTTTTTTCTTTCAAAAAAAATCCACTTTAAGAGAGCATGACAAATTATCTTACAGTGCAAATGCTGCAACTGAAAAAGAAAGAGAAAGAAAAAGACAAAGGCCAATGTCTTCAATAAAAGACACCAGGGCACCTGGGTGGCTCAGTCTGTTAAGCAGCAGCCAAATCTTGATTTCAGCTCAGGTCATGATCTTAGGGTCTTGGGATTGAGCCCTACATTGGGCTCCACATTCAGTGTGGAGTCTGCTTGTCCTTCTCCCTCTGCTCCTTCCTCCCACCTTGTGCTCTCTCTCTCTTTTTCTCAAATAAATAAAACCTTTAAAAATAATAATAATTTAACTGTGTATAAATAATAAACGCTAACATATGAGTGTTTCAACAAAAGAGCTGACTATGCTTTTAATATCTAGCCAGTTTCCAAGTGATGGGGACAAACCTCTGGGTACCATCTGGTCATTGTACTAGATCTCTAAACAGCAAAATAGACTCATTACCTTTAACACAATAAAGCAGCCATAAGCACAGTAATTTCTTGACATAATCATGTATTTGAATTTCCCACATATTGACTTTGGAATTTCTAAACCCTCCCCCAAATTACATGATTACACAGACTTTCAGTTTAATGGAATTCCACAAATATTTGCCAAGCTTCTCCTATGTGTGAGGAACTATACTTACTTCAAATGTAATTGGAAGGAAATCTCAATCATACAACATCATAAACACTACCACTTAACAAAATTGCAACTTCTTTGAGTTAGAAACTCAAATATTCCTTATTGATTTATTGATGCTAGAAGACAAAACTATCAAACTATAAAATAAACTGCAATGATATCAAGTTGCAGTGATTAAGTAACAATCCATCCTTAGCCTGTGTAATTTATACCAAAGTTGGATCATAAACTCTGTCTCGTGATAAAGATGCTAATTCTGGTCAAAGAGTAAAATGCTAATAGGAATTCCACTCCTCTCAAGGTAAGGTGGAGCACAATACTAATGTAAAGTCATGTAAAGGTATTTCACATGAAAGGTTACGGAAGTTTAAAAATGTACTAAAAAAAATGATTCAAATAATCCTTAAGAGCCTCCCAAAACTATCTTCAGAATCACTTCTTTAGATTTGTCAGCTAAGCTTAGTTTTCAAGGTAAGCATAAAATGTCTCCCATTCCATCCCCAGGGGCTGAGGATTAAATCAGTATTATTTAAGAGGAAGTATAACATAAAGATTAAAGCAACCTTTAGAGCTAGACTATTTGAGTCTATTTCTTAGCTTGGCCATTTGCTAACTATGTGACCTTGGGCATGTCACTTATCTCTCCATCTATAAAAATGGAGATAATAATAAAAAACACCCCTCTCATCGTTATTGTGAGGTTTGACTAAATTTAACACACATTTAGTGCTTAGAATGTCAGACTATAATAGAAGTTATAAAAGTTTTTGCTAATATTATAAAGAAAATATCTCTATAGGAAAATCTCTTCAAGATGTTTTATCTATTAGATTAAATGTAAAAACAAATATATTTAATTATTAATAAAATTTCTAAATACGTAATAGTTAATTATAGCATAGAGTCAATCATTCCAAAATATTTCAAGGGCAGCCCAAGTGGCTCAGCCGTTTAGCGCCACCTTCAGCCCAGGGCCTGATCCTGGAGACCCGGGATAGAGTCCCACGTCGGGCTCCCTGCATGGAGCCTGGTTCTCCCTCTCTCTCTCTGCCTGTGTCTCTGCCTCTCTCTCTGTGCTTCTCATGAATAAATAAATAAAATCTTTGGAAAAAAAATATTTCAAAACAGCTCACCAAATGCTGAAGAGGTCTTTGCATCTTACCCGTCAACCCCTAGGGGGAGCACAAACTCCTATGCCCTCCTCCCTTACCTCCTCCTCCAAAAATTAGTCCTGATAATTAAGAAAACTGCAAGTCCAAGGACTATGTCGGACTATGTTTTATGGAAGTGAAGCTTTCAAAGGAGAGAAAGGTCAGAGTGCACATACCGTGGTGTCCTGTCTCTGCCCTTAATCCAACAACGAGGATTGACGCGAAGGGGATCAGAACAGTGCAGTTTGCACACGTTCTTCCAACACTGATGCCCTATTTCTGAGCGCAACCCTAACCCAGCCTGACTCAAGTGAGGCTTCAGAGGGAACACATTCTCCCACTGCTGACTCTGGCCCTAAGAGTTGTGCTCCTGAGCAGCCCAACCTCATCATTGACTGTCAGATCTGGGATGTGGGGTGTGGATTTTCAGCACACAGGCTATCTGAAATCACTTGTATCTTAGGGGCAAGCCCCGACAAGGTGATCCGGTTCAATGTCTTAGAGTTCTGCCTTGAAATCTTGGTATTGTCTCTTTTGCCTTCTTTGTGCATTTATCTCCCTCAACACCTCACAGAGAAGGTGTTCTGTATACAATCTCACAATCATTTCTAACCATCGCATTGTACCACACAATAATACAAGTTCGCCAACTTATGCATATTGCCCATGCTTAGTTTAATACAGACAGCATCCTTTAAAGGGCTCTTGAACAGGTCTGTATGAAAGAAATTAACAAAGCAGATATCATCTTTCAAGGATGTTTTAATACTTCGAATACAAAGTTGTATTGTTAAGGAAAAACACAACATCCTTGCCTGTAATCGCTATACACTCTTGTAAATTTACAAATACAAATTAAGAGATCTTTGGAAGCTAAGCATACTTTCTAAAATACTTTGATTTTTAGGTTGTTTTGTTTTGCTTTAGAGGGACTGTACTGTCTTCAAATTTAAACTGCCTTTCTTCTTCCTGTAGTGTTAATGATAATATAATGATTCCTTTCTATTCACCATGTATAATCTCACTTTTCTCAAAGTAATGCTAGATTAATTATTAATGAAGTGAGTTAAAATGGTATGGTTGAAAATAAACTAGATTATATCTCTCTTAAACCCACCCACATAAGATGTTACAAATAAAATGACAAATCAAATTTGATTTTAAATCCAAGAAACTATTCCAATATTTTGCCATACTATGATTTTGTTGTCATCAAGTGTTAGCTGAAATACACAGTACGGTTGGTGACAACTAAAAATAAGACAAAAATTATTGTTATAGAAGTTGACTATTTAGTGCTAATTTTCATTATAACTTTAGCATACTCAATAATCACAATAAATTTTGTCTATTATACTCTATTATAGGAACTAGAATACAGAGATAAATAAGATTCAATAAAACTACAAATAAACCATTTTGACATTACTAAAAACACTTATCAAAATATAAGATTTTATAGAACTTATGGGTTTCACTATAATAAGGTGTACTGATTTCCTATTTTCAATTTAGATAGAAAGTTCAATCAAATTTTTCTCATTTCCCATCTAATTACCAATGGTTCATTTACTGGTGCTGAGACCCCATCGACAAACACAAAGTTTCTCCTGCCTCTTACTGCTGTTTAGTCATCTTATTTATTTATTTTTAAAGATTTTATTTATTTATTCATTCATTCATGATAGACACGGGGGGGGGGGGCAGAGACACAGGCAGAGGGAGAAGCAGACTCCATGCCGATCCCGACACGGGACTCGATCCCGGGACTCCAGGATCATGCCCTGGGCCAAAGGTAGGCACTAAACCACTGAGCCACTCAGGGATCCCCTGTTTAGTCATTTTAAGTTGGCATGTTTTAATGTACAATCATATATATATATATATATATATATATATATATGTATACATACATAGTATACTTGAAACTGATATATATATATCAGTTTGGACATTGCTCCTGAAAATGAATTATATTTAATGTTCACAGTTATTCAAGCTGAACAAAAGTGATGGAGGAGCAGAGCAGACTGAGCTACTCCCTGTTCCACTGCCTGACCACTTGCTCCAGCACCACCTAGAAGCAATAATGGATTATTTGTTCATTCGCACTAAAGGTAAGGTTGGGTTTTCTGAATGTTTTTTCATAACACCCTGCTGTGCCTGAAGTGTTATCTGGCAATTGTGTTCAATTGACATTTTACAGTACAAAATTTAATTACTAATTTCTTTACTATAAAATGAAAAAGGCTGAGAAAAAAACTATTTAGTCTAAATTGCAATGTATACGTCACCTCTCAATGCCTATGTCATTAGCTTACATTTTTTGAAACTTAAAACATTTTCCAAGAAAGAAAACAAATAGTGTAAATTCTGATAGCAATAGCAAACACTAACTGGCAGGTGCTTCTAAAATCTTTCATCAAAATAGGACAAAGCTCTTTATCTAAAATTTATTCCTAATGCTCTTAAGAGGTATTATAAGAAATCAGATCAGAAAGGCACCACAATGAAAGGCAACCACTTCTAAAGTGAAATGTGTCCATGTTTCTATGGCAATTTCAGAGAAAGTAAACACTGTGACTGAAGTTGCTGGGATAATAAACCAGATCAAACTAAGAAGTTCAACGCTATTTATATAGCTGAATCATACCTTAGGAACACCCCCAACTGAAGGCACCAGGGCATATTCATTGTAAAGGCTGGCCAGCTCCACTGTGCAATCAGGATGTTTTTCCAAAATTTATCCATAATTTGGTTATTTGAGAACTTTTAACACACATTTCCATAACTTGGCTACTTGGAACTTTTAACACATATTTCTACAGGCAAAAAAAAAAAGTCTATCAATGCTGATTAATTCCCAAGCCAATTTACAGAAGCCTATTTAACTTATAGTGTGTCTAAAATTTTTATTTTTCAATCATACTTACTTACCCTTCACAACTGTCATACAAAATACTTTCAGAGCTCCAACTCCCCATTTCCTCACTCTCCTAGAATACTACAGATTCCTATGCCCCAGGTATTTTTTTCCCTTTCTCTATCAGTCTAAAAGAGAATACACTCCCTCACAAACCTGACTGTATATAGGGGCATGGGAGAAGTGGTCTGGCGTAAAACAACAGATGTGGCCTCCATTTATTGATGACAAATAGGACATCTGCCAAATTGCTCTGCCTTTTAAAATACAGTGCTGGCCTCACAAAATGACCAAAGACAGAAAGGTTTGCCATCCATTCCTGGAGCCATCTTTTTCGAGGTGTTCTGGGTTGGGAAGTATGGTAGCAAAGAAAGGTTAATTTCTCTCCCAAGCCATAGGGCCCAAGAATCAGACTCTTCCGTCACTCTCTTAAATGTTCATACTGTATTCATAGATTGTGAATTGAAAGTATTCACGGATTGTGGACTTCCTGCCTCTGAGAGCGTAAGAGCACAAGTTCTGGCGTTAAGCAACGTCGGTATGAATCCTATAGAGGGTTTATTGTGAGGATTAAGTGACATAATGTATAAAAACTCCTAGTTTAGCACCTGACTCATAGTAAATGGTACTTGATAAATATGAATACAATTCATCTTGCCCGCTGAAGAGAATCATAATGTTGACATGTGTCAACAGGTACTCAAGACATATCTTCGAAGTTTTGGCTCAGAAACACACTCCACCAGCCCCATAACAAACATGACAAAATGTTGTTTTGAGAATTGCCCACGACATAAAATGACACAAAAAAACACCCCAAAACAATTACTTTAGCTGCTTTAGTGCAGGTATTGGCACCTCGTTCCCAGCTCCCATCTTTATCCCACACACCTATGTCCATGAGACCCAAATGATGATTTCTTCTAGAGAATTCATACTTACGTAGAATTGAAAGCAAAAAAAGTAGAACCCTTCAATATGTTGCATATAATGGAGGAAAAATCAACTGCTATTCTGAAAACATGTTTGTATCCCAGTTCCCATTATCTAGTATATGGAATGAGCTACACTGCTTCCAATTTCCAAAGCATCACAGAGTTAAAAAGCCATAAACTACAATCTAAAGTGTTAAATATTTTAAACCTATAAGGTTGACGTCAAATATTAGGTAGAAAAAAGGTCTAATCTCTTAAACAGAAATATATTCATATGCAGAGTAGTACATAATTGTTAGATGTTACCAGTCTTGCATGTAACTAACTTGTCATTTTAAACCACAAGTCATCAAGAAGCAATTAAGATGCAGTCTATTGCAATATTGTGGTATACAACAATGCACTTACCAAAAACATGCAGCATTTGTCAGTGTCAACGCTATCAAAAATAACCACGTGGAAAAACACAGGGAAAAAAATTGATGGATTAAAAAAAACCTAGTTTTTTTTTTTAAGATTTATTTATTTATTTATGATAGACATACAGAGAGAGAGAGAGAGAGAGAGAGGCAGAGACACAGGAGGGAGAAGCAGGCTCCATGCCGAGAGCCCGACGTGGGAATCGATCCCGGGACTCCAGGATGGCACCCTGGGCCAAAGGCAGGTGCCAAACCGCTGAGCCACCCAGGGATCCCCAGAAAATCTAGTTTAAGTCTCCTATTAAATTTTTTAAAACCTAGGACCTGGCATATAAGGGAAGAAACGCAACTATAGTAGAAAGAAGACCTTACAAAGATGTGTAAAGATAAACATTGTTATTGTTTTCATTAGCTCAGAATAAAATTGTTTTCTCAACTAAAATC
Source organism: Vulpes vulpes (assembly GCF_048418805.1). Taxonomy (NCBI): domain Eukaryota; kingdom Metazoa; phylum Chordata; class Mammalia; order Carnivora; family Canidae; genus Vulpes; species Vulpes vulpes. The sequence continues at coordinate 23,730,532 of NC_132795.1, forward strand.
ATGCTTTCACAAATTAGAGAGGGCAAACTTACTGAAAACATCCTTTTTATTAATATATAAGACATTTCTTTTATTAATATACAAGATAGTCTGTTTCCTGGCATGATAGAGGAATGGACTATTCTGATTTGTCTAATATTCAAGTTAATAGAGAATTAGCAGTAAAATAATTAGAATAGAAGTAATACCTTAAATTGAGCTGAAAATAATATTTGATGATTTCACAATCTTTCAGTGGCTCACAGTTATGATCATGAATATGAATTATCACTATACTAAGGCTATTTGGAACAGCATTTAATAGTTTGATTAACATAAAATGTACTAAAGCCTTTCTTTTCTGTGTATGTTTTAATGCAAATAAAAAGAATCTTCGGCCAAACTCGGAAGAAGGCATTTTTCTTTCAATATAGAACAGGTGCTACATATTTCCTATATGATCTACACCTTTTTAGAGACTCTCCTTTTTATTTTGCTAGAGTAGACTAACCATGGGGCAGCAGATTGAAGATGTCCTCAGAAAGGTCCTTGATGTCAGAGGTGGTGTGGAACAGAACCCCATCTCCTGCTTCTTTCCTCACTGGAAGGGAATGAAGGCCTCTAAAAACAGACCCTAAGGACCCATGCCCATCAATGACCTTCCAGGTTATTCCTAAAGATTAGCTGACATATCACAATGATTTGAACAACCCACTAGGAATCAAAAAACATTTGGAACAAATTTGAAAATATGAGGCCTGTAAACTTAAGTTAAAATTTTATTGTATAAATCAAGAAGATCGATAGCTCACCATAGATATATATACAGATATATATGCTTTCATATGCATGGAATATTTCTGGAGAGATACTTAAGAAAGTGTTAACAGCTATGGGGGTGGTCTATGTAAGTGGGAGTGTGGAGTAGCTGGGAGTCTTCCTTTCATGCTCCCTTGCAACATTTTTTTTTATCATATGCTTATATTACTTTTTCAATAAAATCTAATTTAAAATAATAACAATTTGGTAATTTTCTAGTATCTTTCATTATAAAGGCCATTTATTACATGTTTATTTTACTATCAGATGGGGAGAGATCAAGCTGATAATCTGTTGCCTCCTTCTTTTTTGCCACAAAAATAAACTTTAAAACAAAAGAGGCACAATTACTCAGCAAGGGCCTTTTTGAGAATATAAACCAGCACATAATGCAATTTAAAAATTGCAAATTTAGGACAGCCCCGTGGCTCAGCAGTTTAGCGCTGCCCTGGAGACCTGGGATCAAATCCTGCAACGGGCTCCCTGCATGGAGCCTGCTTCACCCTCACCCTCTGTCTGTGTCTCTGCCTGTGTGTGTGTGTGTGTGTGTGTGTGTGTGGGTGTGTGTCATGAATGAAAAAATAAATAAAATCTTTTAAAAATAATAAATAAATAAAAATTGCAAATTTAGTTGCAAGAATTTGTATATTCCTTACACTCTGTTACTTTTATTTTTTACAACACTATAGAGCCCACTGCTTTTTATTTTTTATTTTTTTCCCCCACTGCTTTTTATGATGGTATATTTTAAATTATCTTGCTGTGTTTGTTTTCACGCACACAGGACCTCAAAATAATATGCTTTCTGACCTGTGGGTTAAAAGAAGAAAAAGTGATCGTTTCCTTTTTATCCAAATTCACACCCAGAATAGCACACTCCTTTTCACATAATCTAAAGGCACAAAATAACAAAAACTACTACAAGTCATTTGCAACTACCACCCACTCTTCTTTTTATATAGAAATCTTCCTGTTGGTTTTAAACTTCCATGTGTCAGTGTTGGGGAAAAGCTTAGACAATACTTGGAGCTGGGTGGATGTACTGTGGGCACAGTCTTCCCACACTGCCAAGGGGAGTTTGAGCTTGAGAAAGAGACATGCATTATGAGGCTTGTTACACAGCTTCACCTTGAACAAGGGTCTTGAATGTACAGGCACACCAAGTAAATTGAAAGTAGTAAGTAGCTTCAAGTCCATCTTTCAGCATCATCTTTGGCTGTCTAGATACACACACACACACATACACACACACCCATATATATAGTTTCATACTGACTACCAAAATCAACTTTAATCTCATATGCACAGGATTACTCACATTCGTTTATGTTAAGAGGCCCTTTTCCAACGCCTGTGGGCGAGTTCTGACTTCCAGGATACCTTACCACATGTCATGCACCCAAAAGATGAAATCTCTAACAGGAAGCAAGCCCCAAGTGGAAGGAAGGCAGAAAGAGATAAGGGAAAGAAAAGGCTTACAAGTTTCTTGCCAAGTAGAGGAGGAGAAATCTTGTCTGGTGGTTGAGGGGTGGGGAAGCCTTCTCCCCGCATGCAGTGGCAACCACAAAGACCTGGGATGCTGCTTGGGGCACGGACTGCCTCCCGCCGACGCCTTCTGCACTGCAGAAACTATCCTCCACCGTCACTCTTCACTTGGCCGGAGGGTCCCCTGAAAACTGTCTACCGGGAAAGTTCACACTTGTCCGGGTTTCGGGACCTTTTGCGTCTAGAGGGTTATTCTGGCTTGGGGAGGGGGCTGTTCGGGCGCGTCGGTCCGTGGGTGAACCGTGCATTTCCTAGACTGCGCGGGGGGAGGGGGCCCGGAGGTGGGGGGGCAGCTACCCTTCCTCTGGGGAGCGGGGCACAATCATCCCGTGGTCAGCATTTACGCTGAATCCTTCCTTCCTCCTTCCGCCAACGGTTTAGTGAAGCTTTCAGAGAAAATGAGGGAAAGCATCCATCAAAACGCAGAGACGCAGAGCGGAACTTTTCCTCTGCTGTCAGGGGCGGGGGAGAAAAAGTGACTTCTCTTCTCCCGGCCCAGAGCTGGGTCTGGGAACCTCCGGGCGGGGAAGGAAGGAAGGTCTGGCGAGGGGGGGCGGGGGGACGCTGCGGAGCCGGCGATGCCCCCGGCGATGCCCCCGGCACCGCGCACCCCGCGCGGATCCCCGCGCCACGGGCCCCGCAGCCCCGCCCGGGCGGCTCGGCCTCACTCACCTTGATGATGCTGCTGCGCCGGGGGGTCGCGCGCGCCGCCTCCAGGAGGCCCGCCTCGCTGTCAGCCGCGGCCCCCGCAGCGCCGGGCAGCGCGACCCCGCTGCGGCGGTCCCTCCAGCGGCCCCCGGCGGCCGCAGCCACGCCCTCCCCGCAGGCGGCGTCCGGACCCCCTCGGGGGTCGTCTTCGCCCGCGGCCGCGTCGGGCGGCGCGGGACCCTCCCTGCCCGCCGCGCCCTGGGCCATGGCCGGCGAGCCGCGGAGTCCGGCCCCGGCGCCCCGCGCTCCCCGGCGCCCCGCGCTCCCCGCCCGGAGGCGGCCCTGCCGGACTCTGCTCAGCGCCCCGCGGCGGCGGCGGCGGCGGCGGCGGCGGCAACTTTGCGCAGAGGCGGCATCGCTCGGGTCCGGGAGGCCGGCGGTCCGCGGGGGCGCGGCGGCGGGAACCGGGAAGGAGACGCGGGCGCCAGCGGGCAGCGGCGGAAAGGAGAGGGAGGGGCCGGCACGCGGGGCGAGCGCCCGCTCCGCGCCAGACAAAGGGCACCGGCGCCCGATCCCGCGGCTCGGAGGCCGGCCCCACCGCGCCCGCGCCCCGCGCCCCGCGCCCGCGCCCCCGCCACCTGCCCGCGGACGGCCCCAGGAAGTGCGGCGGCCTCCGCTCCGCTGCGCGGTGACAGAGGGGGAAGACTTGTTTTGACAGCCCGTGGGGATTGGCAGGCGTCTGAGCCTCTTAGGAGCCCGGCGCCGCCGAGGAGGGGTCGGCCCGACCAATCCCCACCGCCAAGGGGTGTGCCCGGGCGCGGAGCGGGGAAGGATGTGCTCCGCCAGCGGGAGCCGGCCCGGCGCGGCTCGGGGACCCAGCGAAGGGGCGAGCGCGGGCGCTCCGTGCACACTCGGGGAAGTCCGGGTGTCCGGGAGGAGCCCGGGGGGCACCCAAACCCGGGGGCGGGAAGCCGTGGGCCAGGCAAAGCAATTTGGAGGAACGGGGTGTCGAGCCCCAGTCGTCAACGTGTTTGAGGCCACAGGGCGCAGCTTCGCACCATCGGGGGTTTGCAGGCTCTCGCGCCTACCCTTTGAGGTCAAGTCCTTGTAGAGATAAACCAGGGCTTCCTGGGGCCATGGAGTTGAATCATTTCGAGTCAGGTTTCATAAAATGACCATCTTCGGTTCACTCTGCAATGTGAATGAACGGAACAAGGAAAGGGAATCAGATAAAAGAGGCGAGGGTAACAGACAACTAAACCAACTTAAATCCCTCTGGAGAGTGACTCCTAGCAGAGCAAACATATGATGGAAGTTGGTTAACTACAGGATGAGGCGGAGAAGTTAGTTTCTATCCTAAAACATCCCTACGTGATAATGGTTCAACCCCCTTTCTCTAGATAATCCTATGTAAACGTATTTTGCTCCATTCCAGCAAGTTACTAAACCAAGAAAAGGGAAATCTTTGGATAATGCAGTATCACAGCATACTCAGGTAGATATATTAAAAAAAAAAAAGGATGGCTCTGGGGTTCTCTAGTAGGACAGAGGATGATAACTGAGTTTAAAGGCTTTTTAATATCCGAATCTATATTAAACCTTACTTATAACATTAAATTATATTTTAATTAGTAATAATTTGATAATTTGAGTTGATACCTGTTCCTTTGGGCCAAGAACATCAGAAATCTTCAGCCTTAAAAAAAAAAAAAAAGAAATCTTCAGCCTTTTAAACTCAGAATTTGTTTGAATTTCAGAGACACAAAAAGATTTAGGGATCATCTAGGGCATCTAGGGCATCATTTACAAATGAAATAAAGGCCTGGGAAGCTTTGGTTTCTTGTCTACTACTTAGTGCAGGAGCTCAAATTAGAACCCACCACTAACTCCTCCTGTAATCTCAGCTACTTTATCTCTCTCCTCTGAGGTGGCAAGCATGGAAGAAAGGATAAGGCCCTTGGGGGGGTTTCAGCTTTGATGTTACCTGTAGGTAAAATTCAGAAAGCTCAAGTTTACCTTTTGTTATTGAATGCAGCCCTGTAATGAATGTACTATAGATTAGCAATGTCTGGTTTTAGAACCAACACCACCCTCTAGTGAGATTCTAAGAACTGCATCTGTAATAGTAAATGCTCTCTTCTCTCATGGGTAAAAGACAGGAAGGGAAACTCAAAGTTACCTTTTCAAGTGATCTGCCTTTATTACTAGCAGAAGAAAGTAAAAGGGACCCCCAGACTTAAAACAACCATACATGTCCTTCATTTCCATTAGTTCAGGGAATCCTTACCTCTTGTACAGGAAATATCTTTACTTGCTATCCTCACAAAAATAACCTATTGTAGGCTATCATTTTTTCTTTAATATTCAACTATTTCTATATTTTACTTTTGTCTTTATATGTTTACTTTCAGAGCTTAATTTTTCTTTGTTACCCTCATAAAAATCCCATTCTTGGGTTGTCCTCCAAGAAATGTAAATGGCAGTTATCTTACTCATTATTGTGTTCTAGAATATTGTTAATATCATCTACAAAGACGTCCCATTTTACAGGTTTGTATATACAATTCTGATAATTTTTTAAAGTATTAAAATTAGTGTCACCTTACTAACATTTAAGGTAAGTGATATTCAAAAAAGAAGAAGCAAAAGAAGAGGAAGAAGCTGCCAAAAAAAATATAGCATATAAGTGCACAAAATTTTTTGTTTCAACTAGATGCTATCCAGTTGAACTTTTATCTCTTCTGTCCCTTGGCAGGCTTTTCTCTCCCCCTCATATGAAGACAAACACACACACACACACACACACACAGTCTTAGCTTCTCTCTCTCTCTCTCTCTCTCTCTCTCTCTCACACACACACACACACACACACACACACACACCTCGTACTAAATCCTTTGTTGTGAGCATCTGTTCATAAAAGCTATTATATAATTCATTCTGCTTTGAGAAAATAGTTGGGCCCTAATCTAACAAGTCTTTCATACTATTGTCTTCTAGGATAAGCTCAGTAGGCTTTTCCTGATATTCATATTTGCAGTTAAAAAGAAAAAAGAGCCACCCATTGAATCTGCTCCTAACTGGGGACAGATTCTACTCTGGCCCCACACCCAGGACATAAAGGTTTAACCAGATTTGGTTAAGTTAGCAGCCATAGGCACATTCCTACCCCTCCATTAATAATCCCCCCTTTCTAAATTAATATCACCCCAATTCTTGCCTCTCAACCTCTCACCAAATAAGGCAGCAATACTTGACTGACAAATTGGAAGCTGCAGTAGGAAGAAGGGGAAGGGACGTGAATAAGAGTAATGAATTACTAGTTCAAATGTCACTACCACAAATCTCAAGTTGCTCCTTCAACCATACCATGTTACTCATGTTATTGTTTTGCTTTCTCATAGGATTTTATCCCCATGAATAAACTATCCTCCCCATGGAATTGTTTAACTTATATATTCTATCATACTGACCTCCTATCTCTGCTTCACTAAAATGGAGAATGTAATCTCCATGTGCAAAAGACCTGTTCATTGCTTTATCTCCAGCTTCCAGAGCCATGCCTGGCACAAAGTAGGTGCTCGATAAATACTTAGGAACAGAGTATTCACCTTTGCAATCCCCTGACTAAATTTTTTTTAAACTGATTTTTTTTTTTTATGATAGTCACACAGAGAGAGATGAGAGAGAGGCAGAGACACAGGAGGAGGGAGAAGCAGGCTACATGCACTGGGAGCCCGACGTGGGACTCGATCCCGGGTCTCCAGGATTGCGCCCTGGGCCAAAGGCAGGCGCTAAACTGCTGCGCCACCCAGGGATCCCCTAAAACTGATTTTTTTAAGTGACTCTGTCACTGCCTACACTATAGGACTTCTCATCTTCTGGGATTCTAGAATTCTTTCCTAGGGCAGAAATCAGAGCAGACCCAAAGCAAGCAACTGCAAAAGTAGAAGGACGCCTATATATTGGAGTAACTTGAAATTGAGAATTACACTGAAAGACAACTGATGGGAACCTAACCAGGTCCAGCAAACCTGAAAATACCTAGCCCAGAATCAATGGCCAGATATGTCAATGTAGTTCTTCCAGCCCATGGAAGTCACCCCAGAACTCTGGGCCTAAGAAGAATCTGTGAAAATATTAAGACTTTCCATTCACTACCAGAAAATCAGAGTTGGGGTAGAGAACTGATAACTGCTTTCTATATACCAGATAATCCTCTATAAAGTATTCTGTTCTCCACTTTACAGATAAGGAAACTAAGGACCAAAAGGGTCAATTAGCTTGCTTAGAGTTAGAGTCAAAAGGAAGTGATGGAACCAGGACTGAATATCCCAGTCAGTGACTTCAAAGTTTGTGCTCTTCCTGCCACATGAGGCTCTCCTATGGTGGAAGTCCAGTGAAGTCCTGGAGACTTCACCCATTCTGAAGAGCCACTCCTGCAGATCTAGGACCACATTCTGCATACAACCTCTCCTTTTAACATCAGCATTACCTCTATGTCATCTTGATGGAGTGTAGAGCTGATGGATTTATCCCTGTGTTCACATATGTGTAAGAAAGAATATTTTGATGTTAAAAGCCTGTTCTCCTGATAAGTTCAAAGATGCATTGAACATGACTATGGCAGTTTTCAACTGAGTCATATATATCCTTACATTCAGTCATAACACTCTCAATACACATTGTAATCATTTCAATTGCTAGTTCAGGAAAACAATTTGTAGGATAATTTGTGGTATAAATATTAGAGTAGAATAAATATGTAAGAATTCAGGGGGGTCCCTGGGTGGCTTAGTGGTTTAGCGCCTGCCTTTGGCCCAGGGTGTGATCCTGGAGTCCCAAGATCGAGTCCCACATCGGGCTCCCTGCATGGAGCCTGCTTCTCCCTCTGCCTGTGTTTCTGCCTCTCTCTCTCTCTCTCTCTCTCTCTCTCTCTCTGTGTGTGTGTGTGTGTGTGTGTGTGTGTGTGTCTTTCATGAATGAATAAATAAAACCTTTAAAAAAATGACTTCACTAAAAGGTAAGCAAAATTAAATATGCCCTCTTAAAATTCAAGTTTTTTTTTCTTCAAAGGTATTCTTTTGTCCCTTATGTTAGCAATTAAGTAGGAAGTTTCAGTAAAACACAACGTAAACTAATTTTATTTAAAAGTACAAGTAATCCATACCATGATAGTGGTGCTATAAAATGAGAAGTTACAAATTGTTTAGAACAGATCTAGAACCCCAGGTGAAAAAATCTTCAAAGTACTGAAAGACAATACATTTAAGAAATCTTTAATTACAGCCAATGTTCTTCAATGTCCGAAGACTGCTGCTTCTTTCCCATGTTGTAAATCCTCTACTACCTGCAGGAGAGCAGGATACCTGGGTGTCCATTAACACTACCCCTTTGGGACTCTAAGGCTAAGATACAGGATTGGGAGTCCCAGGCCAATCATTCAAGAACAGTCTGTATGTGCAAGGCAAATGTCTCTTTTAAATAGGCAGGTTTTTTCTAAGATTTTGTTTTTATTCATTTAAGAGAGAGCAAGAGATATCACAGAGGGAGAAGAAGCAGCAGACTCCCTGCTAAGCAGAGAGCCTCATGTGGGGCCTGATCCCAGGACCTGAGATCATGACCTGGGCTAAAGGCAGACACCCAACCAACTGAGCCACCCAGGTACCCCTAAAATAAACAGTGTTAAAAAAATAATAATAATAAAATAAAACAGGCAGTCAGTGTTGATTTATTTTCTATGTATTAAGGGACTTTGACATAGATTGGGAAGATGGAGTTCATGGCATCATTATGGTCCACACTAATGCAGAACCACAGAGGCATTTATGATACCTACCACTGGAATGGCACCAGTGAGACCCACATGAAAACTTGTTTCTCTTCTTTCTCTATTTTATTTGGCAACTTGGATCTCTTCCAGGTATGAAGTTATAGTAGCAACCTCATCAAATGAAACATATTCCCAATGCCTGACATTTACAATGCAGAAGTAAATATAATCTAATTCATCTGCATGTGGTAGGAATTTTCCTCCATTTTATACCAAGACATAGGCTTATTAATGCTTTTTTAACCTCTTAGGACCCATGGAAGAAAATGAGTCATATTTCTTTCCCTACTGCATTCCCTTTGCTTGTGATGTATCTGCCTTATATCTAGTTTGTTAACCTTACTGATAGGCTTGTGTTGCATTCTACCTCAAATCTTTTGGGAGGAAGAAGCAGAGTGTAATATTTAAATAAACACAATATTGTAATGCATAATCTAAATTAAAGTACAACATGAGAATAAAGTATGGTCTCTTCTGCAAGGTGTTTTTAGTTCCAAGTTTTCAGGGACATAGCTCCTTCATTAAGCACAATGCAAGTTTGTCTGCTTTACAAAATGAAAAGCCATAAAAATGAATCCTTTAAAAAAAATCCATTTGAGGCCAAATGTCTTGTGAAAACTGGATCGCTAGCATTTCCTTGGTCATTAACCCCTGTGAGAATCCCCCCCATTCCCATCCTCACTGACTCATATAGGTCACCATGGATATGACTGCTTCTTCCCTTACCCATAGTAGAGGAGCAACAGCTGCTGAACTGTACTTGGGATGTTTGCCATTCTCTGCTCTATATAAAATGTACTGGTGAAACTGTTCAGATGATGTCACAATTGTTTTTGAAAGATTAAGAGAGGAGAAAGGCATGTTTCAGGAATCACCTAAAATATTAAGCAGCAGCAAAGAACTGAAATATAACTGAAACTGTGAAGTAGGATAATAAGCAACAAGTATTATACAATACTACATTTAGTATAATGAGAGGTTACAGAGCTTTCTTTAAATTTTTTTCCTAACCAAAATGAAATTTTAGTAACTAAACTGATAACTGCATATAGAGTTTATTTGGAAGATTCCTTATGAGCTATACTTAAGCTCTAGGAAAAAAAACTAAACATCATTATTTTTGGACTATCTAAAGGAAAGGCTATTTTTTCTGATTTTTGATAGATGTTATATTTCTCATAAACATACAGCTATAATTTTAAACATCAGAAAAATAAAATATGTGAATATAATAGAATCTTATCTTTTCCATATAATTTTTCCTATCTTCAAAATATGGATTAAACAGGTTTTTGTTGGGATGCCTGGGTGGCTCAGCGGTTGGGCGTCTGCCTTTGGCTCAGGGGGTGATCCTGGAGACCTAGGATTGAGTCCCACATCAGGATCCTTGCATGGAGCCTGCTTCTCCCTCTGTGTCCCTCCCTTCTCTCTCTCTCTCTCTCTCTCTCTCATAAATAAATAAATAAATAAATAAATAAATAAATAAATAAATCTTTAAAAATAAAGAGGTTTTTGTTGTTCACTGAAAATGTAAAGAATGATGTATGATCTGTAATTGAAACTAAAATCAAAAGGAGTACTTCTTATCTGTACACTCAGTAGATGAGAAAAAATAGCATTAGAAAAAGTATTTTCTCTTACTTCTCATCTTAAAATTTCTTTCTTTTCTTTTCTTTCTTTCTTGCATAATTTCTACACCAAAGGTAGAGCTTGAACTTACAACCCTGAAATCAAGAGTGGCATGCTCTTCCAACCGAGCCAACCAAGCACTCTTCTTACTTCTCATCTTTTTTTTAAAGATTTATTTGAGAGAGAGAGAGAGCATGGGGGGGGGGGGGGGCAGGCAGAGAGAGAGGGAGAAGCAGACTCCTTGCTGAGCAAGGAGCCCCATTTGGGATGTGATCCCAGGACCCTAGGATCATGACCTGAGCTGAAGGCAGACACTTAACTGAGCCACCCAGGTAACTCCCTCCCTTTTAAAGATTTATCCATTTTAGAAAGAGAGAGGGCGAGCATGTGGGCAAGTCAGGGAAGGGGCAGAGGGAAAGGGAGAATCCTCCAGCAGATTCCCCACTGAGAGCAGAGCCCAACTCAGAGCTCAATCCCAGGATGCTGAGCCATGACCTCAGCCAAAATGAAGAGCCACTCAACTGACTGAGCCACCCAGGCATTCCTCTTATTTATTAATTCTCCTTACTCACCAGCCATTAATGATATCCATTAGGTATGACTCACATGGAAATATTTCATTAACACTCTTTGTTTTAAAGACAACCTTCATACTCACAGGGATGCTTACTAATCCTCCCTGCAGCAGGGTTTATGCCTCCTCAATCAGTTGACAGCAGGGTCAGTCATGTGATTTGCTTTAGCCAATGAAAGATGAACAGAAGCTTCAAGAGCCAGTGTATGCTTAGCCATGATCTCATTTTCCTCTGCCACGATTAATTGGTCATCAGGTAGAAGCTAGATCCTAAGTGAAAATGGCACAGGCAGAGCTCAAGTCAATCTACAATGGATGTGTAACATGAGCAAAAAAGCTACCTCTTTGGTAAACCCCTCAAATTGGGGATCATCTGTTACTATAGTATAACCGAGCCTCTCCTAACAGATACAGATACATAAGTTTACTGAAAGCTCTATGCTTTCTACAAGCATGTTGTTGGTCCATATGGCCAGATACTACTTGATTTATATAGCAAATAAACATTCCTGGCATCTACTAAACTAGTAAAAGCTAAAAATGTTTTTGGCTATTCAAAAACTATGTATAGTTATTTCTATTTCTGTGATATATGTTTCTCATTTATTTCTTTCCTATAAGCTTATGTAAGGCTCTGATTCTGCCTTTCTTGCTAGGTTTAGAAATGACACCATAAATGTGATCAATGCATGCTTCTTTTGGTATAATTTTTTCTTTTACTTGTCTTGAACACTCCTTTCCTCCTCCACCCACATTAACCCTCCCACTTCTTTCAAGGTAACTCAAATTAACAACCTAAGTTGCCAGGTTAAAGCAGTTCTTCAGCTTCGGTGTACAATCATGTGTGTGTTCATGCACGTGTGTAGAGAAAGTGTGTGTGTCTTTGTTTGATTTACTAAAAAATGAGGTAGGGAGACATATTTTACACCTGCTGTTTTTGTCAAGTCTGTATCTGAACTCCTCCTGCCCAATCCTGCTTCTCCCTTTTCCCTCCACTAGTGTTACTTCCAATAAATCTTTCACCTCTAATTCCACATGCTTCTCAGAGAACCCAACCAGTACATTATAGATGTTATCCTTGTTATGTCATCAGCCTTAATATTTTTTCCAAACTATTGTTTATGGACATTATGGTATCTATTGTACTTTCCAAGGGGCGCCTAGGTAGCTCAGTTGGTTGGGCGTCTGCCTTTGGCTCAGGTTGCGATCCCAGAATCCTGGGATGGAGCCCGTATCAGCCTGCTTCTCCCTGTCTCTTTGCCTGCCACTCTGCTGCTTGTGTACTCACGCTCTCTCTCTCCCTCTCTCTGTCAGATAAATAGATAAAATCCTTAAAAAAAAAAAAAAAAAAAAAGGAATACTTTCAGACCTCTAGGTTTTACATGTAATCTCCTACCTTTTCTTGCAAGACTTTTTTTTAACATTAAAGTATTTGGCCTTTCTCTTTTTTTAAATATATTTTTTTTAGATTTTATTTATTTATTCAGATAGAGAGAGAGAGAGAGGCAGAGACACAGGCAGAGGGAGAAGCAGGCTCCATGCTGGGAGCCCAACGCGGGACTCGATCCCGGGACTCCAGGATCACGCCCTGGGCCGAAGGCAGGCGCCAAACCGCTGAGCCACCGAGGGATCCCCGTATTTGGCCTTTCTATACTTTATTTTTGAATTTAGTTTATATGTGTATACAAACATTTATATAAATTTTTTAAAAAATAAGATGGTGGGCCACTTTTATTTTCTTCATTAATCTTTTCTTGCCGAACTGAATTATCCCTCTTGTCATATGTTAAATTCTCACGTGTATTTCAGTCTACTTCTGGGTTATCTCTTCTGATCTGATACCATATTATGTTCTAATATTCATACTCCCTTCACATCATAGCTAGAAGGATTTACCTAAAATACAAGTCTGACTCCCCACTATGAAGCTTTATTGGCTTCCCAGTACCAGCTGAATAGGGTCTAGGCTTTTTGGCACATGTGGCCAATGGCTCTTGTTTATATCCCTGGCTTCCTTTCTGGCTATTCCACTTCTCTTCCTACTCCAGATGTTTAAATAATAACTTTGAATTTTGGATGCTTCTCAAATTTTTCAGTGCTTCAAGGAGATCCAACCTTAAGCAGACCACCCCCAGAATTTCTTTCTCTGTTCTTTTCAAATGTAAATAAGTCTTTAGGGCTAAGAAGGTCTCTTGCCAGTCTCACAACTTAGGAATGTCTCTTCAAAAACTATCTTTTTCCTTATCAAACCCATCACCCACAAAATCAAATAATCCAGTTAAGAAATGGGCAGAAGATATCAACAGACATTTTTCTAAATAAGACATCCAGATGGCTGGATGCTCAACATCAGTCATCATCAGGGAAATACAAATCAAAACCACAATGACATACCACCTCACACCTGTCAAAATGGCTAAAATTAACAAGGAGACAAGAGGTGTTCACAAGGATATGGTGAAAGGGAAATGCTCTTACACTGTTGGTGGGAATGCAAACCGGTGCAGCCACTCGGGAAAACAGTATGGAGATTCCTCAAAAAGTTAAAAATAGAACTTAGCTACAATCCAGCAATTGTACTACTAGGTATTTACCCAAAGGATACAAATATACAGATTTGAAGGGGTACATGCACTCTGATGTTTATAGCAACATTATCAACAACAGCCAAACTAGGAACAGCTAGGTGGTTCAGTAGGCTAAGTGCCTAAGAATTGATTTCAGATCAGGGTTGTGAGATCATGACCTAGGTTAGGCTCCATGCTGTGCTTGGATTTGGCTTGAGATTCTCCCCCTCCCTGTAGCCCACTCCTTGCTCCTATGTTCTCATGTGCTTGTGCACACACTCTCTCTCTCAAATAAATTTAAAAAAAAAATTTAAGGCTAACTCTTGATCTCAGCTCAGATCTCAATCTCAAGGTCATGAGCTCAAGCTCCATATTGGGCTCCACACTGGGTATGGAACCTACTTTAAAAACAAACAAACAGGGACGCCTGGGTGGCTCAGTGGTTGAGTGTCTGCCTTGGGCTCATGGTGTGATCCCGGGGTCCCAGGATCGAGTCCCATGTCGGGCTCCCCACAGGGAGCCTGCATCTTCCTCTGCCTGTGTCTCTCCCTCTCTCTCTCTCTCTGTCTCTCATGAATAAATAAAATCTCTAAAATAAATAAATAAAAACAAACAAAACAATAGACAAACTATGGAAAGAGCCCAAGTGTCCACACACTGATGAATGGATAAAGAAGATGTGGTGTATATATACAATGGACTATTACTTGACCATCATAAAGAATGAAATTGGGGTGCCTGAGTGGCTCAGCTAGTTAAGCTTCTGTCTCCCACTCAGGTCATGATCCCAGGGTCCTGGGATGGAGCCCCAAGTTGGGTTCGCTGCTTAGTGGGGAGTCTGCTTCTCCCTCTCTCTCTGTCCCTCCCCCCTGCTCTGCTCTGTCAAATAAATAAAACCTTAAAAAAAATCAATGAAATCTTGCCATTTGCAACCACATGGATGGAGCTAGACTGTATTATGCTAAGCAAAATAAGTCAGTCAGAGAAAGACAAATACCATATGATTTCACTCATATGTGGAATTTAGGAAACAAAACAGATGAACATATGGGAAGGGAAAAAAAGAGAGAGAGAGAGAGAGGGAAGCAAACCATAAGAGACTCTTAATGATAGTGAACAAATAGGATTGATGGAGGGAGGTGGGCAGGGGATGGGCTAAATGGGTGATGGGTGTTAAGGAGGGCACTTGTTATGATGAGCACTTGGTGTTATATGTAAGTGATGAACCACTAAATTCTACTCCTGAATATTATACTATATGTTAACTAACAAGAATTTAAATTTTGGGGAAAAATTTTTTTGAAATGAAAGCGTCAAGGGAGATAGTTCCCCTATTTCCTGGTTTCAGTAAGAAGTTAAGAGCCTAACTTTGGTGTTTGCCTTACTCCAGTTTGCAAAACCACCTCCTTTTATAAAGATATGAGATTTATTTTTCTTCTCTATAAAGCCAATAAGATGGTGACTCCACAATCACCAGGTGAGATTAGAATGAACTAATCTACGTGTGATGTAACAGGTTGTGTCTACTTGGCAATATAAGTGGGTGAGACTCCTTTCTTTGTTGTGTCTTTGCAATTTTTTAGTGGATTGCCTGTGACGTGCACCACAGAGTCCATGCTTATTCAATGATGAAACTGGTTTCTGTCTTTATTACCCTCATGGAGAGGTTTCCTGAGTTGGGAAAAGATTTTGCATTTTAATTATATTTCCTCCATAATGACCAATATGGATATTTTCTTGAGCATAGAATCAAAAGAGGGCAAACTCATAGAAATTTGTTTTCTGGGCAGCCCAGGTGGCTCAGTGGTTTAGCGCCGCCTTCAGCCCAGGGCCTGATCCTGGAGACCTAGGATCAAGTCCCAACATCGGGCTCCCTGCATGGAGCCTGCTTCTCCCTCTGCCTATGTCTCTGCCTGTCTCTCTCTCTGTGTGTGTGTGTGTGTCTCATGAATAAATAAATAAAATCTTTAAAAAAGAAAAAAAGAAAGTTGTTCTCTAGCCTGCAATCATTAAACACAATATGCAACCTAAACTTTTAGTATCACAATCTTAGTTACCAGATCTGTGCTCCTGAGATCATCCTTCCTGTAATCTGAGATGCCTTCTTTAAGAAAAAAACAAGTTTGAATTTTTCCTGGAGTTGTTCTGTTTTTGTCATGTTTTCCTTCAACCAAAAGCAAACTAAATTCAATTAATTTGAATTCAATAATTAATCCTATTGTAGAGAAAAAGTCATTTGATGGTTATGAACTCACTTTTGTAGGTGCTGTGGTTGGCCCAATTCCCCTTTCAAGACCAAGCCATTGTTTCACCAGATGCTAGGAGTGCGGGCTGTTCTCAGCTAAGTTCCTCTCCAGAAATTGGCCTCAACCAAAGAGAGTCATCTTGTCCAAAGTCCAGACTCCTGTCTGGGAGCAGCCTGCACCCAAAGTCTATAGATAGGTGGATGAGGATAGAAAGTATGGGGGAAGGAGCAGGTATGGCACTGGGGGAAGGGACCCTGGTCTCTAGGGACAACTCCGAAGGTCATCCTAGACTTTGAGAGTCTGTTGCAAAAATCACAATTCAATTTCTTCTGCCCAGTCTTGCTTCCCTCACTCTTCTCAGGTACTCTTCCCAAGCTCAGATTCCCCAAAATTTCTGCATGCAAATCTCAGAGTCTGTTTCCCAAGGAACCCACTTCCAAAATTCACCAAGATGAATATTTTTCCAAATGTCAAGCAGTTAGTGATATCTGAGAATATGATAGTAAAATATGATGAATATAAACCAGGGTTTCTTGACACCATCTTACAGTACAGGAGCTATGTTTAGGCAGGGCTGCTACTGGCCCATTCAGCATCTTTCTATGAATTAGAAAAAAAGCACTCCCTTTGAATGGAGGGGCCTGTGGCTACATGGTTCTATGAGTGGAGCAGCAAGGGCTGGATTTCATCCCAGCTAGCTCCTTTGGCCCAACACCCTTCTGTATTGAGTAATCCATGTAACACTACATGCAGCCTTTCTTAGATTCAAAAGATCAGAGTGTACCAAGGCAATAATTGCCCACTACTCAAAAACAACATAGTTGCTGGAGGAGTGGACAAGTGACAATTAAAAGAATATTTACACAAAGATGTTTGAAACATCATGGATAGGAGGGCACTAAGAACATGAAGCATTGCCAAGATGCCTATGGGTGGGAGAAAAATGAATTAAGAGGTGTCATGATAGTACTTCAGATACCTCATGCATCTGAAGGAAACCAGGATATGTCACCCCAAAATATGCCTCTTTGACATACTAATGATTTTCAGTTGAAGGCAATTAAGAAGCAGTGAATACAGAAAAAGTTCCCCCTTTTGTGCCTAAAGGCAGGAAATAAATTCTTTTACTGGATACAGACTCTTACCAGCCCCAAGACAGGGCACCAAAGGAATCTGCAAACTTACCTTTTGTTAAATTAACCCTTATCTTCCTAGTTACTTCTTTACCATTTACTATCTCTAGCTTAAAGTCCTTCATCTTAGCAATTACTCATAAATGTATTGTTTCTTTGTCTAAAAGGTATAAAAGCTTCCTGCTCTGGTCAGTTCTTAGGTCTTCATTTCCTTAGGAAGGTCCTCATGTACATGTAAAAATTCAGTAAAATTTGTATGCTTTTCTCCTGTTAATCTTTGCCAGTTTAATTTTCAGACCCAGCCAGGAACTCTAAGAAGGTCATAGAAAACATTTTCCTCCAAGAAAGATAACATCTAAAAATGAGTAAGAATGGAAAGAAGCTAAAAAAAAAACAACAGTTACATCAATTAAAAAATCTTTAAAAGGTCGGGGGTGAGTACCTGGGTGGCTTAGCTGGGTAAGTGTCCGCCTTCCGCTCAGGTCACGATCCCTCGGTCCTGGGATGGAGCCCTGTGTTGGGCTCCCTGCTCAGCAGGGAGTCTGCTTCTCTGTTTGCTCCTCCCCTTGCTCATGCTCCCCCTCTCTCCCTCTCAAATAAATCTTAAAAAACAAAAAACAAAAACGGCCGTTGGTAGTTCAAAGGTAACAGCAGGTAAGGGTAAAATAAAGGGGCAAGCCAAGGCAAACACTGCAGGACTGAGTCCACAAGTGGACAATATATTCTGGGCAATCACTCTTGAAGTGAAGTCTTGCTGCACGTCTTATTTTTGTATATGGTGCTACTGTTTGCTCTTAAGGCGATATCTGAGAATGTTCAAAGGACTTTGCAAGTGGGATGTTCCAAACAAAAGGTCTTCCCCTGAAAAGCAACTGAAAACATGTATAATTATTAAACCATATTTGTGTGAGTGAATCAAGAAAAAGATTCTCTGATGATGACTGTTTTTCATTCTTATTCCAGAAGTAAGAGCAAAATGGTAAGGGATGGGGATAAAATGAAGGGTGGGGTGAGAGTTGCCTGTTCATTTAGTCTCTATTCTATAAACATTTACTGAGGTCCTACCTTATGCTGCATAGTTGGTTCTATATTGTATACTCCTGCATCTAAGTAATCGCTCAGAATAAACAGCATAACCAAGTAAAACAATTTTATAATGAATTTTCTAATAAATCAGTTACGGTTCCAGTCTAGACCATCTCTGTAACATCCTCTCTAAATGTATTACATTCTGTAAAGGAAACGGAGATCTAAACTGGACTCTGCTTCTTTAAGACAGATTTTTAAAAGTCTAATCCCTCACCTCTTCTATTTCAAATATCCAATCATCATAGAGAAAAAGAAAGCATCTGATCATCCTCCAAAATACAATATGTTAATAGACATAGACACAAGAGAAATAAAATGGGAACAGAGGCATCTTTTAAACATGTCTTTTCTTGTTGCTTTATCTACCAAGTCACTCCCTGATCCGAGCTGTCTCTGCACCTGGCAACTCTTCTATTGCTACACTTAGCACATTGAGCGTATAAACTTTCTATTTACTTAGCTCCTTCTTGCACTAGACCACAGGTTACTGGAGAGCAAGAACCAGGTCTTAATCACTGCCATATCCCCTCCCTTAAAGTAAAGCCTGGTTCACAGGAAGCCCACAAATGGTTATCTAGAGAACATATCCAAAGGATTATTGAGAAAAGGACTGCCTAAAATAGATATCAGGAGTTAGAGTCTGTGGCTGGAAAACTCAAGGGGCAGCAGTGGAAGAACTGCCAGTAAGGGAACGCAAGCAAGAAGGAGGGCAGGGTTCGGTAAATCCCTGAAACAAGAACTATGCTCTTAACAGACTTGTGAAGGAAAAAGATGAGAGACGTTGGGATACCAGCACAAAATATAAACAAACGGGATATTAGGTTTGCAATTTGTTATGTGTTGCACTTTTATATTTATCTTTGTCAATGACATCTCCAGGATTTGAAACTTGAGACTTCTAAAACCATCCTCGCCAATCCCTCCCCGTCATCACTATGTCCAAGAGTCTCAGTTCTCTGGTTTCTCCTTAACCCTTTCCCAGTATTTTATTCTTACAGCTGCCACTTCTGTTTAGGTCCTCTGTTATTTTTCACTAGAGCAGTATGCTCCTAATTCAGTTTTCTGTTTCCTGTCTTTTAAAAACTGTTCTCTGGTCTGAGGACATCTTCCTAAAATTTGGCTCTGATTATTTAACTTCGTGACTCAATAGCCATCAGTGGTCATCTATTTGCAAAGGTCTCTAGAATAAAACTTTTTTTTTTTAGAAATGGTTTTTCTTTTTTAAAAAAATTATATTTATTTATTCATGAGAGACACACAGAGAGAGAGAGGCAGAGACACAGGCAGAGGGAGAAGCAGGCTCCATGCATGGAGCCCAACGTGGGACTTGATCCCAGGTTTCCAGGATCACGCCCTGGGCAGAAGGCGGCGCTAACCTGCTGAGCCACCTGGGCTGCCCTAGAATAAAACTCTTAAGTCATTATTACCACAGTATAAATAACATGGCAGAAGGCACATGCCAGGGCAATGGAGCCCAATAGTATAAGGTTTTGAAAACTGCATCTCCCAGTTACTAGCAATGGAACTACACGAGTCCCTCTTACCTCTCTAAGGCTCAGACTTTGGGAGAGAAAGAATGGTAACTAAGGAGACTAAAAAAGACTGTGCCTAGTCTAGCGCCTGGGTAGATGAGAAGGGGGCTCAATATCGTTCCTCTCACCTTCCCATCCAGATCAGAATTTCAGCCTGGTGGTGCCCTTACCCAGCCCTGGATGTTGTACTCCACGATGCTGTCCTCTGAGCTCCTACAGGTCTTTGATCACAGTTCATATATCGTTTAACCTATTCTGCTTGTGTCTTATGAATTATAGCTAGCTATAATTATTATTTTGAGCCATTAGTCCTTTCTCCCCTTCTAGGTTGGAAAAAAAAAAACTCAAGATGAGGATTTGATCTTGTTCATCTTCTTTACCTCCCATAACATACAGCATTAGGTACTACACATAATAGGAACACTACAAATGTCTAGAAGTTGAGTCGTATACTTTCATGTGATTTACTCAAGTTTTAAAACCAAAAATGCTTTTTGCTTTAAGAATTAAAAGAGTTGGGCAGCCCAGGTGGCTCAGTGGTTTAGCGCCTCCCTTTAGTCTAGGGCCTGATCCTGGAGACTTGGGAATCAAGTCCCCCTTCCGGCTCTCTGCATGGAGCCTGCTTCTCCCTCTGCCGGTGTCTCTGACTCTCTCTGTGTCTCTCATGAATAAGTAAAATCTTTAAAAAAAAAAAAAAAAGGAATTAAAAGAGTTAAAAGCTGAACAGAGAATTACCATTATGGGTCTTGAAATATAGTCAATGTTCCCTAAATCGGGTTGATCGATTTGTGTCACAGGCTGAACACCTACGATGGTGAAGTCTTTAAAAATAAAGGTTTGCAGTCAAAAAAGACTTGAACAAAAGAGAAGATGGTAATAGCTATTCAAATCCACTCTTACTAGTACTAAAAAGCAACAACAACAACAACAACAAAACACAACAAAACAAAAACCACTCTAAGTTCAGTTCTAATGTTATCGAACGGTGAAATCATTCCGCTCTGGAATGTATTAATTTGAATAGGTCTGTATTGTTTTCACAGAAACCAAAGCCGGAACTGAGCTTAAATTGCACGTACAAATGTATAAGGACTTTTAGGGGGCTTTAGCTGAACCGTGCCCCCCCCCCCAAAAAAAGAAAAAGAAATTACATTTCCTATTTTTACTTTCGGTAAATGATATAAAGATCTCATCTCTGAGAAGATTAAAAGTCACTGCATCCTTTTAAGTCTTCATCTCTGAAGTAAAATCAGCCTGAGACGTCAAAGTGCTGACAGGACAGAAGTCACGACAGTTGCTGCTGCTTTTTAAGGAGAACGTGTCCAAACGGCTAAGCCCCGAACTGCGGCCGGGGCGACCCCGTGAGGCGTCGGGGCCTGAGCTGCTGACCCCGCGGCGGCCGAGCAGCGGGCTCGCGCGTGGACCAGCCACCGCCGGGACGGGCGGTCCGCGAGGTCAGTGTGTCTCCGCGGCCTTCCAGGTCCTCCCCGGGGCGCTCTCCCGGCGCGGCGGGCCCCAGGCCCCGGCAGCCCGGGCCGCGGCGGGCCAGGCGCTCGGCGCTCACCGCCCGGGGCCCCGCCCGCCCGCCCGCCCGCGCTGACTGACGGCGACAGCAGGTGCAGCGCGGAGTCCCCGCGGTCGGCGCGTCGGGCCGGGGGTCGGAGCCGGGCTGTGGAAGCCGCCCTCGTCTGCGGGCGCCCGCCTCCCGAAGCCGCCCCCCCCACCCCGCCGGCCTCCTGCTCCTCAGCAAAGCCCGAGGGCACGTCCACCTCTCGCAGGCGCCCGGCCCACAGCCGGCTCTGCCCCGCAGCGCAGAGGAGGCCAGGCGGGCGGCGCATGGTGCCCTGCGCGGCCGCCCGAAGGCAGGGCCAAGCCCTCGTCCGCACCCCACACGCCCGCCCCCCCGACGGCCCCGCTCGGCGACCCCGGGCCGCGGCCGAAGCCGCCCGCCCGCGCCGCTCCCCGGCTTGCGGCGCCCGCCCGCGGCGACGTCGCCTGCCCCTCCCCACCCCCCGGGTGGCGGGTTCAGGCCCCGGGTCCGAGCCTGCGCCCCTGCAGCTGCCGCGGCCGCCGTCGCCGCCAGGGGGAGCGTCCGTCGGGAAGCGCGGGGTTGCTTCCTTGGTGTGAAGACGCTTTCAAACTTCGGGTCCCCGGGCCCCTGCCGCGGCTGTGAAGCGCGCGGAGGAAGATGGAGCCCGAGAGCGGAGCGGTGAGTACGGCGCCCCCGCCCCCCGGCCCCGGGCCGCAGGGGCAGCGGCGGCGTGGACGCCCTCCCTGAGGGGCCGCGGGGCTGTGGACGAGGAACGCGGCCGGGACGCCCCGTCGGCCACCGCGGAGGGCACAGGGCACGCCGCCTGCAGGCCCGGCCGGCCGTGCGCGGCGTCGGGGAGGCGGGACCGCGCGGCCCGGGGGGCCTCGGGAGGCCTCGGGAGGCGGCGGGGGCGCGGCCCGTGCGCCAGGCCGGGCTGCGCCGGAGAAACAGCTTTCCCGCCGGAATCGGGCTCCGCGGCGTCCTCGACGCTCGCTCCGGCCTGACTCCGCCCCGCCGCCGACAGCGAGGGGTCGTCAGGGCGGCCGACGCCACGCCCCCCCCGACGGGCCGGTGGGGACCAGAAGGCCTGAGAGACCCCGGGGATGGGGGGCACCGTGGCCCGCGACGGCCCGGGGCCCCTCAGGGCCTGGCGGGGTAGGAGCGGGCGCGGGCCAAGGCCTGAGGAGCGGAGGGGGGGAGGGCGCGCACGCAGGCGCCGCGGAGCCCCGCCCCGCGCCCCGCTGGCAGCCAATCAGCGCGCGCCACGTGCGGGCGGGGGGGGGCTGACGGCGCTCGAGGCCGACGCCGGGTCGGTGCCGTTGAGGGTTCCCGCCACCGCTGCTGGCGGGATTGCGGGGCAAAATTTCTCGCTGGCTGGCCTTCTTTTCCCTCCCGCACTTTGGTGGGGAGGGGGGGGATCCTCGCGTCGGTCCCCAAGCCCACGATGACCCCAGAGAACCCGAGGAAGTTGTCGCCGCGGCCGTATGCCCCAGCGCCTCAGCTTGCTGGCCTCGGAGGGGAAGGAGCGCCGAGGCCGTGACCGCGACGGTTAGCCTGCCCTCTTCCTGTCGTCCTCGTCGGCACAGTGGACGATGGGTTGCGAGGTTCATCCTCAGGGGAAGAAGTCCGTGAGGGCACATCACCTCACAGGAATTATTATTATCATTATTATTATTCATGAGAGACACAGGCGGAGGGAGAAGCAGGCTCCCTGCGGGAAGCCCGATGGGGGACTCGATCCCGGGGCCCCGGGGTGTCACGACCTGAGCCAAAGGCAGACGCTCAACCACTGAGCCACCCGGGCGCCCCTAGAGGAAATTGTTAATAAACTGGTGCTGGAAGTTTTGCTAGACTTCCTACCCATTCCTGACCAAATAACAGCACCTACCTAAGCGCTTTTCTTTCTTTCTTTTTTTTAATTTATTTTTTATTGGTGTTCAGTTTGCCAACATACAGAATAACACCCAGTGCTCATCCCGTCAAGTGCCCCCCTCAGTGCCCGTCACCCAGTCACCCCCACGCCCCGCCCACCTCCCCTTCCACCACCCCTAGTTCGTTTCCCAGAGTTAGGAGTCTCTCATGTTCTGTCTCCCTTTCTGATATTTCCCACTCATTTTTTCTCCTTTCCCCTTTATTCCCTTTCACTATTTTTTATATTCCCCAAATGAATGAGACCATATAATGTTTGTCCTTCTCCGATTGATTTATTTCACTATGCGCTTTTCATCGCTCACCTTCTCTAAGGAATTGAGATGTTGCTTCTGCTTGAGCCTTGTTACTGCTAACCTTGAATAACGTCCTAGGCTGTTTTCATATCGTTTTCTTAAGCCTAATGGTTGTGATATGAGCAAGGGGTAAATGATTCATCCATTTATCCACGTGTTCAACGAATATTTGTTGAACACCTGCTAAGAAGGCTCTACTTCAGATGCGCAGGGAACACCGCAGGCAAAAAAAATCCCTTCCCGTGTAAAACGTTGGACTGTAGTGGAAGGGGATAGACAGTATAAACACAAGTAAATAATATAGCATGTTGGAAAGTGATAGGTGGTAAGGAGAAAAATAAGGCAGTTGGAACCCACAGTACAGCAGGAGCCTTAGAAACTGGAAAATGAAGTGAATGGGTTGAAAAAAAAAAGTTGATGTTTTTCCTTTCTCGGTATCATTGAACTAGTTTCTCAAGATTGGAAATAAAGCACTCTGTTCACTTCTGTTCATGTCATCTCTCTATTATAATGGAATTAACTTTTATTTTAAAAAATTGGAGGACAAACAAGTTCATCTGTTGAACTTGTTTTGTTTTTAAGAAGAAAATTTCATAGAGGCTGATTTTTTTAATTTTGCAAATACATAAATTCTACACTCTCTAAACGGACAAGTACAACTACTAGAGCTGTACTATTACATCTAGCAATGCAAATCCCACTTGAAAAATAAACCTAAGCATCAAATTATCCATTCTCTGCACCACAGAGTCACTATTTGTGACTGAAGTTACAAATAACCTCCAAATGCCTAGAGAGGATGCTGTTAAGATTGGATTCCCAGTTTCTTTAGTGGGAAACGGCAGCATAGCAATTATTAAATGTGATAACTTTTCTGTGGCTTAATAGGTGTTTTTATGATCTCCCTTATTAGGGAATATGTGTTGTTTGTCCCCCCTTAATACTAGACGCAGGATAGAGCCCAGTAAAGTCCAGCGTACAGCCCCGTAGTCACTACTGGCCCAGTCGTTTCTCTGTATATCTTACAGAGGCTAATTTAGGGATTAGGGTTTTTTTATTGGCCAATGAAGTGAGAGAGGAGAGCAAATATGAAAAAGAAGTCCATTATCTAAGTTAGAGATTCATTTTCATGTATTTGTTTCTCAGAGAATTGAAATTATGGACTTCAAGCTTTTTGAAGCACTCATTTAGTATATTAGACTGTCTCAGAAGTCTTTTTTAAGTGTGCCCAGAAGGAAAGTAATTAGCAAGTGCTTTAACTGGTTTCTCTTCAAAATTCTCAAGTCTTGTTTTTTTCAGATATATGTTGAGTCTACCGTCTGGCCATTGTACAAAGGCTTATATGTTAATATATATTTATTAAAATCTAAATTAGGCCCCCAACTTAGAATTGTGAACATATATGTACTGAGCTCAGTTCTTTGGTATACAGATTTATACCTATGAGTTACAGGTATATACATTTCTTTTTTTATGAAGTCAGTTCAAATTGACAAGTGCATTTAAAACTTTGACTTTAGAGCTAGATAATGGTGAACTTGAATGTCAGAATGTATTAATTTGTCAGTGCCCTTGACCAAAGACTACCAGGAGCATACCTGTAGTTAAGTAAAGTTGAGTCTATTGAATTGTTGCCACAAGGAAGAGCTATACCCTGGAGCCTCTCCATAAGAGGGTGTTAGAAAAGAACTCACTATGGGATTTAGGCTTGTATAAAGCTCTTCTTAGCATTTAGGGAAGAAGGGCTTTACTCTGAAATTCATATTGTCAGAAAGTGGGAGTAATTTTAGGATTGGGTCTGTTAATTCTTATTTAGAAGGTAAGAAAAATACATTGAGGCCAAACCTATGATTGATAAAGAAGGAGTAGTTACATGTATCAGCCAGGATAGAGCGGTGTTTAGTCATGCTTGTGGTTTGGACAATGCAGGGTTCAGCCATGACCATGGAGTGATCTTGTTTTTATTGTGATCCATCACAATCACAGAGTAACTTTGCCTCGAGTCTGTTAACAAGAGAACACCACAATCTTACTGTGAGTTCCAGGCCAACTCCTAACAACACCAGAACCAAGCCAGTTCCCAGCTGTCTGAGTCTGCTTTTCTTTTTCTCAAACTTCTTTTTTGAGTTTAATGTCCTTAGTATTTATACTATTTAAATAATATATTTAATAAACAATTAACATAAGTATATTTAAATAATATATTTAAGATTTTCTCTGTAGTGGAATAGATTCTATATTTCCCATATTTTTGTTGCTCCAAAGGGTTATTAGTTCTAACTATAATTTTCATATTAGAATAAAATTAAAGTCTAAAATATCACATTTTGCCTAAGTGACTCATCTTTTTGAAAGATATATGTTTTCAGCCTGCATCAAAACTTATACCCAATGCTAAAAATTTAAAAGAATTTTATTTTACAGCAAACATCAAATCAGACGCAAACAGATTCATTATCTCCATCCCCTAATCCTGTGTCACCTGTGCCTTTGAATAACCCAACAAGTGCCCCAAGATACGGAACAGTGATCCCTAATCGCATCTTTGTAGGAGGAATTGACTTTAAGGTACCTATTTATGCATGCAACGTAGTGTATTTTTTGCAATAGAAGTTATTTTATTTCTCAAATACTTTGTACAACTACAAAAATATTTACTAATTGCATAATTATTAGTACGTTTCACATTGTCTTACTATAAAAATCTTTTCAATAACAATGTAGGTTAAATAGAACGTATGTAATTGTCCAGTTTCACATACAAGGAAATTGAGGCTCATTGACATATCTGTAGGCTCCTAGCTTCTTAGTGACAGTGAAGACTAGAACTTCAGTATTCTGACTCATAGTTTCATATTCTTCACCATACCACATTAATTATACTTTATTACATAGTATTCCAATAGATCAAATAATCATGTTTATAATTTTCAAAAAAGACTCAATATTTAAAAAAAAAACACAAAACTTAGTCCTATGAAATCCTGTTTGTTTATCCCAGCTCTACTCAGTGAGGTACTGAGTAGAGCTCAGCTCTACTCTACTCAGGTTCCTACTGAGTGATCTCCTTAACTTCCATCTTTCACAGATTGCTTTCTGCCACCTAATTTAGAATTTGGTCACCAAAAAAAGGCCTGTAACCTTATCAGAATAAAGCATCTTAACATTAATGTATTTTAATTATGTAATCAGCCATTTCATTCTTTCAGAGAGGCTTAGTTTGTTGTTGTTAGATGTTTTGCAGCACCATTTCAGAGGTGGAAGTAAACACTTAGAGGAAAGGCCTGCATGGCTATTTTAAGTAGAATATCCTTACTTCCAAGTGGATCTATAGGATTTCCAAGCTTCCATTTTATGTACTGGAAATTACAGGGATAGTTACCTTTTTTAATTTAAAAATATCCTTTTGCCATTAGGGTACAAAATTTATTACTATTTCCCTATCTGTAATCAGTCTTCCACAATTAGGGTGAAATTACTTTTTTTCTGTTCAAGAGAAATGTTACACTCACTGTATTTGTCAGAATAATGGTTCTTAAGTATGTGGTTGGTTCACTAAAAATAAAAATGATTTCTAATGAAATGTTTATTTTAAAAAAGATTTTGTTTCTATGGAAAATATTCTAGTATTCTTGTTCAGAATTTATATTACAAACAGTATATTTTTAAAATAAATCCTCATTAAATCAAAACATTTGTATGGCTAGGTTATTCTAGGTTACTGAATTCTATCAGCTACATTATGAACTTTGGAGGCCATTGTTAAAAATGCAGTGACAGATTTCAGGTATTTGCTAGGTTTCCCTCCCTAATACTTAGACAAATGACAACAAGGAAATAGTTTACTGTAGTAACAAGCTGTGTCAAACTTTTTAAAACTTTAAAACTTTTTAGAAGCTTATTGTACATCCTTCTTATAATACTTAATCATCTTTCTGTCTCCTTACTTTTCAACTAAGAAGTAGAGCTACAAAACTGAACTAGTGATTCTTCTATCAGAGAATAGTTTGAATTAATTTGTTTTTATTTTATTTTTTAAGATTTTATTAATTCATGAGAGACACAGAGAGAGAGAGAGGCAGAAACATAGGCAGAGAGAAAAACAGGCTCCATGCAGGGAACCTGATGCAGGACTTGATCCTGGGATTCCAGGATCACGCCCTGAGCCGAAGACAGGCGCTCAACCGCTGAGCCACTCAGGTGTCCCAAATTAATTTGTTTTTAAATATCTAATAGAAATTCTTATTCTGGCATTGATTCCATTTTAAGTTTATTGAAATAAGAGGTATTTAGTTATTCTGAGATTAACTTAGTATTTGTCATCAGTCAGTTTAGCAGCTTTACATTACCAACTAATAGCTGATGATGTAAGTAGTAAGGGAACAGTGGAACTCAGGAGGCATAGCCTCCTGCTATTGGGCATGTCTTTTTCTGAGTATATAAAGAAATTTTTTTTCTAAAGACATTTAAAGTCCCCCATGAAGTAATTATACCTGTGCTAGAAAATGAAATAGCAATGAATTTAGTGTGAATACTCTAGGAAAAGATGATATGAGTCTATTGAGAGACTATTTCAATTAAAACCATCTTTGTAGATATCTTATACATTATAGTTTAATAATGACTCAGATTTTTATTTTGAATATCATAATGTCATTTAGCTGAAATGTATATTGAGTACATAAACTATCTTAAAACCTTTAAATCTTGTAACCACTTTATTGGTATCACAAACTTAGTTCAAGTACTTTTGGAAATATATTCCTTTCCTTAGACCTTACTCTTCCTGGAGACTGCTTATTAAAATAGAGGGACTGATATATGCCTCAACTAGGATATATGGAACATCCTAGTTCCACTGCCACAATCATGGGCTCTCTGAGCCATAAGAACCAATAGCAATATGCCCTTACTATAGTTACAGCCATGCCCAATTCAAATTATTTTTTAAAAACTAACCAACAAGAATTTCTTTAAATATTAGTGGACTTTCTTTGTGGCTTTAAAGTAATTCAACTGAAAAGTTTTTTATTGATTGTAATAGTTTAACAACATAGTTACAGCATAAAGCAATATATTTACATTGATTTTAATAATTTAGTGGTTTATGTACTGTTTTTATGCTAAGAGGCATTCTTATATTCACATTACTATTGCTTATAATCTTTTCTGTCTCCAAAACAAGCATAAGACTTGTTTCATTTTTTAGCAATTAAAAATATTTTTTGTGTTTTCCTTTTATGCCATTAGACAAATGAAAATGATTTAAGAAAATTTTTTTCCCAGTATGGGTCTGTAAAAGAAGTGAAGATTGTAAATGACAGAGCTGGAGTGTCCAAAGGGTTAGTATCACTATAGAAAGTACATAGAATTAACAATTGTATTTTTATTGGATTACTAGGTTTTGCATGATAACTTACTATGATTCCATTTTTTCAAAAGAGAATTTCATGCCCTCTTCTTTTCCTCCTACGTTTAATCTCCCATTTTGTGTGTGTGTGTGTGTGTGTGTGTGTGTGTGTGTGTGTGTGTGTATTTTGAAGGAGGAGGGGAACACTATAATAATCCTTAATTTGTTAGGAAGTTTTTCTTGCATGGGCTGAGGGACCATTCAGTGTTAGGTAGCAAGCTATTAATGTTGAGTAATATCTGGTAGCTAAGGAATCAGAAGCTAAAGAAATCAGATACTTTTGGATTTGTATGCTTGCTTTAGCCTAGAGAGAGCTTTATTTGAAAAAAAAAATGGACACAAAAAATGTCTGTAGGTTTTGGTTCAGATACCTAGTTAGGTTTCAAATGAAAATTGAGAAGAAATTGGTAGTATTTGGCTACAAGTAACTAAAGACCTTAGAGCTGTTTCAGTGGATTGTTATATGCAAAAGCCAAATTTCAGAGAAGAGGTAGTTTACATAGTCTACTCACTTAAGAAGTTTGACAGCAAAGTTAAAGAAAATGGGTAAGATAGTAGAGATCAGTGAAGGATTGTGTTTGATTTCTTGAGAGAGAGGCAGGACATACATATTTATAGACATAAGAGAAAGGATCAGTGAGGTGGATAGAAAATTATACTAGTGGGAAACAACATTTAAGTATGTCAGATAAGCACTTTGGAAGAGATGAGATCCTGCAGAAAGTTTATTTTTAAACAATTGAGATACTTCCTCAGACTGACAAATAGGATGAAGTGAGATTGTACCTCTTGTATTTGGTTAATAGAATTTGCAATATTTTGGTAATCTCCATTTTTTAACCATTGAAAAACACATTGACATGTAACTGTATTTTATGCCTTTTCCACTGGGTGGTGTATGTGTTCTACCAAAAAAAAATTAGCGTAAAAATATTTCCTTATCCCTTGTTTAATGTTTGGGCAAATAGAAAAAATAAGAAATGCCTTTGTTAAAAAAGTAAACTTTTTATATAATAATTAAAAATCAAAATAGCAGTCAAGATATTTAACACTACTATAGTTTCCTTAAATCGTCTAAGTAGAAATTATGCTGTGGGGGGTGGGGGATATTCTCTTTATTTCTTTCATATCTTTTTGTCTATGTTGGCTTTTTGGATGTTGCATACACAGTGTATTTGTATCTTGAACATCATATGAATTGTACTCTGAAGGTAATAATTATACACGAGAAGTAGATATGAAATCTGGTATGTACATATTTTTTATTGATTTATATTTGAGAAATATTAGTAATTGCATTATCAGTTTATATGTGCTAACAATAAATAATATATCTGTCATTCATTTACCAATATAAAAAATTGCATTGTGTTGAAATTTTTAAGTTTTTTTCTTACTCTCATTCCTATTTAAGCTAAATTTCTGTTATTTTAAAAGGTGATTATTGCTCTGTACTAAAATTTATTGCATCCTAATTTGTAGGTAGAACATGAATCCTTCATGTTTTCCTGCCTTGTATATAGCTCAGATCTGAAACTGTTTCAAGATATCTTGAGGTTTTTTGTTGTTGTTGTTTAATTTTAGTGTCTCTGAGAGGAGGGGACAGTGTTAAGCCCTGAATGATTCTCTTAAATTTTGCATGCTAGTGCACCAGAGAAAACTGCTTATTCCTACAGTGGCCCATCCTTAAAAGAAAAAGAAATTTAATCTTAATATAACTCTAATGTAATGTGCTAAGAAAATAATTAATATATTTATTTAGGTATGGTTTTGTCACTTTTGAAACACAAGAAGATGCACAAAAAATTTTACAAGAGGTAAGATCTCTTAATGTATTTAACTCCATTCTTTGGAACTTCTTTGAAACTAATCCTTTAGGATTTTTTTTTTTATTGTTAGTGTTCTAGTACAGTGATCGATTACCAAAAAAAAAAAAAATTAAGATTTTATTTATTTATTTATTCATGAGAGACACAGAGAGAAAGGCAGAGACACACAGGCAGAGGGAGAAGCAGAGTCCCTGCAGGGAGCCCAATGCAGGACTCAATCCCCAGATCCTGGGATCACACCCTGAGCCAAAGGCAGACCCTCAACCATAAGCTACCCAGGTGTCCTTAGAAAAAAAATTTTAACTTATTTGCATCTCAAGATTGACATTGGTCTCCAAAAAAATTGAATTAAAAAAGGATTAAACAGGGGCTCCTGGCTAACTCAGTTGGTAGAGTGTGTGACTCTTGATCTTGAGGTTTGAGCTCCACACTGGGTATAGAGATTACTTAAAAATTTAAAAAGGGGGGATCCCTGGGTGGCTCAGCGGTTTAATGCTTGCCTTAGGCCCAGGGCCTGATCCTGGAGACCCGGGACTGAGTTCCATGTCAGGCTCCCGGCATGGAGCCTGCTTCTCGCTCTGCCTGTGTCTCTGCCTCTCTCTCTCTCTCTCTCTCTCTCTCTCTCTCTCTCTGTGTGTGTCTATCATGGACAAATAAATAAATAAATCTTTTAAAAAAAAAGATTTAAAAAAAGGTTAAATTTTATCTACAAAAAAAAATTCCAAATCATTACATAATTATGTTTGTAAAGTTGTAATGTTTTTTTCCTTTATTTGTTTAAACTAGGAAGTTGGGAATATCTTTTCTGAAGTGTTAACAGTACTTGGAATTCCTAAAAACACTACACACATGGATTCCTAGAGTGAAATTATCTGAGATTATTTTCCTCCTCTGAAAAACTTTATATAAACTAACAACATTCATAGAAAAAGTCTATAGCCTGCAGTTCTGTGTAATAACTTTATATTTGGCAAATGTTACATTTAATTTTTTTAGGAAAAAATAGAGTTTGAATTGTACACTATTAAATCACATGCAGCTGATCCTCATTATTCCTAGTAGTTATGTACTATAAAGTCACCATGAACACTTAATTGCAAATATTGGACTATTGCTCCTAGAAAAGTACAAGACTAGGTTCCCACAAGTTTCTGGTTACATTATTTTTATCAACCGATCAGTACATGACTTTTCTTATGTGTTTTTCTGTTTAAGGACATTGTTAAATATATATTGTTGATTTATTAACATTGAACTCCTGGCCAACACCACTATAACTCGAGCTTGAATGAAGCCCATCTAAAACATATCTTCTCCATAAGGCAAATGACAATCTTCTTGTGCTTATAAACACTAGACAGCACTTCAACACTACACTTGAGGGCCATTTTAAATAGCCCAGATTTTTTTTAAAAAGTAACAAAATCAACATAAAACATAAAAATAACACACCAACATAAAATGCAAAAAAACACATGGTACTAAACAGAACATGAAACAAACTCTTGTTTAAGAGCTGAAACATGAAGACATAGCATAGCATTGCCTTATTTGACCTCAGCCTGGGACTATGTATGTCAGGCAATTCAACTTCTCACCTCTCTGCTCATGTCCACCAATAACCACTAAATTGCTACAAGTGTTGGTTTTGGGACTACAAATATTTTAGTGAATAGATGAATTCCCAAATATGGGATCTATGAATAAAGGATTGACTGTATTCCAATTAAAGAACTAGGGTCAGAGCTTTGGAACCAAGATTCAAATCCAGATCTTTTAATAGCCAAAGACTTTGCCCTTTCCAATATTCCTAGCTGCTTTCAAAAACTATTATAGTCTGAATTTTAAAAATCATTTCTCACTAATTTTTCATTATTGATTTTATAAAACAGTAATACTGAGATAATAATTCTTTTTCTTATTTTAGGCTGAAAAACTTAATTATAAGGATAAGAAATTGAACATTGGTCCAGCAATAAGAAAGCAACAAGTAGGAATCCCTCGTATGTATTGATAACTAATGTATTTTTCAATGTTTTCACATGGTTCTTTTTTGAAATATTAGACTTTTTCTAGAACTTCATTAAAATATCAGGCTTCTTTCATTTAATAAAGTTATTTTAGCAAAATTGGTGATCAAATGAATATTTCTTACCACAAATAAATATATGTTAGATTTTGGGGGGGGCAGAGAAAATCTTACATAAATAATGGTGTTTATATATATTATCATATAGTTACATCTTTAAAGGAAAACTCTTCTACAATAAAAATAAATTTTAAAATTGCAAAGATGATTAGAAGTAATTAGACGGGATCCCTGGGTGGCGCAGCGGTTTGGCGCCTGCCTTTGGCCCAGGGCGCGATCCTGGAGACCCGGGATCGAATCCCACGTCGGGCTCCCGGTGCATGGAGCCTGCTTCTCCCTCTGCCTGTGTCTCTGGCTCTGTCTCTGCCTGTGTCTCTGGCTCTATCTCTCAAGAATTTAAAAAAAAAAAAAAAAGGAGTAATTAGAAATGTTTCTAATTAGAAAAGTAATTTGAAATCAGAAATGTAAAATACTGAAAGTAAAAATATAGAACTGATATCAGAAACTCTAGTTGCATGGTAGGTACTGTAGCCCAAATAGTTGTGTCATAATTATCAGAGGGAACAATTCCTAAAGCTTTAAGAATTGTCAGAGTTATGTGTCTTCTTCAAACTTCTGTAATGCTTTCAACTCTACTTTTTTTTTCTCACTCTTCCTATTTATTATATTAGGCATCCTTAGAGTTAGCTTATTACCTAAATATTTACCAAATTCTATAATAGTTTTTGGCTAGTAGGAGATACATAAAATTAGTAACTAAATTTTCTTATTTCTAACTGTCCTAGTGTCTACTGGGATGCTTAAAACATAAGGTGGTTATTGTATATTAACAAATTGATAGTTATATTCATTTAGACTGTTCTATTTTTGACTTAGAGGTTAACAGTCAAGTTTAATTCTGACTTAGTTATTTGTTAATTTAGAAGATAGCTGAAGTATCCTCAGTATGTTAATACTTCTTGTTAGTTCCCAGGGTTAAATGTAACATGTAATAACAGTTCTATTTTACCAGCAGTAGATATAAGTAGTAATGTTCATACTACAACCTACAAGTTGCTTTGGCTAAAAGCAAACAAAGAGTAAATTTGAGAAGTATAGGGTTAAATAACTTAACCAAATGGTAACGTTAGCCTTCAAATCCAGGATACGTTGATTGCAAAGCTCTTTATACTTTTCTGCAAATAAATATTAGGTATAAAAGTAGATTTACAAAATATGGGAAATGGGATCCCTGGGTGGCTCAGCGGTTTGGCGCCTGCCTTTGGCCCAGGACGCGATCCTGGAGTCCCAGGATCGAGTTCTGTGTCGGGCTCCCGGGATGGAGCCTGCTTCTCCCTACTCCTGTGTCTCTGCCTCTCTCTCTCTCTCTCTCTCTCTCATTAATAAATAAATGTTTTTTTAAAAAAGAAACAAAATATGGGGAATTTTTATCTCAATTTTTTCTCAAATCTATTACTTTTTCCATCTCCATTACCAACATTCTAATCCTAGCTACCCATTTTGCTTGCCTTGATTACTTGGAAGAGCCTCCTAACTGGTCTTTCTGAATCCATTCTTGGTAACCCCTCACCCATCAAGGCAGCCGGAGTGATCTTTCAGAAGTGTACATTTTATATTATTCTCTGCTTATTTTGAGCTGTTCTTTCCTTTTCTTTTTTTTTTAAGATTTTATTTTTTTATTCATGAGAGACACAGAGAGAGGCAGAGACACAGACAGAGGGAGAAGCAGGCTCCATGCAAGGTGCCTGACGTGGGACTCGATCCCGGGTCTCCAGAATCACGCCCTGGACTGAAGGTGGTACTAAACCGTTGGGCCACCAGAGCTGCCCTTTTTCTGTTTTCTTTTTTCTTTTTTTTAAGATTTTATTTATTTATCTGACAGAGCACAAGCAGGGGGAGCAGCAGGCAGAGGAACAGAGAGAAGGATGCCCATGGAGCAGGGAGCCCGATAAGTGTTTGATCCCAGGACCCAGAGATCATGACCTGAGCCTAAGGCAGATAGTTAACTGACTGAGCCACTCAAGCACCCCTGCTCTTTCCTTTTCTTCAGATACTTTAGCCTTCTCTCAGTTCACAGTATACCATACTCGATATGTATTATTTTTCTTTACCTAGAACGCTCTTTGCCATCACATTTCCATCCCAATCATTTTTATTTTCAATAAGCCTACACCCTCCGTGGAGCCCAATGTGGGGTTGAACTCACAACCCTGAGATCAGGATTTGAGCTGAGATCAAGAGTCAGACACTTAACTGACTCAGCCCCTCAATCATTTTTTAAAGCTCAGTCTAAACATCATTTCTTCACAAATTAAACACAGCGGGAATGTACATACTACCCAGTGTAATAATCTGCTCTATCTCTTAATGTATTTATCAAAATTGTATGTAATTAGCTAATAACTATTCTCTCCACTAGAACCTATCTTCCACATGGTATGTTCAGTTTTTTTCTTTTTTCTTTTTGGCTGTATCACCAGCCAAGTTCAATGCTTTGTAATAGTACTGACTCAAAATCTATTTATTTAAATAAACCTTTGGTTCCTTGATTACCTTTGGAAGAAAATCTATAAACCTCCTGAATTGTGTGCAGAATTTTGTTTGAATGTATATATCTCTGAGAAAAGGCTCCATGGCTTTCATCACATTCTTAAAAGGATGGAATTAAGAATCACAAACATAAGCAGTAACAATATAGATGAAATATAGTGAAAATATAAAAGCTCAGATGCAGTAGTGCTGCTTAAAGTGGTAGGCCAGTGCTACTCAGAGTGTGGTTTGCAGACAGTAAGAGTTCACTTAGAATCTGTCAAAATGCAGATCCTCAGGTCCTATTCCAGACTTCCTGAATGTGGCCTTGGAATTTGTATCCTAATAAACTATCTAGGTGATTCTAGTGTAGTAGGTTAAAATTTGAGAATTATTGGTATAGTGGAAAGAAGATTGCCAGTTCCAGTGGTTTATATAAACTTGCTGGTAAAGTACTTAATTTGATTTGGCTTATATAAATTTTTCAAGTGTTCCACTAACAAAAAAATATATTTTTTTAATTTGCGGGGAGGAAGGGATATATATATATATATATATAACTTGATCTGAGAGAAGATATGAGGACCCAGAACTAGCCACAAGATTTGTGGTCATGTTTGCAATAGCAGCAGTTGTAGCAAAGGGAGGCTACAGAATAAAAGAGTCATAGCATCAGTGAATGCTTGCGATAGTAGGATCCAAAGAATTTGTAGGATGGAACCAAAATGTATTCAGGAAAGTGTGTAATCTTTTCCAACTTCACTGCCTTCATCATCTTTGGCCTTTTACAAATAAAAAGTCTTACTAGAAAAAAAATAAAAAAATAAATAAATAAAATAAAATAAAAAAAAAGTCTTACTAGGATCTTAGGAACTTCATTACATTGTGTATAGTCTTCAGTTAGCCTTATATATAGTTTATATTTGTAAAAATAATGACCTTGGTGATAATTTAAATTGTTAAGCCTGGTGTTTGATTACATTGCTATTAAAATCTAAACTGGTGAATTTTTAGTATTCTTTATTGAACTTCTTTTTTTAATTCATTTTAAGCTAATAAAAGCTCTAAGTGAGTTTAAAAAGATATTTTGTAAATACTTTAACATATAGAATTTTTTAATTTGCAACATTCAATTTTTACTGTAACTATAGAGGTGTGCTAAGATAAACATTTTTAACTGTTCAGAAATTACCTTTCTAAAAGTTAAATTGAGGGATCCCTGGGTGGCGCAGTGGTTTGGTGCCTGCCTTTGGCCCAGGGCGCGATCCTGGAGACCCGGGATCGAATCCCACGTCGGGCTCCCGGTGCATGGAGCCTGCTTCTCCCTCTGCCTGTGTCTCTGCCTCTCTCTCTCTCTCTCTGTGACTATCATAAATAAATAAACATTAAAAAATAAAATAAAATAAAAGTTAAATTGAGCATTTTAATTATTATTAATCTTTGCTTTAGGTTCCAGTATAATGCCAGCAGCTGGAACAATGTATCTAACAACTTCAACTGGATATCCTTACACTTATCATAATGGTGTTGCTTATTTTCATACTCCAGAGGTAACTTCTGTCCCACCACCTTGGCCTGTAAGTAATTTTCATCTTAACAGGGTTTCCATCTATTCTGTTGGTTTTTAAAAAATATTTATTTCTGAAATATTTCAATCACAGGCAAGTACAAATAATAATATAATAGCCATGTAGCTGCCACTTAAATTTAATAAATGTTAACATTTTACCATGTTTACTTAAGTTCTTTTAATAGAGGGAAATGTGAGAAATTCAGGTAAAGTCTCCTTGCCCCCATTTTCTTACCCTCTTTCTCCTCAGAAATAGCCAGAATATCTTTCCTATCATTTTATGTTTTTACTACAAATGCATTACTTTTGGTGATTTTTAAACATGATGTAAATCTAGTTTTTCTATTCAACATTATGTTTTTTAGATTAAACCACGTTGATCCTAGTATATCTAACTCACTTATTTTAATATTTTACAATATTCTACTGTATGAGTGTATATTACTCTATTGATGGACATTTTAAGTTTTTTCTGTAATCAAGACTACAGTGAATCCAGATCTTGTATGTATTATGTGAGAATTTATCTAGGAAGGTAGTCTTCAAAGTTTTTTACTTGTATATCCTCTAAAAATTTTCTGAAAAATTATGAATACTCATTTTTAAGTTGATATCTGAAATTTATCATAATTTTAAATAACTTAGGAATATTATATATTCTGCATGTTGTTTACCTAAAATTAATATAATGTTATATGTCAGTTATACCTCAAATAAAAGGATGGAAAATGTCTGCTTTAGAACTCTATTAACAAAAGTAAGTCAGCCAAATAAAATTAATCAAAGTTTTCATTTCTATTAAGTCATTTCTATTAGACTCTATTAGAAAATGTTGACTTTTAATTATTTTAATTAATTACATTTAAGTTCAGTTAAATGAGTTATGTATTCCTGTAACCATCATGTTAGTGAAATAAGAGACCATCTCCCCTTTAATATTTCTTTTTTTTAAGATTTTATTTATTTATTCATGAGAGACACACAGAGAGAGAAACAGAGACACAGGCAGAGGGAGAAGCAGGCTCCTAACAGGGAGCCCGACGTGGGACTCAATCCCAGGACCGGGATCATGCCCTGAGCCAAAGGCAGACACTCAACCACTGAGCCACCCAGGCACCCCTCCCCTTTAGTATTTCTTATACAAGCTCTTTTTGCATTGCTTCTCTCATGTCTCAAGGGCATTGTCTTCTTGAATTGTCTATTTGTTTGATGCTCTATTGGCATTTATATTCCCAAATAAAGTATTATAACCAATCCAAAATGAGTGATAAATGTGCCTTTCATCATGAAGGAGAAGGGCAATTGTGAAAGGGGAGTAATAAAAACACAGACACATGATACACAGATACATTCACAGACAGATCAAATCAAGTAGGAGTACATGTTGAAATTTAGGATCTAAAAATTCATACTTCTGGGGATCCCTGGGTGGCGCAGCAGTTTGGCGCCTGCCTTTGGCCCAGGGCGCGATCCTGGAGACCTGGGATCAAATCCCACATCGGGCTCCCGGTGCATGGAGCCTGCTTCTCCCTCTGCCTGTGTCTCTGACATTCTCTGTCTCTCTGTGACTATCATAAATAAATAAAAAATTAAAAAAAAAGAAAAGAAAATAAAAATTCATACTTCTAAAC
Organism: Vulpes vulpes; assembly: GCF_048418805.1. NCBI lineage: Eukaryota > Metazoa > Chordata > Mammalia > Carnivora > Canidae > Vulpes > Vulpes vulpes. Next base: position 23,768,940 of record NC_132795.1, read on the forward strand.
CTATTCATGCCCATGTACCACTGGAAAATTTTTCTATTCCCCTATCTTGATCTAGGGCTTCAATATATGCATTGAAGTAGAATTTCACATATAAAATATATACATCTTTGACTAAATTTTCCAAATGGCTTTCCAAAGTATACCAGTTTACACTTTAGCCAACAGTTTATGAGAGCTCCAATTTCCCCATAATCTGCCAACCCTTTAATTTTAAATTTTTACCAATATTATTATGAAATAGTATTTTTTAATTTTTTAGTCATTGGTTAAGATTGAACATATTTCATGTATTTATTGACCATTCCACTTTCTTCTGTGAGGGGCCTTTTCATATCCTTTATCCTTTATCTTTTTTTATTCGAATTTTCTTTCTCTTGAAGTAATTATTTGAATTTTGTGAGTTCTTCTGGTATGTGGCTTGTCTGTTAACTTTACAGGATTTTTTTGTCATATACTTTTTCTTTGTTCTAATGTTAACAAATGTATTAATGTTTTCCCTTTATGGTTTCATTTTTTGGTCTCTTGTTTTGTTTTTGTTTTTGTTTTTAGATTTTATTTATTCATGAGAGACACAGAGAGAGAGGCAGAGACATAGGCAGAGGGAGAAGCCAGCTTCCTGCAGGGAGCTGGATGCCTGACTTGATCCCAGGCTCAATCCCCAGACTCCAGGATCATGCTCTGAGCTGAAGGCAGACGGTCAACCACTGAGCCACTCAGGCATCCCTGGGTCTCTAGTTTTTAAAACAAAACACTTCCAAAAAAAGATTTAAAAATTAAATTTAAAAAAACCACTCCCTTATTATAGATATTCTATATTTTGTTAAAGATTTATTTATTTATTCCTGAGAGACAGAGAGAGAGAGAGAGAGAGAGGCAGAGACACAAGCAGAGGGAAAAGCAGGCTCCCTGCAGGGAGCCTGATGCGGAACTCGATCCCAGATCCCGGGATCATGACCTGAGCCAAAGGCAGGCGCCCAGCTACTGAGCCACCAGGCATCCCATATATTTTATCTTTAAAATACTGTAGTGTTTCAGTTTTTCACATCTAGAGTTTAAATCTGAAGCTCATGTATTGACTAATCCATCGTCTTTCACTGTTTTGATGATTCCTCTGTGTAATTCCACACTGGAGGGAGGGTGTCTTATGGGCTCTTTATTCTGTTCTGTTGGTGTATTTTTTTGCCCTGCCAATTCTGTTTTAATTCCTGTTGCTTTAGAAAGAATGCTAAAATCTGATAGGGCAGCCCTGTCACTTTTTTCTTCAGGAGTCTTTCATCTATCCTTAAGTCTTTACTTTTATAAATATAAATTTTATAATCCAGCTTGTTCAATTCTGTGAAAATCTTTTGTTGGGTTTTTATTAGAATTGCATTAAATATGAAGATTAATTTGGGTATAATACTGAATTTTACCATCCACAAACATTTATTTAGCTCTTTTATTTCAATCTGTCAGTAAAATTTTCTTTTTCCGTAAAATAGCTTAGCATGTCTTTTATTAGATTTATTCTTAGGTACTCTGTGGTTTTTGTTGCTTTTATGAATGGTGTTTTTTTAAATCATACTTCCTAATAGATTGTGACCGGTATGTAATAATGCTTTTTTTAGTGTTAACATTCTATCAGTAACCTTCATCTAGATAATCTTTTATGATTGAGTATACTTCTGTTTCTTTCTGCTCTTTTCTCATTTTTCCCCATTGAGTTATTACACTAGCATTGTCTCTGCTGTAGTATTTATACAATAACATGATCTTGTTCTTGAAAAAGGAAACAAGTTCACGGATTCACAATTAAGCTTTATGTATATATATATACACATATATACCTATACATACATACACTTTAGGTTTTGGAAGGTAATCTTAGACTTAACCAGGGTTTCTCAACTTCAGTACTATTGGCATTTTGAGCCAGATGATACTGTGTTTTTGGAGGCAGCCCTGTACATGGTAGGATGTTAGCATGTCCTAGCCTCCCTATATCTATAAAAACCTAAAGTATTGCCAAATATTCCCTAGGGGGGCAAAGTCACACCTGATTGAGAATTACTGCCCCTAATCAATTAAGGAAGTTATTTCATATTCTGTTTGGTAACAGTAAGACTATTGAATTCAACATGAAAAGGTATTGAATTTTAATAAATCTTTTCCTATATCTTTTTTTAATTTTATTTATTTCTTCATGAGAGGGAGAGGCAGAGACACAGGCAGAGGGAGAAGCAAGCTCCATGCAGGGAGCCCGATACGGAACTCAATCCCGGGACTCCAGGATCAGGCCCTGAACCAAAGGCAGACGCTCAACCGCTGAGCCATCCAGCATCCCAATCTTTTTCTGCTGAGATTTTTTTCCTCCTTTAATCTATTAATAGAAATCAAATAATTAATATAGTAAATTACATTATTCTTTTCCAATATTAATCTGTGGTATAATTCTATTAGCATTTGATAATCTGAAAATTGTACAGAAAACCATGATACTTCATTTTTCGAGGGGGTGGAGAGGGAGTGAACATTAAAACAAAATAAAGTAGATTCCATGTTAGAAATTGAATTTTAGGGGAGCCTGGGTGGCTCAGTCAGTTACGCATGTGCCTTCTGCTCGGGTCATGATCCCAGAGTCCTGGGATCAAGCCCCACAAGGTCCTGGGATGGTCCTGCTGAGCAGGCAGTCTGCTTCTCCCTCTCCCTTTGCCCCTCCCCCTTCTCATGCTGTCTCTCACTTACTCTCTCTCTCAGATAAATAAAATCTTTTAAAAAATTAGAAATTGAATTTTAATTGCTATCGTTAAAGTTCATTTTACTTATCCTACAATTTGCTTGCTTTATTAATGGTTTGGTTTTAAATAATCTATTTTGGGGTTTACTCTAGTACTCTGAATAATAAAGTGTTATATGTACTTCAAACATAGAGAAATCACTTGGAGTTTATTGGGTGATTAACTCATTTAAATGTCAAATTAATAAAATGGAATTTGATAAATGTTTCAATAAGTAATGTATTTGCCTTAATTATAATAAAGGAGTAGGATTTAATTTTTTGTAAGCAGTGAGAAATCAGTGGCAAAATCAGATATGATTATTTAGTTCTGTGTTATGTAAACATTTTCTACTACTGGTCTCATGATGGAAACAGGCAGTGTCACCTTAAGTCCACCTGCCTTATCTTTTAAATATTCTCTTAGAACTATGTTTTCATAATCTTTGGACTATAAGCAACTTTTCTGGTATTGTTTTAGCATTACCATGGATATGAAACCAAAAAAAAGTACAATACTGTGATGATTTTAGTACATTTAAGTGGAATTGGTAATAATATCAATTAAGAGATAGAAAAATGATATTTCCAATTAGAGACCATGACTCGACTGAGTTTAGGTAACAATTTGAGATAAATTTCATAATAAACTATTTTAAAGAATTTTGCCTAGGCCTAAAATGATTTTTCAATTTTTTTTCCTCTTCTAGTCGCGTTCTATATCTAGTTCTCCTGTGATGGTAGCTCAGCCAGTTTATCAGCAACCTGCATACCACTACCAGGTAAACATGAAATTATAATGAAAATTCTCTTTAATACCATCAGTCTTTTCAAGTAAATTTCATTGTATTCTTTCTCATGCAAATGCTCTGGTAACTAAAAAGAGATAGTTAAGCCCTGATAGCAGTGTTTTTTTTTTTTTCCTTTTATTATGGGGAACTAAACAATACCATACAAGAAGATGGAATGTTTGATTCTGTTTAATCAAATGTAATGTCAGTTTTGCTCCCCTGGCTAAGGTTTAATCTAAAAAGTTTTTAGAAACAATTCCCAAAAAAAAAAAAAAAAAAAAACAATTCCCAAAGCAACATACAGATAACACATAAAAAATCACAGGCTGATTTTTTAATCTTATTGTTAACAGTATGTCACTTTCTTGCTATTGTATTTAACATAATCTATATTAAAATAAGTAATATATTATGGGTTTATATTATGACAACCTGTTTAGATAACCAGCATTCTTCATTAATTCTTGTGGGTGACTAGGGATAAATGAGCCATAACGCCAGGCCACTTTGGTGTTTTGTAAATAAAGAATATCTGTCTACATACTGTCTACGCTGCTTTTGTACTACAATGGCAGAGTTCAGTAGTTGAAACAAAGATATTATGATCTCCAAAGCTTAAAATATTTACACTGGCCCTTTATAGAAGAAGTTTGCCAACCTCTGATCTATAGCATTCACAAATAAAATCACATTCTTTCCTACCCCTGAATAGTGAAAGATAATTTATTTGTTTCCTTTTTTTCTTTTTGAACTTTTAAAATAGACCCACATGGAATATGAAGTTTACTGGACTTCTTTTGAGTATTAGACTGGGTTTTGGGGGGATGGTGGTATTTAAACTCTAAACAGAATTTAAGTTTATTATATGATTATATATTAATGTATATTATATATTATTATTATATTATTTGTAAATAAATTTGTAAATCTTATTACCAGGCTAAATATAAAGCTATCTAAAGTGTTTCCTTCACTTATTAAAGATGAAAACAACTTAATGATATATATTTAAAATATATATGTGGTATCACTTTCCCTAAGCTGCCTCCAAATTCAGCAGAAGCTCCAAAGATGGAATGTTAGATACCAGACCTTTTTAATAAGATGAGCCAAATATTGTGAAACCAGTTGGGGGACCCTTAGCTTATTGCCTACCTTGAGCACACATGAGTGGAGGATGAGATTGCAAGAGAGTAGAATGTTATGGTATGTGCCCTTCTTCTCAGCCAGGTAAAGAAGACATCAGAGAATGACTAAGAAAGCTTAATGTTTGTCCCCTGAAATTTGTGAGATGGTACTCTTAGACCTGACCTCTCCTAAAAAAGTCCAAAGAGACAGGTGGAGGGTTGGCAGGGGGAACAAATTAATTATTTTAAAATTCCAAAGAAGAAACTGGACTAGTCTCTGGAGGCAGACTAGCGAGAATACTACAGTCAGAATGTGCTGAATTTCTACTCAAAACAAGCGAAGGTTTATGTGTCCCAAGAGCAAGATGGGAACTTCACAGAAGAGACCCTTTTCAAAAAAACGTTAGGGTGATCCCAATAAAGAAAGAACCTGAGTAAAGTAAACTTCTAGAATCAAGGACTAGAACTGCAGCTAAAAGTTCTCAGCAGGGAGATCACCAAAGAATCCAGTAAACTACCTATCTAGAGAGTCATCACTGGGAAACTGCCACACCCCAAAAAGTGATCTGTCCTACTTTTTATCCTGGGACAAGGAAGAACAGCTCAACACAGTGCTTTTAAAGTATCAAGGGGTGAGAAAGAATATAGAGTTGCTTTCTGCCCTTGCCCCATTGAGTCCAACTCCTCCTTCATCAATCATTAATTAATTACATACAGCTATAGCTCACTTGACATACCAAATACATTCTTAAAAGTTTTTAATACAGTTTAATTTTATACTTTGACTCTGGTGTTCTGCTTAACACAAATTTTTATTTTTTTTATTTTTTTTTTAAAGGAAAATCCACTTTATTTTTTTTTTTAATTTTTATTTATTTATGATAGTCACAGAGAGAGAGAGAGGCAGAGACACAGGCAGAGGGAGAAGCAAGCTCCATGCACCGGGAGCCTGATGTGGGATTCGATCCCGGGTCTCCAGGATCGCGCCCTGGGCCAAAGGCAGGCGCCAAACCGCTGCGCCACCCAGGGATCCCAACACAAATTTTTAAATTCGAAGTATGTTACCTAGATATTACTCAGGAAAGATTTTGGTACCAATTTATAATATAATAATATTTTGTAATATAAAAAATCATTTCATTTCACATATTTCTTTTTAGGTATATATTCATCATTCTGCCTCTTGGATAAGAATCTTCCCTTGCTCTTTCTTTTTACAAATTCTAAGGTTGTGTAGCTTTATCAGTTTTTATTAGTCAAATCAGGTAATGGCATGGTCTAATTAATTAGTATTTATCTCCATATTTCTCACTTACTAAGGAGAGATCTCATTTATCTAAAAACTATATTTAAATCATTTTATTTTATAATATTTATTATAATATTAAGAGATTGATTATTATCTTGCCTTTTTGAAGGTTAGGCTTCACATTATCTTGGTCATAAAATACAGTGATGTTATCCATTAACAACTTAAATAGTAAGCAGTAAATTAACAGGGATTTGGTTTAGATGATAAGTCCATGGCATCTTCTTACTTTTTTCTGTTTGACTTTATAATGAAAAAAGACTATTAAAAATGGAAAATAACTAAAGAATAAAGCATTTGTTATTTAAAATAATACAACTAGTTTAAAAAACAAAAGTTTGAGGGACACCTGGGTGACTCAGTAGTTGAGCATTTGCCTTTGGCTCAGGGCTTGATCCTGGAGTCCTGGGAGGTTGAGTCCCACATTGGGCTCCCCACAGGGAGCCTGCTTCTCCTTCTGCCTGTGTCTCTGTCTCTCTTTCTGTATCTCTCATAAATAAATAAATAAAATCCTTAAAAAGTTTGATATATTGTCATCTTACAATAAGTTTTTAAAAATTTGACCTTTTATTTAAATAATAGCTTTTTTTATACATGATTTATGTAGCATTCAATTCAGCTTTTTAAAATGTGCAATAGTGTTTTTTACTAAATTCAAAGTTTTACAACCATATTACATTAATATTAGAACTTTTTTTTTTTAAGATTTTATTTATTCATGAGAGACACAGAAAGAGAGGCAGAGGGAGAAGCAGGCTTTACACAGGGAGCCTGACGTGGGTCTCGATCCCAGGTCTCCAGGATCACACACTGGACTGAAGGTGGCCTAAACTGCTGAGCCACTGGGGCTGCCCAGTATTAGAATATTTTAATTAACCCCTCCTCCCACCAAAAACTCACCCATTAGTAGTCACTCCTCTTTTAGAAAGTAGTAGTCTACTTTCTCTCTTTGCAGGTTTGCTTATTCTGAACACTTCATATAAATGTAATCTACCATAAGTGGTTGTGACTGGATTCTTTCACTTAGCATAATGCTTTCATGATTTATCCATGGTGGCATATATCATATTTCATTCCTTTGTATAGCTGAATAACATTCCATTGTATAGATATAACACATTTTATATTTTCATCAGATGACAGACATTTGGGATGTTTCCACTTTTTGTCTGTTATAAATAATACTGCTGTGATCATTCCTGTACAAATTTTTATGTGGACATAAGTTTTCATTTATTTTAGGCCTTATTACCTGGGAGTAGAATCACTGAGTCATATGGTATCTATAATATTTAAAGTTTTCAAGAAGTGTCATACGGTTTTCTGAAAAGGCTGCACCATTATATACTCACTCCAGCAGTATATGAGGATTCTAATTTCTCCACAACCTTATCAACACTTATCATCTACCTTTTTGATTAGCTGTCCTAGTGGATACAGTGGATAAAAGTGGTATCACACTGATTTCCATAAGCTGAGGCTAATGATGTTGAACATCTTTATGTATGCTTATTAGCCTCTTTTATATATCTTGAGAAATATCTATTCATATCCTTTACCCATTTTTAAATTTGGATTGTCTTTTTATTATTGAGTTATAACAGTTCTTTATATATTGTAGATACAAGTTACTTATCAGATAAATAATTTATAAATGTTTTCTCCCATTCTTTGAGTTTATTTTCACTTCTTTGATGGTATTTGTAGCACAAAAGTTTCTCATTTTGATCAAGTTCAATCTCTTTTCTTTTGTTGCTTTGTTGCTTGTGCTTTTCATGTCATAAATTTTTTAATTGCCTAATTCAGACCCACCTAGATTTACACATACTTTCTTATAAGAGTTTTATAGTTTTAGCTCTTTAGGTCTTTAACCCAATTTGAGTTCTTTTTGTATATAATTTGAGGTTTAAGGATCTAGCTTCACTCTTTTGCATATAGATATCTACTTTTGACCCTTGTTTATAATTTGGGTGGGGTTTTTGTTTTTGTTTTTCATTTTAGGCCCCTGCACAGTATCTACCAGGACAGTGGCAGTGGGGTGTTCCTCAGGTAAATATTAACTTTTTTTCATTGTATTTTTGTGAAGACTGTATGAATATTAAAGTCAGGAGAACTAGATTTGAGATATTCCTTTTCTATTTAGTAACTGTGATGGCTTTAGCAGTTCATTTAATCACTCTATTTCTTAGCTTCCTCATTTGTAAAATGGAAGTGATGATACCATACCTTTGTAAATTTCTTTACCTGATCTTGGTGAAGATCACATGAGATCATGTAAGTGAAAGCATTTTATTAAAAAGTGAGTACTTACATAAACATGAAAAATTACTTTTTACTATTATGGGAAAATGTAGCATTTTTCCAGTTGTACTTCAGATTTTGCTTCAGGTTGACTTGTGCTCCTCAGTGAATATCCCATCTCTCAACTTTTGATACAAAGAGTATACCACCAAAAAGACTATTTAATGACATTTCCAACTTCCATGTGAAGTCACAAAGCTGAGAATAGATGTTTATGACAACTCAAATACTGTAAGTTACATTATTATAACCTGTAATAGTGATCTTAATGTAACTATTTTCTGAATTTATAAAAAATTCTGAAGCACTAAGAACTTTTTAATATTTACCAGTGACAAAGTTCTTTAATTACATCTACACAATTGGGATTTATAACAACTAAGAGTTCCTTGTTTGTTGCTAAGACACTTCTATGCTATTTCTGGAAAAGAACTTCCAGCAAAATATGAAACAAATATTTTTTGTCATCTGTAAGTCACATTTGGTTTAATTGAAATAACTAATCATATTTTAATTAGAAATATGGTTCTGTGTTCTAGTCTCCTGCCTCTACTGCTCCATTCTTATACCTGCAACCTTCTGAGGTTATCTATCAACCAGTGGAAATTGCACAAGATGGTGGATGTGTCCCTCCTCCACTGTCTCTGATGGAAGCTTCAGTTCCAGAGGTATGTATTAGTCTCAAGGTAATTTATCTGTAACTATCTCATTCTAACATTTATTTCTTTTTCTTTTTTTTTAAGATTTTATTTTTAAAAAATAATGATTTTATTTAGTCATGAGTGAGAGAGAGAGAATGGCAGAGACATAGAGGGAGAAGCAGGCTCCTCACAGGGAGCCCAATGTGCGACTCAATCCCCAGACCACGCCCTGAGCTGAAGGCAGATGCCCAACTGCTGAGCCACCCAGTCATCCCTTCTTTTTCTTTTTCTAAGAATATTTGTTTAAGATCCTCATGGAAACTGAACGTTTTTTCTTTGATTTTTTTTCACACTTCTTCCCATTTTTATAGTATCTAAGAATGCTTCATCTTGGACTTCTTTATTAAGTAGTTCTGAACATTTTTTTAAAAGATTTTATTTATTTATTCATGAGAGACACACAGACAGAGGCAGAGACACAGGCAGAGGGAGAAGCAGGCCCCGTGTGAGAGCCTGATACAGGACTTGATCCCAGGACCCCAGGACCCCAGGATCATGCCCTGAGCCAGAGGCAGATGCTCAACCACTGAGCCCACCCAGGTGCCCTAGTTCTGAACATTTCTAAAACCAACTGTTCACTATACTAGGCTAATCTCTGACTTGATTTCCTTGAAAGAATAAGATACCAAAAGATACCAAATAACTTCTTTCTTCTCCTTTGCCTATCAATCTGTATTATTACTAACATTCTGTCAAAAGCATATAAAACTTCAAAAAAATACTAAACACTTCTCCCTTCAAATATGTAAATCAAAAATACTTTATGGAGTGCCTGTGTGGCTCAGTTGGTTAAGCATCCAACTCTTGATTTCAGCTAGGTCATGATCTCAAGGTCATGGGATCAGGCCGCTGTCATGCTTGGCACACAGTTGGGAGTCTTCTGGAGTTTCTTTCTGCCCTTCCCTCCTTCAAATAAATAATTCTTTTTAAAAAATACTTTATAACTACAAATTACAAATGTCATCTTTAGTGTCTTTAAATTACGCTCCCAAACCCTTACTTACCTTGGCATCTATATGCCAGAATCTGTACAGGTATGTTTTTAATCAGTATTGTAAAAAATTAGAAAATTAGCATCCACCTCCCAATTAGAGTATATTATATTATTTTTTTACATTGCTAAGGTTTATAACATTATGATGTTGTCCTTGAATATTAATTTCCACAATTGGAAAGCCAAGATTTCTCTGTTTCATCGCACCCTCCATTCATTACTTGCTTAACTGAATCTGCAAAGTACTCTCTGTTAAAGAAAGCTTGCAGGTGCTATATTCTCTGAGTTCTTATATGCCTGTTTGTTCAACATTGTTGTCTATACATCTGAAAGACAGTTACACTAGCTATAAAATAGCAGCATCATACTGCCAGAACAAAGTACCACTAACTGTATACAGGTAAACAACAAATAACAAACATTTATGTCTCCCAGTTCTAGAGACCAGAGTTGAAGATCAAGGTGCTGGCAGGATTGGTTCTGGACCAATGAGGGAAGCATCTGTTTCAGGCTTCTTTTCTTAGCTTGCAGGTGGCCATCTTCTCTCTCTGTCATCACATTATCTTTTCTATCTCTGTGGCTGTCCAAATTTCTCAATTTTGTAAGAATAGCAAACATACTGGATTGGCATAATGGGCAGCCCAGGTGGCTCAGCGGTTTAGCGCTGCTTTCAGCCCAGGTTGTGATCCTGGAGACCCGGGGTTGAGTCCCACATCGGGCTCCCTGCATGGAGCCTGCTTCTCCCTCTGCCTGTGTCTCTGCCTTTCTCTCTGGGTCTCTCATGAATAAATAAAGTTCTACCATAATGACCATACTTTAACTTGATTACCTCTGTAAATATCATGTCTACAAATCAGGTCACACTCTGATATACCAGAGGTTAGACTTTAACATATATTTTGAGGGAACCAAATTCAACTCTTAACTATTTTCTTATAGAACTTCTAGTCTACTCTTTTCTGGTGTTAAGTGTAAGCCATAAAGAATTCTGAAGCCAACCTGATTTTCTCCCTTGAACATAATCCTGCATGTCTTGTGATATGAGATGTGTTTTTTTTTTTCCAAAGATTGTACTTACTTATTTGAGAGTGAGAGAGAAAGAGAGAGAGAATGAGATTGGGAGGAGGAGCAGAGGGAGAGGGACAAGCAAACTCCGCACTGAGCTCAAAGCCCAACTTGGGGCTTGATCTCACAATCTTGAGATCATGACCTGAACTGAAATCAAGAGTCAGGTGCCTGGGGATCCCTGGGTGGCTCAGTGGTTTGGCGCCTGCCTTTGGCCCAGGGCGCGATCCTGGAGTCCCGGGATCAAGTTCCGCGTTGGGCTCCCGGCATGGAGCCTGCTTCTCCCTCCTCCTGTGTCTCTGCCTCTCTTTCTCTCTATGTCTATCATAAATAAATAAATAAATCTTTAAAAAGAAAAAAAGAGTCAGGTGCCTAACCCACTGAGCCTCCCAGGGGCCCTGTGAGGTGTGTTCTTAGTTGTCTTTGCACGTACTATTTCCACCTTCTTTTCCTAATTCTTCAAATCTTTTCTTCTATATATGTTTCAGAAGACTAATGGTAATTTTGACCACTCAACTGTCCCTTATAAGTCTGTAAATTAATTAAAGATAGAGAACATGTTTTTCATTTGTGTTCCTCCATTGTGTAGCAGAATGCCTAGTACATTGCAAAGCTGAATAAATATTTTGAACTAATAAATGAAAGTTTTTTCCCTTTTTTTCTAACAGCCTTATTCTGATCATGGAGTTCAAGCAACATATCACCAAGTTTATGCTCCAAGTGCCATCGCTATGCCTGCACCTGTGATGCAGCCTGAACCAATTAAAGTAAGAAGTTTGTTTTGATTTTTCATTATTTTTTTCAGTCATATTTCAAGCTTTTCAAATTTCTTTTCCGAAGAGAAATAATTTTCAATATATCACATTTGTGATCAGAAGAACAGAATTAGTGAATTCTTTCATGTGAAGAATGTACAATTCTAAATTAACTATAATTTCTACAATTAGTTTTGAATAAGTTATATACCACACATTGTCAAAAATGTTTTATTTAGTATAAAATATATATAATTTATAATTTGCCAGTTTTAAGTGTATACCCAATTAATTACATCCACAATGCTGTGAAACCATTACCACTATATTTCCACACTTTTTCATTGCCCCAAATAGAAAATCTGTACCATTAAGCAATAACTTCCCATTCTTTTCTCCCACCAGTCCCTGGTACCCTCTACTCAACTTTTGTTCTCAGTGAATTTGCCTAGATATTTCATATACTTAGATTTTGGTTGTGTTAATGGCATATAGCATTTATGGGGAGATGAAAAGAGTTAACATTCTATTCTTCCAGTTTGGGAATTGCGTTTGTACATCTTAAATCAGATGGAGCCAGAGTGGGAATCTAGTTAGATCTATGTATATATTCAATATATTTCAGCTCTCTACTGTGTAGCAGGGAATTCTGCTTATTCCCTTATGACCTAGTTTCATAGTGAAGCTCTTCATCATTACTTGGGGGAAATGGAACTATATCTGTAAGAACCACAGATTGATTAACTATTGCAATGGTAATATGAATCTTGCTTCCGCGTACTTTGGTAAGGAAAGTAGGCATACTCTATAATAAAATGAGGGAGATGAGCTATTTCACACTCATATTTATTCTGACCCGTCCCATGTATTGGAACTCAATACCAAGACAGTCTACTTTAAGGAGCCTCCCCACTCTCTCATATGTCCTTATCCCATCACTATATACTGAATTCCTTCACTGCTATTACCACTGTACTGCACACATGAAATAAAACCATAATTTGACCTAGTATCACAGCCTAGAGTGTTCCTAATGTTATGTATAGAGAATTATTATAGTATAAAAATCTTCTAAAACAGACTTTCTCTGATGTTAACATTTTCTCCAAATATACTTCTCTAGGAATAGTTGAAAGAGCTTTGCCATATTAAATAAGTACTAATTATATAGATCAAATATATAAATATAAATGATTGCAGTTGTACTACTTGAATGATTCCAATAGAGGATGAAGTGGTACTAGGATCGGACAAATTTTCAAAAAATGTTAATGTTGCACGTTCCTTTTTTTCTAAGATTTTATTTATCAGAGAGAGAGAGAGAGCACAAGTAGGAAGGAGGAGCAGGCACCCCATTGAGCAGGGAGCCCAGTGCAGGGGCTTGATCCCTAGATCCTGGGATCAGGACCTGAACCAAAGAGAGACACTTAAGTGACTGCCGCCACTGCACCCAAATGCTACACATTCTTAATGTAAAGTTTAATTCCTGTAGTTAAGAACAAACACTTTCTACATTTTCTTAAATCTATGAGTAGGAAATGACAGAAATTATACAATGAAATTGCTATCTTACTCTTTAATTTAGTCATATAGAAAATACACATTACGTTGAATACCAATCATAACAGAGGTATAAATAGATATCTTTCTTTGTGCATATAAGCTTACAACTGGAACCATTAACCTCTGTCTTCAAATCTAGAGAAATGCCCCTTCTGTCCTAACACAAATCTTTGCTCTACCATACTGCAAACCTAAAGGGAACGAAACTACTGACTTATTTCAATTTGGAACTTAATCTGTCTCATTAAGGGAAGGGTTATAAATATCCTGGTTATCCTATGGGATACATCATAGGGAATATTTTAGTCCTAGCTGAGTTAAGATTTAAAGAATAGGGAAGATTTAAAGAATAGGGAAGAGTTGAAGAGCTATGAACTGTGCTAAACTAGCCCATCACGTCTCTCACAACCGTAATATCAGATTTCATTGAATCTGCAACATCATGGATTATAAGACACGCCATTATTTATCACTATAAAAGAAAAATATTGCCATCAATTGTAAACGTATCCCTATTCAGAGGTTTTGAAATATGAAAAAATATATGTCTCAGTATCAGTGGAATTTAATGTTTTATTTATTTTAAAGATTTTATTTATTTATTCATGAGAGACACAGAGAAAGAGAGAGAGGCAGAGACATAGACAGAGGGAGAAGCAGGCTCCATGCAGGAAGCCCGATGTGGGACTTGATCCCGGGACTGCAGGATCACGCCCTGAGCCAAAGGCAGACGCTCAACCACTGAGTTACCCAGGAATCCCTAGCGTTTTATTTTTAATGTAGAGATGTCATGTTGAGAGGGGCAGGGGAAAAAAACAAGTCCTCTTTGTTAGAGATGAGAAAAAAATTCAGTAAACTTTCAAAGTCAAAACTGGAACACGGGGCTATCGTATAAAGTTTTAGATTTCCTGTTTTTATATTTTAAGATCTAATGCCCTATGTATTTTGTACTCAGTAATTTTTTTAGGTGATTTGATGGCTCTCAACAGAAAATGCTACCCCACTCAGGGACAGAAACTCCAAAACCACTTCTATAGTTTACTAAAACTATATAACCCTATAGAAATGCTTTAATATACCAAGTTTTATTGTGTGGAAAATTATCTACCTTTGTTTATAGTACATGTGTATTATAGAAGTCTTGATATATAACTGTTACATCTTCAGGAGATGATCTTTTCCTTAAAACATATTGAAGTAGACTAATATTAAAATATTGACATTTGAAATATTAGCCTTTGTTTTTACTATGCAGATTTTCCATGGTATACCAAATACCTTGGTGAGTTAAAATTGAAAGGTGGAAATATTCCTTAAAATAATTTGAACATATTGTTTTTATAAGTATATGTCATTTTTAAACTCTAATGATTATAATTTTAAGGGTGTTATTGGATATATTCCAAAGTAGCAATTTCAGATGTCCAAATTATCTTGAGCATCAAATCTAATCAATAAAATAGAGACCTTATTCAGAGCTCAGAGCACAAGTCTAACTGCTGTAAAAGACTGTCACAAACTATTCATCAGCTGTCAGGCATACTACTATACTGTTAAATCAGCTATATCTATTGTAAAGTTGACCAATATAGAATCTATTGGATGAAATACGGTATTAGTTAGAGTATCATTTTTTTTTAATTCAGTAGAGTCACATCTTATATAGAATTAAATTTAGAGGTCAATAAAGCAAATCACAGAATATCAAAGTAAAGCCCATTGAGTTAGACTACAGGAAGGAACAAAAGGAAAATCTTTGTAGATCTGGACATTTGAACTGTCATGCTTTTAAGATCAGTATCAAACCCCTAGGTAAGAATGGTATAAGTGGGGATGCCTGGGTGGCTCAGTTGTTGAGCATCTGCCTTTAGTTCAGGGCATGATCCCGGAGTCCCAGCATCGAGTCCCACATTGGGCTTCCTGCGTGGAACCTGCTTCTATCTCTGCCTCTCTCTGTGTCTCTCATGAATAAATAAATAAAATCTTTAAAAGAAATGGTATAAGTGGAAAATTATAGTGTTTCTGTTTTATAGTGTTTTTCCATTTTTGTATTAATATAACTATCTACTAAATTTGTTCTTAGGATTAATTGAGATACTGGAAACTGGGGAAATTATAATTTGAAGTTAACCTTTAAGTTAAATGTTTATTTAACTCCAATGTATAATAGCTATTCATGAAAATATTTGATATTAAGGATAATATTTAACTTCTTGCCAGGAATTTCTTCTAATTAAAGCACCAATTTGACTTGAATGAAAAACACAGCTATTTACCTATTATATCTTACCCTTTAGAAAAACACTGTGATTCAAAAGTAAATTAAAAAGGATTTGACCTATCATAATATACACTTAAACTAAAAATTGGCACTATCTTTACAAAAACATTCTACTACTATCTTCTTCCTAACCATCTCATTTCACTATCATTAACACTTCTTATAAAGCAATTTAGAAACTAAAATTCCCACATATTCAGCAACTCCTCAGAGTAAAGGCCAACAATTGTAAAGCACTGTATTCTAGAGGGCAGAAACAGGAAGTCTGTACTTGCAGCTCTGGGCATACAGGAGGATATAAATTTTCATGCACTGTACATAGTCAAACTATAGGTAGTCTCAGATTTTGCACAATAAATTATTTTACTCAATAAGGAACTTGGCAGCAGGAGCAAAAAAACTCACCAAGGGAGGCACTAGAAATTGCATAGGCTCTGTGTGTATCAAGCCCCTTTCTTGCTATAAGCCTAACAGGGATGGAGGACAGTAAGAGGAATCAAGAACTCATGAAATTAATCTTTCAGAATTGTCATGGACAGATCTCCATTCAAGGACAAGCTAAACAGAAAAGTGTTACACTGTATAGGTCCCATGAAAATATTTTTGCATATGGCACTACATTGAAGGCAAGGATAAATAGCATACATATGGATATTTGTATTAAGAACATGTATTTAAGACAAAACTTGAACCTGTGAAAACACATCCTGTATTTCCAGTAATTACAGACTGAAAAACAGGAAAGATGAAATGGTTGGTGGCCAGTGTAAGAAAACACTGTGTGAAACTGTTGATATGATGAAAAAAATTAAATTTGTTTTTGCTATAAAGGACCAGTAATTACTACATAAAAACAAATCCTTGATGTAGAAACAATTTTTAAAAAATCTTCCAGAATACAGAAGAAAACATGAAAGATGAAATGCTAAGAGATAAAATACTACACTAGAGAGAAGAGACAAGTCCAACCAAAAATAAAGTAATTCTCAAAAAGAATACAGAAAAAAAACTGAAAAAGAATGAGCAGAAATTTTAATAGTAAAACAAAAACACCCTTGATTTGTTTTGAATATATAAGTCAAAAAGGATTCACCATCCTTCAAGCAAAATTAATGAGAGGCAATCCATGTATAAATATTCTGGTAAATATCCATTACCCTCCTTCATATATCCTGGTCTTTTTTGTTTCAAACTTTTTTTCCAATAATTTGTTTTCAAATAATTTTAGACTTAAAAGTTGCAAAAAATAATACATAATTTATGTATCCCTTCATCCACCTTCTCCTCATTTTAACAACTTATATAATTATAGAGCAAACAAAAGTTAGCTTTGATAATATTAACTAAACTACAAATCTATTCAATTTCACGAGTTTTTCTACAACAGTTCTTTTTCTGTTATATTAGTTTGTGATCTCTCCTTACTCTCCTCCAATTCATGAAATTTAGTCTTTCTTTGTCTTTCATGACTCTGAAACTTTTAAAAAGTGCTGGTCAATTATTTTGTTGACTATCCATCAATATGAGTTTGGTATTTTCTCTTGATTAAATAGAAGTTATGCAGGGGTACCTAGCTGGTTCAGTCAGTAGAGCATGCGACTCTTGATGTCAGAGTTGTAAGTTTAAGCCCCAAATTTGGTGTAGAGATTACTTTAAAAAGAATAAAATCTTTTTAAAAAAAATAGAAGTTAATGCACTTGGGGCAAGAATGTCACATAAGTGATGTGCCCTTCTCAGTGTATCATTTCAAGGGATACAAGATGCCAGTATATCTGATTGCTAGGAATATTAACCTTGATCACTTTAAGCATAAAAAGTAAATTGATAAGTGGAAGATCCAGGATTCTAACCTAAGCACACTTTCTACCAAAAGAAAAACCTAGCTGGTCTTCTGAAATCCCTAACAGTAAAGTTCATTGACAAACCTATCCATGCACAAAGAACTTCCCATCAGGATTTTAGAGCTTCCCCCTCTTAAATATGGACATGGAATCACATTAGAAGAAAGCTTCCGTAATAAGAAACTATAACAAACAGAAAGAAACATCTAATGCAGGAACAGAAGAAAATATCAAAGATAATATAATTAATATCCTCTTAGAGATAAGAGAAAATTAATGTGAAGTGTTCCATGCATAGACATCCTGGCAAACACTTCATTTTTTCTCAAACATATTGGTCCCTTTAACTTTCTTTAACTTTTGTATTTTATTTTTTTTATTTTTTTTTTAATTTTTATTTATTTATGATAGTAACACACAGAGAGAGAGAGAGGCAGAGACACAGGCAGAGGGAGAAGCAGGCTCCATGCACCGGGAGCCCGATGTGGGATTCGATCCCGGGTCTCCAGGATCGCGCCCTGGGCCAAAGGCAGGCGCCAAACCGCTGCGCCACACAGGGATCCCCTAACTTTTGTATTTTAAAGTAATTTCAGGTTTACAGAAAATTTGTAAAAAATAATAGAGTTTCTGTGTATCTTTCACCCTACTTACTGTTCTTTGACTGGAGGGCACTACAGGAAATGAGCATTAATATGATCCTCTTAAAAAAAATATGATCCTCTTAATTCAACTGTATACATTAGTCAAATTCTACTAGTTTTTCCACTAATGTGATAGCTGAAATAAATGTGAAAGGGTTAAACATAATAGGCAGAAGTTTTTGAGAAAATAGAACAAAAAAAGACAGAGGTAAATAATAATAGAGAAAAAGATAAAATTAGAAGATTAATCAAAATTTTTTTTAATTAGATTAATTCAAGAAGTTAAATATTAATTCCAGAAAAAGAAAATGGTTTGGAGGAAATTAGCAAAAAGTTAACACAAGAAAATCCCCTAGAAAGTTAAGGACAAGAGCCTACCAATTACTTGGCACATTTGCCACAAAAGACTCACAGTCAGACATTATTGTGAAATTTCAGAATAGCAAAGATTAAAAAAAAAAAACTAAAACAAGAAAATAGGTCACATACAAAGAATCAGCAACACTGGAAGCTAGAAAACACTGAGGCAAAGCTTTAAAAATATTTAATGAAAATTTTAATCTTGGGATGCCTGGCTTAGGGCATGATCCTGCAGTCCCTGGATCGAGTCCCACATTGGGCTCCCTGCATGGAGCCTGCTTCTCCCTCTGCCTGTGTCTCTGCCTCTCTCTCTCTCTTTCTCTGTGTCTCTCATGAATAAATAAAATATTTTTTTAAAAAAGGAAAAAAAAGCAAATTTTAGTCTAGGATACTATAATAGACAAGTATAAATGAAAAAATATAGTCTTATACAGTAGAGTCTCAAAAAATTTACTTCCCATGTATCCTTTTTCAGGATGCTGCTAGACATGTATTTCACCAAAACAAGAGAATAAACTAGGAAAAAAAAAACAGAAAACAAAAAGACAGGCATCTAATACAGTGCAAAGGCTATAGGAATTCTGGGGCACCTGGGTGGCTCAGTGGTTGAGCATCTGCCTTTGGCTCAGGTTATGATCCCGGGGTCCTGGAATGGGGCCCAATGAGTCCCACATTGGGCTTCCTGCATGGAGCCTGCTTCTCCCTCTGCCTATATCTCTGCCTCTCTCCATGTCTCTCATGAATAAATAAATCTTTGGGCAGCCCGTGTAGCTCAGCAGTTTAGTGCCTGCCTTCAGCCCAGGGCCTGATCCTGGAGACCCGGGATCGAGTCCCACGTCGGGCTCCTTGCATGGAGCCTACTTGTCCCTCTGCCTGTGTCTCTGCCTCTCTCTCCCTGTCTGTGTGTCATGAATAAGTAAATAAAAATATTTAAAAAAATAAAATAAAATCTTTAAAAAAAAGTCTATAGGAATTCTGAGGATGACAACAGAGAGAAGTATCGGCATGAAGAGAACAATCAGTCTAGAATTAGAGCAAGATTCAGGATTATTCCCTGTAGAAGTAATTTTTATTTGTGTAGTAAATTGTATTAAGTATCTTATAGAACTACTGAAAGATATGGGGGACTTAAACATAAATTTGAAGAAAATTGAATGAATAGGGGACATGAAGCAATTAGTAAAAAACAAAACTGTTTAAAAAAAGAAAACATAAAAAAAAAAGAAAGAAAACATAATTATAATATACCACTTGGCTCATTAGTGAACAGTATTTACATAAGCATAATAATTAAAATAATTAACATAAATTTAAGCAAAGCTTATGATATAAAGAGGATAGGCAAGGAAATAAAAGAAATATAAGAGGTCAAGTCCTTATCTATCATAAAGAAGTCATTAGATAATGAAATTTTGAGTTAATAACGATAGAAATACAGAAATAAATGCTAGAAGAAACAACTCATACAAATGAATGTGACCATTTCTGAAAAAGTAAGGTGAAATAGGAGTGGAGTGGCAGGGGAGGAGGACTGTGTTGAAGCCCTTTTTTCCTTACCCTTTAACCACAATTTGATTTTTTAAACTAGGTATATAAATACTATAATAAAAATAAAAATTAGCTTCAAAAATGCAATGAACACCAGATTGTTTCCAGCCAAGATATACCAGGCAAATGTGACCAGCATAGGGAAAAAAAACCAGGATGATATTAATAAGAAAATAAATTTCAAAGTAAAAAGCGTTAAACAAGACAGAGAAGTCCAGTTGATTGTGAAAAAAGGTTAAATATAATATGAATAAGTCTAATAATGTGACATCAGAAATATAAAGTAGGATGGGACACCTGGGTGGCTCAGCAGTTGAGGCTCGGGGCGTGATCCCATAGTCCTGGGATCGAGTGCCACATCAGGCTTCCTGTGTGGAGCCTGCTTCTCCCTCTGCCTGTGTCTCTTCCTCTTTTTCTGTGTGTCTCTCATGAATAATTAAGTAAAATCTTTTGTGTTTATGTGTGTGTATATGTGTATACATATACACATATACAACTGAGCTGGCTCAGTTGGAGGAGCTGCCACTCTTGATCTCGGAGTTGTGAGTATGATCCATCCAGGCGGTACAGAGATTACTTAAATAAAACTTTAAAAAATAAAATAGGAGCACCTGGATGGCTCAGTCAGTTGAATGACTCTTGATTTCAGCTCAGGTCAGGATCTCAGGTTTGTGAGATTGAGCCCTGTGTCAGGCTATCCACTCAGTGGGGAATCTGCTCAAGATTCTCTTTCACTCTCCCTCTGCCCAATCTCCCAGCTCTCACTCACTCTAAATCTCTCTAAAAATCATTTCATTAATTACATGAGTAAGTCAGTGTAATAATGTAACATCAAAAGTATAAAGTAGGGGCACCTGGCTGGCTCATTTGAAAGAGTGCAACTCTTGATCTCAGGGTCATGAATTTGAGCCCCATCTGGGGTGTAGAAATTACTTAATAAAAATAAAAAACTTAAAAAATATGTATATAAACACTGCTGAAAATTAACCAAGAGAAAGAAACACAGCTGTGATAGATTTTAATATCATAATCATAACTCAGATCTGCATAAATAAGACCTAAAAATACTATAAATGAATAATACATAGGAATTTCATGCCTTACAAAGAGAAAGCTACATGTTTTCTAACACTTACAAAAGTTGATAATAATTAAGACACAAATTTCTATAAATTCAATAAAATATACTGGCCATTTTCACTATGATGAGTTACATGTATGAAAGGAGAGCATTGTACAAGGCAGAAGTATTGAGAGACTGACCCCAGTCAGCAAGGTTGCCTACTGAAACGGCAACAAAGAGTTGTTACAGCCTAGATGATGATGCCTTAAGGGATCTATATCCTGGGCATGGCAGTCCCCACCCCTTCTCAAACCACAGCATGAGCTACAACCACTCTCCATTCCTCTATTTTTTTTTTCCATCCATCTAAATATTACCAACCGTCTTTAGCTGATGATACCCTTGGGAGAAAATCTCAAGGCAAAAACCACAAAACATCAGAGAACAACAACACAATAAGTAATATGTGAAGGGATGCCTGGATGGCTCAGCGGTTGGGCCTCTGCCTTTGGCTCAGGGCGTGGTCCTGGAGTCCCCAGATCGAGTCCCACATCAGGGGACTCCCTGCATGGAGCCTGCTTCTCTCTCTGTCTGTGTCTCTGCCTCTCTCTCTCTCTCATGAATAAATAAATAAAATCTTAAAAAAAAAAAAAGTAATATGTGAGAGGAATAGCAATGAGATATAATCAACATATAACATATTAGTTTGTTGTAAAACATATGTATATATTATGAAATGATCATCACAGTAAGTCTAGTTAACATCCAAAACCTCACATACTTAAAATTTTCTTTCTTATAATCAGAACTTTTAAGATCAACTCTCATAGCAACTTTCAAATATGTAGTACGGTATTATTAATTATAGTCACCATGCTGTACATTAGTGGTCCACTTAGAAATGTCTTCTATATCTTTGTATATTAAAGCAGTTATTTTTGCTTACTTTTCCATTAGTCAGACTTAAGATTGTATCAATTTGAGTTACACAACTAAATCAGATAAAATATATTGAAATTTTTTAGCCATTTTTTCTTGAGTGCTTCAGACTTTAGTTACACCTTTCATGAAACAGTGTTGTTTCATACAACACCCAACAGAGTGTGTGTCTGTTGCTTATCTTTAAAACTTAGAATGAACACATTAGTGACATTTTAAAGTATTTGTAAATTTCAAATTTCCGTATCTTCCTTCATTCTCTTTGCAGCGAAATGTTCTTAACCTAAAGGTCTCCTATTTAATCTTGTAAACCTTTAAGGAAGAGACTTTTATGTCATTCAGGAAATTTTAACCAAGGTTTATTTAAATCCTTCCTCTCTCAACTTTAAAAATTGGCCAAAATGATTTTTACCTGAAAAATATTTATAGGTTATATTTTCTATTTTATACTATCAATTTTGACTTTTTCATAAATACCATTTTACATTATTTCATAATGCTTATCCTACCTGGACATTACCTCAACTCCTTTATTTTCACTTTCTGTCTTGACTTTTGATATATTTTTTAATCTTTCTTGAATGCTCTTTAAGAAAGTTTCTTTAATAAGCAGGGAGTCCAAATCAAATCAGTTTGTTTATCCTTCTAATCTGACAAATTAGAAGATTAAATTGAAACTATACCTAAAATAAAAAACTTTAAATTATAATGGATTAAAATTATTCATTACTGTTTCTGACTCATACTACTATGTACTGTCAAATCTGACAGATTAAAACAAATTATGGGCCATAAGTTAATTAATAAATCAAATAAGTTGCTCCTTGCATAGACATGTCATGTGGACTCTACCATATGACAAGCCTTAAGTAACACCTCATTCTCAGTAGTTCAATTTATCAGCATTTATTAAACATTACATTTGAAAATATTTGAAGTGCTATGAATGTATTTCACCCTCAAGGTTACATTCAGCTCTGCTCATGCCCTGAGCCCCTAATTTTTTCCTGATTTTAACTGTTACTTGTAATGTTATATTTAAAAAATTTGGGGATGCCTGGGTGGCTCAGCCAAGAATCTGACTTCGGCTCAGATCCCCATGAGGAGCTCCCTGTGAGGAGCCTGCTTCTCCCTCTGCCCATGTCTCTGCCACTCTCTCCATGTCTCTCGTGAAAAATAAATCTTTAAAAAATTTTTCATGTGTGAACATTTAGTGGACTCAAAGGTACCACTTCTACATTTTTATTTTTTTTATATTTTTAAATGTAGTAAAATTATTAATGGGGAACAAGGCAAGGCAAGGCATTTCTCCATTTCAACATTGTACTAGAAGTCGTAGCTAATGCGGAAAGACCAGAAAAGGAAACAAAAGTACGACAGATTGGGAAGGAAAAAATAAAACTGCCTTTGTTTGCAGATGACATGATCATCTACATAGAAAATCCAAAAGAACTGACAAAAAAACTCCTGGAAGTAAAAGCAACTTATAACAAGACTGCAGGATATAAGGTTAATATGCAAAAGTCAACTGCTTTTCTGCTTACCAGCAATTAATAAAAAAAATGAAATATTTAGGTATAAATCTAACAAAATATGTACAAGGTCTAGATGACAAAAATTACAAAACTCTGATGAAATCAAAGAAGAACTAAATAAATGGAGAAATATTCCATGTGCATGGATAGGAAGACACCATATTGTCAAGATGTCCATTCTTCCCAACTTTATCTACAGGTTCAAAACAATCCCAGTCAAAATTTCAGCATGTTATTTTGTGGATATTGACAAACAGATTTTAAAGTTTATATAGAAAGGCAAAAGATCCAGAATAGCTAACACAGTATTAAAGGAAAAGAACAAAGTCAGAGAACTGATACTACTCAACTTCAAGACACTATAAAGCTATAGTAAGACAATGTGATATTAGTAAAAGAACAGACAAATAAATCAATGTAACAGAATAGAGAGCCCAGAAATAGACCCATAGGTAGTCAACTAATTTTTGACAGAGAAGCAAATGCAATACAATGGAGAAAAGATAATATTTTCAACAAATGATGCTGGAACAACCAGACTTTCACATACAAAAAACTAAATCTAGACACAGGTGTTACACTTCTCACAAAAATTAGTTCAAAGGTGATCACAGATCTAAATGTAAAACACAGAACTGTAAAACTCCAGAAAATAACATAGGAGAAAAACCTAAATGACCATAAGTTTGACAATGACTTTTTAAAGATTTTATTTATTCATTTGAGAGAGAGAGAAAGAGTGAATGTACGAGCATGCATGAGCAGCGGGGAGGGGCAGAAGTAGAGGGAGAAGCAGACTCCCCACTGAGCAAGGTACCCCATGCAGGGCTTGATCCCAAGACTCCAGGATCATGACCTGACCTGAAGGCAGACGCTTAACCTACTGAGCCACCCAGGCAGCCCACCAATGGCTTTTTCATATACAACACCAAAGGCATGATTTATGAGAGAAATAATTGATAAGTCGGGCTTCATTATAATTAAAAACTTCAACTCTGTGAAATACAGTGTCAAGAAAATGAAAAGACAAGCCATAGATTGAGAGAAAACAAAAATATATCTGATAAATGTTACAGTATACAGAAAATTCTTAAAACTGAACAATAATGAACTGATTTAAAAATGGGGCTAAGGCCTTAATAGACACCTCACCAAAGAAGATATACGAATGGCAAATAAGCATATGAAAAGATACTTAACATTGTATGTCATTAGGGAATTGCAAAATTTTTTTATAAAGATTTTATTTATTCATGAGAGACAGAGGCAGAGACACAGGCAGAGGGAGAGGCAGGCTCTCCACAGAAAACCTGATGCAGGACTCGATCCTGGAACTCCAGGATCACAACCTGAGCCAAAGGCAGACATTCAACACTGAGCCACTCAGGCATCCTGGGAATTGCAAATTAAAACAAGATACCACTACACACCTATTACAATGTCAAAAGTCCAGAACATTGACAGTACCAAATGCTGACAGGGATGTAGAGCAATGGGAATTCTCATTCATTGCTGGTAGAACTCAAAATGGTACAACCAGTTTGGAAGTTCATTATGAAACTAACCATATACTTACCATGGAATCTAACCACACTTTCATACATTCACCCAATGAGATGAAAACAAGTGTGCAAGCAAAAACCTGCAAACAGGGATCCCTGGGTGGCGCAGTGGTTTAGCGCCTGCCTTTGGCCCAGGGCGCAATCCTGCAGACCCGGGATCGAATCCCACGTCAGGCTCCCGGTGCATGGAGCCTGCTTCTCCCTCTGCCTATGTCTCTGCCTTTCTCTCTCTCTCTCTCTCTCTCTCTCTCTGTGACTATCATAAATAAATAAAAAAATTTTTAAAAACCTGCAAACATGTTTATAGCAGCTTAATTCATAATTGTCAAACTTAGAAGCAACCAAGATGTCCTTTGGTAAATGAATGGGATAAATAGATTGTGGTACATCCAAACAATGGAATATTATGTAGCAATAAAAAGAAATATGCTATAAAGCCATGAAAGACATGGAGGAACCTTAAATACATATTATTAGGTGAAAGAAGCCAGTCTGAAAACACTATGTACTATATGATTTCAACTATGTAACATTTAGAAAAAGGTAAAACTATGGATACAGTGAAAAAGTGAGTGGTTGCTAGGGGGTGAGGAATAGAGGGGTGAATAGAGTGTAGAGAATTTTTAGGTAGTATAAAGATGGATACACATCATTATACATTTGTCAAAACCCATAGAACAGAATGCATAACACCATGAGAAAATCCTAATGTAAACTATGGACCTTGGGTAATTATGTAAGTATGATGTGTCAGTGTAGGTTCATCAGTTGTAACAAATGCACCATTCTGACTGCCAGATATTAATGGAGGAGATTACCCATGTATGGCGGGGGGGGGTTAGAGAGTGTATGGTAACTCTGTACTTTTCTGACCTATTTTTGCTATGAACTTAAAGCTGTTCTAAAAAATAAAGCCTGGGTTTTTTTAATTATTAAGGTACTCAGGTTCTAATCTATTCTTTAATTACTGATTTGCTATGTTCAGTAGTATAATCAGTTGTGGATGTGCCCCATATAAAAATAAACATCGAAATACTGTCAATAATTATTTCCTATTAGTCCATAATTATACTGTAATAATTGTGACATTCTTTTCTTTGTACTTACACCTTCTTTAAAAAATAATGTGTATTATACATAATACACATATTACATATTATATTTACTCATTACAATGTATAATTGGTGAAATTTTGTGTTTTCTACACAAATGGCAATTCATTTTGCATTAAGACAGCCAAACTGAATATTAATGTCACTTTTTATAGTTGAAATGTTAATGCTGACTATGTGGGGTCTCTATGTTGTCATGAACTTTTGTAGCAAAAAAGTTACATACTGATTTCATAATGGTATTATAGAATAATCACCTCCAATCATTCACATTTAATATTTGAGTTCAAGGAAAAGAGTTACTAAGATTCTGCATTGAGTTTTAAAGTTAATCTGGTCCAAAGATACCCCTCTAAAAAGACTGTGGATAAAAATGTATTAAAGTATAACTTGTTTCCTTTATAATACTATATATTTTACATTTAAAAACATGGTTCTGAAATGGGGTTCCATATACCTCTGTATACTGCCAAAGGAGTCCATGGCACACATACACAAAAACATAACTTCTTGCAACTATTTATGAAAATCTATCTTGTACCTATAATGTTAGAGAAGAAACAAAAATTAAAAAACAAAAAGTTTGCCTCTGTGTTAGAGTCACTTTATTTCATTTTTAACTTAAATTTTTGCAGGGAGGAATGTCTTTAGCCACATGTCCCTAATTGTAAGAGCTTTTAAGTCTTCTACCTGGTTGAGGCTATTCTAACTAGATAAGCATACAGGAAGAAGATTGACAAGGAATACCAACCAGACATTGCAAATACAGTTTACCACATTAAATAAACACAATTTTCTACAAGTATCCTAACGAATGTAGTTTTCTATTTAAAAATCACTAATAGTCTCTGTTAAAAAGTCAAGGCCTTGAAAATATTAGAAACAAACTTCAATATTACAGGATAGTTTTTGGTGCTTTTGTAGAGACAGAAAACTCAATTTCTGATGGTAAAACATAGAGTAAGTTAAAGATTTAACTTAAACATTTTGGTAACTAGTGCCCAGATACTCTCTAATCTTATATATCTAAACATGTGCCTAGTTAATCCTGTTCTTTGTAGTCTCAAAAACATTAGTTTCAATAGCTTGGTTTCTCTCAAGGTTTCTATTAAGCTTGTAATGTCTGATTTTGACTTCCATTTAATCAAAGTGAATCCAATATATTTGAGGTTGGTGATCATTTATTTCCATAAAATGTGGAGTATATACATTCTTTAAATTTAAGGCATCTCATTAAGGTTTTCTTTCATAGATTATCAGAAGTACTTGGCCTGAAAATTTATTTGCAGCCTGAACAGGTTAAATCAGGGTCAGGTCAACAAACTTTATATAAGGGCCCCATAGTAAATATTTTTAGCTTTGAGGGTACACAGTCTCTATCTCAACTATTTGATACTTGTAGCATAAAAACCACCACAGATAAAATATAAACCATGAGTTGACTGTGTGCCAATAAAACTTTATTTACAGAAACAAAAGATGGGCCAGACTTGGCCTGAAGCCATAATTTCACAACTTTTGGGTGAGCCATTGCTGAGCCCAGGCATTCTTGTAAAGTATAATGTAAAATACAGTACAAATGCTTTGCTATGTTTCCATATTTAATTATTTCTTTTTAATCTATTTTTAACCTAACATGAGTTTTTGACCCTGGGTCTCTGGACTGCTTTAATATTTAAATTTGTCTTGCATAAGTTCTTACCATCCAAAACAGTTAATCATTGTGGGGATAAGTGTGGCTAAAGATAATTTGAGATATTTATTAATGAATGTGCAAAGACAGATATTAGATGATACAGTATTCTAAGCCAATGTATGCTTCTTTTATGAGGGGAAAGCTATCTCATTGTGTGGCACATTGTATTTGCATATCTAGTTAATGTATTTCCATTCTGAGTTTGAGTATTTAATTCCCTTGCATTCTGAGTCTATCATTTCCTCTAATTGGACATTTTTTCTCATTTTACTCAATCTTCTTTCTTTCCCCTTAGCACACAGATTACTTGGATCAGCATCTTCTTTTTCACAACATAAGAACTCATCAAATCTTAATCCCTTACACAATTGTTTCCTAAACTTTTTTTGGATAACATCATCCCCTACTTTAAGGATATATGATAACAAGCTCATTATGTTACATACTTCACTAATGATATTTTAAATTTATCTGTTTTGGAAAGGCAAGAAGGAAGAACATAGGGGTGTCTTTTTCATTCCATATGAAATTATTGTTCCTTCAGCATTGAGACCTACCTATTCAGACTACTCATGTAAGATTTATTGCCAAGATTTGATGACTTGGCCAAATTCCAAGGGTCTTGTCCTAGTTCTTGTCCTCTTAGATTCTCTTTAATACTGTCAACAGCCTGTGCTCAAATTTTATTAATTCTCACATGTCATTCTCTTTCCTTACATTCAGTTTGAGTTTTCAGTATCTCTTTTAAAAGTATAATAATTTTTCTTTTACCAACTACTAATCCTGGCATGATTCCCTTTGCCCTGTAAACTATTTTATAAGGGAGTTTTCCTGTTTTCTGCTGCACTTTAATAGTGTTTAATAGGAAATCTGACCTTAGTGCTCTGATTCTCTTCCTAATTTAACAACAAAAACCTGAATGAGTGGTCACTCCCTCCTCTAACTCAAAATCAGGAATACACAGTTTTTTACATTTTATTTTCAAAATCCAAACCTCTTCATGTTCCTAAAATCAAAACAATACCAATGATTTTTCTGATACTTCATGGTCTACTTATTTTATGTGCCTTTTTCAGCTCACTAACTTCATAAAAATAGTATATCATTTGTCTTTCCATTACCAAATCCTTTTTAAGCTGTATTATATCCTAACCAGATTACTATGGATTTCTTCAAGAGTTCTCTCAGTTTCCATCCTTCAGTCATGAATACAATCTGAATTTAGTCTTTTTTAATCTGAAGTAACTTTTTCCTTCTTAATCACCCTCATCAACTGTTATCCACATCCTTTCCAAATTCCTTACCATTAAATATTATATCCTTCCTTCAGTATTCCCATATTTATCAACCTTAATTATTTATATACAACTATTTCTAGTTCTTTTCTTTGAGCTATAATGAAGCAAGACTGCTCCTGTTCTCTCTAGACATATGAAGTCTTCAAGCAATTCCACTTACATAGAACAGTTTGGCTTCACTTCTCTATTTTTCCTGAGAGTACGAGAGCATATTGCCAATAAGCTGTGAGTAGCTAACCAGGCTTGAATAGCTGTATAATTACCAAAAATTTGATTCGTTTACCAGATATTTATTGAGTACCTCCATGTGCTAGCCAGTATTCTGGATATTGAGAATAAAGCAATGAACAATACTGAGTGGTATTGGACAGTATTGAACAAGCCAGAGAAAACCAGCCCAGTCTTTAGAGTTTAACAAACGAGATGATCTTGAACCCTTAGAGTCACACTGTCCCCCATATAGTAACCACTTGCCACATAAGGCCAATTTCAATTTTAAATTTATTCAAATTAAATGAAATTTAAAACTCAGTTCCTCAAGTGCAACTAGCCACATTTTAAGTGCTAAATAGCCCCGTGTGGCTAGTGGCTACCATATTTGACAGTATCGATATAGAACTTTTGCATCAACAAGTTCTATCAGACAATACTGCTCTCTAGAGATACTGGCACAAATATGGAAAATTTTGAACCTATCTAAAATTTAAAAATATGTCATGGGACAGCTTGGTTACCTAAATTAGTAGCTGACCAACACTCAAAGTGCCAAAAAGATAGTAGCAACCAGGTGTTTCTTTGACCCAAACTAAATCTTAACACACACACAAAGAAATCTCAGGATGACACAGATACATGGAATTACTCTATTATATGGCTTCCCTACCATTGCCAGGTTGAAGGTACCCTTTGGATTTTGAACAGCTTTCTAAATAGCCTTCTGCCAAACCCACTCCCTTTTAAAAGCATGTTTTTAAAACTCACCTAATAATGTTTTCAAAAATAGAAGGAATGTTTTAACTCACTTGTTTCTGTGTTAACCTGTTCCTTATTTTTATATACTAAGCATTGTACTGTGACACTAGATTAGAGATTGTCTAAAATAGATTGTAAGCTCTCAGAGAGCAGGAAGCACGTCTTTCCTGAGTTCTGGAGCCCTCCTTAATCTCTAGTGTCTCACTTCTTAACACTCTAATTAGTGTACATGTTCTGCAAATATTGAGTAAATGTTCATTAATGTCCTATATTTATCTACCCTAACTTGTTCTTTTTCTTTCCTGTTCAGTCTTTCTGATCTGTATTTTTTCTCTTTGCTTAACAGACAGTGTGGAGCATTCATTATTAAGACAATTGGGCAGCTCTAGTCCAGCTCAACTGATTTCTTGTCCAATGATCCTTGTGTGGCCGAGATACAGCTTCAACGAACCGGCTAGAAGCTGCCCGTTGTGACACTTAGGGTTAGTTAATACCTCGCCATACTTATTTATTCCATTATAAGCTGTCTAAATTTGATGAAATTTGCTTTTTCAGCTGTTCTACAAAACTGTTTAGGTAGTTGTGGCATGTTGGTTTGTTTATGTGTTAATCTAACTGTAGTGACATTTTCTACATGTTTAATCCATTCCATAAATAATAACCACATTGGTAATAGTGAGGTGTCTCATATTCTCTGCTTTGTGTTATTTCTTTTCCTTTCAGTCCTTTAGAAGTAATGTTTAATAGTATTTGCTATTTATTTTAATATTTGGGATGAGAGGCCTTTTTTTTATGAGGCCTTTCTAATAGAATTTTAATACTTTCATGCGTTTTAGGATAAGTACATTTGATCTTAATGATTCAATTCCACTACTTACTATTCTTGTCATTTAATATGCTTTTGTCTAAGTTTTTATTTATTTGTTACTGATACTCCTTATTTAATTCTGCTTCTTCCATGGATTTCAAACTTTGAGTAATGTTTATACTTCTTTTTTTATAACATTTTCCAAATATTAGAAACAATTCAACATGATCAGTGTTCTTACTTTTTCATGTGATTAATTTGACTACATTAAACTTTTTCTCTCATATTTGTGATAACACTGCAGCCTTCCTATAAGCCATTTGATATCAAAATTTATATAATATGGATCACCTACTAGAATTATTTTGATAAAAGAAGAGCTCACCTCTGACATGATTCCATAACACTGACTGATACTCCATTGTATTTTGGTGTTCTCTGAATGCTTTAATCTTTTGAACTTTTCTTCTTATAGTTACCAATATATTCAATTATAGATGTTATTAATATTTAAAAAGATAATTATTTTCATAAAAAGCAAAATTATTTCTCACAACAAAAGAAAACTTTAAATTCTGATTCTAAAGCTAATTCTTATTATAAAATTGGAAAACAGGTGGGAAGGAAAAGCCACTGTTCAAAAGTTACAGAACAGAGGTTAAGTGTTTTTAATCACTAAAGTTACTGTAATATTTAAAAATCCATTGTACATTCATTTGCAGTTCTTTTACTGACTTCCTAATTTTAGGAAAGAAGAGGAAAACCCATAAATATTGGCATTACCCTAATAAATCTATCTTTCCTTTCCCCTTTTCCATCCCCAAATGTATTACATGTTGAACAGCGAAGCAGAAATGAGAGGACTTAGATCCCAAAGATTTTCCTGGTGAGTCAAAGAGAGTGGTTTTTTTGAAACCATAATGAATATGTTTGCCATCCAAGTGGTTTCATGAGTAGAGCAGGACTATATGATTATATACTAGCATACAAGTATCCCATGTACATTAATTATTCTCAGTTTTTAGAAACATAAATAAATAAGTCCCACAAAGAAATTTCAAGTTTTTGTTCTGTAAGTAAACATTATTAACCACTGATGTTAGAGATCTTTTAATAGCACTGTCCTTGAGAACAAAAAAAGTTACTGTTTTGATTTTCAAAATGTTAAACATGATGCTAAACAAATCCTGGACTGTTAATAAAAGTTAATGATGTATTATTAGATAAGGAATTTTGATAATAATTGATACCCAAGTGTGTTTCTTCCACAGAGCTGTATAGATTATATGCATACACACATACACTATACATATTTATATATGTAATGTATAAATTATATACATATTCACATTATATACACATACATATATATAATTCATACATATACATTTTCTTAGAATTTAGCTTTATTTTGAGAAGCTAATTAAAACTGAAGAATTTATTGTCAACCTATATATATGGAGAACGTCATCAACTTTCTTTATGGCCTAGCCTGATAGACCAGACATGTTACATGTTACTTCTAAAAACGAAATGAAAGGGTAAAAATTCTTACAAAAAGTAAGTAAAGCCGATTTTATTTTTTCTTTTTTGTAGTATATCTTCCATAAATAAATTTGAAAAGTTTTTATTTACCTAGCTCCCATTTTGAAAGGCCAGTCTGAAGATATCTGAAATTCAATGTGTTAGTGAAATGGATAATATAAATAATAGTACATGTACCAATCAGAAAGTAGTAACTTTGCAATCTGTTTTCCCAAAATCTCTAATACAATCAAGACAGAAAGATGGTAGCATATCAAAAGATAAAGGATCTTGGAAAACTAAGACCTTAACTTCTTTTCCTGTCAGCTGATTTCAGAAGATAGCTTAGGAAAAAGAGGTATGATTTCGTTTCTAAAACTGCTTTATACATTTCTGCCAATAATGGCAGTACAATATTTTCAAACAAATTTATACATAACTCCTAGGTGTAGGGAATGTGTTTTATGGATTTATGCTATATTTAACTAAAATAATGAATTAGGGTCATATACATAAAAAAAATTTATATCTTTTCCAGAAGTAGTGCTTAGATAGTATTAAAATATAGAATCAAAGGACTAGAAAAGACTTTACAGGGACATCCAATCCAACTTGATATCATGCTTCAACATGCTCTATTGTTAAAATAATAAATTGCTGGCCCCTAGATCTATACTTTGACTAAAATGTATTCTGAAATCTCTAAAGACTCTGGGGAAAGGAGCAAAATTTTCCAAATGATGGGCATAATCGTCAGAATTGGTGCTGTTTCTTTCAACTCTCTTCAGTGTTTTCATTCCTGTGCGTAAATTCCCAAAAATATACTATCAGCTCTGTCCTTCCACTTTGAGTACCACTCTGATTAGCCAGCTACAGTTATTGCTATTTGTTGGACCTGCTATATGTGTTTTTGTCTCTTTGCTTTATGTATTTCATAAAGTTTTTAATATTTCCTGCATTCTCATGATTAGTCTCAGAAATCAAGTGCCATTCAAAACACATTGTCATTTTTGGCCTTTCCACTTGATAGAATCCTTCTTCAGTTTTCTATATACAGTTATCTTGATACCTACTTTCTGACCTGTCAGGATCTGCAAAATAAAATAGCAGACATCAATTTTAAATTAGATTAGGGTTTTCTAGTCTTACCATTCTTTTTAGGTATGCTGCTTAAAATAGTATCAACTAAGATAGTATCAAGCCAGACTGAACATAAATAGTCATTAAAAATTTTATTTAAGCTAGTGAGTAATACCATGTTGACATCTGACGTATTTTTATGACATGTAATTAAAAATTTTTCCATCTACTGATTTGTCAGTTTTCCACATTTGATATGTATTTCTTAGTTAAAAGAAGCCAATACTTTTTACTATTATTTTGATACATAATTTTCTTAATGAAGTTAGTATTTGTTAACCTCAGTTTTGCACTTCTGTCAAGGTATGTACCCCATGAGTAAATGTCATTTAGTATTTCTCTAAAGAGGAGTCATAAATGTCTTGATGTACTTCTTTCCTTTGGAAAACAAGGATTTGAGGAGCTGCCTCTCTATCTACTAGGAACTAAATCACTCCCCTTCCTTCCCTACTAAGAGTTTTTTCCCTCACTTCAACCCTCTTATTTATTGGTGTTTATTCCACATCAGAGAAAATTTGGGAGTTCTAGATCCTCACCGTACTTTGAGATATACCTACAAGATTCCGGTATACCTCCAGACCTAAAGAGAGAATTTCTAAAAAGAATGTCCTTTGATTAGACTTATATTTTCCTCATTTCTTCCTTCAAGGAGTAGAAAGGATAAAATATACCTAAGAGAATTTTTATTTCTTGGGGAAAGTAACACTTTTGAGAAGATGGTAATTTTTTTTCTCTTGCTATTTTGTTTTATAAGGAGAGTCAAGTTTCTGCTCTAAAATCTAAGCTTCAAAATAAATGTCTCAAAAGTTTTTAAGATTTATTTTCTTCCCCTTACCATTAGCAAGTTATGTGGCATTTTCTCTAAATCTTTGTCAATAATAGGTTTCAGTACTATAAAAAGTTCTTTTTGGAAATTCCAAGCTAAAAATCAAAACTGTTACTCTTCATGTCCCATGAATTCCCTTAAGCCTACTAGTTGACCTCTTTCAATCTAGAAAGAATCCCCTGTCTATTCATCTCAATATCTACTTTCTAACTTGTTTTCTGACTACCATTTCCTTCTTGTTTAAATCAATTAAAAAACAACAACAATAACAAAAGTGTGCTAACAATGAGAAAGACCTCCATCTGGTTTTTCCCCATTCTGGCTATTAGCATTCTGAGGTACTTCTACTTTCTATTTTGAATAGAATTTCTCCAAATTTTTAGAGACCCTGATTCTTTTCTTAGCTACCCAATTCAATTAACTTTCTTGGACTTAAAATGATAGGGTTTAAAGGTATTTACTGTGTAGTCATTATGCAGTCATCTCTGGTTTCATTTTCAAATGTGGCTCTAAACTAAAAGAAAAGAAATACAATCAAGTATACTTAATTTTGGAGAGTTTGCCCCATTCCAACCATATTTAATGATGTTGAAATTCACAGGATATTCCTACAAAAGATCTACACTGGACTAAATACAAAATCTAATAATATTAACTTGAGTTCCAGATTTTGGAAATAAAAGCAAGAGAGAAATAAAGGATCTTTCCTTGCCTCAACTTGCCTAAGAACAGGATAAAAGAGAATTCCCATTAAACCAAACAATCCAATTTGGTAGAATTTCTAACAGTATAATCTAACCTGAAAGAAAAATCAGGCAATGTGGGGAAAGAGGTTTTGACTTAAGGAATCCAGCTTAAAAGCAGCTAGTTCATGCTTAAGAGAGTGTCATCCTTGGTTTTCACAGCTTTTTCCTTCTTTCATTTCTGAGCTTATTGGTAGTCTTAAAGCTCCATTTTTCTCAGTGATTTCCAATAACAGAGTGAGCATTTTGGAAGTATGAAAAAAGAAAATCAAGATAGCTTTTGCTTAACATGAAATGTTATATCCTTTTAATCTTCAGTTTCTTTTGCTTTATATATTATAATTATTATAAAATGAAATTTTAAAAGATGATAATCAGGCAGAGAGTTACTTCTGTGTCTAATTGCTAAAGAGCAGATACAACTAGAGAGAATATTTTAGCTAGTACACGTCTTTTTTGTACATCTGTGTCTTATTCTTGATTTCAAAAAGACTATCCTGTTTCCTCAAAAGATTTCATAGGTACAACCCTAGATTATTATGAAATACAGACATTCTGTATTGCACTTAACAGATTGGTATTTTTGAAGTTAAAAACTTATTTTAAAGATTCTCTGATTTAGTATATAAACCTAACACTATACAACTCATTTATTTAATCACTTGCTTCTTGAAAACTACTGTCTAAATCACTGTCACCTTTGCTTAAATGTTGTATACCCAATACAAAAATTCAGCTTTCCTATTTTCTTCTAAATGATAAATTATTTGGGAAAATATCTAAAATTCATTCTAAAGATCATTTCTTCAAATAAATCATCTACTTGGTCTTTATTAAACATCTTTCAAATTAAATATATTCATATCTGTAGGTAAAAGTAACCAACAATATAGTTTTCACTGACATGCTTTAATCTCAGGTCATGCAGTTTCAAAAGAATCTTGTCTCTATAGTTAATAAAGTACAGCTCGTTCTATTATAAGACAAACTTATAATTAGGGTCTGCCTGAATAGGGTCATGTGTAAGAATGTAACTGCATTTTTTCTCTGAAATAAATACATACTCAGAGATTTGCCAACTCCCAATATGAATATTAGCCTAACCTTTTCTGAAATATGGTTATTTGGAATCAGAATAAGGAGTCTTGTTCTCCAGCACTTATTTCCTCTTGAATCTCACTCCTAACTTCACTGATGGGCAGCAGACAGACTTGATTTGATTACCTTTATAGAAATCAAGGCTGTTTACCTATGCGCAAGGTCCTCTGACATCTTAACAATCATACGAAGTTCTGCTTTCACTTCTGTTCTTTGTAGAAGTCAGAAAGTTCTCGATCTTCTAATCTTTGCTCCAGGTTTTTACTATATGCAGGAATGATATATTCATCATTAAATCAGGATACCTGAGACTGAAAGGGGGCACTAAAAATAATTAAAATGATATAATATTTGAAATATGCACTTCTTAACTAATAAAGAAGTTCATCATATAAATAGACCTATAAAATCATTCTATTCAGACTGTTTTTCAAAAATAAAATTCTAATAAAGGCATAAACCTACACTGTCCATGGGAAATTGAAATGTTGGTAACACTATTAATATTTTACAAAATGAATGTAACATTAAATTGGGATCAAAAAGTATAGTCTGAAAGGGTTTAAACTTTAAGGGATTAAACTTTAAGGGATAGGCCTGATTTCCTGTATTACTTTATTCCTTGAAGCTTTATTTCTGGTTTAGCCACTGAAACTTTGATATACATATAAATTGAATTGTGTTTAGGTCTAAGCCTATTTCCCTACGCTATAAACATGAAATCACAGAATCATATTAACTTGAAAACTAAAAACTAAAACTGTGGAATACTATATTAAGGTATTAGTCTTAAAACATTGGTAATTTAACCTTGTAACTAAATTTGCTATATAATAACTAAGTAGTTCTCAAGAAAAGCTTTGATTTGATCATTGTCTTCAATGATTAAAGTCTATAATATTCCTTATAAAAATTGTATTAACTGTCGATAATTTGCTATAAAGTCTTGCTTCAATTATCATTTTTGCTTACTGTATTATTTCAAAGCAAGAAATAACACCTCATTTTTATAGCACGTTAAAATTTACAAGCTCTTCACACATATTATCTCATTTTGCCCACTTGATATATGTGAGAAATAATCAGGCAAATAAATAAATAAATAAATAAATAATAAAAAAATAAAAAATAAAATAATCAGGCAACTTTTTATAAGAGAAGTGAGGCTTAGAAAGAATGAGATAATTGCCCAAAATGACATTCCTATTAAGTGGCAGAACCCAGACTTTTGATTACTAATAAATTTCACCAGTAGGGAGGCAAGTGATTTCTAGAGACTAAAGGAGCTGAGAGGGAGAAGATCCTCAAAGAACACAAAACTTTTCGGAGATCATTTTTGTCCAATCCAAGAGTTATGGACCACTTTTTGTTGAATCATATACAAATTACATCTTAGACACAAAATGTCTATTCTAATCCCTTAAGCATCTGGGACTCAGGATCAGAAAATATTTCAAATCTAAAGTAAATTATGATAAACATGAAACTGTTTAATCATGCTTTTAGCTAGTAACTGAAGTATGAACAATTTCCTTAACCAAAACAGTGGGAACAGAATTTAATTTTTTAGACTGTTAATCAGAAATGTTCTTTAAAAGTGCTGTGTACTTCAGTATTCTGGGAAATACAAGATGAGAAGGGCCTTTCAAGTTATCTCTGAAAACTTAAAACCCTCTGATATCAACAGATACCTAGAGGTGGTGCCATTTATTCTATATTTTGAGAACATCACACATTTCCGTGTATTATTGGAAGCATAAAGCCCACCAACAAAAACAAACCTTTCGCTGCTTTTCTTCTTCTTTCCATTCTTCTTGCTAGTAACTGCAGTGTAGGCATTTATCAGTCTTTGTACAGACCCTCCATGTACTGTTTGCTATTTTGACAAAGGGCTATTCTAGTTTTCTTTTTTTACATCCTAATACAGAGGCCAAACTCATGCCACTATTTATACTGATAAAATGTGTGATTCTAAGATAAATGCATAATTATCATAACTGCCCACTAAAGTCTCCTTAGCTTAAAAGTTTTAACAGTGCCTAAGGTTACATACCGCCTAATGTCACTGGAGTGAATTTTCTCAAACACTGTTTTTGTTAACTATTTTTAACTTCTATCTTATGTTTCTTTTCTGGTTAGACTATTTTGTACCTTCCCAAATTATCCTGAAGTGATGTGAATAAACTCTCTGTGTAACCCCACAATTTAAAAACACTTTTAACCTTAGAAGCATTTAGGTTTGATACGCCATAAAATTACCTATTGTTTTTATGACTTAATCCTGATAATTCACCTATTCTATAGCTTTGGCAAGTTGTTACATTGTTAGGAGACATGCTCTGAGTCTTGCTAGGTCAGTGGAGTGACATCTGTGCCCATGTCACAGAAAGCACAATATATAATCAACCATGCCTCTTTAGAGAAATTTTACCTTTTATCTTAGAAGTTTCAGTTCATCTCCCCTAACTATGTAAGTTGCTTTTTAAGTTTTTAGAAGAAGTATTTGAACACTGGCATTAAATTTCTGTAGTCAGATTCAGGCTGGGCAACTGATTTAGCCTTCATACTACTTCTAAAGTTTTAATCAGCTTTATTAGATAAACTCAAGCTTGATTAATGCATTCTTCTCAAATCACAATATTCAGACACAGACAATTTAAAGCAGATAGAACAAAAGAGATTTTTAGGCAAAAGAATTTGGCTAAACTCTGAGGCTCTGAAGTAGGCATTTACTCATAATAAAAACATCTTAGCTGAAAGTTTCCTATTCTTAACTACCTTGAGGAAAGCAGTATCTTCTATCGTTATGCTCAGCAGTGGATCAAATAAAAATCATCTGTTGGAACACAAGAGTCTATTCATTGGATGTTTTACTTAACAGTAGGACAAAATAGTATTATTAATATGACAGTTTTAATAATTCCAATTTTCTCTGGATAGTTGCTATCTCAATCATAAAATCTGACTAATTTTATATATTACTAAGTACATAAATCTCTTTGAAACATATCTTTACCAAAGTTCAGGGATGACAAAGTATAACCTAATAATTCAGAAATACCATTAGATATGGCCATTCTCAGACCCTTTGTAGTTAGTCTTTGTTATAGCCCAAGGATACAACAGGTTTTAAGGTAGCCCACTATTTATAGTGGGAATTTCCTAAAGCACACCTCTCCTCAGAATAGAGGCCCAGTTAATAATATTTTCTAAAACTTTCCCTTAATTGTAAAATAAGAGCCATTTAAAATGCATTAAAACCCTAATTTTCTTTAAATCTCTTAATAGGAACCAAGGTTATATTCCGTGAGAAGCAGCTTTTCTCAGCCTTCATCTGTAGGTTTGAAACCTCGATATTCTCGAAGCCCACTCTCATCCTAGAAAAGATTTCAGAGCAGAGGATTCAATTCTTACTCCATCTTCCTCTACTGATTCTGTTAAGTAGAGTCTTAGATAACTATTTTATCCAATAATAGAAAACAACTGGCCCCACGTGCGGTCTGGTAACAAATGGGGTTTGGATGTGCCTAATGTAAGATGATTTAGCTTTCTTAAGGGCATTAAAGAAATCTTAGTAGCCAGAACATTGGAGGTGCAGGATAAAAATCATGGTTTCCTTTATTAATTTCACACACATTTAAATAACAGACTTATAACTTGTAACAAAGAGAACAAAGGTCATAACTCTATAAAGTAACAAATACCTTGAGAAAGTTTGAAAAATTTTGTCATTATCTGGCTATCTTATGAACATGATAATGTAAATAAGCACTTAAAAACATTTTTGGTGTTTGGATTTTTCAGATTTATTCCAGATGTTTCATTATTTGTAGACATAACCACGGCATATACAGAATATACATAGCAACAGGCCATTTGTTGTAATATAGCAAATTTTAAAAAACACTATCTTTCTGGGGAGATAATGGGATTGTAGCTTCCACATCATTTTGGCTTTGCTGTATTTAAGTTTGTATATATTTTACTTACATAAAATACTTTTTTATAAAACTCTAGATTTACATTAGAAATTTTGACAGATATTAATACATGTAAAGATCATTTATATATATAATATCTGGAATTGTCATATTATGACCATTTATTTTATACCAGTTACTATGACCAGAGTAGATAGACACTGTTCTTAAACGTGCTTAAATAGATCTCTATATCTATTCTGACCCTCTTTTGTCATTCACACCAAAAGTGTAAGGGTTCTTATAGCATCTCAGCAAGGGGTATAAGCATTCGCTGCATATATCATGTCAGATTCAATACATATTTTTTTCCTTTAACACTGTGACAATATTGTTATTCCTTTTTATCTTTTCATTCAGGTCTTAGTTTGTGAGTTTTCTAGGCTTTCAAAACGTTAACTTTGAATGAACTTAACCCATAACATCGTATTTCACCTTTTAAATACAAAGACGCTATGGCTGCTCTTACATAAGTTTTTTATGATTAAGAAATGCAACACTTGGTTAAAATTTAAAAATGGCCATGCCAACTTTTCTTTAAATGCTGCCTGCTTAATGTCATTATATTCCTTATATACAAGCCTGGATTAATAATAAAACAATTAAAAGTAAGATAAATAAGCAACAATTAAACGGACTACATGTAATTTTATCTAGCATTTATTGAAATTTGATTGCACAATACTAGAAAAGAGTCTTATTTTTTTCGCTATTTTGATTTCATGTCTATTACAAAACCTAAAGCTAGTTTGCACTTCTGTTGAAAAGAGTAAGAATTATATATTAAAACCTTCTATAACGTTAGGAAGATAACCCAATTATAACTTAATTTTTTTTATCTTGCCTCATAAAGAATAATGAATTATCCATTGATGTATCTTCTTTTTGGGTATATTGCCAAAATGTTTCTGGGCTAAAATATCTATGTAGAGAAATAAAATGTAATAACATAGTTATATAAATTATTCTGGCACATCCTAAGACCACTCCAGCTATTGAGAATATTTTATTTTGCTACCTTTATTATGAAAGTAACATGCTATGTGCTAATGTCTAGTATTCTATAATTAGAGCTGTAGGCAAAAATATCATGAAACATTCTATTTAATACTCCACTTGTCTGGCATTTTCATTTTAATCCCATATTTGATATTCAGGCTTATTTGGTATATACCAAGGCATTATTTTTTCTGAAACTTTTGTAAGTTTCAAGAATCCAAGAGTAACTGCATTTTCCTTCAGAGAAAGATTTCTATTTGAAGTGTTTTTCTTAGCTAATTTATTTTAGGCAGTTTTACACTTAACCAAAAGGTCATGATGCACTTTCACAGTACATTAATTCAACTCTATAAAGATGGGACTACTTTATTTTTCTCTCCAGATATAAATTACAGAAAAATGGAGATAATATGAAAGTCATTAATATACAACAACAAACCCCCCAAACACTGTTATGCTTAAATTGTGATATCTGGCTCTTATTTTATAGGGAACTTAAGATACCAATAATAGCAAAAACAGCTGTAATAGGTTTTAAGAGGTAAATGTTCTAGCTTTTAACTACCAACGTCCCGTCCTTTTTTTTGCTGCAAGTTAGGATATCAAAATGGACAGAGATATGGAGACTAAACCCTCATCTTTAGCCTCATAGATTCTGAAATGACCAATGATAATATATAAAGGAAATGCTTAAGCAACACAAAAAGTATTACCAAAAAAGCATTTTTTTCCTTTGATGTTTTGGAGAAAACATCTAAAGGATAATAATTTTAAAGTATACATCAATAATTTGAGATGGTTTTAATAATTTCAATGTGTTTCTTGCTAATCATATTTAAGGTCTTTGTTTTTAACATGTCTAACTTTGGTACCAAAGCAAAGCAAATTATATAATATATCCACTTAAATATTTTTAGCAACACATAAAAGAAACTTTCTAAAATCTTTATTAGTATCTGATTATGCAAATTATTTTTAAAAGATACTAATATAAAGTAAATTGTTCCTGTACTATCCAAATGCTGGACATTAAGGTTAACCTTAGGATTATTTTATTTAGGCTATATACAACTGTTTGTGAGAACAGTTTTCAATTAAAATAACACATACATCCTAATGTCTGTGACAAAGGAAAAATGAAAATAAATTCAACAATCCTATGTTTACCAGTTAGATTTTCATGCCTGTGCCCTGTGTGTCTATCTTTAGAGAATTATTTAAAACTCTTGAGCTCAAACTTAACCTACCTTCACATATGAATATTTAAAACAGCTAACTCTACAGACTTACCAATGATGGGTTTTGATAACTTGGTTGACCTTGGTAGTCTCCTTCTCACCACTCTTGATGTTAGGCAGTAAGTTTTCGCTACTTTTCCTTTGCTTTTCTGAGATCAGGTTGATTTCCTAATTTTTACACTTAGCTATACACAGTTAGTTATACATTTATATTGGGTTTTGTGCCCCAGAATGGATAGCTCTACTTTTAGATGGTCTCCATAGATTATGGAAAAAGGAAGAAGTCCCATATATTCTCCTTAGGATAGAAAACTAATTTAATGACATCAGTTACATCCAAAAATATTTTACTTAAAATGTTATGAATTAACTACCTTCTAGAGGCTGATTTTTATGTGGGCAACATTTAAATAAAAATCTTTCTAGTTTGAGGATT
This sequence comes from Vulpes vulpes, assembly GCF_048418805.1. NCBI lineage: Eukaryota > Metazoa > Chordata > Mammalia > Carnivora > Canidae > Vulpes > Vulpes vulpes. The sequence continues at coordinate 23,811,942 of NC_132795.1, forward strand.
ATTAACTAATAATTATTTTTTAAAGCTAGGTCAGACAATGTCATAATGGACATAAACATTTTTTTCCTTTATATTTAGCAAAAAATACTCCTTCTATATTTTAAATGGTGTGAAAATCTAACCATCAGTTTTCGTGCAATGAACCATACATATTATCAATAATTCATTTCTGTGCTTAAAGTCTTCTCTATAATACCAAAATGGGCTTCTTATACATTGTTACTTGATTTCTATTTAGTTACATTCCAGGGATGAGTTATAAAATGAAACTGAGCTGAGGAATAAAAGGTTTACTTTTTTAAAATGTAGGGAGTTTCCAGCAAATAAGTTTTATAGAAATTTAAATATAAAAAGTTAATGCAGTAAATTCAGGATTGAAGATTCTTTGCTTAATGTGAAAGCCCTTGTAAACTGCTTTAGTAAGTAATTTTTTAAGGACAACCTAAAAAATGCTATATATTTTTTATAACACACCAGTGTGATTAACAAGTCATATTCTACATGCAAAAAATACCAAAAAGGCACCCATCGTGCCTTGCTAACTTGGGACTTTGTAACTTGGATTTAAACCTAATTCTGAAGAAATTATTTAAAAAAAAAAAAAAGATGGAGGTGTTCTTGGCTCCCAAGTTAGCAAGGACTTTAATACTTTTTTATACATTTTTAAAAATACAATTTAAATGATAGCTTAGAGACCTATATAAACATAGGTTTTATCACATTTCTTCAAGGTGTAGCCCATGTCCAACCTAATACCTACATTTCATTAAAAATGTAAAATATGACATTTTGTGCAGTTCCTAATAAAATCTCTAATTAGGGGGAATTAGAACATGCCTTGACTTGTGTATGAGATAACTAACCAGGAATTATTCAGTAGGTGGCCTATTAGCTAATGGGGTGATACTTGCTTTGGTAATAACTAGAGTCAAAGGGCATATAATCTGGTTTCTGCAGGCTTATTAGGAAAGACGTTGTAAGAATACAGTAATAAATGTTCAGTAAATTCATAGAACTTAAAATTGTTAAATAGATGAGTCTTTTCGTAAGTTCATTTGTATTAAAACTAAAACTGTATGTATGAAATGAAAAAGTTTCAGTGTTTATGAGCTCTAATAAAATTCTCTGGCTTTGTTACTATAATAGTCAATTGAAATAAAACTTTTGAATATTGATATGTTTTCATGTTTAGAGATTAATGTGTACTTACATTATTAGTAAAATACTTTCAAAATACTTAGATTCAGAAATTTACGATAGTATACTTCCCTTTAGAGGAGAATTGTTGGATTCAAGAATTTGGAATAGTGTTCTGAAATAAGAAAGTAATCTTAAGGAAAAAGAAAGAGAGACTATAGAGTTATTAAAATTTTAACAATTTATACCAGCACACATAAGTAGGCTTAGGATATAAAGGAAACTACTGAAAGCAACTGAGAAATAGAACATATTTCATGATAAAGGTGTATTTTTTCTAAATTTCTGTTTTGGCACTCATCTATTTCATAATCTAGCGATCAAGAATAATTCCTCATTTTGAAACACTCATTGCTCTATTTCAATTAAGGGTTCTTACTTAGACTTTAGGTCTTCAGATCTTTGGTTCTGATTATATTGCTTCCTCTAACCCCATAATACAGTGCCCTTAGTATACTCAGTGAGATTGATTGTGGTGTTAGTGCTGCAGCTCTGGCATCAAGACAAGTTTGAGTCTAGGCTCTTCTGTTTTACAAGCTATAACCTTAGCCAAATTACTTAATCTCTCTGTGCCCCAACTTCTCATCAGCTAAGGAGAGAAAGAAAAATACTTCAGAGTTGATGGGAAAAGATGAGAGAACACAATCAAGGAACATAGAACCACTGGTTCTCTCCCTTCACCTTTATTACTGAACAATGAAAAAATCTGGCAAAATGATCATGGGATTCTCCCCTTTTAATAATCCAAAGGGAGAAGATTTACTGAATAGGTATATTTGCTGGCATTTCTATTTAAAAAGCAAGTTATTTTCACAGAGGCATATTTGGAAAAAGTCAAAGTTTTAGAGTCATAAAACCATACCTGCGATAAGATTTTTATTTTTTTCTACACTTAACAGTAATCAATGATACACTTGGTAGTGAGCAGTAAAGACTGAAGTACTAACATCTAGTGTAAGTTTTTACTTCCTCATTGCCTGGCTTCTCTGAACTCATGAATGGCGATTTCATTTTTTTTGCAGACTTGAACATTTCTTATTTTCAATTTTACCCTTTTACCTTTTGAGAATATGTTGTTAGATCATACAAGTTCCTAAGTGTTATAACCTGTTGGTGCATTACTCCTTTTATATTAAGTCTCACTTTATCTTTAGTAATGGTTTTCCCTCAATATAGACTGTCTACTAATATTACAATACCAGCTTTCTTTTGGTTTATTTTGGCCATTTCTTTTGGCCTGTTGTTTCTTCATGTCTCATTTTCTAAGTATATACCTTCTAAGTACATATAACTATTTAATTTAAGCATTAAAAAACTAAGCATGAACATTGCTGTCTTTTGACAGAAGGCTCATTCTATGTTTATTACAATTCTGAAATATTTGTAATTATACTTATTTCTACTGTCTTATTATAGGTTTTCTTTTACCATATTTTTCATTTTTCTTTGCCCTTTTTTCTCCTTCCTGTCTTATGTTGGATTGAGTATTAACATTTCTTTTTATCTGGCTTGAAAGAAACGCATTCTATTTGTACTGTTTTAGTGATTTAACCCAAAGTGTATAACATTCTTATTAACTTTATATTTTTAGTATTTATAATTTTTAACCAAAAGATTCTTCTAGGCTAGTTCAAAGGAAGCCAAATTATTGAAATTATCTTAATGTTTTCTAAACTAAAAGTTATTACACTATTTAAAATATTTTAATCAAGAAAAAATGTGTAATTGGTCATATTTTTATGGACTCTACTAAGAACAAATTCTAATCTTTAACAGTCAATCATAAACTAATTTTTGAAGGCTCATCTTCATCTTAAATCCCACAAACCAGTGACTATCAACTAATGAAGAGTACATGCACAAGGCATGGCCTTAGGAATGGTATATAAGGAGAACAGTACCATTTTCCCCATACTGTACACTAAGAAAGGTGGCATCATCTACTTCAGTTATTCCTAGAGCTGTCCCTCCGGCTTACCCAGTGAGTCTTCCAGGTCCTCTGCAGATGTTTCATCCAAAAATCCTTCATGACTTGAAGACAGGGCTCACCTTTCCTTGGAGCTATAATTTTCTTCTTGTAGATGGTGCACTTGGTTTCCTGAAACATCCTGACATCTCATACCTTCCTGTTAAGTGAGGAGCTGCAGACTTTAAATAATCTATGGTGAGTAATCCGTGCTATCAACCAAATGGTGAAATTCAATTAATAGCCAAGGACAGAATTTCTGTACTTCTGTCTCACCTTACTTTGACAGTCTAAGTATGGCTAAAATTCTCAATAGCTATTCTTTTTTTTTAATATTTTATTTATTCATTAAAGAGACGGGGGGGAGAGAGAGAGGTAGAGACAGAGGGAGAAGCAGGCTCCCCATGGAGCAGGGAACCCCATGCAGGACTCAATCCCAGGACCCTGGGATCACAACCTGAGCCAAAGGCAGACGCTTAACCTTTCTGTCAAAGGATCCACAAGATGTCCTCTCTGAGAAGTACATGTACTCCAGTTTTAAGTTTCATCTATCCTCCACTTGCCATTCCTAAACTGCTGGATCAAATTGAACATATCAACAAAGTAGCCAAAGGTTATTTGCTTTACCTATCCTGCCTCCAACAGAGAATCCAACTGGTTCACCTTCTACTGAGTAACTCAGATCCACACTTCCTCACTCAAAGTATCTGGTCTTTTATGTTATTTATGCCCTGTCCTCTTTGATACTTCTATTTTCTTATGCCCTTGGGTAACATAAATATTCTGGTAGCCAGGTAAACGTCTGTACAAATGACAGTCTGCACAAAGGAACTCCATTACACCCAGCAAGCCAAGGTCCAGTGTATTGACCAGCGCTAGACCATAGGAACATTCAAGTGGAAGAGTGTCTCTCCTTTCATGATAAGTTCAGTAAGACTGCTATAAGAGCACTTCAAAGGCAGAGGTTATTATCATTCCACTGGTTTTCCAAGTCTGTTTTTGTTCATTCGCGTAAACACATCTCATCTCTTTCACCACTCTGCTCTATCCAGCCCTAGCAGATACTATTCTCCCTTCTAGGCCTGAGTCATCAGCCCTACTAATCCCAGCAGATAACTAGAATATGTCATGTGGAAAGCCCAGGATTCCATTATGAAGAGTAAGGAAGGTCTGAAGGAACATTTGTTGAAATGGTCCTTCCCCTTTAGAATGCCTTCAAGGATTCTTTCCTAAGCAATGTTCCCAAGCAGTGTTTCCAAGCAACAATGTGGTTGTGCTCTCACCACATTGATTAATGAAAAGAAACTGGAGCTGAATAGTAGCACCTAGAATAAATCTGGGGGAACTACCAGCACAATAGTTTACCTCATAATAAGCCCTCTCTGCTTGCTACCATGCTTAACGTGGATATTTCAAGGCAAGTTCTCCTTTTAAACTCTGGCCTACCTGTCCAATTACCTATGACATATAATGCTGGCTTACTATGTTGTAGTCATTGTATAAATTGATACCTTAACATCTCTCTGTGATGTTCTCTTATGGAGGCTTGGAGAGATCCCTAAATCCAGTTTGAGATTCCTGGAGCATTGATCATTTCCTCCCTTCACCATCACTTCAACAAATTCAACAGAACAGATCTAAATAAGGTACTCAAAAACTTTTAAACTTTAATAACTTAAGAAAGCAAAAAAAAAAGTAAAAAGTACTTGAAAGTAAATGTATTAACATTTATAACTATTCACACAATGTCTGTCTTGTATTATAGATTCTGATTGACCAAAAGAAATAATAAAAAGTAAATTCTGTATGTGGTGACATAATTATAAGAAATAAAAAAAATATAACCACTCTGAACTATTTACAGATTTCTTAAATCGTATGTGTAAACTTAATGTTATTAAAGTTTAAAATTTTTAACATGCCAACTACCTCGAGAGCTTTATAATTTATCACAGATGGTCCAAACAAATTTGGTAAGTTTACTTATTAGATTACTAAATATTAATAAAGGAAATGTCCTTTTTCAGTAGTGAAAAAAACAGGATTCTGATCTTTTTATTGCTTTGTGTGAAACTGCAGTGGCTACAGTTATCCCTTATTTTAAGAAAAGCAATAAAAATTTTTCTCTAAATTTAAATTCTGCATAATTAGAAAGCAGAAAACTGATTTATTCTAAATATTCTGAAATGTCATTGTCAAGTAATTATTTGAGACTTTGGAGCCATCTACTGGTTGACGTATAATGTTACAAAGCACAACTATTAGACTATTAACAAAGTACAGAGTTACAGTTTTAAGAACTGAAAATACAAACATGGGCAAAAACCATCTAGTTGAGGACAATGGCTTTTAAAGGTTTAATAAAAAAAAAATCTCTTTTTAATAGGAAACCCAATATACATAACAAAATTGGTCTACTCTGTAAAAGCTGAGGTAGGGGAGCCTCCAACCCCCACTCTCCACTAACTTGCCCAGCAGAGGCCAGGCTAATGAAAAGCCATAAGAGGTAGTCTGGGCAAATAACATTAACTGTGGCTTGGAAGGAGGCACAATGAGAAGGAATAGTATCAGCAAAGTTGTCTCTTCCCCATCTTTACCTTGGAGACATCGTAGAGACATTGGTGTGCAAAGGATAGTGGTTAATGGGTACAGAAAACTGAAGAGTAGGGGGGTAGGCACCTGAAAGGTGACAAACCTCTTTTCACAGGGACATGGTTTATGTGCTCATATGATGCAACACTTTAGAAAACATTAGTATAACTTTCCTGAAAATGCAAAATAAGAAACACATTTGCCTTTTTATCACAAGCCAATTAAGAACTAAGTTTCTAGGTCCGATGGGCTTTTACTAGCCAGGCCCTGGACTGGTCTAGTCTTGGAAACAAGAGCCCAGTTTCAGGTCCCAGCCTCCTCCCTTCAAAAGGACATGGATATCCATAGAATCGAGGCAAGAAAATGAGCTCTCCAAGACCCCTCTCTGTGGCAGAGACTCCCAACCTGGATAGCAGCTTATCAGCTAGGCTTGGGGTGACAGGCTGGAGCAAAGTTCCAAAGACTCGTAAACATTCCAAGGCCACATGAAGCACGGTACCCAGCCAGGGGGCATCCACTGGGCTCTCCCAGCTCAACTTCCATGGTGCGTGCCTTTGGACAAAGCCGTTAGTTTGCCGGACACAGCTGGACACGGCCTCCAGAGCCTTATAGATCTGGAAGTTATCGTAATGCTCGGCTACCTGCCTGGGCAAGGTGGCCACTGTGTTCACCAAGGCGTAGTCCTCAGCCTGAGCGCGAGCCGATGGCCCCGCCACCCCTGGCGCAGGGGGAAAGCAGTTGGTGCAGAAAACCGGGTAGGTCCCGGAAGGATTTATTCTGTTGGCAGTGCACCGGTTCAGAAGGCCTCCCAGAGCATCTGCCAGCTCTGAATCTAGCAACTTAACCACCTTTTCATCATAGTAATCACAGTCCCAGTTGGGGACGCCCTGCCGAAGAAGAAAGTATCGGAAGCCATCCACAGTATAGCGATCGAGGCAAGTCCTGGGATCCACCACGTTACCCAAGCTTTTGGACATCTTTTGGCCACAGACCGTCCAGTGGGAGTGGACGTAGATGCGATGAGGTGGGCTCATGCCGGCCCCTAAGAGGAGCGCAGGCCAATAGATAGCATGGAATTTGAGAATGTCCTTGCCTATGATATGAGAGGTGGCTGGCCACCAAGCTCTGAACTCCGCGTTGGGGTAGCCAATTACGGTAAGGTAGTTGACCAGGGCATCCAGCCACACGTAGATGGTCTGCGAATCGTCCCCGGGCACGGGAATGCCCCAGTGCAAGTGGCTGCTCCTTCGAGAGACCGACAGGTCCGGCAGCTCCTCCTCCAGCCACTGAAGAACTGCGAGACGAAACGGCTCGGGAGTGACTGCCTGCGGGTCGTCCCGCAGCCACCGCCGAAGCGGCTCTCGGAACTGGGAAAGCCTGAAAATGTAGTTTTCTTCCTTGGTCCAGGATACGGGATGCCCACTCTCCAGAGACACGGGACACGCATCCCCCGACGGGCCCGGCTGCCGGGTGACCTTGGCCTCGGGCAGGAAGCACTCTTCGGAGGCGCAATACCAGCCCTCATAGAGCCCCTTGTAAAGCAGACCCCGGGCCTCCAGCAAGCCCCAGAAGTGCTGCACGGCGACCCGGTGCCGGGCCTCGGTGGTGCGGACGAAGTCGGTGGAGGAGACGCCAGCCTCCCGGAAAAGCTGCTGGAACTGGGCAGACACTCGGTCGCAAAGCTCGGCGGGGGCCAGGCCCGCGGCGGCCGCTGCCTGTTGGATCTTCAAGCCGTGCTCGTCGGTGCCAGTGGAGAATCGCGTGGCGGCCGCGCTGGGGACTCGCAGGCGACGGTGGCGGCACAGGGCGTCCGCCAGCAGCGCCGAGTACAGGTGTCCGATGTGTGGCGCCGCGTTCACGTAGAAAATGGGTGTCGTGAAGAAGGCGCGGGCGCCAGGGGCATCGTCGCGCACACCGAGAGGGCCCGAGCTGCAGTGGCGCGGGCCGGAGGACCCCAGGACCGAGACCCCGCTCGCCCGCCGGCGGCCGAGCAGCCGCAGGGCACGAACGCGCAGCATGATGCCGGCGGGGCCGCGGCGGCGGAGGCGGCGTGGGGGCGCACGTGTGAGGGGCGCATGCGCAGCCGGGGCGCGCGGCCGCTTCCGGTCTGCGGGCCAGCCAATGAGGCGGGGCGCTCGGCGTGTGCGCGCGGGGGGGGGGGGGCGGGCGCGTCCCGGAGGGCGCGGGGAGGGGGCGCCGCGGGCGGGAGGGCGCGGGGAGGAGGCGCCGCGGGCGGGAGGGCGCGGGAGAGGTCGGGAGCGCCGCCGAGGCTTCCGCAGCGCCCTTTGCGGCGGGCGAGGGGTGAGGCAGGGATACGCTCTGCAGGCGCCCGGCCGGCGTGGGGGTCGGAAGCGGTGGATCCGGGGGCGGGGGAGCGAGGAAAAGTAATCACCTACCGCGCTCGAGGGCAGACTGAGAACCGGCCAAGTAAGGGAGGTGTCCCCTCCGAACACAATTTTTGGTGAATCGGTGAAGGAGGTACCTGTGTTACGTGTCGAGTCAGATCCAGAGAGGGGAAGTGCAGCGAGCTGTCACGGACGAGGGGGAATCCGCCTTCGACCCCACTGCCCCGAGGACTCGTTAGTGATTGTCCATTCAGGTGGTCTCGCAGTTCTCCTGCAGGTTTCTCACGTTTGCTTTTAGTGATGGAACCCGGGCTCTGCCGGGGCGGGTGCATCCGGAGCCCAGAATTAGATTACTATTAATCTGAGGTTCGGGAAACACTCTCCTGTTTGGTCTATGATCGCCCATCCTTTTCTTTTTCCTTTTTTTCTTTTTTTTTTCATTGAAATACTGTGTTCACTTAATAATGAAAATGCAGTGCGATACCTGTGAACCTGCAACCCGACCTAACAACTAGAAGTGGTTCCCTAACTGTGATTCCACGAGAGCAGCATTAGCAGCACCTGGGACCTTGTTAGAGATGCACATTCTTAGGCCTCAGGCCCCCACCTACGCTGAGGGTGGGGCTCGGCGGTCCAGGTCTTAGTGAGCTCTGCAGGTGATGGCGAGAAGTGTGAGAACCACTGAACTAGATGACCAGTGACTTCCATCTATGTGCACCTTTTGTTTTTTAAAGATTTTATTTATTTATTCATGAGACACAGAGAGGGGCAGAGACACAGGCAGAGGGAGAAGCAGGCTCCGGGGTCACGCCCTGGGCTGAAGGCGCTAAACCGCTGAGCCACCGGGGCTGCCCTGTGCTCCTTTTCTCCTTTTCTCCTTGCAGACCTTCTAGAGGTCATCATTGTCCTAAATTCTGTACTTTTTGTATTTGTGTTATCACATATATAATATGTCTAAGCAACATATTGTTTAAAAAAAGGATATCCTGCTACATGGGATCTTCTTCCACCAACCATTTTCACTCATTTTGTTACTAAGATTCATCCATGTTTCTTTCTGTAAGTCTAGTTACTTCATTCTGACTACTGAATAATAATCATCTATGAATGGAAGTATTTGGTAAGTTGGATCTGATTTCTCTGGTGATATGGAAAGTAGAGCAATCAAATTCTCTATGTAAGTCACAATAGGTATAGCAAATAGTCTTTGAGTGTTTGATTGATATGCTCTATTTGACCCAGCAGTTTAAGAAGGGAAAGTGAAGAACGGGTAAAGCTGAAAACTGGAGGGTATGTACAGCACCTTCCAGATAGACAAATCCAGGCTAAAAGTCTAAGAAGTTTTCTGGTAACTCTCCAAACACCCCCACCTCCTTTCCATGGAGTCAGTTCTTTAGCATACAAATATGCTAGCTTTTCTCCTGTACCCATTGCTGCTCCATTATTTTTCTTTTCTTTATAGCAGATTCCTTGAAAGAAATGGCTATCGATGGACATCTGAGTGGTTCAAGTTGTTTGCTCTTATAAACAGTTCTACCGGGGATTCCTGGGTGGCTCAGAGGTTTGGCGCCTGCCTTTGGCCCAGGGTGCGGTCCTGGAGACCCAGGATCCAGTCCTGCGTCAGACTCCCAGCATGAAGCCTGCATCTCTCTCTGCCTGTGTCTCTGCCTCTCTCTCTCTCTCATGAATAAATAAATAAAATCTTTTTAAAAATATATAAATAAACAGTACTACTATTAACTCTCTTATATAAATCTCCTGGTACTTACATGCTAAAGTTTCTCTAGGTATATATCTAGGAATGATATTGCTGGATCATAGAGGATATGAAAGTTCAATTTCACAAGATAATGCTAAGTTGTTTTCCAACATGGTTAAACAAATTTACATCCCCATCAGGAACATACCATTGAAGAGGTCTTTCCAATACTTGATAGTAGCTACTTCTTAATTTTTGGCCAGTTAAATAAGTATAAAATATTATCTCACTAATGTTCATAGAAACATTATGCACAATAGCTAAAAAATGGAAATACCCCAAACATCAATTATCTGAGGAATGAATAAACAAATACGGTATATCCGTATAATAGAATGTTATTCAGCCATAAAAAGGAATGAATTACTGATAAATGCTATCATACAGGTAAATATTAAAATGTTAAAAAAAAAAGGGGGGGGGCAGCTGGGTGGCTCAGCGGTTGAGAGTCTGCTTCCAGCTCAGGGCATGATCCTGGAATCAAGTCCCACATCAGGCTCCCTGCACGGAGCCTGCTTCTCCCTCTGCCTGTGTCTCTGCCTCTCCCTTTCTGTGTCTTTCATGAAAATAAATAAATAATAAATAAATAAATAAATAAAATCTTTTAAAAAATAAAATAAAATGTTAAAAAAAAAAAACTTTAAAGTGTTATGCTGAATAAAAGAGACCAGGCACAAAAGACTGAATATTGCAGATTCCATTTATATGAAATATCCAGAATAGACAAATGCATAGAGATAGAAAGGAGATTAGTAGATACCAGGAGCTGGGGGAAAGTTGGAATGGAGATTGAATGCTTAAAGGTTATGGGGTTTTGGGAGTGATGAAAGAGATCTGGAACTAGATAGTGATGACCATTATACAATATTGTGAATGTACTTAATGCCATTGAATTGTACACTTTAAAATGGCTAAAATGGGGCGGCCCAGGTGGCTCAGGGGTTTAGCGCCACCTTCAGCCCAAGGCCTGATCCTGGAGACCCGGGATCAAGTCCCATGTCAGGCCCCCTGCATGGGGCCTGCTTCTCCCTTGACTGTGTCTGCCTCTCTCTCTGTGTGTCTCTCATGAATAAATAAATAAAATATTTTTTAAAAAACAGCTAAAATGATGAATTTTATGTGTATCTTACTACAATACAGTGTTATCTCACTGTGGTCTTAATTTGCAGTTATCTACATAGAAGTGAGGTTAAGCATCTCTGTGTGTTTATTAACTATATAAATTTCTTTGTGAAGCAACTATTTGTATTTTGTGTATGTTTTTCTATTGACGTGGCTTTTTATTTTCAGAAGGTTTTTATATATTCTTGATGCTCTTCCTTTATTGGTTGATATTTTACAAGTATCATATACCAAACTGTATCTTGTCTCTTCACATTAAACTTCTTAATGAGCAGAAGTTGTTGATTTTAATAGAGTAGAATTTATCAGAATTTATCTTAGGGACACCTGGGTGGTTGAGCATCTGCTTTTGGCTCGGGGTGTAGTCCCAGGGTCCTGGGATCGAGTCCCACATCGGCCTCCCCTTCAGAAGCCTGCTTCTCTCTCTGCCTATGTCTCTGCCTCTCTCTGTGTGTCTCTCTTGAATGAATAGATGGAATCTTTAAAAAAAATTATCTTGTTATTGTCATTTTATGATTAATCATTATGACTATTTTTCTGATTATCTCTTTGCTTTAGAAATACCTTTTAGTACTCTGATGTCAAAATAAATATCCATATTTTCATATGAAAACTTAAAATTTTTGGTTTTGATGTTTAAATACTTAATGTAAAATTGAAATTTTTAGGTATGATACAAGGTGGGGATCCAGTTTCATCCCCATATAGATGATCAACTGTCCCAGCTCCATTTCTCCATTGATTTGTCATGCCACTCCCATCATATATTAAATTTCCACATATGCAGGTTTTTGTTTCTAGGATCTTCATTCTGTTATATTGGTTAATTTGTCTATGCCTTGCTAAAACAGATTTAATTACTACAGCTCTATAATAAATATTAATATAAAGTCTTAATATCTCCTCCTTATTCTTCTTCAGAAGTAGCTTAGGGATGGCTGGGTGGCTCAGTCATAAAGCATCTGACTCTAGATTTCAACTCAGGTCATGATCTCAGGGTCTTGAGATTGAGCCCTGCATCCAGCTCCACGCTGAGATTCTCTCTTTCTCCCTCTCCCTATGCTCCTTCCCCTGCTCATGCTCTATACAGAAAGGGAAGAGGGGGGGGGGGGGAGGGGGAGAGAGAAGAAAGAAAGAAAGAAAGAAAGAAAGAAAGAAAGAAAGAAAGAAAGAAAGAAAGAAAGAAAGAAAGAAAGAAAGAAAGAAAGAAAGAAAGAAAGAAAGAAAGAAAGAAAGAAAGAAAGAAAGAAAGAAAGAAAGAAAGAAAGAAAGAAAGAAAGAAAGAAAGAAAAGGAAGGAAGGAAAAAGAGAAAGAAAAAGAAAGAAAGAAAGAGGAAAGAGGAAAGAGAAAGAAAGAAAGAGGAAGGAAAGAAGGAAAAAGAAAGAGAAGAAAGAAGAAGGAAGGAAGGAAAAAGAAAAAGAGAAAGAAAGAAGAAAGAAAGAAAAGAAAAGAAAAAGGAAGGAAGGAGAAAAAGAAAGAGGAAAAGAAAGAAAAGAAAAAGAAAGAAAAAGAAAGGAAAGGAAGAAGGAAAGGAAGAAAAAGAAAGGAAAGTATTAGACATTCTTGGTCTTTTTATCCTTCACATAAATATTAAAATCAATGAGAGATTCCATACAAAAAAACTTGTTTGGGCTTAGGTCACCATTGCATTAAATCTATAGTCAACAACAGGTGTCAAGGGCTAACTAGAGAGATAATTACAATATTAATATTCCTAAAAAGGACTATGTATCATGTATCTCTCCATTTACCTGCCTCTAATGCTGTTCAATAGTTTTATAATTTTATACATAGAAGTCTGGCTTACTTATATTCAATAGACATAGTTTATTGATAATGCAAATGGCATCCTTTTCTGAAAATTATGGGGGTTTAATTGTTTCTTATGGGTATATGAAATTGATGAAACTGATGAAGGCTAAACTACTCTGTTTGAAAAAGAGTGGTATATGGTGGACCCAGAACCCTGCTTGGTCTCCCCTCATGATCAAAGCCCCCTCTCTTCACCAAAACTGGCACTTCTTTGAAATCAGAGGGCTCTGCCTTACATTGAAAACTGATCTAGAAGAATAGTTAAGAATATTCAATAAGGAACACCTGGGTGACTCAGTTAAGCATCTGACTTTGATTCAGATCATGATCCCAGTGTCCTAGATCAAGCCCCCCCATCAGGCTGGTTGGGCCTCCCAGCACAGTGGGGAGTCTCCTCTTTCTTTCCATCCCTCTCCCCGCTCCTACTCTCTCACAAATAAATAAAATCCTTTTTTAAAATATTCAGTAAATTTTTAAAAGAATAATATTATGAACTGTGGGACATTGTAAGATTATACAGCCATTAAAAATTTTTAAATATGTAATGTTGAGAAGACTATAGAACAAAATAAAAAGTCAAAATAAAATCTTAATATATTAAAAAAAAATTAAAAAAAAATTAAAAAAAAATCTTAATATATGCGACTATATGTATTAGTGTGACGTTTCTAATCATTAAAGAAAGCCTTTTTTAAATAGTGATTTCAGTATGTCATTAGTTACTTAGGAAATTTGACTGCATTAAGAAACTAACAGTGCATTAATTAAAACTCAGCGTCGGCCTGCTAGCTTGTGAATTCTGGAGAAGATAAACTGGCTTTTCATCTTTGTGTCCACGTGTGCCCTACATATGTAGTCACTGCTCCATAAAAAGTACTTGAATTATTGTTGAATTTACCTCTTTGGATCAGGGTCACATAAAATAGATTGGATTTAGAAGTTACTATTATGCAAAAACTTTGTAGGGAATTGGATGATACATAATTGGAATTGGTGAGTCATAATTTTGGATGATTCATAATTATTGGATGATTGGATGATACAATTGGATGATACATGATTATTTCTTAGAAGCTTTCAGACTTTAGTGAACTTAGTTGATCCAAATTTGAGTAGTAATTATGAGAATATCTTGCTACCAGTTATGGAGAATGTTTTCATAAAGTTCATTCATTCATTCAAAGACTAAGTGAGCCCTTACTAGGACACAGACAAGAATTGATAATATATCTTCATCATATACAGCCAATAAGAGCCTGCACTTGGGGAAACCCTATTTGCAATACAGAACTGAAAGCTCTCCCTGAAATCTAGAATTGTCAGCAAACATGTCATTCCATATGGAAAAGATGATCAATGATAGAAAACATTTATTCCAAAAATTTATCCTATTTACTACAAGTGCTCAATATATGACAAGCCAGGGGAAACATGATGGTAAAAAATGATCCATGGAGACAAATGTGGTTGTGAAAGTTGGATATCAGGGTAGGAGAAACTGACTTCAATCCATATTTTAACCTTTATATTACAATTGCCAGATGCATCAGAGTTAAACAAGAAGTTAGAGTGGGATGAATAGGAGGAGCCCAGATTTTTAGGATAGTGAAACTATTCTGTATGGTAGTGCAATGGTGGATACACGTCATATATTTGTCAAAACCCATAGAATGGACAACACCAAGAGTGAGCCATGTTGTAAACAATGGACTCTGGGTGATAATGATGTGTCAAATAAAATTTTATTTTGTTGGATTTTGGAAGGAAAAATGAAAGTGATAATTCAATTATGAAGGAACTATAGTTCCTTTTTTTATAGTTCCTTTTACTAAAGATTAAAAAGTATATTTAAGGGCATAACAATGTACCATATTCATTCTTTTCTTAAGTCATCAGCAAGCACTCAACTGGACTACTGCAATACTCTGCTGAGCGGGCCTCCCTCCATTCTTGCTCCCATTAAAACCATTTTCCTCAAAGCAGCAATAGTGATTCATCAAACATACAAAGTGTTGTTACTTGCCTACTTCAAACTACTCCTCTGATTTTTCCATTTGATAATTGACTTCTCCTTTGTGCCTACAAATAAAGTCCAAATTCCTTTTGTGTGGTATATAAGACCCATTGCAACTTAGCTCTTGCCTCTCTTACCGCCTAGTGAAAGAAAATATCAAATTTTATGTTCTAGCAATTTACAACTACTTCATGCTCTTTCAAGTTCATGCCATAGTGTTCATGATACTGTGACCTTGCTCAAGCTTTTCTCTTTCCCTAGCACATGCTCCCCACCTGTATCTATTTTATGGATAGTCATCCTTCAAGACAGCTCAGATTTCATCCTCCAAGCTGAGTTGAAGCCCCTTCTTGGGTTTCTGTAGCATCCTATGCGTACTTCCATCTCCTCAGCTGTGGAATCATATTGAAATTGTTTATAAGTGTGTCTTCTCCATTAAACCATGAGGTTTTTTTAGGACAGAAGCCATGTTTAGTCATCTTGTGTCCCCAGCCAGTGTCTAGTTCAGTGCCTGAAATAAAGCAGGCACTTAGTAAATACAATGAGGACATAATAAGTCATCTTCCAGGTGCTGCAACAGGGACTAGTGAATTTCATATATGCCATTTCCACTACCCAGGAGCTCACAGCCCACCATACAAGAGGACATGAAAAATGACAGACACGAAAGCACTGAAATGAGTCACACTGGTGAGAATCTGCTGTCTTTTTAGCCAAATTGAAATTGCTTACCATCAACCATGCTCATCCATGAGAATGAAGGACTGTGGAATTTTCTTCTGTTAAAATAACTCCCAGGCAGCCCGGGTGGCTCAGCAGTTTAGCGGCACCTTCAGCCCAAGGTGTGATCCTGGAGACCCGGGGTTGAGTCACAAGTTGGGCTCCCTGCATGGAGCCTGCTTCTCCCTCCACCTGTGTCTCTGCCTCTCTCTCTCTGTGTGTGTCTCTCATTAATAAATAAATAAAATATTTAATAAATAAATAAAATAACTCCCAAGAAGTATACTATTTAAAGATAAGTATGCAGAAGGAAGAGACAAAGGGTCATAGAGATCGACAAACTAACCCATCCCCCCCTTTTGAGAGTTTTCATATGCACTCTTCAATATGATTGAAAAAATCTTTATAGGCTATGTTCCCTAGAATCTGAAATGTGATCAGGTTTATTTTGTAAATAATGGGAGTGGTAGCAGAACCACTTCCTCCCTATTACTATTCTCAACCCTGTTTTATAATGGAAGCACATTAACAAATTTATTTTGTGCTATTAGCCAAGCATAGTGTTAAGATAAGAGAGAAGATTATCTCATTCAGCTTCATAACAAACCCATGAAGTAAGTACTATTATTAACTCCATTTTGTAGGGGAGGAAACTGAAACTTGAAGAGGTCAAGTAACTTGCCCAGGATCACGTCTGTGGTAGGCATTAGAAGCAGGATTTGAAGCCAGGCAGTCTGATTCCAGGACTCAGTTTTGATGAGTGCACCATACTACCTGAGCTCTATGTGGTAAAATGCAGTAAACACACATTATAACTGGTCCATTATAAATTGTTCTTGACTTCAGGTAAATGGCAATTTACTGAATGAATCAAATTGTCAGTTTTGTTGCTTTTTTTTTTTTTTTTAATTAAGGATACTTTGGGACCTGTGAAAGTGTTAATAGTTAACTCTCATAAGCCTTCTAATTGTGGAGTATTTTGAACTTTAAGGATGTTGGGGAAACTAATTATTCATATAACTGTCTTCCTTTGCAATAAATAAAATCTTTTTATTAAAATATTTTAGTATGAATTTTTTTATTATTTGGCGGTTTTATTAGTCTATGATGTTTCCAGCAAAGAGTCTTCTTGTGAAAAGAAATCCTCAAAAGTACTACCTAAAGACTAAAGTGTTTGTTTAAAACACACACATACACACACACACACACACACACACACACACACACACACATTACTTTTCTCCTTTTAGACTCCAGAAGCAATTTCCTCCTAAAGCTGACTTCCTTTCTGGAAATGATTCTTGTTTCCAACCGTGTTGAGAATCCATTTTTTTTCATTCCTTCTCTCTCTCTCATTCTTTCTCTTTCTCCCTCCCTTCCTCCCTCCTTTTGCTTTTCTGGTAGTAGCAAAGAGGAAGGAGGGGGTGGGCACAGGAAAGAGGGAAAAGAGAAAACAGAAAAAGAATTGCATGCCACTATGCCTGAATATATCCTCTATTTGTGGATAATTCCATCCGAGTTGTACTTTTGCCTTTTATTTCCGTTTTTGGACACCTCTTTTATCATCCAGCCAACAGGGACAGACAAAGCACTGTTGGTGCCCGGAGCGACAGAACTCTGGTAGGGGGCTGGCTGTAAATTGACGTGGCATGGAAATTCTCCGCTAAGTTGTAGCAGCTTGCATGTTTCTCCTAAGATCAAGCCCAGCCTCCTAGAGCTGTAGCTTAATCATCATGGGTTCAACGACTTTACAGAAAAATGGATAGAAAAAGTCTTCAGCTCCTTTCTTTGGACTCAAATGTTTTCTTTTTGACTACCTATGGTTTAGCTGAAAAAATCAAAGCAGTTAAGTCTGTAACTTTCTTTTTTCAGCTTAAACAACAGAATTTGCTGCTCTCCCTCCCCTATCCTGCAATTTAATTCCTTACAGATTTTGCCATGGGGTGCGGACTTAGAAAGCTAGAAGACCCTGATGATAGCAGCCCTGGAAAAATATTTTCTACCCTGAAGAGACCGCAAGTGGAAACAAAGACAGAATTTGCTTACGAATATGTATTGCTGGATTTTACTTTACAAGGTAATTTTTGCTTCTATTTTATTTGCTAAATGAAATCTTTCAAAGAGAATGCATTAGTTTTTTTAAGTGTTGCTTGTGAATTTTTAAACTATTCTTCACAATCAGATTGTGTAAATCTAACAATAATGCTTTGTTTCCTAATTATATTTTGAAAGATTTTCGGTTTGTTTGCTTGATTTTTTGTAATATGGCTCATGTATTTTATAAAATTAGAAAAACTGCTTGGAATTATTTCTTTCATTTTTATTTTTAAAAGGATAGACAAATATGTTTGATTTCCCAGCCAAATAGCTATAGCCTTAATGACAGTTTGGGTCTTGAAAAAGATCTGAAAGTCACAAGAAGGTAGCATGTAGGGTATATGATTTGCATCGTGGGGAAGAGTATTTGCTAAGATAATTCTGAGGTTTCCAACTATGTAAAATTTTGTGATTGTGCTAGTCATTTGATATTTTTGACCAAGTTAAACTTGAAGTTTGAAAATAGAGAAAAAAGAAAAGAAAAAAAAAAAGATACTCTTCTGTAAGACACTTCCTTTGCTTGGTGCCCCGTGCCTAACAGAGAAACTCCCTGTTCCAGAAAGTTGGAAACACAAATAAACAAGCCCAGATGGCAATCCTGTGGAAGGAACAGAGGCAGCTCAAACTCACAAATACTTTGCCTCAATACTTTTGGAAACTTTAGAGTATACAACTACATGGATAAAACCGAGTTTTTAAAAAGCAGAACAATGTCTTTAATGATGGGGTACTGAAATAAAATTCAGAATGTCTTACTTGCTGTTAGAACTTCCAGATATTAGTATTCTAAGTTCTTATTACAAAGTTACACTTGTTATTCTAATAAGGTACACATTTTATCAGTTAATAGAAAGTTTATACTAAATGAATTATCACGTTGGATATTATTTTCTTTTCAACTTAAACACAAATTCTCCATTTTTTGGTTTGTTCTGTGAACAGTGCATCTTTGTGCTAGAAGCAAGAGCAGCCCATTTTTCTTTGTCAAAAATTGAGCTAGCCAGCAAGCAAACTCCCTTCCAGGGACATGCATAAAATCTGTACATATAGTTTTAACATATTCACATTTCTATTTTTATCTAAGGCTAAGGCTACCAAAGGGAAAAAAATGTCAACATTCTTAATTTTTAATTCTGAAAGTTAAAAGTGGATTTAGATAATAGTGATAATCAGAGAACTAACCAATCATGTGAATTTTTTCTATCATTTTTCAAAAACCATCACTTGAGAAATACTTGTGATGTGGTGCTATGTTTTCTTCACTGATTGTTCTTATCAATTATTTTTAGGACAAGTTTCTGTAATCTATAGGACACAAACACACACTTTCCTTAACTTGAAACCTTGTCTACTCATAAACTTTAGGCCAGAGCCATTTTGATCTGCACTTTAAGAATTGCTGCACAACCCACCATAGGATCATAGGGCTTAAAATAACTTGACATTTTTTTCTCATTAATTTCTTTCTAACCATGTTAACAATCTCACATGAATATGTATACATGCAGTCATGCTTGAATCAGAAACATCTACAGCTTTCTTCAGAAGTCATTTTGATTTTGTTAGCAAGAAGAAGCACTTCTCTCTGTGAAAGGAGTATAATCGATACCTCCACTCTAGGTGTTTGGAGAAGGTCATAGAGTGTCACGCTATGAAGTGTAAGTATGGGCATAGATTGCAAATGTTAGCATAGAAAGCAGGCACATGTTTTAAAGTTGCATCTGGTTCCTATTTGGTAGAAGCGCCTAGTCTCCTGGTGCCCCTTTCTGTCCAATTATTCCACATTTTTGTTGTTATGTTTTGGTTTTGTCTTTGCCTTTGCCTCAGAAGCCAAGATTCTCTATCACTCCAATTGCCCAGACCACCTTTCTTTATTCTGTTGCCTCTGACCTCCACCTGCCACTCCAGTGTATAGAGGAATGATTTAGAGGGTGTGGGGGAGTAGGGTAAAACATGCCAGCCTTCTGTTGAGCACTGGCAATTCCGTCCTGGGATTGCTGTAAGTACAGAATAGTGGCACCTCCTGCTTCTCAGAGGCCACTGTGAGCAACCTTTCAGGAAACAAAATGGTCTGGTGACAGCTGTGTGTGCTCATGATGAGCCTGTCTCTTACCTTGTTTTCCTCCGTTTTTTTCCAAACAGAGGACATGAGACAGAGAGTAAAGTCTCAGTGGGGCAAGAGGAGGAGACTCTGAAATTTCCAGTGCCCTGTGTTAGGATGGCTGATTATCCTGGACAATTTATTTCCCATTCAGTTCCATTCTCTGTTTCTCCCCCTCTCTCTCCCTCACTCTCTCTTACTCGCTTTTCTTTCTCTCTCTTTCCCTCTCTCTCTGTCTCTCTTCCTCTCTCTCTCTCTCCCTCTCTGCTTCCCCACACTTTTTTTGGAGGGGTGGGCAGGAGGATTTTGAACCATTATTTACATCTCCATTGGAGAAATAATAACATAGTCGTTAAGCACAGAAGACTCTGGTATCAAAGTTCCTGGATTCTGAATCTAGGCTCTTTCTAACTGTGGCAGGTTTATAAACCTTACTATACCTCAGTTTCCCCATCTGAAAAAGAAGGGTTCTGATGGTGCTTATATAATGGAGTTGTTTTCAGGATTAAAGAGGATAATACAGGATAATCCATTTAATAAAAGTTAACTATTATTATCCCTCATGGCTTTACGCCAGGTCTACCAAGTGAGACTAGTGAGATTTTGGTACAATCTTTGTGACAAGTTTTCTGGATTATTGTATATGAATGTGTATTTATGAGAGTGTGTGAGTGTATAAGGAGCATGTTACAGAATTTCTTAACGAATAGTTAAACTCTGTAAATGATCCAAATGTGTTAGTTTCATCCTTAAATCCCAGAAAATAATCTGAATAATAATAGCCTTAAGAATTTTTAAAGCACAAACAGCTTTAAGATTAAAAGAGTTTTTTACAATACAAAAAAACCAACAGAAGGACAGATGGTAGCTTTGAATTTCTAGTAAAATTATGTAAAATATATTAAGTAAATTTTGCTGGGCTCTGACTTGCTTCCTTATTAAAATAAACTCTAACTGTTTTTTTTAATCACCACTGTTAACAGCAATCAATACATATGACATATGAGGATAGGCTGATAAGTACTGGAAATACAAAAAGAAATAAGACGGTTTCTGCCCTCAAGTATTTTATATTCTAAATGGTCAAACTAGACAAACTAGACAAACTAGATGGTTTCTGCCCTCAAGTATTTTGTATTCTAAATGGTCAAACTAGACAAACTAGACAAACTAGACAAGACCATGAACTCCTCAAGGTCAGAAACTATATCATATCTACCTTTTAGCACAGTGCTTGGCACATGAACAATGGACAATAAGTTTTGTTGAATTAATGAATGAAAAATTACAGTACAAGATAAAGTGGTGTCAGAAAAAGGAAAAATCAATTTTGAATAGGATCAGTTGAAACTCAAACTAGGACTTTAACTGACCCTGAAGAACAAATAGGGCTTAGACAGTCAGAAAAAAGGTTGTTAAGAGGTTGAGGCATATTCAAGGACTAATGACTAGAGCAGTGAGCTAAGGGGGGTTTTTATTAGAGAAAGGGAAAAAATAAGGTTGGAAATAAATGGAGTATGAAATGCTGTGACCTGGCTAAGGAAAGATTCCTTGGTTCTATGGGAATTAAGTAGCCATAAAGGCTTTGGAATGAATAGTCATTAGATCCAGAGAAGTATTTTTAGAAGATTAATGTGAGACTGAGTGGAAAGAGATAGAAGTGAGGACATTTATTTAAAAGGCCTCTTGTAGTGGTCAAGGCTACAAGTCGACAATGAGGACATGCATGTGGGGGCAGCAGTAGGATGGAATGCAAGGGGCATATATAAGACATTATGAAGAAATGATTTACCAGATTGTGACTGGCTGGATATGAAGGGACAGAAAGAATGAGGAATCCAGGATGACTTCCTGCTTCTGAGTAAGTGTGTAACTGAGCCTGAGTAACAGTGGAAATAATGATGCCTCTTACAGTAGGAGAGGCATCCTGAACAGAGTCAGTGTGTTGGGAAAAAGCAGTTCCAACACAGGCATGTTGCATTTGAGATGGACAGCTTGGTAGAGACTCTTATTAGATACCTAGCTGGAGATGATGATTTCCAGGAGGAATCGAAATAAGTAACGTCTTAAAAAGAGGAAATGTAGGAAGAGCATAAGCATATCAAGCTCAGTTCTCAGGCATATTTAGCCATATTGAGGACAATTCAACAAAAAATTACAGAGAATGAAGACATTCAGGACTATATAGCATCAAAGAACCCAAGGAAAGGGAGGGTTTCAAAAAGGAAGACGTGGTCAGTAATTTTAAATGACAGAGAAGTTTTAAGAAGAATGAAGATGCAGCACTGAAGAGAATGCATGAAAGAATCAACAAGAAGTGAATAAAGGCTCAGAAATGAGGGAAGGGTAGAAGAGGGGAGAAGGAATGAAGGAAGGAAGGAAGGAAGGAAGGAAGGAAGGAAGGAAGGAAGGAAAGGAAGGAGGGAGGGAGAAAAGAAGGGTGGGTCCAACTCAATTTTCTGTATGCGAGTCTAATAAGTTCATGAGAATTTCCTCAAACGGTCTAAAGTGACTAAATTTATTCAGGTCATAGTGCCTTGCCAAAATTCCAACCAGGTGGTAAAACCTACATGAGGAGTTTCATTATGTTTGAAATGGTGAGATATTTGGTTTAGAACAATAAGACCTCACAAATCCAGACTATTGTGGAAGAAAAAGATCCCAGTCTGAATTGGGAGAGAAGAGAACCTCTGCTAAGGCATACAGTATGCATTTATATTGACAATGTAACTTATATTTTCTACTCTACCTCATACTTCTTATATCTGGGTGGACATTTACTCATCTAATGAGTAATGAACTAATATTTATTAAGTACCTACTGAGCTAAGAGCTAGGATACAAAGGTAAATAAAGCTTAGTCCATGCTCTTTATGAAACTGCACCCTAGTGAGCATCCTACTGAGGGACACTGATAAATACTCAATTACAGTGTGTACATTATACACTATGATGCAGATGATGCTAGAAGTACGAGGGTTATAGAGGCAGAAAAAAAGAACACCTCTACCTGATTGGTGGGATCCAGAAAGATTCCTTAAAAGAAAGGTCATCTCATCTAAGATGTAAAGGGTGAGTGGGACTTAGACAAAGGTTTGTAACCAGAATAGAAAAAATACAACTGCAACTTTCCTTTTGTAAGGAAAAACCAAACAACCCATTTTTTTTTTTTTTTTTTTGCCTCACCGACTGCCTTTATTGGGCATCAGCCCACGGGCTCCACAGGCCCAGGAAGGGGGTAGTGGGTGTCACTCGAAGCAGGGACTCTCCAGTGGGAGGAATGGCCAATGATGCCACGTAGCCCCCAGGACACCTGCCTCAGCCCCGGACCTCTTACTGTAACCCATGTAGCTGACCCAGCGGGAAGGTGTGTAAGGTCATAACCCTGACTGCCTGTGGGGCGGTTCCCCCAGTTCTGGGCTCAAATGCACGAGGAATTTGGACAGGCACTTCACAAAATAGTTAATCCAAATGGCCAATGGGTATATGAAACTGTTACTAACCTTATTAGTAACCAGAAAAATGCATGTTAAAACCACAGTGAGATATCACTACAAATCATCCAAAACGGCTAAAATTTTAAAAGACTACTAATACCACATGTTAGTAAACTGGCACAAGCATTTTGGGTTTTGTCTTTAAAGATTTTATTTATTTAATTTTTTAAAGATTTTACTTTTTTTTTTTCATGAGAGACACAGAGAGAAAGGCAGAGACACAGGCAGAGGGAGAAGCAGGCTCCATGCAGGGAGCCCGATGTGGGACTCGATCCCGGGACTCCGGGATCACACCCTGAGCTTAAGGCAGACACCCAAATGCTGAATGCCACGCAGGTGTTCCAAGATTTTATTTATTTATCTGAGAGACAAAGAAATAGAGGAATCATGAGCAGGGAGAGGAGTAGAGGGAGAGGGAGAAGCAGACTCTCCTGCTGCCCAGGGAGCCTGATGCAGGGCTCAGTCCTATGACCCTAGGATCATGACTTGAGCCAAAGGCAGATGCTTAACTGAGCCAACCAAGTGCCCATGGTACAACCATTTTGGGGGGAAAAATGCTTTGGCATTATCTGGTTAGCTGAAGATATACCCAATGTAAATGTGTACACATGTGTACCATGAGGCATATACAAGAATGTTCAGAAAGTGCTATTTATAATAACCCAAAAGCAGGAACAACACAGAAATCCAAGAACAAGAGATCAGAAAAATAAATTGTCGTATATTTACACAATGGAACACTATACTGCAAAAGTCAGCAAACTTTCTCTAAGGGGCCAGATAGTAAATATTTCAGGCTTTGCGAGACGCATGATGTTCATCACAATTACTCAGCTCTGCCATTGTAGTACCAACATACCATACGTTACAAAATAAGCCATAGGCAGTCCTTTGCCAACCTCGATTATACTGCAATGAAAATGAAGAAACAACAACTATACAAGCTACACAAGACAAATATCACAGGCACAATGTTGAGTAAAAGAAGACAGACACAGGGGATGCCTGGCTAGCTCAGTCCATAGAGCATGTGACTCTTGATCTCAAGGTTGAGTTTAAGCCCCACGCTCGGTATAGAGATCACTTGAAAAAAATAAAAATAAAAAAATCTTTAACACAATGAGATGAACACTGGGTGTTATACTATATGTTATTTAAATTGAATTTTTATTTCAATTAAAAAATAAAAATCTTTAAAAAAAGACACAGAAGTTATGCCATATAATTCCATTTATATAAAACAAAAAATAGGCAAAATTGAACTATAATGTTCAAGGCTGCATTCTTGGGTAGTAGACTAAAAAGAAGAGAAAAGAAATGATGGCCATAAAATTCAAGATAGTACAGAGGGGAGAGGGGATTGTGATTGGAAAAAAGCAAAATGGGAAGCTTCTGGAGTGCCCACCATGTTCTAATTTTTGAATGGATGGTGGTTACCGAAGTGTTGGCAGTGTTAAGTATATTTTGTTTATATTTTTTGTATGTTACATTTCAACCCCTACTCAAAAAATTTTAAAAGATTAAGTGGGAAATGTAGGTAAGGCAAACAAGGCTGAAAGATGGGGAAATGAGAGAAAATTCCATGGTCTGTCCAGGGACCACAAATAAAACAATGGATTGAGAATAGCATGTGAAGGAGACAGCAGTGAAACATGAGGCTGCAGGACTCTGAAGTGGTCATAATTTGATCTTTTATATATCTGCCTATAATAATAAGCCATGTAGTTCAATAGAGTATTAGCATATTTAAATTTAGTTATATTACTTCAATTAAATAACATTAATGAGTGACTACAAAAATGGCAGCTCTCATTGGAAACATAAAAGATTACATAATTTGGATATTGTTCATGTGGCAGTTCATATTGCTAAATAATTTCAAGTATTTTGATAAGTAGAGTAGACCCTATATTCATTTTAATATCATACATTAAATTGCTTAACAATTTATTATAGTCCAAAGCTTTATCCTAGCCCATGTCTGAATTTTCACAAATTCTTAACATGACACACATCAATGAAGTTTTACTTTCTTGTAGGCACTAAAATGTATGGCTGTGGAATCTGGTTTAATCACATCCTCACCACTTCCTAGCAACTTGGGCAAGTTACCAAATCTCTCTCTCCTTGAGTTCCCTCATCTGAGAATAATGATAATATCTACCTTATAGAGTGTTTTAAGTATTAATTAAGATTAGGTGTGTAAAGCATTTCGCATAGTGCCTGGCATAAACTAGGTACTTGGTATATGTTACTATTTTTTACTGTAATTGCTAAAAAAAAATATGGAGATTGACAGTATTCCCTTTTGAAAATATGGTAAATGTACTTGCCAGTGTTTATGCATTGTATGTTTATCTGAGGAAACAATGTTTCATAAATATTTCAAAAACACATACCAATCTTCAGAAGTAAATTGGTGGAAAGAACATATATATGTCTTGGACAATTTTCATAGAGTTACATCATCAGAGCAAAGCTTTTGGCATTGAGCAAGTTCTTAGCTTTATACTGGACGATGAATTTTTCTATTTCTAAAATTTGATCTTTGAAAAGCTTTTAAGCAAATGAGCATTAAAACGTCTATTGACATTTTTAGAAACTGTGGGGATAAAAGATAGGATGTTTCTTGACCTTCAGCGTGTTTCAGTTTTAACCATAAATATCCACTTTGCGTGTGTACAGTTTTCAAAGCAATTACGAAACACTTTCTTTCATCACTAAATTACAACAATCTGGTAAGGTATAATAAAGCATTTACAAACAATGTAGCATCAATTTAACAGTACCAACCACACCCAATAATGCTGTGAGCAGCACCATTTGTTTCTTCCAAAAAGCTGAGCTGCGAAAGGACTCATGGTGGCTAGGGAGCTAAGAGGAGGAAGATAGATTGCTTGCAGCTGCTGCTAACCGCCTGTGCTATTTATTTAGATTCTAGCCAAAACCACTACCACCTCCCCCTGAATTTCTGGTTTAAAAAGTAATAGAGCCACTGGGTACCTGGCTGGCTCAGTCAGTAAAGCATGTGACTCTTGATCTTAGGGCTGTGAGTTCAAGCCTGAATGCTGAGTGTAGAGATTACTTAAACCTAAAACCTTAAAAAAAAAAAAAAAAAAAAAAAGGAATTGAGCCTCTGATAATTACTGCCCCAGTATAAGGACATCAAATCAAAGGCTTGGCCTCAAACACCAACCCTGTTGTGGAGAGCTAATTACTCACTCTGGTCAGTACTGATGAAAAGTCCTCATTCTGTGTGCACAGCTCTCCCCTTCCTTACACATCTCGGCTGAATCAAGTTTCTAGTCTCTTTTCAGCAAAGTTTAAAACCTTAGTAAGAATTGAGGGAATTACATGAAGGGAAGTTCTCAATTTATTTTTTTTCCCTCTGGATTTATTTTTCCTCTTCTTGCTCCTGGGTTTACTTTTCTTGAATGATGCTGGCATGTTTAAAGCAAGTCCCAATGTTGGAGAAAAAGGACAATTTGTTAAAAGTGTGCACCGCAGACCTTCTATCACCATCCTCTCCTCTTCCCAATAATGAGGAAGAATTGGATCACTTTTTCTGTGTCCTAGGATGCTGAACACTTACATGACCTAGGTGGCCTGAACCTGACAGGCTCTGGTCAGCAGAGCCCCTGGCGTGACCTAAGCAGAAGTTGTAAACCAAAGAGATAATGGGCCATATTCAGCCTTCAGATAGATCTCACTTGGTGTGTACAGTGTTAAAATACTTGAATTACCTGTCACTTTTTTAAATTGGCAAATATTACATAAGAATATGGACTTCGAGGCCTTCTTTAAAATTAGGAGATCAGGGATCTCTGGGTGGCGCAGCGGTTTGGCGCCTGCCTTTGGCCCAGGGTGCAATCCTGGAGACCTGGGATCAAATCCCACGTCGGCTCCCGGTGCATGGAGCCTGCTTCTCCCTCTGCCTATGTCTCTGCCTCTCTCTCTCTCTCTCTCTCTCTCTGTATGACTATCATAAATAAAAAAAAATTTTTTTTAAAGGAAAAAAGTTTAGGAGATCCAATAACAATCAGGCCCACATGCTTATATCACAGCCCTTACCAAAAGCTGCTCTCTTTTGGATAAGGTTCGGAGTCTTTGCCAGGTCTCACAGCCTCCTTCAAAACATGTCTTCTCTTCATTTTCTCAGCCTGGTGTCTTTGGGCATTTGAGTCTGAGAGTCAACTTTTCTAGATTTTTCAGTTTGTAATTCTTCCTAAAACTGCTGTGTGTGTGTGTGTGTGTGTGTGTGTGTGTGTGTGAGTGTAGTGCATTTAACATTTCTTTTGCTTTGAGACTCAAGACAATAACCTTACTTTAGTGAAAGTGCAAGAGGATGTGGAGTTGACCTGAAAAGCTGGATTTATTCTATTGACATCTACAGATAACAAGGTGTTCCTTAGAAATACATTCTCCACCTAAACAGGAACCCCCTTAAGCACCAGTGTTATTCTGTTATAGTTATCTTCTTGGTGATTGGTTTTAACAGGTTACATAACTGCCTTTGAAAACCACATTCTGAAACAAGAGAATGGGGGGAATGAGTTCATTATCATTATCAACTTGGGACAATGAAGTGTAGAAAGCCCATTAAGTGACCCCAGACTGTAACATTTTTATAGTTATTTTTTTCTAGTTTTATAATTCATTTTATTTCCTCTAATATCATCTATCTCCCTTGCTACTCTCATTGTGTCCTTGCTCCTTGCCATATATCTCTACTAACACATATTTAAAGAACTGAACATGTCAGAGTCCTATTATTCTTTCCTGCCACCTGTGGCTTGGGTGATACTCCTTTATGTACCTGTTTCCTTCACTATTCAGTCAGTGTCACACTTGCCACTTCTTTTGTGTGACAGCCCTTCACATATATCGGGATGGTATCCCGTTCTTCCTTTATTTAGTGCATGGTTGCAGAACACCTATTAAGGACCTTCAGACCACTCACTATCCTGAATGCTTTTTTTTTTTTTTTAATATACGCCAGCTTGAAACTGTCTCTAATTTGGCCCTTAAATTGAACACAATCCACTTATTAATTCAACAAATATTAACTGAGGATCAATGTGGCAGGCACTGTTATAGGTATAAAGGAATAGCAGTGAAGAAAATATGAATATCTCCCTGCATTCATAGAGCTTTCATTTTGGTCACAGAGGCAGATATTAAATAAGAAAACAAGATGAGGGATGCCTGGGTGATTCAGTCACTTGGGCCTCCAACTCTTGATTTTGGCCCAGGTCATGATCTCATGGGTCAAGGAATCAAGTCCCAGTTTGGAGTCCAGGCTCAGGGGGGAGTCTGCTTGAGGATTCTCTCCCTCTTCCCCTCCCCCCACCACCTACTCAGAGCATATGCCCACAGGCATGAGCTCACTCTCTCTCTCTCTAATAAATAAATAAAATTTTTTTAAAATATGTTATTTATTTATTCATGAAAGACAGAGAGAGAGAGGCAGAGACACAGGCAGAGTGAGAAACAGGCTCCCTGCAGGGAACCCGATGTGATACGCCAGGATCACGCCCTGAGCCGAAGGCAGATGCTCAACCATTGGGCCACCCAGGCGTCCCTAAATAAATAAATCTTTTTTTTTTTTTTTTCAATTTTTTTTTTTTTATTTATTTATGATAGGCACACAGTGAGAGAGAGAGAGGCAGAGACATAGGCAGAGGGAGAAGCAGGCTCCATGCACCGGGAGCCTGACGTGGGATTCGATCCCGAGTCTCCAGGATCGCGCCCTGGGCCAAAGGCAGGCGCCAAACCGCTGCGCCACCCAGGGATCCCAATAAATCTTTTTAAAAAGTACAACTGGGTGAATATATAATATATTCTGGTTATTATTTAGATGGTGATAAATGTGTAAGGGAAGGAAAATAAACAGGAAGTATACCAATGTTGGTCTGTTCAGCACAATTCAGTGAGCTGCCTTTCTACGGAGGCTTTTGTCTTTCAGATGACAATGATCACATTAGATTAACTGCTAACTTATAATTAATCTGTGGTCAGCTAAAGTCTCTAGACTTTCCTCCTTTCCCCACCAAATGAATGTATATTAAATCAGATTTCTCTCATTCTGTATCTTGAACTATGAAAAGAACTAAGAATTTATCCCTGTTCAATTTCTTTTTTGATCATTATACCACCAAACCAAGAGTTCTTCAAATCCTCATTCTCTTAGCCAATGTATTTGCAACTACTTCTTTGCTATATAATTATCATTTTTCACCGACTCCAAAACATTGTTTACTATAAAACACACCATTACTTATGTACCACTAAGAGAGAGAAAAAAATGTATGAATTAAACTATAACTACTTTCTCACTTAGTAATTCAATTTTTACCAATGGTAAAAGCCTTTTAGACATTTTTAAAAAGATTTTTATTTATTTATTTATGAGAGACACAGAGAGAGAAAGACAGGCAGAGACACAGACGGAGGGAGAAGCAGGCTCCATGCAGGGAGCCCGATGTGGGACTCGATTCCAGGACTCTGGGATCACGTCCTGAGCCAAAGGCAGGCGCTTAACCTCTGAGCCACCCAGGTGTCCCTAGACATTTTTAAACATCAATTATTCCTACTATCTCTCTCATACATACTTTAAGAAAGCAAAACTAAGTGCAATAAACAAATCCCTAAAACATCTTTGCACTCAGGCCCCAATTTTTCAAAATCATTTTCAGACTCAGAGTCTGTGTGTCCCCTTTTTTCCATATATTTTTTTCCTCTGGGCAGTCAGGAGTATTGGAAATGCCACATTACTTAAAAGAGTGCTGGGCTTTTCTCTAAAGTACCTTACTCCCATTCTGCAAGTACAAGACTGGGGCTTCTTTGATATTGTCAAAGATGATCAATGGCAAGTTTTCAGGCAACAACAAGGGAACCAGGACTTGTAGTTTGAGTGATTCTTGAATGATCTGTTGACTGAAACCTCAAGCATTGTCTAGTCATGCCATATGGAAAAACAACCAACTTCACACCTGTCGTAATATCCACTATAATTATCATCTGGCCAACAGTAGTAGTTAAAATGCCAGGAGAGATTTCCAAGCCAAGGCACATGCCTTATTCTTGTATTGAATTTTATAACTTATAAAGACATGCTTTCATAAAAACAAAATGCTTATTTCCACACATGTATTTTTTTAAATTATCAGCTATAATCTACATATTTGTGTTTCACTTTTGTCAGATTCATAAACTTTAAATTTCTTACACTTTCATGAATTTTTAAGTTTCGTTTTACAATCTATTTTGCTAAGATAATCATCTTAGAATGGTATCCTAGAAAAATCAAGTTTTTTAATTTTTCTGAGATTGTTTTGAGGAAGAAGGCATAGCATACCTTTTTAAACGAATAAACTAGGGATGCCTGGGTGGCTCTGCCTGTGTCTCTGCCTCTCTCTTTCTGTGTGTTTCTCATGAATAAATAAAATCTTTAAAAAAATAATAAACTAGTGCCGTTGTACTTTAAAAAAAATCTTTAACCTAAATGTAAGATGTAAAGCTATAAAACTCCTAGAAGAAAAAAAAAAAAAAAAAAACTCCTAGAAGAAAACATGGGGAGAACCTTCATGACGTTGGATTTGGCAAAGATTTTTCAGCAATGATATGAAAAGCATAGGCAACAAAAGCAAAAATAGGTAATGGGACTACATCAAACTTAAAAACTTCTGTACAT